>NC_143021.1:52432155-53032155 GCF_055824585.1 Amblyomma mixtum | reverse complement strand
ATTTCATGCTCTTAGCTGTTTCTGAGAAACAGGCTGCCTTTTTTTCTGTTTTTGGTGTGAAACATTCCTAACAACTTCTTTCTTTCTCGATGCACAGATAGCCTATGCATACACGGGCAGCTTGATTGCAATATTTAGGGCAATATTTATAACAGGTGCAGTGAGCCTTGGTGCATGTGGACAGAAATTAAGCTAGGGTGGGGTGGGGTATTTTCGCACAGGGTAATGTTATGCGGAGGGTTTGGCGTATTGAAACCGAGTCTTTCTGAGCTCTTATTAGACGTCCCAGCACCAGGACAGTAGTTGAGGCTTTTCTTCTTGTTGTCTAGTTAATGGTTTCCATCACATAAAATAGCCTTAATTCTAGCTATCCCGTGGCCGTCTAACAGAACAATGCAGATATACTGAAGTGATCAGTGTTGCATAAAAGTAGTGAGAACATTGCAAATGCAAGACAACTTCATTGGTTTGCAGTGCACTAACGTGGCAGTCATAGAGAATTACACATTACATTTGCAAATCTAAATTGTGCATAATAGTATGAACTGGCACGTAATGTGCGAAGTAATCACAGTTATCTCGTTCATGCCAAATGCTAGTGTCAAACATTGTCAGTATTGCATATTTATAAAGAGCAGGCATGCTGCGCCTAACTTCTCGTTGGATAGATTTTATTACTATGAAATTAAAAAGTTTACACATGGCTGTCGTGTTCTTGCGTGGGAAGTAGTATTACCTTAAATGAGTATAAACACCAAATTTTTGGTTATGTGTGTTCTTTGTAGTGACGTGCTGGGCATTCGTATACATAGAGTTGTTGCATAGTATTCGTCTCCAATCGCTAAATAATTACAACCAGATTTCTTTTCTTCCCTGTTTCAATAGCATAGCAATTGCTATGACATCAATGTTCAGTATAGGTTATGGAAGGCACAAAAAAGCTACGATATCGCTACTTCATCGTTTTAATTAGTTACAATGCTAAGCCAGCCTGCCTTAAGAGTCGGAATCACAATGAATGACGAAGCCGCAATTATATTGCAGTTTTCCTCATGCCTCCCCTGGCTTATACTGACCTTTGATGCCATTGCCATTGCTCAGTTTTTAAAAGTGAAGCAGGAGAAAGAAGATATTTAATTACAAATTATTTAGCAGTCATAGGCGAATACTGTGTGGTTATCCGTGCATAGTAATGCCTTATGCATCATTAAAAACAAAAAAAAAAATGTGCAACTGAAATTTGCTCGGCTGCTGACCCAAAAGACGCGGGTTCGATCCCGGCCGCGGCGGCTGGAATTTCTTTGGAGGAGAAATTCTAGAGGCCCGTGTACTGTGCGATGTCAGTGCACGTTAAAGAACTCCAGGTGGTCGGAATTTCCGGAGCCCTTCACTACGGCGTCTCTCATAGCCTGGGTCGCTTTGGGACGTTAAACCCCAAAAACCAACCCAAACCAAACTGAAATTTGTTGTCTGCCTCTTTGAGATGAAAAATTTTGAATTTTTCCTTCACTATTTTAGAGCATGAAATTCAGTTAATGGTATCTGAGAAACAGGAATTGCAACAGCCATTTCTCTTCAGCAAGAAAACTGTCATTGGTTTAAGTGTTTTCCCGATTCAAGGTTACCTTATATTTTAAACTGCACAATGTATTATGTGACAAGAAATCGTCAAACACAATAGGTGTGGTTTTAGAAATGACTGCAAGTGATAAGGGAATACATTTACTTAGAGCAGGTAGTGACCGCTGATCCGGATCATGAAGAGTAATAACTAGAGGAATATGAATGGGGTGGAGTGCATATGGCAGGTTCTCTCAGATCATGAATGGCAGTTTTTCAATACCCCTCAAGAGAAAAGTATACAACAGCTGTATCCTACCGGTATTCACCTATGGGGCAGAAACGTGGAGGCTAACGAAGAGGGTTCAGCTTAAGTTGAGGACAACGCAACGAGCTATGGAAATAGAAATGATAGGCGTAACGTTAAGAGATCGGAAGCGGGCGTAGTGGGTGAGGGAACAAACGCGGGTTGAAGACATCCTAGTCGAAATCAGGAGAAAGAAGGGTGCTTGGGCAGGGCATGTAAGAAGATAATCGCTGGTCCTTAAGGGTAACGGAGTGGATTCCAAGAGAAGGCAGGCGTAGCAGGAAGCAGCAAAATGTTCCATGGGCGAAGGTTTGCAGGAACACGGTGGACATAGCTGGCGAAGGACAGGGTTAATTGGAGAACATGGGAGAGGCCTTTGCCTTGCAGTGGGCGTAGTCAGGCTGATCATGATACTTGCAGAAGAGCTTGCTCATGTTAAAATTTTCATTTGGTAAATATGTGCTTGTTTTACATGCACACAGCTTTTGAAAGGACTAGCATAGTGATAATTGTATTGGGCTTCATAAAATTATAGCTCTGAATGAAGGTTTGCAATGAAAGGTGTCTGCCCTTGGTCACAATATAGGTACACACTAGTGGCGACATGACACACACGATCAGTACATTCTAGTTGTATTCTTTCTTTCTTTCATGGGGTTATATGCAGGATAGTATGAAAAGGGCATTGGAATTGACTCTTACTTGCATTATTTTCATTCATGTTTGCAGGCACCCGGTGAAATGCACTCATAGCCAAAGCTCCTTCACTCAGCCGAGCAAGCTACGACATCATCCAGCATCTTAGTTTCTTTTGAGCGCTTACAGCTCACTGCGGTGGATTTGGTAGATGGGTTTACTTTGCTTTTGGCAGTGTTCTTGGCATTTAATGTCAAGTACACCCCAAAAACAAAACGGGCTTGTCTGCTGCTTGAGACACTAATGGGGCTTGATCCTAGCGAGCGCCTCCCGAGCGTGTTTTGGGCAGCCACAGCAATCACAGCAATGACTTGAGAAATAAAAGTTATCAGTGTTGTACATTTGTGTCATTATTTCTTGAACCATTGTTATTCCCAACGCAGACAGAGCACCATACTAATGTGCAAACTGTAGTGTAGCCATAAAGTAGTTGTATGAGCAAAAATTATTCTACTCAAAGATTATAATCCCTTTTGCTCATTACTCTTTTGTAGATGTAGCGCAGGTGGATCCTGCAAAACATATGACCAACTTGCTCTGAAGAATATGTGAAATAAGAAAATTAGTACGATACATTGAAAACACGTGAAACTCCTTTTGAAGGAGTAAAATAAGATCTGGGCTGATACTCCTTGAAGGAGTATAGTCACTCTAACAAACGGAGTCCTGGAACTCTACCTGAAAGAGTAGTAGGATGCTGTTTCAATGTGGTAGCTTTACTCCCTCGGAGGAGTGCCTGTACTCTATTGCAGGAGTAGTACAGTACTCCTTGAGTAGGTGTTGGATCACTCTTTGTCCAGAGGGAGTAATTTTATTCTGGAAAAAGGAGTGGAATATGGGACAAGCGAATACTCCTTCAAAGTGTGTTCTGGGCACTCCTCTGCACTCCTTTAGTTCTAAGAGTGTATAATCTCCTCATGGTCTCCAGTCGCCCGGATCTTTCTTTGCTACCACGTGAAGTGGCGATGCCCAGTTGGTGGAGGAAGGCCGTACGATGCCGAGTTCAAGCATGTGTTGGAACTCACGGCGAGCGATAGCAAGACGGTCTCCAGACAAACGGCGAAGGCGAGCAAGCACCGGAGGTCCTGAACTCGCAATGTGGTGGGTGATCGAGTGCTTCACTGGTGACTCTCCGGTGTGCGGCTTTCTCATGTTATGAAAATCAGCGAGAACTTTCTCATATTGCAAAATAGGGACTAGAGCGCGAAGTCCCGTCGCCGCAGCGGTGGAGAGTACGCCTTTGACGAAGAGGTGCGTGCTGAGATCTATGAGGTGATGAGCTTCCATGTCGACTGCTAGGTTGAAGAAGCTGAGGAAGTCTGCTCTGAGAACAGCTTGCGAGACGTCAGTGATGAAGAACATTAATCAATCAATCAACCAATCAATCTTTATTTTGCATTTTTAGTACAAATAAAAATGCAGGGAGTGGGGACAAAAAGCTGCTCTGAGGCAAGCTTGACTGGGTCCTCACCCCCTTTACATGGCAGTTTGTGCAGCAGTTATGGATGAAATGTTGAGTGTTTAAAAGAGAACAATTTACAGCACATGCGATTTTCGCGCAGGAAATGAATAATGTTACAAATGCAGTCTTTTACAATATAAAAAATACAACAAAATGCAACAAACACTCGCGTGATAGCAGACCTGAAAAATGACAATGTTAATAAACAAACTCGCCTGAATATAAGGGAAAAGAAATAGTAAAGACAAATGGACACAACTACAGTACTCTGGGATGAAATGACGTGTTACAAAAGCTCTGTTTTTGGTTATGATCCAGGTAAACCTGCGGCGCAATCCCTGGTTAAGCGTAAGGGACCGTTGGTCGTACGTGCGAATGGCTGAGTAAAGCGAAAAGGTCTGGTTTTTGCGACAGCGATCTGCCCAACAGGCCGCTATGACGCTGACCTGTGCTTCCGTTTCGACCAGGAATCGAGGGCCAGTGATCTTGTCCTATACATAATACAGGCGGCATGCCAGTCCGCCAGCACCGCTTGCCGCCGTCGGTGGCCGATCGCAGCGATTTCCGACCAGCACGGTTGGGAGCACTTGCGGGGAGAGCTGCCGAAGGTACGGTGGTACCAGCATACAGCCGAGGGCAAGGTGTCGGGCCGCGCATCAGACGGTTGGGGCTGTGAAGAACGCCAAGGTGGCGGGGAACGGCGGCGTGATCGGAAATTCAGTGACGAATGGCGCGGTAAGAGTGCGAGGACATCGAGCCACCTGGCCAGAGCATCAAGTCGACATTCGATGCTGGCAAGCTGGGAGTCTGCGGTAGCAGTTGGAGGCGGACTGGTCACAGATCTGACGTTGGCGAGCCGTGAGTAGTGCGCAACACGGTGAGCGCGTTCAGCGAGCTTGTCTAATGAAACATCACCCGCAGCGGCGGGGATGGGGACCATGAGCTGGGGAACACGCTGAAGGAACAACCCACGCAGAAGCGGGCCGTGCTGGGCAGCGGAGTCTCCAAGAAACTGAAAGATGCGACGGAGGAGCTACGAAGGGCGGCTGTCGCCAAGCTCTGTAGCGCTCAAGAGCTTCTGGAGTTTACGGCGCTCGGACGGGGACTTGCGGTCGATAAAAGCCGCCTTCAACGTGTCGAACGGTCGAGCCGAGTCCAGCGAGCTGATGATGTCCACCAAGTCCTCAGCAACGTCAGCAGGCAGGGACGACACGAGATGGAGGAACTTGGTCTCCTGGCTGGTGATACGTCGCAGCTGGAAATGCGCTTCAACCTGCAGGAGCCAGGCGCAGGGGCTATTGGGCAAAAATGGCGGCAGGCTGACTGGCTGGAACGCGGCCACCGAAGCAGCGAGAGGCTGAGCGTTCTGGGACGGGTCGCCGCCGGTAGGAAGGACGGAAAAGCCAGGGGAATCTATGTAGGAGGATTGAGTTGCGTGTTCAAAGCCGGGTCGCCAAAACATTGAATGTTTCCATCATTCAATGTTTACAATGGTAGGTGTAACGTTTAGAGATCGGAAGCGGGCGGAGTGGGTGAGAGAACAAAGGCGCGTTAATGATATCCTAGTTGAAGTCAAGAGGAAGAAGTGGGCTTGGGCAGGGCATGTAATTCGAAGGAAAGATAACCGCTGGTCCTTAAACGGAGTGGATTCCAAGAAAAGGCAAACGTAGAAGGCAGCGGCAGAAAATGAGATGGACGGATGAGATTAAGAAATTTGCGGGAATATGGTCGCCGCGGCTGGCGAAGGACAGGGTCAATTGGAGAGACATGGGAGAGGCCTTTGGCCTGCAGTGTGCGTAGTCAGGCTGATGATGATGATGATGGTATATAAGGGAAATGCGCAACAACTTAGACAGGACACAGAAAGAAACACATACATCAGTTCACGAGCGCAACTACCAACTGTTTAATGGGGTGAAACAACAACAGCATATATACAGAAAACAGCGCATGCGTAAAGGTAGATCAGGCACACACATCACAAAGACCGCAATTTTATACAAACGAATCAAGATAAGAAACTTCAGCATCATAGATCTGATGATGATGTTTACAACGTTGTGTACAAACAACCAGTTTGAAATACATAAAGCGCAAGCTGTGCTTTGCTTGTAGTAATTTCTGCTCTCCTGCACCAGTTCTGTCCGTGCTTGTTTATACGCAGGATGCACCGACTCGATCTCCCGCTGGTAAAATCTTCATAGCGGGTTTGATAACATCGCGTATAACCAACGCTTCTCTCTAATTGTCCCTGATTTCTGAGGTGTGATAAGTACCTGATTTTAAATCACTTTATCCAGAAATATGTTAATCAGCGTTGGTGTTAAATGAAGCGGGTGGCCTTGTTTTTTATCCACAAGCGAACAATGGTGATGGTTGCTTCTGGCCGCCTAAAGCACTGCTCGGTAGACTGGGTCACACCACCACTTCCCCTTCATTGTATGTGCGTCCTGCGATGTAAGAACGCTTGATGAAATCAATACTCAATTTTAGGTCGATGTTCTCAACCTACACTCTTTGTCAATTTGCGTTCATAAAGCTTGTGAATTCGCTGTCCACAATCACCGAAAGCGCATACACGAACCCTGCGCATTTGCTAAGCCTGCTCGTCGCGGAACGAGGTCTTCGTCGATTGAAATTTAAGAACTTGGCAAGCGTTTATTGCTGGCCAGTGTTGAAATGTGCACATGTGAAATACAGTCGCTAGTTTTGTTTACTTTTAAAAGCGGGAAAGGTTGTGGCAAGCGCAGGTATGTTTACACCGTCCTCATCAGCTCAGCCGCCGATCTCCCGAGAAGGTGAAGGGCGCCCGTCCGCCGACCGGAATTGTGGGTGTCGCCGGCCTGAACAAAATGCCGCACGACGAGGATGTGTGGCTTTTGGTCGTGTTGGTGTTGTGGTCGGTCTAGTGTGACCGCTGTGACCACCGCTGTCGTCATCGCATCGTTGTACAGGCTGAAAACGAACGAACGGGCAAAAGCGAAACTCGATGGCAGCTCCTCCATTGCTATGCGGCGAGTGAAGCTAAAGCTTTCGAATGCATTTGCAAATAGCCGTGTAGCACCGTCTGAGTACGTCAAGCCCATTCCAAGTTTCGAATGCCATTCGAACACACCCCCCGGATATAAGTTTTTCCACTATTACAGCTTAACGAATCAAGGTTCACCTCCCTCCCCTTCCTGACACGCATCCCCTCTCACACCACTTTCCTTCCCCACCCCCGGGGCCTTCCTCCTCGGAGCGAAGGCCCTATTTAATCCCTGCCAATGATGAACGCTTTGCCCAGACGAAGACAAGTCCCCTTGTCGAAACGTTGGCTCAAGCAACCTGAGGTTTTCCCCTCCCTTGTTCATTTTGTGATCGCCAAGGACCATCTACCACACCCTCTCTCTACCATGGATTCGAATTAGATGTCATTCTAACGTACCCGCAGGTATTAGGCGACATTTTACAGATCGTGGCCTCACGTTGTGGAACAAGTCCTTAATTTATTGAGCCCGCTGTAAGTACGAGCGAACACGTAGGATATTCTTATCTAAAACAGACATTTCTCTCACCAAAAGTGCAATACGGCAGCAGGCACCACCGGTGGCGAGAAATGACGCCAAATTAAAAATTTTTCACGCGTCGTGAAGTACAGCTCTTCGTGCCCTTGTGTCATTTGAAATGCCTCTTGTGCGGTTTAGTGACAAAAACATATCACATATATATCACAGAAAGACATGTCACAAATGTGGTCATATATTTGGCCCTTTCTAAGCGTATCCTGAAAAAGGCGCTGAACGTTTTGATGTCGCCTAACTCATTTTTTCTTAACACCACTCTTGCCTCCCACTGCGAGCAAGGAAAATTGGGGCTAGAGATCTGAGGAGCACTGTGTACGTTCGTCGTTTCAATGTGTACTTATAGAGTAATTCTCTGAGTTGGGAAAAAACGAGCACTCATATAGATTAACCATCGTAATTTCCTGCCAGGTTTTTCCTCTTGAAACATGGAAAAAACCACCTAGGCGCAAATAATTTCACAAGCACAAAAAGAGACGAGGAGACAACGGACAGGCGCCAATCCGTTGTCTCCTCGTATCTTTTTGTCCTTGTGAAATTATTTGCGCCTAGGTGGTTTTTTCCAAGTTTCAAGATGCAAAACCAACTAGCCCGTCAACATGCCTTACTGAAGGTTTTGCCTGTCAGTTATTTGGGCAAAAAGTCGCAAGCTTGTCGATTAACCTGTTTACTGCGCCTAGGATATTCATTTTGAATTCTCAGTGGTACTGGCGATTTTTATCAAGCTGCAGTGGACATGCTCAATGACTATATTATAGACAGCTTCTTTTTTCGTGAAGTTAATCACGTCATCTTTCTAAATCACGGAGTGGTAAGACCAATCGCTTCGATTTTCTTTGAACCTTTGCCCTTAATTTCAGTTAGAGTAGTTATGGAACCAAATAGCTCCTTTCAAGATAAGTTGGATTATACATTTTTAAAAAGGTGCGTGCTAAATTGATGGTCACAGGACAAGTGCCTGCTTTTTTGCTGTGAACGTCAGTTTAGCGGGAAGCATTTCTAAAAGATCCTATACCAACTATCCAATAAGTGTGACCTAAATTGTATAGGGTCTAGGCAACGTTAATAAATTAGCATGAATTATCTTGTACAATTATTTCTATTCGTTTTTTATTATCGTAATAAACTTCCATAAATGCATAAAACTTTCATTTTGCTCCATATATTCAGCGCCCACTTTGATCCTAGAAGTAATGACGCAATAAAACAGAATAATCTCAGTAACATTAACCCCTCATCAGCGCGTTAAGTATAGAATGGAAAAATTATTTATTTCAAGATATGTGAGAGTTTTTTAGTGTCGCGTGCAAAGCTGCTTTTCATATGCGATTTTTTTTTAACTTGGTACTTGAGTGCACCTATTGTGTGCATTCAAACTACGAAGTTTCGCGACGAAAGCTCAATCATTAATCACGTGAGCAAACTTTTAGAGTTTCGCTCTAGAAAATCACAGGGAGAGCATAACTGTGTTCTCACATCTCAGATGCGGTAGGGCACATGATAACGATGGTTTTCAAATTAAACCACTAATTTGCATAATTGATCTAATAGACCCGACACTTACATACATCTGTAGCCTCTGCTTTAGAACTGGCATATTTCTTTACGAATGCAGATCGTTAACGTCGTCGCAATTCTTAAAGGCGCGGTAGTCAGATATTTCAAATTACAGGCCGATTTCTATTCTTCGATACTTTCTAACTGTCTTGAGAAAATCATACATACATAAGGATAAATAAGTTTCTGATGAGTAATTCTATACTGTCAGACTGTCAGTTTGGTTTCAGACAACACAGCCAAGCAAAAAGAAATAAATATTGAAGAATTTGAAGAAAGGCTCCTGGTTCTCGGGATTTGTATCGATTTCACTAAAGCATTTGATCTGATAAATCATGCTCTCTTATTAAAAGAGAGACCGTTATGGCATTAGAGGTGCCAGTCTTTTCTTAATATACTCCTACCTGAAACACCGCAAACAATTTGTTTTCCACAACAGTGTTTTGTCAGCTACAAAAACGATCAATGCCTAATTCCCTCAGGGCAGCATTTTAGGCCCTCTTCTATTCGTGCTGTATATAAATGACTTATTTTCTGTTATTATCTCAGCAAACCTGATTGCATTTGCCGATGATGTGTGAAATGAATTTCTGGAACACTTGCTAAATTGGTCCCGAGCTAATTATTTAAAAGTTAGCACAACTGAAACAAAACACGTAATCTTCTTCGCTAAGAACAAACATATTGAACGTGACGAAGAGCGTTTACTTTCGGAAGCAAAATTGAACTCGTCTCTGCCATAAATTGTCTAGGAGTTAGCTTCTCTGAGAGCTTCAGCTGGGATGCGTAGACTGACAATGTTCTTAACACACTCAACAAAGTAAACTGAATCATATGTGACAATAGGCTCAATTTAAGAACTAAAATTAAACTTTTTCATGTACAATGCCTTTCGAGTTCCATCTCTCAGATATTGTTTCATTATCGTGGGTACTACCACTGAAGAAAACATGGAAAAAATAGTCTTCGCGCGGAAGCGCGCAATAGGACTGATAGCTAATGTGTCATGGTACTCACACACAGATAATCTTTTTGGCAATTTTTATGTTATGAAGCCTACAGCCGTGTGTGCCTTTCGGCTATTATTCGTGTATAGAAAAGCTTTGTCGTGTAATAACTCAGTTTTTCTTGAAATGCTTAATTTGGTCCGTTACACTCCTACTTTTAACGTACGGAATCATAGTTCTTAGTCATTACCACATTTCAGCACTAATTCATATGTCAGCCAATATCCTACAAATTAACAATACTCTTCAATGCCCTCGACGACAAAAATGTTGTACTAGAAAACATCTCTAGAAAATACCTGATTTCCGCACTTCGCCTTCTTCACCGATCCAATCAACTGTGATCTCATGACATGTGCTCCTCGTTGAATTTGCTTCCCGTACAGTCTTTTGCGTCAATGCCTCGTTCTTGCTTTCTCGCGCTGCACTTGCTACCAAAACTGTGGGCACAATGGGCCTCCAAGCTGCATATGGCAGCTCTTTCTGTCGTGTCCCCTCTCAAGGATGTATGCTGCGACAGAATTAATAAATTTTTAAAATTTTCCGAGGCCCTAAACTTTCTTTAAAAAAAAAAAACGCCTGCCCAAGTTGCTAACGCAGACTTACTCTCGCAATGAGCGTTCTTTCTATTTTCTTGCTTTAGAATGCTTTGGTCGTACTTCGGCTGCTGTTTTCAGCGCATTTGTTTGACTTATACATGCGAAGCTTCAGCTTGTGTCCTGGGTTCGCTCTTGCACGCTTTGTCATATGTGACCGCACATGTATATCGCGCTCATTAGAAGGAGGAAATTTTTAAGCTGTACGCTTTTCTTGTACATCCTCTGAGCTTTTTTCTTTTTATTTTAATTTCTTAACTTTGGGACTTGTTGCCATCGGTTCTTATATAAATATAGATCTGGTCGGATTTCCTGTTCCTTTTCACTCGTACGATGACGAATCCTACAACAGGTTGCGCAGCTTTCTCGCTGTGAACTGAAATGGAAAAGCGAGAATCATGAAACAAAGTATACGAAATGCTTCCTACTACTTGCAGTGCGTCCAGATAACGTAGAAAGCGCTGGGCTCAACTAACGGTTGTTAATTATTCCCTACTGTAAAAAAAAAAAATCTAGAATTGCGCTCGTGCTAAACGTGCGCAAGAGTAATTTTAAAAACACTTGCGCCACTATTGCTGTTTGCTGCTGCCCTCTTGGAACGCAGTATGAAGGCTTTATTTTTAAATTCACCAACAAAGTGTTATGGTTTCTGATATAGGATTCTGTATTCACATATATTATTGAAATTAATGCACCCACGGCCTAAAACGCGTGCATGGTAGGAAGACAGCACAAAAACGACAACCACAGGGGAGGACAAGACAGAAAGGAACGCTACTATCAAGTGATTCATTTTGTCATGAAGTCACATTTGTACAACCAGCAGGTCACATCACATGTCACACTTTGCAGAGCCAGCTGTCTTAGAATAACAGATAACAAAAGTTTAATCACCTCTTCAGCTGTAAATGTAGCTGTTGTCAAGAGAGATTGCAAAAAGAAAAAAGAAAAAGAAAGAACCGCGCATGACATACCAGGAAGTAAAATCAAGGAAGTAAATCTGTTACAAAGATTGTTAAAAAATTCTTCAAAAAAAAAAACGCGCTCCGCTGAGTACAGGCTTACAGATGGATCGCCAATGCAGTGCATTTTTCTTTTTCCTTTTTGCCATTTTTTCCTTTCTGCCTTTTACAATAGCTACATTTACAGCTGAAGAGGTGGTTAAACCTTTCTTATGTGTTAGTCTTAGATAGCTGCGCTGTAAAAGTGTGACATGTGATGTGACTGGCTAGTTATATAAATGTAACTTGATGACGAATAAATCAGTTGATAGTAGCGCTCTTTTCTCTCTTGTCCTTCCCCGTGGTTGTCGTTTATGCGCTGTCTTCCTACCAAGTATGAATAACCAACTAGTCCAGCACCATGTTTTATTGAAAAACGCGTGCAGGCACCATAATGTGCACATAACTCTATCCGTCTGTCACCACTGACCTGCCTTATCAAATAATACTGCCCATCTACTTGAAATGCAACTCGTCTGTAATGCTTCATATTTTTATTCCTCCGCAGGAAATATTGTCAACGTGTCAAGTATCTCTACCATGAGACCAGTAAGTAAAGCATCCATTCGCTTAGATTTCGAGACCACTTACAGCATGAAAAAACAAAATCAGAGGGGACACTTAAGCTCCGCCTTACCGGTATGACGCGATAGCTTTATTGGATTAATGCCCATATATGCGGAATGGACCATTCTCTGAACCTGACGCACTGATGCTACGTGCGGTAAAACGGACGCGCGGAGCGGCAAACTACGTAGAAGCTCAGAAGTGCAAGATGCCGGGCTAGTTGGTAATCCATGATGAAATAACAGCGCAAGGAACGGGACGAAAACACGAAGGAAGAAGACACAGACACGGGCGCTGACTAACAACTGAAATTTTATTTCGAAGCAGGACACATATATAAAGTACAAAGAGGGGGGTGTGTCCAAGGCGATCCTGCACAGTCACCGAAACGGTGTAGTCACGTCCAAGGGTAAAAACGATAAAAAGGTGAAAAAGCCGAAAGAAAGACAAAAAGCGATAAAACCACGGTGTAAGAGGCCGGGACGGAAGTAAAAGCGATGAAAACGATGAAAACGGATATCCACATAGCCAAAAGGCAAAAAAAAAAAAAAAACAGCGTTAAACTAACGGTGAAAAACGGGACTAAAATCGCGGCACAAGGTGATGAACAAAAAAGACAGAGAGGGGCATTTAAGAACAAGATTAAACATTTACCCTGCCCCTAAGAAAGTCCAATTCTTTTTGCGACAGGCACAGGGAGGGTGCACTCACACATTGTTCTTTTGCGTTGTGGATTTCGAATGCTTCTACGATTTCCCTGGATATCCTATCCCGTCCTCTGGCAAGAACTGTGCAGCGATTGAAATCTGGGTAACAGGTTTCGTCCGGATCATTACGTTTGCACTTTTTGCAGTGCTTGGCAAGGTGCCCAGAAATTGCAATATTGTCTACATTATTCCTGTGCTCTTGAAGCCTAATGTTGAGGCACCTGCCTGTTTGGCCAATGTATCTCTTCCCACAGGATACGGGCAGAGAGTAGACGACGCCGGTTTTGCAGGGGACGAGTTGTTCCGAATGAGTCTGCCCACACCCACGGGCGATCAGAGGTTTGTTCACCTTCGGGCATAGGGCGGAAAGCTTGTTTGGCGCTGAAAAGACAACGTCAACCCCTGAACGTTTCGCGACCTTTTTGAGGCGGTGGCTGACCTCATGAATGTAGGGCATTACGACCACTCTTCTATTTTTCCTGTTGGACGCCTCCTGCGCGTCATGTCGTCCTTGTTTCTTGGCGACGGACCCGGCCACGGACACCAGAACGTTCAGGGGATATCCGGCGGTTGACAGGCGATCGACCTGGTTGCTGAAACTATCCTGGAAATGATGTTCACAGGACTTCTGAAGCGCATTTTGAAAGCAAAGTCTTACTATCCCTCTCTTAACGAGTTTTGTATGGGCAGACATAAAAGGCAGAATAGCTTTTTTACCCCTGGGCTGATAGGACCAGCAGGTATGCTGGTTAGAGAAATGCAGTCGCAAGTCCAGAAATCTGATTGAGCATTCATGCGGTGTTTCATGCGTCAAAGCCAGAGGAATACATTGGCCAAACATAGAAAGAATTTCGGATACCATAGGGTTAAATGCTTCGTGGCTGCAATTCAAAAGGACGAGATAGTCATCCACGTAACGAAAAATTTTTGCTACGCACGTCCCAGGTAGCACACGGCAGCGGGCCAATATTGGAAATCCACTGGCAAAGCGTGGCCCTAACTAGGCCCAGAGTTGCCAGTGAGCATCCGATATTGGTTGTGCCACTCCTTAGCACATCCAACAATGGCCCTGGTTGTCCAACGTTTTACCAGTATTGGCTGAGCCATAATTAGATCCTGGCTATCATGGGCCAGGTTAGCCAGGATTGCCCCACTGTTTGCCATTGCTGGCTGTGCCATCATCGAATCCTGGCTATCATGGGCCATGTTAGCCAGTGTTGTTCCACTCTTTGCCAGAATTGGCTATGCCATTTCCGGGAGCTGGCTATATTGGCCTAGGATTGCCACCGCTTATCCAGTGTTCAAAGTATACTGGCAAACGTTGGTAAACATTGTGTCATCCATTAAAATGGGTTCAAAATTATTTTTATTGTCGAGTACTATATCGGCAGTTCATAATTTTCGAACGCGCTAAAACATGCGAGTTCAAAGATTTGGTTTTATTTATTATTATATTTTAACCGAACACTTTTGCAGTTTGTGAGCAAAGCTACCCATGATTCCGTTGGAAAAGCTGCACTCTGGTTGCGCAGTGAGCGGCAATAATACGTTTAGGAGAATTGCGATCTAAGTCCTGTTGATCAGAATTAACGTTCTGATTACACCCGAGACGCCTTCAACAAAAATTGTCAACACGTGCCTTCAACAAAAATCAAATAAGTTTCATTTGATTAAATTTTTGGAATAAAAAAATCACTTTATTTTTATTCGCTCTAGGAATTCACTGCCGCAGTACGCAGCTGGTGTCTGCTTCAGGGAGATCGCGATACAAACGTAATAGATGCGCAAGTGCATTCGCTAAACCGAAATTGTGCTCAGTTTTGGCAACGTCCAGAAACGAAGCAGTCGCCTCGTAATTTCGAATTATGCGTTGCGCTCGTGAAATATTAGGCGGGTGCTTCATAAACGCACGCGGACACGTGCTAAGCGATTCCTACGCTTCCCTGCGTCGTGCCCTGTGATCGCGCCTTTCCCGTGTTTTCTGATTTGCTATTTCCTTCCTTTTCTGCAAATCTTTGTGTTGGAAATTGTTGTTTTTGACCATTTTATTCTTCTGTTGCGTAATTTGCATTGGGGGCTATATAGCTCTTGCTCACGTCTTTGCATATTTACTCGCAGGTTTTTTTTTCTTTCGAACATCACCTTTATTGATGAAAACCATCGAAAGTAGTTGCGAACCACAATTCAACATGCCTTTGTTTGTTTTTGCTTTTTTTTGCGCGAAACTTCCACCCCAACAAACAATTTGAGGATTCTTCGACGACCACTGAATAAATGGACTGACAACTGGCGTTAGACGCATGTTAACCTAGCTTGTTTGGCGCATGTACGGTACATGAAACTATGAAAGAGCGCGCATTCTGCTTGGATATTTTTTTTTGCTTTATATTTTTGTTATGTGGTAACATTTTAAGCTATCTTGAACTAACAGAAGCCACATCATACGGCCCCACAAATTACGCGAGTGTCTCAAGTCGTTTTGGCGAAATGCATCTTGAAGCTCCAAGTTTTTCACTTCAAAATTTTCAGGCTTTTGCTGCAGCTTTGTAGCAATACTTTGACGCTTCCGTGTTTCCCATCCACTTCTCTCTTGTAGATATTGCTTTCTGTACTGCCTGTGGCCATGTGACTCATTCTCCAAAAATTCCAAACCCTTTTCACGTGTTTTGGCCTCTTTCCCTCTCTCTTTCAAGTCTTCAAGTCGAATATCTCCCCACCTGTTCTCCCGGCCGTGCCCTTTTCCAGGGAGCGGGCTAACCCCCCACCCCGCGAAGCGCTATTTTTTCTTTTTGGTTGTCACTTTCTCAAACCTGTTTTCCCTCGCACGCAGCTACGCGCTTCGCTGTTCCTCCACCTCCCTGTCTCCACCTTTCAGCTCGAGGACTTTTCTCGGAACCACAAAACCTGTGTAAAGGAAAATTACTCTCTCCCCTCCAGCCAACCCCCCCCCCCCACACACACACACACACACACACCACCGTCTCCACTGCTCGTCTTGGAACCGCGCGACTCATCACATTCTTGACTGCACGGCGGAGCTCAACCACGTGCACAACCAACGCGACGAAAATGCATGCACACTGGAGCTAGCACCGTTCATAGTCTGTGCACGCGAAAAGCCACACTCATATATTAGGAGAGCTCCGACGCTGTTCGTACCGCCTGCAAGATCTTTTGTAAGTACTAAAACTCTTTTACCTTGATATACGTCTGGAAGTTAAAGTGGTTTTTGTAGTAAATGTTGCTTTGACTACATGCGCCTTTATTTTTTAGGCAGGAGAAGAGAGCGAGCCAAAAAGCACGAGGACGACTTCTGTGTACCCACTCTCATTGCGAAATGGCTTGCTTGACGTCGTGCGCAGTGGAATTGTGGCCGAATGGTGAGAATTTAATTTTTCGTCTTTGGTGAGATGAACTCACTAAAGATTCACTACTTTGGCTAACAGCGGGTTTGAACTCATATGACTTGAGATAGAATGCATTCGGGAATATGTCCTTTACCGCTTATGCACGACGGAAATCAGAACCGCTTAATTAATTTTCCACTGCAGACTAGTTGGTAAGGATATGTGTAATACTTCCGTAGTGTTTCTTTTTGCCGTCTACTCTTGCAGACTCAATAGAAAATCCGCAATTACTGGTTAAAGCTTTTGCCCAAGTTCTCTCGCAATGAAAAAGGGCATTACTCTGGACTATAAGACTAGTATTTCTGTGTGGTTTTCAAGTTGCAGTTTCGAATCCAACTATAGCATGCATGCGAAGCAACTAAGGTAAAACAAAGGTGCCCTGAGTTCCTTGCGTTCAGCGTATTTCGTCAAAAATCGCAAGCCGCATTTTTAACCCCATTAAATAAAACTAATCAAAAATGTTGTTTTGACGTCCATGTGGAAAAGACGCTACAACCTGTGCATGTTTACTGGAATAAAAATTACCTCGCAATTTAGAGATACGAGTTATATTAAAACAAAATAATTCATTAATCTGTTTTCAATATCACATTAATTTGCTTATCTCGCATTGAATATATTTACTGGGAGTGCGACACGACGCATTAAACTAAATTAAACCATTTGGTAGAAGGGAAGTTTAGTAAATTAAATTCCACTTTGTGCAACTAATGTGGTGCTGATTCTTAAGAATAAATTAAAAATTATCCTGTAAAATATGTTGCTAGTGTCTTCACGATGACTGTGTTTCACAAAATTCTGTGTTATTTAATCATTTTTGTTTTTGTTCTGTGATGGCCATAATTCAACTTACCATGACATCATGCATCTCTTTGCAGGCTTGGCGCTTCGTGAGGCCATCGTGCAAGAACTAGACGAGGAATTTCTTTGAATGCAGTCCAGCAGTCCCCTTGCAAGTGGAGTGCAACGATTACTTTGGATATGACTGATCAGTTCACTGGAGGACAGCTCCGTTGAGCGCTTTATGGATGCCTTAGCCGTGCCGCAGCAGCTTGCCGAGATGCTTTGTCCAACCGATCGGCACGCACCAAACTTGAAAATAAATTGTTTTCCCACAGCCTCTGCCACCATGCTCTTGGGCCCCTTTTCTTTACTCCCCACGGTGGCTGGTGGTAGCGCAAACCATCCTGTGTGCGCTAGAAGCGTGATTCTTGTAACTCAAAGCAATAAACGGGTCTTTTTTCTGGAATTCTTTCGCAACCTCATTTATGAATATTTGCTAGGTAGAATGGTATGTATGTGCATCCATCCACAGTGCCGGTCATTGGCGAGTGGGTTAATTGCATGTGCCAGCGTTCGAAAGCTGGATGCCATTATTCGAAAGCTGGAAACCATTATTCGAAAGCTGGCAACCATTATTCGAAAGCTGGATGCCAATATTCGAAAGCTGGAAACCATTATTCGAAAGCTGGCTACCAATGTTTGAAAGTTGGCTACCAATGTTTGAAAGTTGGATGCCAGTATGAGACCTTTGCTGGTCCATGCTGCAGAACGAACATCGGGACTGCGTTGGCCGCTTGATCGGCCGAGCGTTGGCCCAAAACTGGCATGAAAGTAAGGCCAATGTCTGAAGTGGTAGCGCTCGGCCCAAATGCCAGTGTAGGACCGATGTTCGTGCCAAGTTTTGCCAACACTTGCGCGACGTTTGGCCAATGTTGTTGTGCTGCCTGGGGTATCAGCGATCCTGTCATTCAACATCCTATCGTATCTAGCAAGGAAGAGTTCGCTTAGGATAGGTGCTACGCAAGAGCCTATGCAGACACCTTGTTTTTGTATATATGCATGTTCACCTGACGTAACATAGGAAGAATTCAGATAAAATTTCACAAGTCGTAGAAAATCACCGATGGACAGGCCTACTTCGTTCTGAAAATTCACGGCTCCGAAGGTGTCGATAGCTTCTTCAATGCAAGACAGCAGTTCTCTGTGCGGTAAAGAATAATATAAATCTTTGATGTCGACCGAGAAGGCGTTTAGGTTGCGGTCATGTTTAATACTTAAAAAATCTATAACCTTTTTTGAGCCATCGATCACAAATGGGTCATCGACGGTTAGCAATTTTAACTTGTCTCTAAGAAAAATCGCGAGAAATTTCTGCCATGACTCTCTTTCAGATGCGATTACACGGAAAGGTATTCCAGGCTTGTGGGTTTTAGCGGAAAAAAACACAGATCCACTGAGACGACTCGCGGTATTAAGTTTACAAGCCAAATTGTCCAGTTTTAGGGACTTACATAAAGCCACGGCTTGCTTTTTCACCTTGGAGAGGTTGGCGTGGTTCCTATTGAATGCAGTCTCGAGGGCGCTGGTGGCTCTTGAGCTAAATTCACCTGCGGATAGTACGGTAAAGCCACCTTCTTTGTCAGAAGGGACCAGAAGTAGTTCATTGTTTCGGAGATAGTTGATGGTCTGATGCACAGGAAAATTTTTGGAGAATGGCTGGTACTTGCGGAGTACATCGACGCCTTCCGAGATGCATCTGGTCTTGTCACTATCGGGTGCTTTCTGTCCAACCATCCGCACGAGCCCGAGAAGTTCTGCGGCGGACTTTTTTGGTTCTATGGCAAATTTTGGGCCTAGGCTGAGGAGGCTTCTCACGGAGTTCGGTAAGTGAACGTCACCCACCGTGTGCACAGGATTGCGAGGCCTTGCTCACGCTACGGACGTGGCTACCAAAGAAGACATCAAGGCCTCGCAATCCTGTGCACACGGTGGGTGACGTTCACTTACCGAACTCCGTGAGAAGCCTCCTCAGCCTAGGCCCAAAATTTGCCATAGAACCAAAAAAGTCCGCCGCAGAACTTCTCGGGCTCGTGCGGATGGTTGGACAGAAAGCACCCGATAGTGACAAGACCAGATGCATCTCGGAAGGCGTCGATGTACTCCGCAAGTACCAGCCATTCTCCAAAAATTTTCCTGTGCATCAGACCATCAACTATCTCCGAAACAATGAACTACTTCTGGTCCCTTCTGACAAAGAAGGTGGCTTTACCGTACTATCCGCAGGTGAATTTAGCTCAAGAGCCACCAGCGCCCTCGAGACTGCATTCAATAGGAACCACGCCAACCTCTCCAAGGTGAAAAAGCAAGCCGTGGCTTTATGTAAGTCCCTAAAACTGGACAATTTGGCTTGTAAACTTAATACCGCGAGTCGTCTCAGTGGATCTGTGTTTTTTTCCGCTAAAACCCACAAGCCTGGAATACCTTTCCGTGTAATCGCATCTGAAAGAGAGTCATGGCAGAAATTTCTCGCGATTTTTCTTAGAGACAAGTTAAAATTGCTAACCGTCGATGACCCATTTGTGATCGATGGCTCAAAAAAGGTTATAGATTTTTTAAGTATTAAACATGACCGCAACCTAAACGCCTTCTCGGTCGACATCAAAGATTTATATTATTCTTTACCGCACAGAGAACTGCTGTCTTGCATTGAAGAAGCTATCGACACCTTCGGAGCCGTGAATTTTCAGAACGAAGTAGGCCTGTCCATCGGTGATTTTCTACGACTTGTGAAATTTTATCTGAATTCTTCCTATGTTACGTCAGGTGAACATGCATATATACAAAAACAAGGTGTCTGCATAGGCTCTTGCGTAGCACCTATCCTAAGCAAACTCTTCCTTGCTAGATACGATAGGATGTTGAATGACAGGATCGCTGATACGTGCGTAGCAAAAATTTTTCGTTACGTGGATGACTATCTCGCCTTTTGAATTGCAGCCACGAAGCATTTAACCCTATGGTATCCGAAATTCTTTCTATGTTTGGCCAATGTATTCCTCTGGCTTTGACGCATGAAACACCGCATGAATGCTCAATCAGATTTCTGGACTTGCGACTGCATTTCTCTAACCAGCATACCTGCTGGTCCTATCAGCCCAGGGGTAAAAAAGCTATTCTGCCTTTTATGTCTGCCCATACAAAACTCGTTAAGAGAGGGATAGTAAGACTTTGCTTTCAAAATGCGCTTCAGAAGTCCTGTGAACATCATTTCCAGGATAGTTTCAGCAACCAGGTTGATCGCCTGTCAACCGCCGGATATCCCCTGAACGTTCTGGTGTCCGTGGCCGGGTCCGTCGCCAAGAAACAAGGACGACATGACGCGCAGGAGGCGTCCAACAGGAAAAATAGAAGAGTGGTCGTAATGCCCTACATTCATGAGGTCAGCCACCGCCTCAAAAAGGTCGCGAAACGTTCAGGGGTTGACGTTGTCTTTTCAGCGCCAAACAAGCTTTCCGCCCTATGCCCGAAGGTGAACAAACCTCTGATCGCCCGTGGGTGTGGGCAGACTCATTCGGAACAACTCGTCCCCTGCAAAACCGGCGTCGTCTACTCTCTGCCCGTATCCTGTGGGAAGAGATACATTGGCCAAACAGGCAGGTGCCTCAACATTAGGCTTCAAGAGCACAGGAATAATGTAGACAATATTGCAATTTCTGGGCACCTTGCCAAGCACTGCAAAAAGTGCAAACGTAATGATCCGGACGAAACCTGTTACCCAGATTTCAATCGCTGCACAGTTCTTGCCAGAGGACGGGATAGGATATCCAGGGAAATCGTAGAAGCATTCGAAATCCACAACGCAAAAGAACAATGTGTGAGTGCACCCTCCCTGTGCCTGTCGCAAAAAGAATTGGACTTTCTTAGGGGCAGGGTAAATGTTTAATCTTGTTCTTAAATGCCCCTCTCTGTCTTTTTTGTTCATCACCTTGTGCCGCGAATTTAGTCCCGTTTTTCACCGTTAGTTTAACGCTGTTTTTTTTTTTTTTTTGCCTTTTGGCTATGTGGATATCCGTTTTCATCGTTTTCATCGCTTTTACTTCCGTCCCGGCCTCTTACACCGTGGTTTTATCGCTTTTTGTCTTTCTTTCGGCTTTTTCACCTTTTTATCGTTTTTACCCTTGGACGTGACTACACTGTTTCGGTGATTGTGCAGGATCGCCTTGGACACACCCCCCTCTTTGTACTTTATATATGTGTCCTGCTTCGAAATAAAATTTCAGTTGTTAGTCAGCGCCCGTGTCTGTGTCTTCTTCCTTCGTGTTTTCGTCCCGTTCCTTGCGCTGTTATTTCATCATTACGTAGAAGCGCTGCCAGGCGCCTTGCCGAAACGCGCCGGAGTCAAGTTGCAGTCGTAGTGTAGTATTTCTGTAGTCTGTCTTCTGCAGTGACGTATCTCTGTAGTCTGCCTTCTGTAGTGCATTTCTGTAGTGTGTTGTACTTCCGTAGTCATTACCAAGTGCGCTTTATTTGTCAATTAATATGCAGCTACAGAGCAGCAGTCTGACTCTGAACATCTCATGCATTCCTGCAGTACAGCCAGGCACAAAAACATCTCTCTTGGAGCAAATCGACTATTTATTTACATATATACAGAATTTTTCTTCATCAGGTCTCTCTTGTTCAGACTGTCCAAGTGAAGAAAAAGAGCAGTGATATATATCGTATGCGTGCACAGCAAGTGCATGTAAATGTTGCAAAAGTCATACAGTGGAATCTCGATTATGCATTCCTCTTTCATGCAACGACCCACATTTTACGACAAATTGGCCCGAGGTAAACCCATAGGAACAATGCCTCAATTATACAACTCAAGGCCTCAAGAAGGCGGATGAGAGGTTCCTTCTCCGCCTTCTCACCGATACGTTGCTGGGCCCGGCAGCAATAAAAAATGTTGGCCCTTCCTTTAACGGCAGCTGCCCGCACTGTGGAGCGGTGTCTTCGAACGCCTATCACATGGTGCGGGCCTGCCCCTCCAACCTCGCAATTCCCCCATCCCTAACCCAAGACTTGGAGACGGCTCTGCTTGGCTACCACGAACTATACAGGCCCAACAAGCCTTAGTTGGTCGCGCCCGGGCTGCGGCCACCAGCTGTGGGGTCCCAAACTAGGGACCTCCACCTAGTGCTTGTAAAGATCGTTCCCTTACGGGCTGATACAAAAATACCTCCTGTTCCTTTCAGATAAATGTTTTCACCACCGCCGCTTCGGGTGCATCCGGCTTGCGCCGGCTTGCGCCGTCCTTTCGTATGAGTCGAATGATGCGGTATCTCGTGTCATTGCGTGCGCGTTCACGAATGTGCGGTCATGGACGGTGCGTCCACGTCGTCAGACGGCGCGTCTTAAAATTATACTAAAACGTCCGCAAGAAGGAAATGTGTGAGGGAACGTTGGGAACGTAATACTGAAGCGAAGCGTTTGAAAAGTGCTTCGCAACACATGTGAAAGGAACTCCAGTCGTCAAGCACTCGCCTCCGGAAACATGAAGAAGCAAGGCGTTTGAAACGTGCATCACAGCGGACGCCAAGAGAACTCCAGTCGCCTGTCTTGCACGAGTCCCAAGTGGAGCCAAGAGAGGCGACATGTGTGGAACAGGCGTCACTGCTTTCTCATTTCCCCAATGCGGGTCGCCGCAGGTATCTCTAGCGTTTTTTGCGTTCTAACAAGGCGTGAAGAGCAGCGCCGCGGAAGGCGTCAGACTGCACGGGAATACTCGTAGACTTGTCGGGTGCGTTCTGTGTCCTCAAAACTGCGAGGACACTTTGGGAACTAAAGTGTTGAGAAGCGAAAGCTGAGGACACTATGCCGTGATGACTTCCGCTGGATATATTGATACCCAAGTTATACACCTTTCGGAGATCTTAAGTGTTAATTACGCTTAATTACACATTTTTCCATCCAATTTGACACAAATCTGTCATTTTCCCGACCATTCTGTGACAATTTTCACTATGCCGTGATGAGTTCCGGTGGATGTGACGTTACACCGTTCCCGTGGGTATATCAACGTCCGCGCTATTTCGACTCAATTTCGACATTTGTGACTCTAATTAATTAACTTATTACTCTACAGTCATCAAACTTGGCTTCTAGATTCATTTTTTCCTTCCCGAGTTAAACGCGTGGGACACGCTTTGTTAACGGGCGGAGGACAGTATGAGCCATTAAAGGCTTTAAGGCTTTCGCCTCAAAACATGCAGCTTCTATGAGTTAATTATCTAGAAGCCTGCAAAGGCACATCTGAAATATCGAGGCCATTATCTGCCAGGCGGAAGCAGTATTCAAGTTGGCATCTGGGCCAAATCAAATGAATTCCTTGCAGCCACGAATTCCAGCCGAAAGCAGGCTTGTGTGCGAACTCCCAGAAGAAAGCGCCGAGGTTTTCTTTGACTCTCTATACAGGAATCGGAAGGCACTGCAAGAATCTCGTATCCCCCGTTATGAGTATGACTAAAAAATTGGTAGCAGCGTAGCTCAGCTCACACTGGTTATGCAAGCGAAAGCCACGCTTGTACAACCAGCGTGAAGTCACACTACGGCCTATTAGTGCAGTGGCGCGTGTATGCCAAAACGTTGAGCGCTAACATGCAGCTCACATCTCTCTCTCACCACCGCCACGTACCTCAAAGCGCGACTGAGACGTTCAATCACCCAGGGTGGTGGTGGTGGTGGTGGAAAACATTTATTTACACATACACTACTGGAGGTATTGAATGAGCTGACCCAGAGGGGGCCAGCCCTTACAAGTACTAGGTGGAGGTCCCTAGTTCGGGACCCCAGTGGCGTCGGCTGCCGCCTGGGCTCGCGCGACCAAGGCCCGTTGGGCCTGCAGGTGAGAGCAGCCGAGCAGGGTCGTCTCCCAGTCCTCCCTGGTTGGCTTGGGGTGAGGGGGGATAGCAGGGTTGTAGGGGCAGGCCCAATCACCCAGGGAGCAAGTTGTGCGCTCTTTCCTAAGAATCATCCGAGTATAGAACTTTGTCAGCGTCAATAACACAATGAACGCCGAGGGCCTATAACTTCAGTGCCGCGTTTCTGCCACGGCGTTGTCAATGCCAATGCATTTAGTACCCTGCTGTCATTGGCGTCACGTACCTTCCAGCGCGACTGAGGTGTCCACTGTCCCAAGGGCAAGTTATGTGCCTTTCCTTTGTTTTCGAAGCTCCTGCTCTTCATCGGTTTCGGCTGCCCGTTCAGCGCGTTTACGCTCGCTGTCGATTGCTAAATTCCTCGCACTGTTGACAATGTCGACCGGAGGATCAGACTCGGCCCGACGTCTGCGAGTATCCCCTCTCGAGTACGTCTGGCTCCGGCTGACCTGCTTCGTCCATAGCGAGACACTGGATAGGCAGCGCGCAGCGGCCGCTTTGACGGCGGAGTATGCGGCTGCAAATGCGGCCACGTGGTGTACTTAATAGCTCCGCTCCTCCTGTTCAAGGTCATTCGTGAGACACAGCGAAACTTGCGCCACCAGGCTAGCAAAGTTTTCGCTTAAAAATACGAAGCTCTGTCCCGATTACAATGAGCCTGACAACAGACAAAGGCCTCTCCCATGCCTCTACTTAACCTGGTTCTGTGCCAAATGCGGCCACTTCATCCACCCGAACTTCCTAATCTCATCCGTCAACTTTTTGCAGCACTCAGCTACGCTTGCCTTCTCTTGGAATCCTGTCCGTTACAATTAATAAATACCCGTCATCTTTCCTTCGCATTACATGCCCTGACCAAGCCCATTTCTTCCTCTTGATTTCGACTAGTATTTCATTGAACCGCTTTAGTTCCCTCACCCACTCTGCTCTCTTCCTTTCTCTAAACGTTACTTCTACAATTTTTCTTTGGATAGCTCATTGCCTTGTGAATAACTTAAGCTGAACCCTCTTTGTTAGCCTCCATGTTTCTGCCCCGTAGGTGTGTACTGGTAAGATACACCTGTTGTACACTTTTCTCGTGAGGGATAACGGTAAACTGCCGATCATGATCTGGGAGAAAGCGCCCTCCGACCCATTCTTATTCTTCTAGCAAATTGTACTATCATGGTCCGGTTCTGCGGATAGCTTTGTCCACGTGACTCTCAGTTCACAATGACGGGATTTGAAGGCGCAGGCTCCTTTCCCAAGCAATACAGCCGTGGGAAGTCGAGCACCAGGCCGGGGCATAGCTTGTACCCATTTTGAGAAAACCGGTGGGTACCCAACCGGCGGCGGGAGTCGAACCCATCACCTCCCGAAGCCGAGGCGGGCGCTCTGCCACGAGGCCACGGCTGCTTCTCCCAAGTAGATGTATTTTTTTACGTGCCTTTTTCTTCGCCATCTTTTTGCGCAGTAAGTTTAGTCGGTTGAACTTGATTTCGGGGTTGCGTTATGTATAAATATCTGCATTTCTGAAATAAGCAGTAGTCGCTAATCAGCGCCTGTGTTGTGTTCTCGCTCCGCCCTGTGTTAACGCTGTTCCCGACATGATGGTAAACCAAGCCCAACTCTCCACTCTTCTGAGCATAAGCACAACATTCACCCATTTTCAGCGAGCATATTGTAACGTGGCGGCCAGCCGAAGAATGAGGCGTGGTGAACGATGGAGAAGAGATGATTTAATGGCCGCTGGCCTAGCGCGGGCGCTCCGTCCCGCGCCACTGCCAGCTTCGTCTTCGTCACACTACCCGGGGCCACCGAGCGATCGTCCCGATCGGTGACGAACAGACGCGCGAAATGGCGATGGTCTTGGGTGGAGGGTTGAACAGTATGTAGAAGATGGTGCAGTGCTGGCCGCCACGATGAGAAAGATGAGATAATGAGTCCCGGTCCACGAAGCATCCGGGCCGTAGGGTGCCACAAGCTGACGGCCGAGGTCCTTGGACGCACCGAACGGCAGGGGCAGGGGGGCGGTGCGCTCATGTGTGGGCAGGGTCTTGGGTCGGTCGCGTCTTGGGTCGGTTGGGTCGGTTGGGTCTTGGGTCGTCGTGTCTTGTGGTCCGGGCAGGGGACGGGGCAGGGGTGAGCGGCGAGGTCGGTTCAGGTCGGGCGGGCTGGGGCACGGCCGTGCGGGGTGGACCAGGTACTCACGGCCGACGTCCATGGCAGGCGCAGGACGCCGAAGCTCCGTGACCAGGATGGCGATGAAGGGCTCCCAGCACCTACACCAAATGTAACGTGGCGGCCAGCCGAAGAATGAGGCGTGGTGAACGATGGAGAAGAGATGATTTAATGGCCGCTGACCTCGCGCGAGCGCTCCGTCCCGCGCCACTGCCAGCCTCGTCTTCGTCACAATATCTTTCGAACATTGATGAGCGATAAACGCCTCTTTACCACCGAATTCGTGAGCAAAGGCGTCCAACTGCAACAAAGCAAATACCCTCAGTGAAGCGCGCAACCTGCACCGCAAGTGGCATCAACACCGGGGGCTGAAACAGCGAGAACTGCCCCTTTAAGCCGAACACAACAGTGCGAGGAGCAAGGCAAAGGAGAAGGACCGGCACATGCGCTTCCGTTTGTCCCGACACCTTGCTTTTGTGTCCTTTTAGCCCCACCCCTTTTATAATGCACCTGAAAAGGATGTCTTTAAGGAAATAAAATTCAGGGGGCACTTTGACTCTCTAAAGTGCTGCAAGGCAAAAGCGTTTCCTGGAGCACTGTTTGTTTTTTTCAATTTTTATTTTTCATATTGTATTTCTTCTTTTGTTTCTTTTTATTTAGTTTTTATTTTTGTTCATTTTCTTATTTTTATTCTTTATTTATTTTACTTTATTTATGAAGCCCATGCATTCAATAGATGCGCCTTTATTCATACTCAAACCCTGTGCCTTCGTGGCGAAGTGGTAGCTTCTGCATTTTGAAATGCCAAAGGCCCTGGTTCGATTCCCAGCCTCGACACAGTTGTTTTTTCAAGCAGTGACGCCGAAACGCGGACACACTTGCTAACATGCCTTGGTCACGACAGTATGAGGCACGAAAGGCTTTCGCCTTAAAAATGAAATGCGTCCTGGAGCGCAGGAGTTCTACAGCAACCAAAGAAGCACGTCCAGCACTATGCACATAATATGTAGACCTGCACAACGAGTTGCAGTCGGCGGGTTTCAAGCAACGTGAAGCGCAACTTTCGAGTCGAGCCCGTGATCGAGTCCGACTACAACCAAACCAATTCTCCACGCAATGCGCGCAACATCAAGGCTACACGTACAGCTCCCAGCAGAGCCAGTTGCGTGAACGGCGGTACTAAGACAACACGAAGCGTCGCTTTCGTAGCCCGCAAGCGAACGAGTCCATCTGCAAACGGCATTTACTGCGAATACCGTAGTCGTTCGCGCTTCACACCAAATTTTCCGAGAAAACAAGAATGACAACGGAAGGACTTACCTCACGAAGAATCGGATCCAGAGCATTAGGCCTCGTTGTGTTTTGCGGACGGAATGACAAAGTATTCACAGTGCCTCATATGCTGTTACACCCACAAGCACAACACAAGTTCGGCATCGCCGCAACACGCAGACACCGTCAACGCTGGAAAAGCGCTTCCCACCAAAACTATGTCGCACAAAAAGAAAACGAAGCGCGATTTCTGCACCCGGCAATGGCGCCCAGGGTTTCCAGGTCCTGAACTCGAAAAAGCGCCACAAAAATCACAAAAGTAGCCAAAAATGAAGCCAAGGTCTCGCTGGAGAGTCAAAAGTAGCCGAAAAAGCGTCAAAGTTGCCGAAAAGCGGCGCCAGAAGTATGCAAGAGGCATAAAAGTCGCAAAAAAAATTGTAATCCTTGCAAGATGCAGATTAACAGTGGATGTGAATAACTGAAGTAAAAAAGCATCAAATCAAATGGTTTGGTTTGGTTAGGTTTATGGGGTTTAACGTCCCAAAGCGACTAAGGCTATGAGAGACGCCGTAGTGGAGGGTTCCGGAAATTTCGACCACCTGGGGTTCTTTAACGTGCACTGACATCGCACAGTACACGGGCCTCGAATTTCTCCTCCAAAGAAATTCAACCGCCGCGGCCGGGATCGAACCCGCGTCTTTCGGGACAGCAGCCGAGCACCATAGCCACTGAGCCACCGCGGCGGCGTCTCAAATCAAATGGAAGGAAATACATGAACATCATTGAACAGGAGCACGGAAACGCGCGAGGAATTTCCGAAGGGAGAGAAAGGGTAGAAAAAGTAACCTGAAGTGTTTTTGTTCTCTGCGGAGGAGAATAATTTGGGTTCCTAAGCGACTGCTATAACGATTTGCATTCTCATATAAATTTGGCATGCGTGGCACTGGTTTTTGCACTTAATTTCTTCACTGCTCTGTGTGTGTCGTCTCTCCGTCCCTCGTCTGCCAGCGCTGCATGTTCAGGGTGTTGAAGGAGAAGGAAAAGGTCTTGGGTGGATAGTGTTCGGCGAAATCCAATGAGGGTGGGGGGGGGGGAGATAGTCCGTGGCCTGAAGATGGGAAGTGAGGCGGGCAAGCACCATGTTCTCCATGAGCTTGCCCGCGCAGGAGGTGAGGGAAATGGGACGGAGGTTATTGATGGGGGAGGGTTTATTGGGTTTCGGTATGAATGAGACCAGGGACGATGTCCAGTCCACTGGCTGGGTGCCAGAAGTCCAGGCGTCGTTGATGACAGTAAGAAGAAATGTTTGGGCTTCGGGGGGAAGGTTCTTGAGAGTTGTGTATGTGATTTTATCTGCCCCAAGGGCAGAGTGTGTGTTACAACGTGTGTGTGCTGTGTCAAGTTCTGTGTGCGTGAAGGGAACGTCTAGTGCGGGATGTCGGAATATAAGAGAGCCATAACACAGGAACGGCCGCAGCGGCGGCTCGGTGGCTATCGTGCTCGGCTGCTGACTCGAAAGACGCGTTGTGATCCCGACCGCGGCGGCGGAATTTCGGTAGAGGAGAAATGATAGAGGCCCGTGTACTGTGCAATGTCAGTTAAAGAACACCAGCCGTCCACTAGGGCGCATCTCATAGCCTGTGCCGCTTTAGGACGTTAGACTCCATAAACCAAGTGAAACGGTGCGACTCTAAGCATGACAATGGCACTGCTGAAATTTTTTTTAAAGTTGCCCCGCCGCGGTGGCTCAGTGATTACGGATCTCGGCTGCTGACCCGAAAGACGCGGGTTCGCTCCCGGCGGCAGCGGCTGAATTTCGATGATGGCGAAATTCTAGAGGCCCGTGTGCTGTGCGATGTCAGTGCACGTTAAAGAACCCCAGGTGGTCGACATTTCCGGAGACCTTCACTACGGCGTCCCTCATAGCCTGAGTCGCTTTGGGACGTTAAACCTCAATAAACCAAACCTTTTAAATTGTTTTTTTACGTAATGCCTTAGCTTTAAAGGGTACCTGGAAGGAGTTATAACAAAGTTGCGGTATGTGTGTGATGTGAAAGGACGCCGCTCACAAATGTGCGCCAGGAGGATTTTTTTTATTCGCTTTGTAGAAGCTCAGTTATCTATAGACAAAATTTGAATGCCAGCACCTTCGCGCCACTTCTCCCTTCTTGTCAATTTTTGCACGTTGGGACGTTGGCGTTCCCATAACATCTAGCAGGAATATTTTTGCACGTTGTAGAAGCTGAGCTATCTATAGGGAAACTGAATTTCAACGGATTCGCGCCTTTCCCTCTCCTCTTGTCGCTTTTTACGCGTTGAAAGGTCGGCGGTCCTGCCATAGCGCCGCGGGCGGATCCCTGACCAGTCATAGCTATGCCGCTTGTTCGCCATGGCAGCTGCCTGACGTCTGAAAGCATCTAACCAATACTCATCTCTGCATACTCAGTAGCGGTGCGACGGAGCAGGGTGCTAGCATGAAAAAGTCGCCGAAAAGGGCTCGTCAACTTTTGCGCCTGATTGTGGACTTCCTGCTGCGTGTAGAAGAGTATTATTTGACTCAGGTTTCATGACAACCTAATGCTGTGATTGACAAAGTTGACGTGCTCTCCTGGGACGTTGGTTCAACAAACGTTAAAAATTGTGTAAATTGTTAACTTTTTCGTTTATTTTTTTTTTTCAGTTAGAAGCCCGCTTTTTTCGGCATAGCAGTGGCAGCGGTGTAGTACGAAAGAATACAGCTGAAACGCGCTAAGGCTGGTTAACTACTATTGAATACTTAACATTTTAACTATCCCTGTTAGGCTCCTCAATTACTCAGAGGCGTGTAGCCTACTGTAAATAATATTCATATCAGCTTATATAATTTCGCTCGGTACTGTAGTTCAACAAATTCTGGCTGCACCGCGCCTAAATACAGGCGCTTTCAAGAAGCTCGCATAAAAGCAACCTTAACGCGTCGAAATAGCCAAAACCTGTTGGGCCGCGGCGCCGAGCGTAAGAGCGTTTTCGAAATTTTAAGAACTGATATGAATATTACTTACGGTAGACTACCCCCTCTCAATAACTGAAGAGCGTAAGAGTAGTAGTTAAAAGGTTAACTATTCAACAGTAGTTAACCAACCTTCTAGTTAACGCGTGTTAGCTGTATTGTTATGTACTACAGCACTGCCAATGCTGTGCCGAAAAGAAAGTTTTACTGTCTCAAAAAGCGCTTTTATAAAAACCGTGTAATATCTTAGCTGAAACATCCTGTATATTGGAGCATTGGAAGGCATATTACGAAAAAGAAGCAACATTGCTCTCGCGGGAATAGCAAGAACCCCTTTGTGGACGGCCAGTTCTGCGCAGTATAACAGACATCCCTGGCATGTGCCAATATCTACTGGGCGCAGAGAACCCTTATAAAAGTGGTCTATAGACAGTCTATAGATTTCTTATAGACTGTATTGCCTTCCTATAGATTTTTCTTCTCGTCTATTCATCGTCTATAGACTGTCTATAGACAAAAATTTACTAAAAGTGTATGGCCATAAATCTATAGATTGCCCATAGACTGTCTGTAGCATTCTTATTGCCTATAGACTGTTCTCTACGATTTGTCTATAGACAGCCTATAGACTTTATAGACAGAAATCTATAGACAGTCTATAGACAGTCTAAAAAAATTTGTAACGGTTAAGAGAGATCAGGTGAAAAGTTAAAAGCCAGGAAGAGTGTCACTTACCAGCACATTGTCTGGTACACAAAGGCTCGGCGCTACTAAAACATTGCAAGGGTAAAAGTGTAGCGCAAAAACTCGAGGAGAGACAGACGCACACACACACACCGCCAACTTCTAGCGAAGATTTATTTCGCAAAGGAAGGGTGGTTTATATACTGACTTATCGCACATGTACCATCAGACCATGCGCTAGGAAAGCGTATCAGCAAGATATTTTTTTTTTTTATTTGGTACCTGCATCGCCTTTCAGCATTACAGCAGGGGGGCACTTTCACATTAAAAAAAAACAAGAAATCATGCACTTAACGCGTGAAAAAAAGCATCATTTGGTAGAACATTAACAATATGTGGCGGCAAAGCATTCCATTCGCGAACTGTTCGCAGAAAAAACGAATAACGGAGTACGTCACCTTTAAAAGGAAATTCATGAAGCTTTAAATTGTGGTCCCTTCGCTTCGAAACATAGAAAGGCGGCTTCAAATATTTTGATCCGTCTATGCCAGTCTTTGAATAGAAAATATTATGCAAAAATTTTAATCTCAGATTTCGTCTTCGAGTTTTAAGTTCTGGCCACTGAAGATTCCTTTTGCTTTCCGAGATACTGAGTGTCCTGGAATAGTTTCCAAGCATATGCGAGCTCCTTTGGCAACAAAGCGCATTGTTTAATGGTGCATGTGTGATTAGTCGGTATATAATCCACCCTTCCTTTGCGAAATTTAGCGCTGTGTGTGTCTGTCTTTCTGAGTCCTCGTCTTTTTGCTCTACGCTTTTACCCTTGCAATATGAACCAACAAACCTAAGCGTCTACTCTTCTGATAGAACACGTTAAGGTTCCGCACAGATACAATAACGATGAGAAGTTTTCGAAGCGTATGCTATCAAGCAGAATCCAAAAAAAAATTGTCACTGAGACGTTCAACATACTGTTTAATAGTGTCGCAAGTTTCCTCGAGGACACGGTGATATAAAACTTTTTTTTTCTGCTAACCACTTTTGGTACCGTTTTGCACCTGTACTGGCTAGGACATGTACACTCGCCTTCAAAAGTAAATGAAAGGCTACGTTGTCAAAAAAACTTAATTTCTTTAAATCTAAAGCATAATGGTCCATGTTTGTTGGTGCATAGTGCAATTCGCATAATCACAATTAGGCTGAACATAGGCCTTCAAGAATGCATGAATTGGGGGGGGGGGGGGCAATGATTAAATTTTTTCTTTAATTGCCTTTCATTTACTACTGACGGCACCTGTACGTATATATGTCTGTTCTGTGAATAAGGGTCATTTGTTATTGCGCGTTCCCGTCTAGTCACCTCTTGTGAACGTTCATTTGCGCAGCCTATCGTTCTTTTACTCAAACTCGTACAGTTCGTCTGGAACAGAACCACATAGGCCTTTAACAGAGCAGTACTTGCTGAAGCTAACATGCAGCTATGACGCCGTAGCGATTAAGCTACAAAAACGCACAGGTGCCCCGTGCAAGCCAGATGCTGCTGAAAACAGCCTCTTGTAGGCTTACCTTAAACATTTTTCGACGGATAGAGAGCAAGCCATTGTCTCTCCCAGAAAAAAGAAGTGATTGGGACAGCTGCCAAAACATTGTTTTGTCAGCACAAAACAGAGTGAACAAGAATTGAGTGGGAGCCGCACTCTGCTAGGCAACGTTTCTAAAAGAGGGCATGTCTTCGTTTATTTGTGCTTGTTCAGTGGCAGTTTAGTGGCAGTGGCCAAAGTTGTTCAGTAGAAGTCCAGCGTGATGTCATCACTGTGTTATACCTTTCGGAAACCAGTTAGCCCTGACCACTCCTCTTGCCCAGGAGGTTAAGGGGCTGAAAGTTTTTGTAAAGAAAACCGTTCCAAGCGGGACGCGAAGAACGAGAGCCCGCGCAACGAAACTCGTCTGCTTCCGCACTTCGTCTGTCGAGTCATTCCAGGTTGCTAGCAAAGCAGGCCTCAGACCAAAGTGGGAGAAATGGGTGCACTCACTTCACTCCTAGTGAACTAAAATGCCCAACGAACTAGTCCCGTTCTGGTCAAAAGCAATGATGGCTCATTGTCATTCCTTCTATGCTGACAAAAGGCACAAGCGGTTCCCCTATCTGGAATCAGCAAAGCTGGCGTGGACCAGCTGACCCGGGCGTCTGCACTGGGTAAGTATGCACTGGGTAAAGCATATTTTGCTCACAGTTTTCTTCAATCATTGCGCTTGTGCGTATATAGAAGGCTTTGGGTGATAAAGATGCGCTGTGTCCGAATGAGGAAGCTCTGACACAAATGAAACGGCGTTTTGCTTTGTAAAACTTTATACAGACGTTACAATAGCAGCTCACTGCAGTGTCGCTTTTAGTGATTTGTGCAGCGGCAGTTAGGGTGTGCTTCTCTGAGATTGCGTGCTAGTAGTCTTTGGCGTGGCGGTGACATTTGTCCGCCCTTTCACCCCTGTATCAAAACGTGCATAGTCACCCTACCACGCTCCGAACTGAACAGCAAGGTCAACCTAAGCCGCAACCCAACAGCCACTAAGACGGCGCAATCACTTAACACGTATTCAGTCCCTACACCAATCCTCGATACACACGCCCCATGTATGGGTATCGTGGGTCTCATATGTGGATCTTAATGTGGGTCTATATGCGGCTCCTCTTAAAGGTGCAGTGAAGAGAAATCTGAACTCGTCTTTTTGCCGCGGAAACTCAATCTACACGTTCCGAGAATTCTTAGAAATATCGATTTATTGCCCTATGTGGCCGATTTCCTTAATTAAATCGAATTAACGTTCGGCTCCCATCTTTTCTTTTTTTTGAATTCCCTCGTACGGTGCGCGGAGTCGACCAACGCGTGGATTGCCTTTCCACTCGTCCCGCGGCGGCTTGCCGCTCTGCCATCGGCGGAGTAATACGTAGTAATCCGTAGTAGCAAATAGTCCATGCGTACTTTTATTTCTGCGGGCTTATTTGGCGGCAATATTATGTTCGAATGAAACCATTTATTCACGGAAACCTAAAAAATAAAATAAAGCCAAAGCAAAGCCTCCACGGAGCTGGCTGAAATGCACTCCACGCGTTGGTCGACTCTGCCCACCGTACGGGGAAAATTCAAAAATAAAGGCGGGAGCCGCACGTTAATTCGATTTAATTAAGGAAATCGGCCACACAGGGCAATGAGTCGAAGTTTCTAAGAATGCTCGGAACGTGTAGATCGAGTTCCCGCGCCAAAATGATGAGTTCAGATTCCTCTTCACTGCACCTTTAATGGCTCCGGCTAAACAAGCATTTTCAACTATGCACTCCAAGCCCCACCTCTCGCACGTAGACGCTCAAGATTGCCCTGCCCAACTGCTCATCTCCACTTCACCCTCAGCCAGAGCCAGCGTTCCTAGACACTCCGGCTGGCATCTCGTCCCACTCTTTCTCCCTTCCCGCTCACCGGTTTCCCTCGTTGTGCCTCTGACGCCAAACACCCAATTTTTAAGGAAAAGATCAGCAGTCGTTTGTAAGGGAGAGCAAGACACACCCGGCTATTGCACAACTCGGCTACAAACTCGGCTTTTCCAACAACAAACTATTACGAACCAATCATTCAACAGGTAACTTTGAGGGGGCTTATTAGGAGGATGTTGACACTAAATTTTCGAACTTTATTAATGATCTCACAAGTGAGATATCAAATAGTATTGGAACGATCAAATCTCGCTCTCGCAACGCACCAATTAGCTCCTAGATGAATAAGCCCATTCTTGAAGCTTCGAAAAGCAACGACTATTGGCATAACAAGTGGAAGCGCAATAAAGAGAACGAATTTTACCTGCACCAATTTAAGGCGATGCGTAACAAGTCTGTAACCAAGATGAGGACTTGAAAAACGGTACTTTACAGTAAGCGAATAAAGGGGCAAACAGAAACCGCAGAAAACTGTCTGACATTGTCACACACACTGCGGGTAGCCAACAGAAATCACATGTAATCCTCAAGTGGGGCGGAAACTTTCAGCTCAAATTTTACCTCTATCGGTCTACTTCTAGCCCAGAATCTACCGGAGTTAAATCTAATCAATCTTGAGTCTAAGATCCCTAATAGCTTCGTTATGTGCCGAAATGCAGCAGTCCACTACATTGTTTCAACCATGCCCACAAATAAAGCTGCATTTTTAGACAGCACAAGCAGAAGGGCGGTGATAGTAAATTTTGGCATTCTCGGTCCCGTCTTGTGCTGCATTTTTAATCATTCTATTATTGCTTCTAAATACCCATCTGCATGAGAAAGAGCGAAGGTAATACTAGTATATATGAGGACGGTGACCTAAATGACGCAGATTGCTGAGGCCATTATCTCTTCTCAGCACGGTAGCTAACATGTTTAAAAAATATTCTTGCAAGCAGATTCAGCAAGTTTTTAGATAAATACGGTACCCGCCGTGCACAACAATGTGGTTTCAGGCCACACTACAACTTCCACAGCAAATCTATCACTTACGCAGAACATTAACGCGGCTGTGCGCATCAATATTTTAGTGGAAGTTATATTTCTAGATTTAAGAAGGCAGCAGACCCAGTAATCATTTTATTCTGATATCAGAATGGAAACGCTACGGCTTTCGTCATAACAAATATTTCTTTCCTTCTGGATAATTACATCAATGACCATCAACCAGTTGTAGTGATGAATTTCATATCATCCTCTCCGCAAAAGCTATACACTGAGGTTCCGGAGAGATCCGTGCTCGGTCCATTGTTGTGTTTTAATGTATTCATGACTTGCCTTCATTTACTGATAGTTCAAATCTTTCCATGTACGCTGATTAGGCATGTCTAATAAAAACAGCCGATACAATAAAGGAACTATAAGAAAAGTCAATCAATAAGTTAATAAAGTAGCCCAGTGTTTCTCAGCAATTAAGTTAAAAATAAAGGCGAAACTTCAAGTACATGATATTCTATTCCGAAAACAACCGCTGCAACCGATGTCCGAATCCTAGTAAATAAGGATTTGCCTGAAGTCATGTTTTCATATAGATATCTAAGTGTCACGTTTAACAGCCACTTAAAGTGGCGAGGCCATATTGAGATATTCTGCAAGAAGTTGGCGTCTGGATGCCGTGCCCTTTATCTGGTTAAAGGTAGAACTTACCACACGTATTCAGTTTGCATCATCCCCCTAAAAAAGCACGCGCTAAGAATAATAAATGTGTAACTTCTATGTGAGCAGCACACCATTATTTCATAGGTCAATGATTCTTCCAATTGATTTATTGCACTGCTTAAAGGTATCTGTGTGTGTTAACGGCATAGTAAGACACAACCACCCCTTCCATGTGTCAATGCTTCACACCCTCTGCTTTTGTCCGCTAGAAACTTTTCCTTTGGCCATTTTAAACTCCAGCCCATCAGCAACGTATACGGTGAACGTTTAATGCAGTCTGCTGTGGTAAAAATCTGAAACGCGCAACCCATTTCAGTGAAATACTCGCAGAATTTTGCTGGTGCACTTAAAAAACACTTAATAGGACTTATTTGCAGTGAAATTTTATTGTCCTCTTACAGATTCTCAAATTGTGTATTTTCTCTATACCGTGCATGCTATCTTTGTGTCTTGACGAGTGGTTTATACCAGTGTTATTTTAGACTGTTTTCATTTAAATGTCGAAAGTTAGCACTATTCTGTACAAGTTTTGATTTTGTGTTTTTGTATTATGTGTACTTGGACCCGAACTAGCTGTTGGTTATGAGTCCAAATGGTGTTTTCGCATTCTGCATAATAAAGTTGTGAAATAGATTTAAATTGGAATTAAAAACTGAATTCACCAGATTTTACCCGTGCCGCTAATATGCCTCCATAAACGTGACACCCTAAACTGACAGCTGCTAAACGCTCCGACCAGAATCAAAGTTGTGCCCCAAGCAGGCGCATATATTTGCATTGCGAAAACAGAGGTCTAGGTGACTTTTTCGTTCCAATTTTTGGTACCCTTAATAAGGAAACTCGTAATATTTTTACGGGGAGGTCTCTACAAACAATCGTGCAGGGCAGCGAGGTACTCTACGACCTGAGGCTTTGAGAACGCTCACAAACACACTCTCAGCGTCCTCGTCTTCAAGAGCACCGATAGGCATTTTGCTCTCTGCGGGTAACACTGTACTTTCGCAGTGGTGATGGCAGTCCTGCAGTGAGGAAGATAACGAAAACACCGTCTAAAAGAAGCTGTTTGTTGCGCTTACCCACGCCTGCAAAGATCCGACACGCCGGCGGCAGTAGCAGCAAGCGTGCTCGGTGGTCGTCAAACGGAATGCCCGACGCTCTCGGTCGTGCACACTTTAAAGCTGTCAACAACTTTTCGGAGCACGTCTTTGCGAAGTAGCCACAGCAGCGTGGAACAACGTACAATCGTTTCCGCCTGGGTGATACCATTCAAGATAAATGTGGGGAACGGCGTTCCCCTCTCCGTGTTGAGGACTTCTGGGGCACCGTGTTGCAGACGGATGCATTCCATGAACATCTTGGTGACTTCAGCTGCTGCTCCGTTCAGTAGGGCTTTTGCCTCGGCGTAGCGCGCCAGGCAGGCATCGAGCGTTACCATGATCCACTTGTTTCCGCATGCTGACTTCGCGAAAGGCTGAAGCAGGTTTATGCCTTTCTGCGGGCAATGCCTTTACGGGGGTTTGATGGCGTTCAAAATTCATGGTTTTCGGGTGGGAAGAGATTTCGTAGCTGACAAACTGGGTTGATTTTCATATAACATGCAGGTAGTCAGCAGGTAGTCGAGGCCAGTAAGCCTTGTATATAATGCGGCGGAGGGTGCGATAAAATCCATACGCCCAGCTGCACGCCCGTTCTTGCGAAGCCTGCAGAACTTTTCAGAATACATGGCAGGAGTAACAAGGACGTCAGAGGCTCTGTTCGGTTTTTCGGTGCGAAGTTCTTCACGGTGGTGTCATTCTGGACACAAACGACGACAATCCACGCTTCAGTGAAACTCGGGGTGAAGAAGGCTTGCCTTCCAAGCACTCATAAGACCTTCGTGTTCGGGATACAAGCGTTGGCGCTTGGCAAAGTGCTGCAGCTGATAGGTTGAAGGTAGGTGTCGCCACCGCCGTCCTGCGGAGGTAGATCTACAGGGGCTCGCGACGGGCAAGGAATCGGCATCACAGTTCTTTCGTCCGGACTTGTAAACGACAGGGATGATCCCGCAGCCGTAAGGTACTTTGAACAAGGCTCCCAGACGGTTACTTTCTGTTGGCAAGACTGCAGAGCTCGTGGTGGTAAGTCACAAATTTGAGAGGCCTGCCCCACAAGCACTGGTAGAATTTTGAGGTTCCCCACAAAATCACAGGGCTATTCCGCCGTGGAATGGTTGGCCTCTGTCTTGGAAAAACAGCGGCTGGCGTACGTTGTTAATCCTCTCGCGGCCTTGCTGCTTCTGGACGAGAACGGCGCTCTAGCACCATGCTGCTTCATCATCCTCATCACTGTCAGCCCGACTACGCCCACAGCCGGGAAAAGGCCTCTCCCATGTCTCCACAATTAACCCTGTCCTTTGCCAGCTGCGGCCCTCTAACCCCCGCAAACTTCTTAATCTCATCTGCCTACCTAACTTTCTGCCGCCCCCTGCTACGTTTGCCTTCCCATGGAATCCACTCCGTTACCCTTAAGGACCAGCGGTTATCTTAAAGTCGCAATGCATGCCCTACACAAGATACTTTGTTCTTGTTGGTTTGTTGCCTTGCCGACTCCGCGCGCTTCCCGTCTCTTAACGTTACACCTATCATGCTGCTTGCATCTGTATACAACTCGGTTTGGGCGTTTTCTTCGGTCTCAGCACGGGCACGACTGTAAGCCACGCATAAGTTGATGAGCATCCCACTTGCAGAGCATCCCACTTGCACGGTACTTTAGCAGCGTCAAGGGTCTGGCGGTGTGCAAAACACGTTATGTTCGAAAACGTTATGTTCCTTCTATTCTTAATCATTTTACCAAAGAAATATTTCCCCTTATTCCAAAAGGATAATTAAAGCTTATATTGTGAAATTACGTCGTTAGTTCCAGTATTCTGTTTTGGGGCTGTTTTACATGATTTTGCTTTCTTTTCGTTCCCTTTCTTTTTCTTCCCCCAATCTTTTTTTGCCACTTGCCTGTTCGCTGCATGACTTATATGCTGTCTGCTGCCGGGCACTGCCACTCAAGCCTTTTCAGGCTTTGGCAGGCTCGCATTTGTACTGGAAAGAGGAAATAAAAATTTTGTTATTAATATTTAAAAAAAAGGTATTTACAAATCGTCGGCTATATGCGCACAGCACCCGGAATAGGCGAACAGTTTGCTTGTCGTTCGGCGTTGGGAACTGTGCGATAGCAGCGGCTGAATGCAGGCCCGGGTGTATTTCATCGTTTTTTAAGATATAACATTGCAACAGCTGCTGCTGGTAAAAGATGGAACTACTGTGGCTTTAGGGTGAGCCATGATGATTTTATTGCCTCTTTGGAAGCCTCTTTAGATGAACGTCATATGTCGGGAGAGGACGATGACGTCATTTAAGCATACGGGAGAAATCTGCCGCTTGATGCCGCCAGTAATTTGTCTATTATACGGTGGAACTTAGGTGAGGCAAAAAAAAGTCGAAATGGCCTTGCTTAAACTCTTAGTGCCGCTGGGCGTAATGAGGGCGGCTTCCCGAAAACCCTCTCTTCGACCTACATTTGCCAAGTCCCGCTCTTTAGGTTCATGGATGAGAGAGATATAAAGGAGTATAAGCTTTCTAAATGTTTGGCTGAGTCCCGCAATCGTACTCCTTAGTCCAGGAAAGCTTGCGCTGATGCCCGGACGCATTGGATGGTCTGACGTTGGGCCTTCAGACGAGTGCTGCTTGGAACTGCCTCCCACTGCTGATGTGAATTCTCTGATGATGTCAGGTGGGATGGTTTTCTCACGCAACTCCACGAACCATGGAAAAGCCTGGGCTTACTGCCGCACTAGGAATAGGTGCGAGGGTATCTAGAAGAGTAGATGAGGGTGTACGAGTGCAGGTTAGGAAAAGTGTTTACCTCCAGAACTTGGCTTCTCCTGTGGTGAGTTTCATAAGGGGAGGTTGATATTTCCTTCCGTTCAGTCTAAGGATTTCTAGCAATACACCAGAATTTAGTGGTGGAGGCGTCAGGATTCCCTCGGTGTGTTAGCTCGCGAGCTAGATGCTTTGCCGCCTCATTGCCTTCAAGCCTGCTATGGCCCGGTGTCCACGTAATGCTATGAAAACAGTAAGCAGGCACGACAGGAGGAGAAGTATTTGGCTTCACAAACGCGGTCTCATGTATCGTGGGAGCGGTGCAGACGATAGACGCATTTCTCGGCTACGTCCTTTCATCATCATCATCATCAGCCTGACTACGCCCACTGCAAGGCAAAACCCTCTCCCATGTCTCCCCAATTAACCCGGTCCTTCGTCAGCTGTGGCCACCAGATTCCCGCAAATTTCTTAATCTCATCCGCCCACCCAACCTTCTGCCGTCCCCTGCTACGCTTGCTTTCTCTTGGAATCCACTCCGTTACCCTTAGGGACCAGCGGTTATCTTGCCTTCGCATTAGATGCCCTGCCCAAGCCCACTTCTTCCTCTTGATTTCAACTAGGATGTCATTCACCCGCGTTTGTTCTCTCACCCACTCCGCCCGCTTCTGATCTCTTCACGTTACGCCTATCATTTTTCTTTCCATAGCTCGCTGCGTTGTCCCTAACTTAGCGGAACCCTCTTTGTTAGCTCCACGTTTCTGCCCCATAGGTGAGTACTGGTAAGATACAGCTGTTGTATACTTTTCTCTTGAGGGATATTGATGAACTGCCATGCGTGATATGAGAGAACCTGCCATATGCGCTCCACCCCATTCTTATTCTTCTAGTTATTTCCCTCTGAGATGTAAGTCAGTGCCTGAGGGAAATCATTTGGACTCATCGTTTGGGGCACGTGTAAGGCCTGGCGAACCTCTTAACCAACCGCGCCCGTAAGCGACGCAACTTGAGGCCACGAAGATGGCAGCAGTTAGCGAAGCTCCCTGCGAATGATACCCTTTAAGCTGTCATTGATGCTCGTTTAAGTATCCTTTTGGCTCAGGCAGAAGGCTTGTAGCGGGGTGTTCGAAGGTCTTCTCGATCGTAGGCGCATCGGTTGTGAACTCAGCAACAGTCTTAGGCGGGTTTCGGACCAACCCTACGAAATGCTGTTCTCTGATACCCCTCATCAGGAAGAGCACCTCCTTCTCATAATGTATGCTCTTCAGAAGAGGCGGCCCATCTCTTCGATTACCGGAACGATGGTCTCATTTGGCTGTTGAATATGGGACAGCAGAAGCAGCGGCGCTTTCTTCTTCCGTACTGTGCTGACGAAAGCCTTGAGGAACTCCGTTTGAACAATTCCGACATCTTCAGGAAATAGCCCTGATTTTGGTACCAAACCATAGCTCAGCCTTCCCGAGCGAAGAAAACTTGACTTACATTCCTGTGGTCATCCCAGGTTTTTAATACGGCCATACGCTGAAACCGGTGAAGTCATTCTTCGGGATCCTCACCCCCAGTTAACCGTTGAACTTGGGCGACAGACTAGGCTTGTGCAAAGTATGGAGGCAGATGTCGTTGTCATAGCTGAATCCGGCGCTGAGGAGTCATTCTGTACTCGCGTGTGGTCTGATGGTCGTCCGTATTCAGGTGGACGCCTGAAAATCCAAAAAATTAAAGCAATCCCCTCAACAAAAAAACCGACTGCAGAAAATGACAGTGCTTTTTTCCGTGAATGCAGACGATTCTTGGCCACCATGTACTGATAGGATCGGAGTAAGAAACTCGCATCATTATACTTCGCTTATGCGCTCTCTCTTTTCAGAATTTGCACAGTACGGTGTCCGCGTCAACTCCGTCAAGTGAGTGTCTTATGTCTATTTACATGCACTTTTCTGGTGCAAGTTTTCTCGTGCAGTACTTGTATTATCAAGCTCGGGTATTCTGAGGATACACTAAGTTTCTAATTTACTAACACATTTCTCATGACTAGAAAGCGTTTTATGGCGTGTCATTATTCTGAAGCTTCTATCATCGAAATCTCCAAGTAATGCACACATCAATGTATCTGCGGTATGAAACGTGTTTGCTTACGTAGTAACAAGAATGAGAATACTGAAGAAATAAGCTTTTTATGCGCGAAGGCCGTTTAAATAAACTCCTAGGAGAATAAACAATTTCATGTCGTAATACTGGGCCAATCTTAATTTAAGCCGGCATTTGCAAAGATTGGGACTGTTCATTACATACGAAATGTTATTCAGGCACTACTGCTTTTTTAGGCGTATTATGTTTCCCTGTGAGAGCATGTGCCAGCAAAAAAAAAAGAAGAAGGCATTGAACGCTAAGATATTAGCCACATCGCTGCTCACACCTTTCCTATTTGAATAAGTGAACGCGCTAGTAAGAAATTCTAGCGTATTGCTGACATTTTCGTTTTCTTTAGAGATTAGCTTCATCTGCCGATATACGCCGTACAGCTTTTGTTCCTGTTCGAGGAGCACAAATCCAGCTTCCAGTAGATTTTGCCAGTCCCAGGCCGGTTCTTTGTGCCACCCAAACAAATATGGTTCACAAAATTTTGAGCGGCGCACGATTTCTTGTTTCCACTTGAGGAAAGCAGTGTAAAAATGCAGGCGAAATATACAGCAGATCGTGGGAGAGGCTTACCGTTAACGATTACGTATTATATTTCTTTTTAGTCCTGGCGCAATTGCAACTAAAATGGTGCTGAGGGAAGAACTGCCACCGGAGATACAAAACATGGTGAGATGCTTCAACATGGCAGCATAAAAATGCGTGCCATTCCTTCTCCACTTTTGTGTTCCATAGAGCGCTTGAATGGAGTGACATTGATTACTGTTTTATACTGGCATGCGTCCGCCGCCTTGGATGAGAACGAAGCATGCGGGCACCGTGTGGGAGGGGGACAAAAGTGATGACGCGCGAAGGACGTTCGCTTAGCGGCCTCCTCCATTTCAGCCCAGCCTTCACGTGTCAATAAACTCATTCCGAGTAATGGCCTGAGGGGCGAGTTGGTGCATGATGAAATGAACGGCGATGCAACAAGGACACTAACAAGAGAGAAACACCCCATGCGCACACTGCCAACTGTTTATTACATGGAAATTTGGCATATTTAAACATACAGCTCAGGCAAGAAACTCATCGCATTATCGCTCCGAACCCAACGCGTGGAACAAAAAGCAGCAACATCAGGATAACAGAGAAGAAGCCTTTAACCCCTGTAGATTAACTAACAGCTTATGATAGAAGAAATTAGAGGAGCAGACCATCTCATAGCAAAAGCAGCGTCAAGCAATCGTAGCAACAGCAGAGTCATACATGAAAGAAAAAGCAGTCCGAAACCACAAACCAAAAATAAAATTAAAAAGTAAAAAAACAAATGACAATCGTAGCAAAAGAAGAGCTGAAACAAAACCTATAACAAAATTAATAACCCGCCTAAGCAAACAACAGACGTCCGCTAAAATGCACGGCTGAAAAGTCGCACAGCACATGACGTCACAAAAAACTCTCAAGAGAGGAAACTTTATTACTACGGAGGGATATCGAAGAGTCGCTAACACAAGTACTTCCCGCTTTTTGATCATAAAAACCTCAAGAATTTAACGTTCCATTCCAACCCATTCCTACCGCAACAATATAAATACGAACTACGTAGCTGTTCCTGAGCCTAGGTACAGTGGCCTTTTCTCCAATGCAACCACTGCGAATACATTTAAGGAATCTGTGTCACGTAAGCAACTAACCTCTCCTTTTCGCGGCGTTGCAACTGAGCCATGTCATACTCTGCCAAGAAAAGGCATATTTGTGGACGAGTATAGACAAAACTACCATTTGGTTTTCCCGCCGGGGCTGACGTTAAATGCGATTATAGTCGTGCGTTTCGGGGGCGGTTAACTGCATAATCAGTCATATTTGTTATTCAGAACTCTCCTCTCAAACATTATGTTCTCTCGTTTGCTCCTGTTGTGAGTATTGGGTATAACGTTCACCAAAAAGGGGCTGATATTTTCCGAGTCTGAACCTCAGTTGTGTTCCCCAATGTGGCTCGTTATAATTATTAACAAGACAGTGTGCAAACGTGCGCTATCCCGTTGCGCACTCGACGGGCGCACTCGGCGCCTGCCCTGTTGCTTTACGTTCCTCCTTGTCCCCGTCCCACTCGCGCCTTGTATGTTCCAAACATGGCTGAGGGAAGACAATGTATTAATCATTCGCGGGCCTTCCGAGGCTCACTTCTCTCGCAGACCCCTCTGGCAATCACTCAATATATATCATTTACTTCATTTATTTTCTCCTTAAGGGCCCGAGGACATTACATAAAGGGGAGGCGAATTAACGTGATGTATATATATTGAACGTGGAAAAAGGTGAAGAAAAGATATAAAGTACAACGAAGGCAAGCAAAAATAAAAGCAAGGGAAAAATATACAATAAAAAATGCAGAAATACATCTCAGTGAAATAACAGCAAGCAAGCAAGCGCAAGAGAAACAAAAATTACACTAAGGCGCAGAAATGCAACTAAACAAAGTAACGAAAGAATACAAAGGGGACAGTCTATTCAGGATGGCTGAAGTTTTAGCTTATTACGTAACTGATTTCTGTCTGTGCATTTGGCTATGTTTTCGGGTAAGGAATTCCATAAGACAATTGGATGAGGGAAAAATGAGCTACTCATTGTAAGGGTGCGGGTGGAAATTCGTACTAGAGACTGGCTGTGGCTTAAACGGGAAGATCTTCTTAGTGGTTTTGTTAGTAGCTCATGTCTGGACCGAAAATGATAATAAAATGTATGAAGGAGGCACACACGAGATATGATGTGGCGTGATGATTTTAGTCGAGGTATACGGCTTGGATTGTTGACTAGCTTAGAAAGCATACATGAAAAGACAGTAGTGTTTTGTTTCTGTGGACCTCAAAAAAACTGATGCAGTATGCGCCGCCGTTGTGAAAAGTAAGGGGGGGGGGGGTCTAAGTGCGGGAAAAGAGTGCTGGCGAAACAGCGGTTTCAGTGCGGTCTCCAGCGGTGACTGGCGGCAAGGATAGCCTGCCGATGAGAACAAGCAGCCTCATTAATTTTGGCAAACGCTGTAGGTGCAATGCGAACTGAAGCGCTTATATGAAGTAACAGAACACCGCTGGCACCTCTGCGAAGGACCAATTCTAAAGACTACTAGGATGCCGTTCTTACAGTCTGGAGCGTAGCGTAAGCCCAATTAATGGAACTGAGACATTGAGGCCAGCCCTGTTATTCGAGACTGACAGTCTCAGTGCGCTCTGGAGGTAGTTACGGTCCCTGTTTTTCCAAATATTTTATGGTATTGTTTTATTACCTGTGACTGAAAGTGGATGGGCATCTAATGCGACTTTGCTCAGTCCCTGATAGCAACTGACCTCACAGAAAAAGTGCTGGAATGCAGGCGGGAAAATATATGACTCAGTAATGCCTGAACCATTGCTGAAGTATGCGTCACGACCACTACATAACTGTTCCTTACGCAGCTGCGCTCCGCGCTGGCGGCATCGCACGCCTTGGGTCGTCTGGGAACCGTTGACGAAGTGGCCCGCGCCATCGCCTTCCTGAGTTCGGACGACTCGTCTTTCATCACGGGTCACTCGCTGCCCGTCGACGGAGGAAGTCTGCTTCTGGGACCCTCGCTGGTGCCACGGGTGGGAGCCGCCGGAATCCCCAAATTTGCCTGAGGAAGGGGCCTGAATTGAGCTATTCCCTACGCTGCAATACGGCACGTTGGCAGTTTTCTACAGCAGCTGGTGGCGGCCCCTTTCCAATTCCGCAAAAATAATTAACGTTTCCCTCACTGCCGTGACCCTCCTTTGGAATAAATACCATACCACAACTACACCTGCGTCGCACATTTGTTAAAGCGGTAACCGGTTTTGGCGAATAGTTTATTGGCATTTCCACTGTCGAGAGTTTTGTGGGGCAAATAGGCGGTTCATTGCAATATCTAATCCCTTATCTCCTCTTTCCTTCTCCAATTAGTTCCCGTTTATCCTTCCCGGCGTGCAGAGCAGCAGGCTAAAGAAACAGACGCCTAGGGCAGACCTGGAAGCCACAGCCCAACCCGGCCGCTGTTTCGCATGGCCGGCGTCGGCCCCGTACATAGGGGGCAGGTTTCTACGAAACACATTAACACAGCGCAAACGAGGACAAGATAGAAGAAACACGAAACACAGGATGGATTAGTAAAGAGTGTACTCTTTACTGCGTCATAAAACCAGCACAATTTATACCATTTTCCTAGACCACGTGAAACACTCTCAGCCAGTGGACATTGCAAAGGAACGCCTCATATGCTTGGCGGTCATAACAAAGTGAAAATGAAGTCATGAAAAGTGCACGCAGTAACATGCAACGCTTTACTAAACGTCAAACGGACCCCACACAAAAGGTGTGCATGAACCACATGCCTTAGAGACCTACAGCTCTGGAACGCGAGAAAATGAGTACAGTAAACAAACGTAATCTTGGAGCTATAAAAATCAATTCAGAGGCGGTGCCAGGGGCAGTATACAGTAAATGAAACGCGACGATGAGAGAGGTAAAATGGTGGTGAAAAAGGGTTGTAAAATCTCAGTACGGAAAAAAAATACTACCTTACTAGACAATAGGCACAGGCTGAAAGCGAAAACGAATAAAACTGACGCCAACAGATAACACGGCAAAAAGGTAAAACCGTATAAAATAGAGAATAAAAAAAACATAAGCAAACAACCATCAGCCAAATTGTTAACACGTTAAAACTATTGAAATTCTTTAAAAGAGAGGAGAAACGATCCGCATAGGGCCAACTAACAGCGCGGCAAAGTGACTGAAAGTAAATAACAGACAATGAGGTGAGGTTCGTGGAAAACAGTTTCCCAGGATGCCTAGATGTGGTTAAAACGCAAAGATCGCGCCCATTCCAAGAAGAACCTTTCTTTCTACTGTATACAGACAGAAGGGCTGCTGATGCAAGCGTCCTCAGCCTTTTCAAACCAAAAACCGTCAATAACTTCCCTTTCTATTTTAATCCTTGCTGTCGCCAGAAATTTAGTGTCCTATAACATAGGCGGGCATTCGTGGCGGGGTTGGTTGCAATGAATTGTCATTTGGCACCCAGACTTCTTTTTTGCGTTGAGAAAGTGTCCGCTTGCTCGCTCATTTAAACAGCGTCTGGTCTGGCCGATGTACTCCGGACCAACATTCGGTGTACTGACTGAATGCTTTACGGTCGAGGTCGGCAGAATATTGCCGTTTACCATCGGGCATATTTTAGATAACTTCATGCGGCAGACACCACAATGTTCACATCACCGATAATGAAGTCAGCCGACAGCGCCACCGACGCTCAACGTGCCCTCCCGCCCCCCAGAACGAGCACATAAGGATCGACGCCGGACAGGATCGAACATTTGGCAGCCGGGGTTGCGGCAGTGAACAAGCCCTGACTCTTCTGTGCTGTTCACGCAGTTTAGTTAGTTTTATTGATTTCCACGTGTACTTTTTCTGCCGCAACCACTGCTGCCCATACCAGTCCTATAACTGTTATAATGCCCACCAATGCGGAATTGGCAAAAAGATGTTGAAGAACTGAAAAGAGAAGTCTCCGAATTGCGAGGCAGCCTTGCTATGTTCAATGAACTCTACGAGGAAATGAAAAACAAGCAAGCTCACTTGACATAAGAAAAAAATTCAGGGGGCCACTTTGTTGACCTAAAGTGCGGTGAGGCGGAAGCCTTAAGCGCGGTGTTGCTGCTTGCGTCTGATGTGTGGTTAAGGTGTTAAGCTTCGCCTTTAAAAGTGGAAAGCGACAGCTTCTTGCAGCGCTGCCGGGGAATCCACAGAACGCCATCGCCCGTTCGGCTCTACGCCTTGCTCGTCGGTAAATTGGTTTTTGAGGAAAGGAAATGTATCTGTCTCTCATATCTCGGTGGACACCTGAACCTCGCCGTAACGGGAAAGGAGGAAGATGGGAATGAATGAAGACACCGTATTCACTAGATGCGCCTCTGTTCATTCCAAACCATCTAGTTGGCATGGTGGAGTGGTTAGCGTGCTCCTCTCGCACTCCGGAGACCCTGGTTCGATTCCCCAGCTCGACCAATTTGCTACTCCGCTTTATTTATTTATCTGGTCTGATTATAATGGTTAATTAAGCTAATTAATTAATTAACTAACTAAACTCCGCCCCGCTTCGAGCATCACTATACCATCCCTTTAATTGGTTGCATGGATACTTGCCAAAGTACAATTCGCCTCTTTTGAAATTCGCGCGCTCTGACGTCACGATCATTTCGACCAAATGAAAAGCGTGACATTTCTGTCGACAACTCCTGCTTACAACGATGAGGCATTAAAGCCTTCCGCCTTAATAACGAACTTGCTCGTTGAAATAAGCAGGTAGCACAACGATTGGCTGAACAGGAGCAATATTCCAGGATCAGTAACCTTGAGGTTAAGGGAGTTCCTTCTACTCAGGGTGAGAGCTGCGTCACAATTCTGGAAGAAACTGGCTCGAGAATAGGTTGTCCAGTTTCTATCACTGATATTGAAGTTGCGCATCGAGTTCCTGAGAAAACCGACGCCAACATCATAGCACGCTCTTTTTTTTCCGTCAAGAAGGCAGAATTTATTTCCGTAGGAGGCATTAATATTGACATAACTGACATTTCTGACAGCTCTCGTTCTGTATATACAAACTACTTTCTCGGCCATGGTTTAGAGTCACTAATGGTGTCACCAACGCGTGTTGCTCATCGAGGCTCTAGCACCGTCATTGATCATATATTATATAATGTTATTACTCCTCAGATCGCAGGAGTCATCAATTTTGATATCAGGGACCATTATCCGACTTTCCTGTTTATTGTATGCCTAATAACAGGCCCCCTAGAAAACGCTATAAGCAAACATTTAACAGAAACCGGTTCGTTGCGATAGTAGCTGAGACTGACTGGGATAGCATACTACAAGAAACATCCGCCAATACAGCGTTCAGTAAATTTTCTGCGAAGCTCAAAGAAATAATTAGCTCATGCACATCAGTAACTCCCATCACTCATTGGTATTCAGTTCCCCGGAACCCACGACTAACCAAAAGCCTTCTAAGCTGCATAAATAAAAAAAAATACCTTCTCAAAAATGTTAGAACGCAGCCATTTAACCTGCGCCTAAAACAGCGCTATCAAAAAAACTCCGATACTCTCTCCGCAGCACTTAAACGCTCCAAACAAGATTACTACCGAAATGAAATACTTAGAAATGGAAATGACACTCGTAAGAATTGGGTAACAATTCAGGAATTCCTGAATATAGCTGAAAACAAAACGAGCATAATAAAAGTCTCTGATGGTGAGTGTACTTTAACTGATCAAACCGACGTTGCTAATGCATTTAATTCCATCTTCTCGCGCCGCGGTTCCCCGCCTCTAAGTAGTTACTGTGGCCCACGTCAATGCCCTCACTCTTTTTATTTGCGCCCTACTTCACCAGACGAAGTCTTTCAAATAATGTCTAGCCTAAAAAATACCGCTCCAGGGATAGATGAAATTCCTTCTTTTAACTTAGGAAGGTAGAAGTGTAGGCCAGCTGGTGAGACATGAAGGAGCTAAACACCGAAGCGGACACAGGACAGAGAAAGAAGACGACACAGGGCGGTACTTCAACATATGAGTGCATGATTTTAAAACTGCGGATCTAAACAGGAGAAGGCAATACCCCACTTTACCACCTTGGAGTGGGAGGAATCAAAAGGCAGCAGTGCTTTCTTTGACCTAAGTTGGAAGGCCCAGAACACATGATCACTTTGGTTAAAAGATAACTTTAAATCCAGGAACTGATCGGATCCGTTTTGTGGAAGTTCTAGAGTGAGTTTGAGAAATTGTGAACAGTTTGAGAATACACTTAAGATCTTGCCAGCTACTTCTGTCAAAGAGTCATAAGAAGAAAGTTTCAAATAATTAAAAAGTCTTCCTACATATCTGATGATTTTTGCTATGAAAGGTTGGGTTAGCTTGAGCTCGAGTACTCGGCCTAGACGCGCAAGAAAGATTTCACACAGCACTGGCGCGAGACTGGAACCTATACAAATTCCTTTTTTCTGCACATACAATTTTCGCCAAAGGAAACAAAAGTAGAATCAATATAAAAACCGAGCAGCTCCATAAAAGAATCAGACGACACACCACAGGTATTCTGGAAACCAACCAGCCGGCAACGTCGATCAGTTCTCTTACTGCACTGAAAAGTTCATCGTGCGGAATCGAGTAAAACAACTCTTCCACATCGACGGAACGCTCAGTTGGCACTTGGAACCAGAATCATGCTGCAGCCAGACCAGACATCCCCAATGCCCAGCAATGAAAGGATCCTCAGGCTTTAGTTGTCCCAAATAAGAACAAGACATGCCTCCTGTTTAAGGAACTTGCTGACCCCACTGCCCTCGCCCAATGGGCACAGATCTTTATGCGTCTTTGCCGTGAAGAAGATGCTCAGAACGTTTAAATCCCATCCCAGCACTTGTTTTGATAGGTTCTGTCAGGTTGAGTTTATCTAAAAGAGCCAGTGCGCTGCCAACAACCCACACCCAGAGAAGATCCCAAAGGATACAGGCTTGAAGTCCTTACTCACGGCACTGATAGCTTTTTCTTGAAATAGGCTCTGCGGAAGTACGGTGAAGCCACCTTCCTTGTCAGCCTGGACAAGAGCGAGGTCATTCTCCCGGAAGTAGCAGGCAACTTGAAGTAGAACTTTTGAGCTACCAGACTTCTTGGCGAAATTCTTTCGCAAGCTTTCTACGCTTTCTAAACGGCAGGATGTCCTCTGCTCAGCCGGGGCCTTGTTCGCCACTCTGTGCACGGACGCTAGAAGGTCATACTTGTCCACCGATGGTTCCAAGCTGTACTTGGGGCCATGCTGTAATACGGCCTCCACTTCTGCAGGGACATTCGCGTTGCCGATGAAGGTAACTGAAACAACGCCCACTTCTTTCCCTTTGCCTTTCCTTGGGAGCTGGTGGCGCAAGCGGTTCCAAAGGAATTCTGTCGACTGCTGCATTGTGCGCCGGAAGTCCTGCCATCGCCTCCAACCAGACGATCCAAAACCAAGGCTTTCAAAGCACACATTTCGAAGCCAAGCTTTGAAGAATCCCACTTGCCTCCAGCATTCTGCTTTTCGAAACCCTTTTTCAATGTCCTACAGATAGTCCAAGCGCCCCGAACATTGACGAAACGTCAAGGGGGCGGGTATTATTTCGCAGGCAATAGGCATAAGCCCTAGCTCTGCACGTCGAAGAAACGATGATTGAAGAACACAGTGCACACTGAACCTCGGGGGCCAAACAACACATAAAAGAGCCTACGTCTGGGGGCACATAACTTAGGAGGGTTGAAGTGTAGACCAGTTGGTGAGACATGAAGGAGCTAAACACCGCAGCGGACACGGGACAGAGAAAGAAGACGACAGAGGGTGGTACTTCAACATATGAGTGCATGATTTTAAAACTGCGGATCTAGAACAGGAGGAGGCAATACCCCGCTTTACCACCTTGGAGTGGGAGGAATCAAAAGGCAGCAATGCTTTCTTTGACCTAGGTTGGAAGGCCCAGCACACATGATCACTTTGGTTAAAAGATAACTTTAAATCCAGGAACTGAATGGATCCGTTTTGTGGAAGTTCTAGAGTGAATTTGAGAAATTGTGAACAGTTTGAGAATACACTTGGTGTGGTGTGTCGCCTGATTCTTTTATGGAGCTGCTCGGTTTTTATCTTGATTCTAATTTTGTTTCCTTTGGCGAGAAATTGTATGTGCAGAAAAAGGAATTTGTATAGGCTCCAGTGTCGCGCCAGTGCTGTGTGAAATCTTTCTTGCGCGTCTAGGCCGAGTGCTCGAGCTCAAGCTAACCCAACTTTTCATAGCAAAAATTATCAGATATGTAGACGACTTTTTAATTATTTTGAAACTTTCTTCTCATGACTCTTTGACAGAAGTAGCTGGCAAGATCTTAAGTGTATTCTCAAACTGTTCATAATTTCTCAAATTCCCTCTAGAACTGGAAAATTGCAGCGCAGCAGTAACAAGGACGAGACGAGAAAGACGCAAACACAAGCGCTGACTCACAACTGTGTTTTATTGCTCTGAGCCAGCCTATATAAGAACTAGGTACAAAACAACTAAACAGAAACCAACACATCACCTCATACATTCGTGGCACGATTATCGGAATTGTCTCCCGTTCCTCCAATCTTTCGCCCTATCATGGGCGTTCAGAAATCGCATTTCTTTTTCACTAAAGCGCACAGAGGGGTTGCTGACACATTTATCTGCACATTTTGATATCGCCAGAGCTTCTGCTATCAACCTCGTGGAGGTGTCCCGACACTTCCGAAGAATAACTGTTCTTTCAAGGGCAGGGGTGCAGCCCTCGCACTGGCTACACTGTAAGGCGAGTTCCCCTGAGTTTGGGTCCCTTAGGTTCCTTTTGTGCTCTTGTAGCCTTGTGTTCAGGCATCTCCATGTTTGGCCTATATAGACGTTGCCGCACGACAGGGGAATTGAATATATCACATCTTTTTCGCAATCGACGAGACGCGGACGGTGCCTCGTCACGCAGTCGGGCTCACGTTCGGTGTCAGAATTTACTCCTTTGCACAACTGATGCAGTTTCTTCGGGGCCGAGAAGAAAATATCAACCCCCGCTCTTTTTCCTATCCTTTTCAGTTTGTGTGATACCGCATGTAGGTATGGTATCACAGCTGCCTTTGTTCGACGTTCATTTGTGGTGGGCCCATTTCGCGATTGTTTCAGTATGCCCTCAGCAACAGCAATTAGGAGATGCGCTGGATATCCGGCTTGCTCAAGACGACGCACTTGGCTTCGAAAGCCTTCTTCTTTACGGTGCCCACATGTCTTCTCAAGAGCGCTCACAAAGCACGACTTCACAATGGCCCTCTTCACAAGCTTTGAGTGCGCTGAGGCATACGGGAGGACTGGTTTGTTACCCCTCGGCTCACAGGCCCAGCAAACGTGTTCAGAGCCAAAGTACAGTCCTAAATCTAAGAACCAAATGTGGCCGTTGGCTGGCCGCTCATGAGTCCCCTCCAACGGTCGAAGACACTCTGAAAACATTGTCAACACTTCGGGCACTCGCGTATTCGCACAACCGTTTTCTTCGTTCAAGATTACGAGAAAATCGTCTACAAACCTAAACACTTCGTCTATTCCAAACTCAGCGCATCGGTCCCGTATGCTGTGGTCCCGGACAGCAAGGCAAATATCGCTTAGTACGGGCGCGACACAAGAACCAATGCAAATCCCGTTTCTTTGAGAGACAATGTGGTCTTCGAACTGTGCAAAGGTGGAATTCAGGTAAGTGTCCAGCAGCTCCAAGAAGCTACTGACGGCCACGCCTGAAGCATATGCTTCAGGCGTGGCCGTCAGTAGCTTCTTGGAGCTGCTGGACACTTACCTTGTGTTTGCGTCCTTCTCGTCTCGTCCTTGTTACTGCTGCGCTGCAATTTTCCAGTTCTAGAGGGAATTTGAGAAATTGTGAACAGTTTGAGAATACACTTAAGATCTTGCCAGCTACTTCTGTCAAAGAGTCATGAGAAGAATGTTTCAAAATAATTAAAAAGTCGTCTACATATCTGATAATTTTTGCTATGAAAGGTTGGGTTAGCTTGAGCTCGAGCACTCGGCCTAGACGCGCAAGAAAGATTTCACACAGCACTGGAGCGACACTGGAGCCTATACAAATTTCTCTTTCTGCACATACAATTTCTCGCCAAAGGAAACAAAAGTAGAATCAAGATAAAAACCTAGCAGCTCCATAAAAGAATCAGGCGACACACCACACCAAGTGTATTCTCAAACTGTTCACAATTTCTCAAATTCACTCTAGAACTTCCACAAAACGAATCCATTCAGTTCCTGGATTTAAAGTTATCTTTTAACCAAAGTGATCATGTGTGCTGGGCCTTCCAACCTAGGTCAAAGAAAGCATTGCTGCCTTTTGATTCCTCCCACTCCAAGGTGGTAAAGCGGGGTATTGCCTCCTGCTGTTTTAGATCCGCAGTTTTAAAATCATGCACTCATATGTTGAAGTACCACCCTGCGTCGTCTTCTTTCTCTGTCCCGTGTCCGCTGCGGTGTTTAGCTCCTTCATGTCTCACCAACTGGTCTACACTTCAACCCTCCTAAGTTATGTGCCCCAGACGTAGGCTCTTTTATGTGTTGTTTGGCCCCCGAGGTTCAGTGTGCACTGTGTTCTTCAATCATCGTTTCTTCGACGTGCAGAGCTAGGGCCTATGCCTATTGCCTGCGAAATAATACCTGACCCCTTGACGTTTCGTCAATGTTCGGGGCGCTTGGACTATCTGTAGGACATTGGAAAAGGGTTTCTAAAGCAGAATGCTGGAGGCAAGTGGGATTCTTCAACGCTTGGCTTCGAAATGTGTGCTTTGAAAGCCTTGGTCTTGGATCGTCTGGTTGGAGGCGATGGCAGGACTTTCGGCGCACAACGCAGCAGTCGACAGAATTCCTTTGGAACCGCTTGCGCCACCAGCTCCCAAGGAAGGGCAAAGGGAAAGAAGTGGGCGTTGTTTCAGTTACCTTCATCGGCAACGCGAATGTCCCTGCAGAAGTGGAGGCCGTATTACAGCATGGCCCCAAGTACAGCTTGGAACCATCGGTGGACAAGTATGACCTTCTAGCGTCCGTGCACAGAGTGGCCAACAAGGCCCGGCTGAGGAGAGGACATCCTGCCGTTTAGAAAGCGTAGAAAGCTTGCGAAAGAATTTCGCCAAGAAGTCTGGTAGCTCAAAAGTTCTACTTCAAGTTGCCTGCTACTTCCGGAAGAATGACCTCGCTCTTGTCCAGGCTGACAAGGAAGGTGGCTTCACCGTACTTCCGCAGAGCCTATTTCAAGAAAAAGCCATCAGTGCCGTGAGTAAGGACTTCAAGCCTGTATCTCAAAAACCTTCCACAGTTAAGAGCAGCGCACTGGCTCTTTTAGATAAACTCAACCTACAGAAGCTATCAAAACAGGTGCTGGGATGGGATTTAAACGTTCTGAGCATTTTCTTCACGGCAAAGACGCATAAAGATCTGCGCCCATTCAGGACTATTGTTACAGAAAGAGGAAGCTGGCAGGCTCAAGTCAGCAAGTTCCTTAAAACACATTTGGGACAACTAAATCCTGAGGATCCTTTCAAGATAGCTGGGTCTGACACCTTGGCTGCAGCATTGAATTCTGGTGTTCCAAGTGCCAACTGAGCGTTGTCCGTCGATGTGGAAGAGTTGTTTTACTCGATTCCGCACGATGAACTTTTCAGTGCAGTAAGAGAACTGATCGACGTTGCCGGCTGGTTGGTTTCCAGAATACCTGTGGTGTGTCGTCTGATTCTTTTATGGAGCTGCTCGGTTTTTATCTTGATTCTACTTTTGTTTCCTTTGGCGAAAAATTGTATGTGCAGAAAAAATGAATTTGTATAGGTTCCAGTCTCGCGCCAGTGCTGTGTGAAATCTTTCTTGCGCGTCTAGGCCGAGTACTCGAGCTCAAGCTAACCCAACCTTTCATAGCAAAAATCATCAGATATGTAGACCACTTTTTAATTATTTTGAAACTTTCTTCTTATGACTCTTTGACAGAAGTAGCTGGCAAGATCTTAAGTGTATTCTCAAACTGTTCACAATTTCTCAAACTCACTCTAGAACTTCCACAAAACGGATCCGATCAGTTCCTGGATTTAAAGTTATCTTTTAACCAAAGTGATCATGTGTGCTGGGCCTTCCAACCTAGGTCAAAGAAAGCACTGCTGCCTTTTGATTCCTCCCACTCCAAGGTGGTAAAGCGGGCTATTGCCTCCCCGTGTTTTAGATCCGCAGTTTTAAAATCATGCACTCATATGTTGAAGTACCGCCCTGTGTCGTCTTCTTTCTCTGTCCCGTGTCCGCTGCGGTGTTTAGCTCCTTCACTTCTTCTTTCCTTCGTTTAAAGTAAAGCTGGTGGGTCGTGAGCTGTCTAATGTTCTTAGTCACATTATTAATTTAGTATTTAGGGCCGGTGTTTTTCAACTGAACTTAAAAAAGTAACGTGACACCGATATTCAAGAAAGACGACAAAGAATGCCTAAGTAACTGCCATCCATTAACTATACTGCCTTTCTTCAGTAAAATAATAGAAAATTTAATTGTTAATCTCATAATGAACTTCTTCATTAAATTCCAGCTGTTACCAGATGAGCCATTTGGATTCCGGTCTAATTACTCCACAGAAACAGCTGTAATCGAATTCACAGACAGTATTAAACAATGTATTGATAATGGGTTGTTTTCCGGTGCTGTTTTCTAAGATTTCACCAAAGCGTCACCAAGATTTCATCAAAAATTTCACTGCGCTTGTGTGTGTTACTGTGTTCTTGCTCGGTCCTTGTTTTTGCTCACGCAGTTTTAAAATATGAACGATTCAGACCAACTCGCCCGCCAGACGACACTTTTGAACTATATTTCACCAAAGCATTTGACACAATTATCCACACTATACTGTACACTAAATTATAATCTCTCGGCATCTGTGGGTCTGCTTTAGCTCTTTTACGCAGTTATCTCACTAACCGTATACAAGTTGTCCAGCTACAAAGAACACTGTCTTACCCTTTGACTATTAATTTAGGAGTGCCACAAGGTTCCATTTTAGGCCCTCTTTTTCTCATTTTCATCAATGACTTACCTTTGTCCTTAAATAACACAAGATGTATACTTTACGCGGATGATACAACATTACTCAGAACAGCAATTTCACGTGCCTAATAAACAAATTAAACATGGACTTATAGAATCTTGTTTTATGGTGTGAAAATGACATGCTACAACTTAATCCTACAAAAACCACTTTCATGATATCCCGCTCTCATCAAAAGCATGTCATCCCGAGCCCACACGTTTATCCGGGACATCATATTATCACTGCCTCCGAATCTTTTACATTTCTCGGCATCACGCTTGACTGTCATCTAAAATATTATCTACACACCAAATATATCAGTAAAAAAATTTCGTTTAGGATAAGGGTGTTAATAAAAACTAGGCATTTCTTTCAACGCCATGTTCTCTTATCCCTGTACTATGCTTTCATTAACAGTCACCTTAAATATTGCTAATCGTCATAGGAAAACAGCTACTCATGCCATTTGTCATGTATTTCTCATCTTCAAAATCAAGCGCTTCGAATTTGATCTTTCTGCCCATACACAGCCTCTGCTTCACCTCTTTACTCTGACCTGAACGTGTGCCGTTGAAATGCCTCCTTAATTTTAGGTTAGGTCTTCTAGTTTACCGCGCTCGCAATGATAATAATCAACTTCTCTGTTTTCCGCATCTTTCTTTGCTTATAGCAATAAGACTAAATTCTGTGAACAAAACAATATGCTTCTACCAAAAGTGAACACAAATTATGGAAAACAAACTGCTTTTTTTCTCCGCCATCAAAACCTTGAATTCATTACCACTAGCAATCAAATCCGCACGTTCGCAGCCCGCTTTCTACACTTTACTAAAAAAACATCTCTTATCAAGCTATTCAGCCTCATGTCATACGTAAGGTTGCCTTAACCTTATTTGCTCTTCCCCACTCTGGGAGCAAACGGTCATATTGTAACTCATCTGGAACCTCTTTTTTTCCCTCCGCTTCTGTTCTATATATGCATTTATTCAATGCCCATTGTTGTCTCATGTCTTTTTGTGCTCTTTCTCTTGCTCTTATGCTTTGCTGTTTTATGCATTTTTTGTTAAGTTATGCCCTCTCATTATTGTATGACTTATTCATTGCCGCAAAATTACACTAATGGGTTTTAACTTGATTGTTTACGTTTGTTCCAGCTCCACTGCCAAACTTGTGCACTTTTCTTACGTATTCCTGATGGGAGGTCCCCCATAGAGTTTTCACTTTGGGACCTCCTAATGTACTAACTTATTTATGAAACTTACAACTCATTTGTATTTCATGTTACTAAACCTTCAAACCTTCATACCTGGCTGCAGCCTTTTTGACAATGTGCGGTAGTTTGTGGACGTATGGAATGACCGTCAAACGTTTCTTTTCCTTGGGCGCTTTCCCTCCTTCGCCTAGCTTCGCTTTCTGGGGTGAGGCTCCGCACAGGCTTGATATGAGGAAAGGTGAGTAGCCAGCTAAAAGAAGGCATTCAACCTGGTTGTCGAAGCTAGAATCGGCCATGTGTTCGCAACTCTTTGTTAGTGACGCATGAAGTCCAGCAGTTACGACTGCCCGCTTGACAAGTTTATAATGCGCACTGTCGAATGGGAACTTTTCTTCTACCTTACGTTATAGGACCAGTGCACACGGCTATTCCCGTGTTTATTTAGATCCACCAGAAGTTTATTCCACCAGAAGAGAAAGGGGGGGGGGGGGGAGCACAGCGCCGTTGCTTGAACAACAGATGAACACTAATAGAAGGCTAAGTGACAGGTGCCCAGCGGAGGTTAAAATCTATAAAAAAAAGTGAGCTGCGACGCGTAGAGGGCCTCCAAACAACAAAACGATATACAAACCTAACCTAAGATGAAGTTAAAGGGGCCCAAAGAAAGTTAAAATATTTATTTTGTTTATTTATTTTTATTTAGGTTACTGTAAGCCTTTAAGATAGTCTTGTAACGATGTGGAATGTACAATCTTCTCTCCTTCTCCCGTTCAGCTCGAACCTGTTTACTAAGGTTAGCAATATCGATCGTGTTTTTAGGGATCTTTTGCCTAGCTCGACGCAGCTTTCGTTTCAAATGATCTATATTACGCGTTGTCCAGAGATTTGGTTTATCTACAGGTCTGATCATAGTGGGTATAAATCGATAATGCAGTCGGGAATAGTTTTAAAATATATCCATAAAGTGTCTACGTTGCTACTATGGGGGGTTCTGTCAAGGGCAAGCTATAATGTGCCTAATACTGAGGTGTCATCTGCCTGGTTAAAATTACAAACAGTTACTGTCTTAGCGCGTTTTATCTTAACTAACAAGCCCAAGATTTGCCAAAACAACTCTATGATCTGAAATTCCGTCCTCTACCCTTACTTCGTAATGAAAACAACTCCCTGGTAGAAAAATTAAATCTAGAATAGCACTACTTTAGCCCAGTCTGCGAGGTGCTTGTTTGACCACTTGGATGAGGCCATGCTTTGCCATTACTTCCAAAATATAACCAGGCAGCAATCTATCTACTTTTCCCGGAATTCGAGATTCCCATCGTATGCCTGACAGGTTAAAATCTCGTAATGGTACAATCCTACTAAGGTTATTGGCAACATTCAGAATGTAATCATCCATCTTTTTAAATAATTCAACAGATCTACTGGGGGCCTGTACATTACGCCAATTATTAATATGGTAATGGAGTGCATATTGCAACCGCGCAAAACGACGCTGGACGAAGAAGGAAAGCACAGGGCAAGACGCGGAACTTCAACTAATGTTTACTACAGGAAAACCACATTTATACAGGAACCGTAATCACACCTGATAAATAGCCGAAAAAGCGAGAGAAGCTGTTGCAAAAAACTTCTCCCTCTCAAAGTTTAGCGCCTCAAAGTTGAAGAAACTAGCGATTGGTTTGTGTGAAAGATATAATCTCGAGAGGCTCTGATCGACCATGAAAGATGCGTCCAGTGAAGCAGTTAGCATTTTATTTTCCGCAGAGACCCACAAACAAGACGTTCCTTTTCGAGCCATTGTATCCGAACGTGATACGTGGCAGGGCGCAATCTCGAAGTTTCTTCAGAAACACCTACGCATGCTCAGCTTTGAGGACCCGTTCTTGATTAAGAATTCTTAAGATCTTATCGTACTTCTTAGTGACCATGTTAACACAGGTGAATCGTTGTTTCCTTTTTCAATTGACGTTGTTGACCTTTTTTATTCCATACCACAAGACAAACTGCATTTGTGCTCTGAAGGATACCATAGATGACTACGGCTCAGTGGCCTTTCAGAACGCATGTGGCATGAGTGTGGATGACTTTGTAGAAATGCTCCGTTTTTATCTTTCTGCGACTATAGTTAATTTTGAGGGGAAGAATTTCATTCAGAAGCATGGTGTGTGCATCGGTTCATGTATTGCCCCATTGTTAAGTAACATCTTTTTATCATGTTGTGACAAGCGAATCGCTGCAAGCCTCGACACAGCCCACTCGGCTAAGATTTTCAGATATGTTGACGATTATGCCATTTTCTTAAAAGGGGTATCTCCAGAAGGGGCCATTACAGTAGTGAACGGAATCCTTAAAATCTTCAGTGAGTGTGCCTTTGGGTTGAAATTCACCTATGAGTTGACATCGCAGGGATGCTTGCAGTTCTTGGACATATGTATTGTCACGAGTGCTAGTGGAACCCAGGTGTGTTGGAGGTACCAGCCTCGCTCAAAAAAAAAGGTATTTTAAACCACCAGTCAGCTCATTCAAACCTCATTAAAAGGGGAATAGCAAAAAACTGCCTGCGCGCTGCTCTTGATAAGTCTTGCCCACATTAAATGCAGGATAGCGTGCGATTTCAGTTACAACGTCTGAGTAGTGCTGGTTTTCCTCGAGAAATGGTCACGTCGGTGATAGAAGCCCTTGCCAAGGAAGCTCGTTGCCCGCCGAAGCACAGCCCAAGTGAAGAACCGCATCGCTGGAGACCCGTGGCAATGCCATACTTCCACCAGATCTCCCATCGCCTCAAAAAAATGGCCATGAAATGTGATGTCCCGGTAGTCTTCACGGCGCCCAAAAAGCTTTCGGGCATGTGCAATATGGTGCAAGGAAGGGGAAAAAGAGCGAGTGCCGCACTTAGCACGTAGACAGGTTCGTTCCCTGCAAAACGGGGGTGGTGTACAAAATACCCCTCACATGTGGGAATTGCTACATAGGGCAAACTGGACGTTGCCTGAATGTCAGACTTCAGTAGCATCGCGCCACTGTTGAATCACTGGCGGGGGCCGGCAAACTGGCAAAACATTGTCGCCATTGTAGTAATTGCACGCCCAGGTACCGCGACACAATTGTCTTAAAAAAATTCACGACCCAGCTTAGCAGGGAAATCTTCGAAGCCTACTGCATAAAGAAAGAAAATGACCGTTGCATCAGCTCCACTTCAGTATCTTTATCTAAGAAAGAGTTAAACTATCTAGATGCTAACTTGTGCCACGCGCGCCCACGTGCCTGTGTTATTTGATGGTTTCGGCTATTTATCAGGTGTGATTACGGTTCCTGTATAAATGTGGTTTTCCTGTAGTGAACTTTAGTTGAAGTTCCGCGTCTTGTCCCGTGCTTTCCTCTCTTCGTTCTGCGTCGTTTTGCGCGGTTGCAATATGCGCTCCATTGTCAACCACCAACTAGCCCGCCTTCACTAGTTATATGTTAATATGGTATCTTTTGCACCATTCACTTTCATGGTCATCCATAGGTGCAAATGGCTCGTAGGTTGACATTTTCTTAATTAACAAGGCGACGCCACCACCTCTCCATTTTCGGTCTTTTTTGCGTACGTCATAAAAAGACGGGAACACTTCATCGTTCAGTATGTCATCGTTCAACCGTGTTTCGGTAATATCAATTAGGCGGGGCTCGTGTAAAATTATCAAGCATTCGAGAACCTCAAGCTTGTTAACTATCCTACGGGCATTAACGTTTAGTAATCTGAGTTCATTCTTGGACGTTTGTCATTCGGGTTTATCGGCTGCGGCTTCCGGAGGGCTGCGCGCCTTCACATGACTGTTAGATTGCAGATGCCAAGTACAGGGCGCACCATTTGTTATCAGTTTCTCGCGGATAACCTGAACATTTGCACCTGCGCTCTTTTCGTCCTTTGCCGACTGCCAGAGTAACTTTCTATTCAAAAGGTTTTCTGCAGAGTAGTCATCCGAAATGCTTTTATCTGATACCTTCAGCTTACCGCAATTTTTGAAAACAGCCAACTTTTCATTGTAGTCGCAGAGCAGACGAGTAGATAAACCGAATCCCTGCATGGACAACGCGTAGTATAATTCATTTGAAACGAAAGCTGCATCGAGCTCGGCAGAAGATACCTAAAAACACGATCCATATTGCTAACCTTTGTAAACAGGCCCGAACTGAACTGGAGAAGGAGGAAAGATTGTACTTTTCCACATCGCTACAAGACTATCTTAAAGGCTTACAGTAACTTAAATAAATATAAATAAATAAAATAAATATTTTATCCTTCCTTGGGCCCCTTTAACTTCATCTTACATTAGGGTTTTATATCTTTTTGTTGTTCGGAGGCCCTCTGCTCGTCGGAGCTCTCTCTTTTTTATAGATTTTAACCTCTGCCTGGCACCTGTTACTTCACCTTCCATTAGTGTTTGCCTGTTGTTCGTGCGACGCCGCTCAACTCCCCCACCCCCCTCCTTACCTCCTTTCACCGCCACTCGTATCACAAATACATGTTTTACTGATAGACGTCCCCATTATCTGAATTCTGGAGACTAAACGACCCTATTGTTGACGTAGCACCCTTTTATCCCTTCGGTGAATATTCTATGTACTTCGGAATAAAAATTCACTTCCTAGTCAGCGCCCGCGTGTGTCTTGCCGTGTTTCTTTCCTTTTTTTTTCTTTATTGCCTGGCTTTGACACATAGCATTGAACAAAACAAAGCACCAACAAAACACACTAAACGCTATGTACATGCACACGGCACTGTCGGGGTCCGCAAGCATGGATCTGGCTTCGTCAGATTAAAATTCACGCAAATTGCACAGGGGCTCTAGTCTCGAGAGCCACTCCGGAGGCTCTGCAGCGGCTTTCTGGATGTCCAGAAACCAGTCCATGCTTTCTCGAAAATAAGTTCGGGCAGGTCTTGCGTCTTTGTTTTTGTCACAATGGTAGCCTGCCATCCTGGAGCGCCATGTACAGTGGAGGCCTATCAGCATTATTAAGTCAAACGGTACCCCATCCTCATTTTCTACAGTAAGTGCCGGCTGCCATACGGTTCTAGTGGTAATTATTTCTTAAACAGTCAGATTCCTTGGGTAAAAATAATTCCTTTCCCTCTAAAAGTTACTTAACCGGTAAGGTTCCGGTGTGCAGCTTAAAAATAAGGTTTTTGTTCTTGGCGGCACCTGTATTTTTTTTAACTCTCTTTAAAACATATCTCTGCCTGGGCCTCCACTGTACAAGGTCCTGTACAAAAGTACTGGGAAGACTATATTGCACAAAGCACGGTACCGTTTTTTCCGTTTCACAGGCGACAGAAAATCATTTGAAACCGGCGAGGATAGGAACCTTACACTCGGTACGATTTTCGGTAAAAGCCGCTGATCCTAAAGTAAACCTCACTAGTAGATATACGTACTCCGGCAGCAGGCGCTGCAGCCTAACTTGGCATACGGTGCGCAAAAACGGGTCTCTCGTGTCCCAAAAAACAAAAAACGATTGACGAGCTGCCGCAAAAACATATGGCCCAGTCCCAGCCCTCCGTCTTGTACCCTTCTGAATAGGTTGGTCCGGCGGCAGCGCTCCCATTCAGAAGACCAGATGAAGACGGCGAAAATCCTGTGTAGCTTTTGAACGCTTAACCTTGAAGGTGCTACACCTGCTTATAAAGAGCAAGTTGCAAACAGTGGCTCTGGCGAAAATCGACAAGGTTGTTCCTTTCCACTTATCCGCTCTCTCCCGTATCTCTTCGACCTGTCCTTTCCAATACTGTTCACTGTCTCGCTAAGCATCGAGCTGAAAGCCCAAGTGCTTATTTAGCGTCGTCGTCCAAGGCACACTGGCGAACCGTTGTGGCGTAGATGGCCACCTTTCATGCAAAAGCCCGAGGCACTTCGACCAATTAACCCCGCTGCCTGTAGCTTGGCTAAATTCGCGTACACATTTAACAGCCTCGCTTATGCCTCCCTCGTGAACCGCAAACACAGCAATGTCATCTGCGTACGCCCAGAGCTTTACTTCGGCTGCTTGTAAACATAATACATTGATACTCCTGTTTTTCAGTATTTTCAAACAAATGCTCTGGACTTAAATACAAAATAAAAGGGGGCTGAGGGGACAGCCCTGGCGCACCAAACGCTGCACGCGAATGGCGACCCCCAAACTTTTGTTAACAATTAATCTCGTCGTGCAGTTCCGCTATGCCAGGGACACACCCTCAGGGATAACAGAGCCTACATTAACGCGGCCTAATAGAGCAAACAAAATTTGATGGGTGACGCAGTCAAATGCCTTTTCTAGATCGATTTCGAACATAGCCCCCTGACCATTAGTGTCATCACAGCATTCTAAGACACAGCGCGCTACGTGAATATTGGTAAAAATGTACCGCCCTCTATTCCCACAGGTCTGATGGAGTCCAACTAAGTAATGAATGACAGCCTGCAACCTTCGCGCCAAAAGCTTCATGAAAATTTTGTGCTCGCCGTTAGTGAGTGCTATTGGTCGGTATGCTGCAGCCAGTCGAAATTTATCTATGTCTTTCGTTTTGGGAACCAGAAGAGTATGGGACGACCGATAGGACGGAGGCAGTGCTCTTACTATAAAGGCTTCATTAAAGATTACCTTTAAGGCCGGGGAAATAACATGTTTGAATTCTTTATAGAAAGCCACATTGAACCAGTCCGGTCAAGACGACTTACAGGGTTTAACTGTCTATTGTTTGTTCCACTTCCCCTTGCATTATGTCCTGCTCTAATCTGCTTTTGTTTCGTCGTCAAGAGGCGGTATCTCGGCTAGAAACACCTCCTTAAATGTGATAGCATCTACCGGATGCGATGCGAAGAGCGCGCGATAATGCTCGAAAAAGGCTGCTTTGATGTGATCGATGTCCGTTGTTAAAACACCTCTCCATTCTATTTCGTCAATGCGGTTTCTTTCGGCACGGGCCTTTTCTAAACCAAGCGCTCATTTCGCTGGCGCTTCCCCAGCAGCTGTGTCTTCTGCCCTTGCCCTCACCAGGGCTCCCCGATAACGTTTTACTTCGATCAGCTCCAGCCTTTGTTTGGTTTTTCTTACGTCTTCTATCCATTTACCAGGCGCTTGGCATTCCTGTTTTATCGTCTTCTGAAGCAGTGCCTTTAGCTCCGCTTCCTGTTGTTTCGCCTCATGATGTACACAGGTAGCTCTTTCTATTGCTTTTAATCTTAAAGTTCCTTTAGTGGCATGGCACTAAAGAAACTGCTACCCACGGCTGCCATATCCTCATGTTTCTACTTGGTTCTATTTTTGATATTTCTTTTTTTACAGGTCGGTTATGAAATTTGTCCTGAAGTAGCGTGTCATTTAACTTCCACATTTCCCACGAAAAATTATTTGCCTTCTTAACGATGCCTAAGGTGCACTGAACCAAACATGGTCAGGAAATGATACCGGCACTACTCCATAACTATTGCATTTAGGTACGGTAGCCACAGACGCATAAAGGTAATATAGCCGTGCATGACTTGAGCCCTAAATTATGTTTACTTTACAGTACGCGCTCCTTCGAGACACTCTGCCACATCCTCTAGGTTGCAGTTCTCGATCATTCGCAACAACACTTCAGTGCTTTTATCTCGAAAACCGTGTGCGCTTGTCTTATCGCGCGCGCTAAGGACACAGTTGTAATCGCCCATAACAATGAGCTGTCTGTCCGTGAGAAGCCGTTTTTCGACATTTTCGAAAAACGCGGCTCGGTCATCAACCGCATTAGGTGCGTACAAGCTAACTATACGCCAGTTAGTGATGCTCAGCGAAAATTCGAGTGACACATATCGACCCGACATGCACGAATGATGACCGTGCACCTCTAGCCCCGGCAACTCTTCACAAAAAGAACACAACCAGCCAATGTGCCCGCAGCATCGCTAACGGTCGCAAAATACCGAGACGTGAAGCATCGCAGCATGCTCCCGGGCTTTTCTTCGCCGTTAACTTGTCTCCTGAGCAGCCAGTACATCAATATCTTGTTCCTTTATAAGTCGCTACAGGTTGAAATAAAAAAAAACTGGTAATGGCGCAAGAAACGAGGACACAGAAGGCACACACAAGACAGGACTGACGCTTGTGTGTGCCTTCTACGTCCTCGTTTCTTGCGCCATTACCAGTTTTTTCTTTCGACATGAACCAACTCGCCCAGGCTAGAGTTTTACTTCGGTACAGCTGGTTTCGTTTTCTTTTACCTGTCAGACCTCTGACGTTTAGGGTGGCGACTTTGAACGGAGATGCAGAAGCCATTTTTACATAGGAAGAAGAGACCGAAAGCACGGTGCTTACCTCCCACGTCTGGCATATCGCTAGTTGTTGCCGTCGCCGCCGGTGCCATCCGGCGCGAGCGCTTGCCCGTGGTCAGGAGGCGCCTTGTCGCCACCATGCTTGTCGGACGGAACCTTTGGGCGCGGTCGCAGACTGGACCATCGTGCTTGAGACGCTTTTGCCGGTGCTTCCTCGACGCTGGGCTCTGCTGACTTGTCCCCGTCGGGCTTGGTCTCGGAGTGCGGACGCTTCGCCGGGGTTGTGACGCCGTTAGTCATGCGGGCGTCGGCCTTCTCGTCCTGGTCCTCGCTGGCCGCCTTTGATTCGACGAATACGGGCACTGGCGGGCTGGCTCCATCTTTTGCCGCCTCCAGACGCGTCAAAGATGGGTCACTAGTTGGCGACCCGCTCTCCTGTGCGACCGTCATGTCAGCGTTGCTCCTCGCAACAGCTGGCTCAATCACCACCCCCTCCGTTTTGCCCGCGTCGTCAGCACCGCTCGCTGCTTCCTCCGCTTCTACGACGACCATGAGTTCTGCGGAGTCGCTCGCCGCTACGCTCCCGGCAGCCGACGCGTAGGTGCGAACGCAGTCAGCTTCCGAGTGTCGCCATGCAAGCTCGATGATTTCGAATGAACAAAGGCACGTTTAGTTCATTCCCATCTTCCTCCCTTCCCTTACGGCGAGGTTCAGGTGTCCACCGAGCTAGGCGAGGGATACGTTTCCTTTCCTCAAAAACTAACTTACCGACGAGCAAGGCGTAGAGCCGAACGGGCGATGGCGTTTTGTGGACTCCCTGGCAGCGTTGTAAGACGCTATAGCGTTCCGCTCTTAGAGGCGAAGCATAACATCTTAACCACACATCAGTGGCACAAGCAGCAACACCGCGCTTGACGCATTCGCCTCACCGCACTTTAAGTCGGCAAAGCTCCCCCTGAATTTTTGTGGTGGGTCAGCACACGCACCCTGCAGTGAAGGACGGCGTTTGTGTAAGCACGTGGTAATGCCGATCGTTCCCAAGTGATTTCTGGCACTCATCACTTTTAATGAACGGGCAGGTGTTCGCACGCATTAATGGGGATTGTACAACGTACTGAAGCCTATAAGGCAGAAAGCTGGACAAGTTGGTGTTTGGATTGAGAGGACGTAGTGAATTATAAATTTTACTAATCCGAAATGTGCCCGAGAAATGTTTTAAGGCGGAAACCTTTAATGCCTCATCGTTGTAAGCAGGAGCTGTCGAGAGAAATGTCACGCTTTTCAATTGATCGAAACGGCCGTGACGTCACAGTGTGCGAATTTCAAACAGGGCCAATTGTACTTTGGCCACTAACCATGCAACCAATTAAATGGATCGTATAGTGATGCTCTAAGTAAGTTTGAATTTAGTTATTTGCTTACTTAATCAATTAGTCTAATTAAACTTTCTAGTCACACCAGATAAATAAATAAAACCGAGTAGGAAATTGACCGAGCTTGGGAATCGAGCCCCGGTCTCCGGAGTGCGAGTCGAGCACGCTACCACTCCGCCATGCCAGCTCGATGATTTAGAATGAACAAAGGTGCGTTTAGTGAATACGGTGTCTTCGTTCACTGCCATCTTCCTCCCTTCCCGTTACGGCGAGGTTTAGGTGTCCACCGAGATATGAGAGACATTTCCTTTCCTCAACAACCAATTTACCGACGAGCAAGGCGTATTTGTCCGCGTTTCAAATTGGTCCAAATTGTCGTGACGTCACCGAGCGCGAATTTTGACGGGTATCCACCGAAATATGTGAGGCCGTAACTGCGCAACTTCCTTTCCTCAAATAAAATTTTCGACTAGTGTCTACTGAGATATGTGAGACTGTTTGCGTAATTTCCTTTCCTCAAATACAATTTTCACTTCCTTCATTACGGCCCTCTTTCTTCTTTCACTCACACTTCCCCTCTTCCTGTACGGTGCAGCTCAGGTGTCCACCTAGATGACACAGAATTACAGCCCCATTTCCTTTCCTCAAAAAAGCGTTGAGTTCAAAGGGCAAGGCATCGCGCCGAACGGGTGGTAGCGTTCCGGTCCTAAAGGCGAAGCTTAAGCGTCATTAATTGGCAGTTAATTAATGCAGCAACAAAACGTGCAGTGAACAATCGCGTAGCAGAATGCAGCACTCAGGCTTTCGCCTTTCACCACTTCAGCCGCTAAAGTTCCTCGTAATTTTTTGGCGCAGCAAGAAAGCGCTGCTGCCCTAACGTCTGCGCGCCGTTTTTTCCGTATAGTACAGCAATTTAGCCGGAGCGTGACCAACCGAATGGCTCACTTTGGCGCTTTTGAAGAGGGGGAAAAGAGGATAAAGATTAATCACCCGCGAGAATGCCTTGGTCGCGCAGAAGAAGACGAACCTAGTCAGCGTTAGACCGCATCAACCGCGATGCCCTTCCACACTGGTAAGTGCGAGAATTCCGTTCTGCACATTTCGCAGTCTTTAAAGAGTGAGCATGGGATGACTACCTCGCTTCTCACCACATCCGGGATCATTTCTCTTCAGAATGTGATATTGGGGAAAGCTAGAAACATGATCACTGGTTCAGGGCCTACTTCCACATGGCCTTTATGAGGGCATTTTATAGAATGAACGCTAACATAGCGCTTCGAATTGGAGCCGCTCATCTGCTCTGGCAAGCGCTGATCACTCATGCGCTGTTTACTGCGTTTACCCTTAATCTATCAGTGTACGTGTCCTGTATCTGAATGCAGCCGTTCTTTCGTCTTTGACGCTGAAGCGAGGCAAGCAGTGTTTGCGGGACAGCGACAGTATTGCCGCGTGATGGCGTTGAACAACATTTTCCATTAGCACACGAGTCTTATTGAACAGCTGTTACTTCTAATGACGACATATGTGCCCCTTCACGAACCACTACAAAGACTTCGCTATAGTTACTCTGGTATAGGCGCAGGTCTTATGCTTTCCAGTGTTCCTATTGAACCGGCGCATAATAAATCGCAGTTCTTTTATTCCAATTGTATGCACGCAATCTGCCCTCATCATCCTGGAGACATGGTGGGAGCTGTTCAGCAAGAGACGAATGCACGCTTGGAGCTGTCTCTGATTAGCACCCTTACACTGGATGAAAAAAAGTCTATGGTTCGACGGAATCCCGTTCTGGCGACGAAAATTCACACTGATTTGTCAAAGAAAGCACACACTCGCCAAAGATGCAAAGAAAATAATAGGAATTGACGTTTCGGCGCCCGTAGACGAAAAATGAAGCAGCAAATTAGAACAACCTGCATTACAAAATGGAAAACTAATGTCGCACCTGCGAGGCTGTGTCCAGGATTTCTAGTGGCAAACTGTGTTGCATCTGAGGCAAACTATTATCATCATCATTAGCCTATGCCCACTGCAGGGCAAAGGCCTCTCCCATGTCTCTCCAATTAACCCTGTCCTTTGCAAGTTGCGGCCACCGTATTCCTGCAAACTTCTCAATCTCATCCGCCCACCTAACTTTCTGCCGCCCCCTGCTGCGCTTGCCTTCCCTTGGAATCCACTTCGTTACCTTCAAGGACCAGCGGTTATCTTGTCTTCATATTACATGCCCAAGCCCACTACTACTTCTTGATTTCGTCTATAATGTCATTAACCAGCGTTTATTCTCTAACCCACTCCGCCCGCTTCCGATCTCTTAAAGGGACGCTGAGGAGAAATTGAAGCTGGCTTGTATCGATAAATTACCCGCTCCTGATTACAAAAACGCCACTCATACTGACAACAAAGCTCTTGTAACGTAGAAAAGAGCAACAACCAAAATGCAGATATCATCTCCACAGGCCAAACTCGCAAGTGCAATACAGTGTTGCTAGAATCTGAGGTTCTAGCAACACTGTGACACGAGAACCACGAATCACTGAGGCTGACAAACGAAGGTTGCACGGTTGAATACTAAAGTAAATTTTGTTTTGAAACCAATAGTGCGCTTTTATCACACAAGGAAGGCCGACAAAAGACAACCTGAAGCGAAGAAAATCAATACTTAGCGGCGTCACAGGCAGCCAGATGAGCATCGGTATATCATAGCGCTTCCCGTCTGCTGTCCTGGCGTCTATGCGCTCTGCATGCCCGTGTGGTTTCGACGCGCCTCTATTTACAACCGCGGAACAGCAGAGGAACTCCAAGTGCCGCTCCAAATGCTAGTTAACTTTTGAAAGAGCCTGTTAAGGTTGGCCACATGCTCGCCACTGTCGATGAAAAACTATGATGGCACGATTTTCGGTGATCGTACTAGGCAGTTCGCTGTGTAAAGAGCACCTTGAGTCTTCGTACGGTCGCCCGGCGAAACGTTGCCATTTGTGCCAGTCAACTTCCAACTACTTGACGCTCTGTGGGGCTGAGGTCGCTGAAGTGCAGGCCGAAGTTATTCGACACCTTTAGCATACCGTGTACCGTGTTCCCGTCACCGGTACCTGAGTTCCGGGAGCCCGCGCGCAGCCAATGCATGCGCTAATCTCCGTGACGTCGCTCGATGGTGCCACGTACCCGGCAGCTGCGCGCGCGCCTGCAGCATCGGGACTAATCAGCGCCTGCTCACCGGCGGTAGGCGGGCTCCCGGTACTCCGCTACCGGTAACAAGGTGCACGGTATGCTAAACGTGTCTATTTGCGAGAACTTCGTTGACGACTTCGAGAACGGGCTCCATCGTAACGCTGGCAAAACGCCGGTGCAAACGTAAACGAAGCGACGGTAAGGACGGCCGCAATAGCCGATAGATGCCTTCAACGTGCGGCCGGCGGTAGCTTTCATTTCGGCTGCTGCTAGGCCGCACTGCTAGCGGGCCAGAAATCACGGAGTCTGCGTTACGTTATGTGCACCTCATGTTTCACGTCATGTTCACGTCACTTAGTCCTGTGTCGTCATATGTGAGTCGAAAGTTTGAATCAGCCGCGGGAAAAACATTTTCAACTTCGGATCCAAACTTCTTAGAAATACAGCACTGAGGGGAACGCGAGTATAAGTCAATATCAAACTTACAACCTAAAAGACGATGAAACAGACGATGTTCAGAAGGACGTTCTTGATGTTGCTGCGTTTGCCAAGTGTGGAAGGCCTTGTCGCTGCGTTTTCTTTGCACCGCCTAGCCCCTGGTGGCTAGCGGCAATAGTTGATGACGTATTTTTGGCGCTGTCATGGTTTTCGCTGTTGCAAGCACAGATGTTGACCAGGACTAAGCACGGTGACCAGGTATATTTGTGAGACGATGAAACAGACGATGTTTAGAAGTACGTTCTTGATGGTGCTCCAGCTCCATAGCTCATTACCTCATAGCTCATCATTTACATATCTCGCTCTGCTGTCTTCAATTGAAGTTGAACCCTTTTTGTTAGCCTCGCGTTTTTGATCCAGAGCTTAGCAGCGGTACGGTGCAGCGGTTATATACTTTTTCCTTGAGGGATAGTGGTAAACTGCTATTCGCAATTGGGGACGACCGCCAAATGCGTTTCATCCCAGCCGTTTTCTTCGTGTTATTTCACTTTCGTGATCCGGAGCTTCTGTCACACCCTGCACTAAGTAGACATATTCCCGTAATTCCAGAGCATTTCTACCAAGCATTACATGCTGTTCTCTTCCGAGACTGTTGAGCATTCGTTTAGATTTCTGCATATTCATTTTAGATCCATCGTTCTGCTCTGCCTGTCTTAGTAATCGATCACAATTTGGAGCTCATACCCTAGTGACTTGCAAGGCTAAGTCATCAACTAATCACAGATTGCCGGGGTAGTCACTACAGTCTCCGAGTGCTCCATATCCAGGGATCTGAATACCTCCCGTAAACATGTGGTGAATAGCATTGGCGAGGTTATGTCTCCCTACGTGACACTTCCGCATTGGAATTTTATTGCAGTCTGTATGAAGGTGGATGGTAGCTATGCAGCCATTATTTTTTGAAACAGGTGATGTTTAGAAGTACGTTCTTGATGCTGCTCCAGCTCAATAGCTCATTACCTCATAGCTCATCATTTATACGCTTTATTTTTTACTTAATGCTTATCTACACTCCGATTCTGTAATTTCTTCATGACTGCTGATGTTTCGACTCAGTCAAACGCTTTCTCGTATTCTGTGAATGCTATACCAGGTGTTTCAGGGAAACTGATCACTAATATTTAAAAGTAATGTTTTCGGGGCAAAAACCTCGTCAGAGCAAATTTCAGCGTGTTAGTAAAGTGACTAATTCAATTCTAATAGCTAACATTTTAACTATGACCGATAGTGTAATAACAACAAAGAGCCGCGACCATGGTCCAACACAAAAAGCGCTTTATTTTCCACAGCATCACGTTCTTATAGAGCACGCTAGCCTGCCGTGTGCAGCTTATCAGCAGCGGGGAACCATTGTCCGAACTAGAGCACTGCACGGGCCTCAATTTGAGGCCCAAGCCCGGCCCGGGCCCGAGACCTGAAGCTCGAGCCCGGCCCAGGCCCGCGGCTGCAAGCCCGGGCCCGGCTCAGGCCCGCTAAATTATCGCTTTACACAGCCCGGCCCGACCCGTGAATCCCGTAGTGAGGCCCGGCCCAGGCCCGGCCCGTTTCACAGTAGCGCTTGAGGTATACTGCTCACTCTGAGCAAGTAGACTGCTGCTAGGCCGATAAGGAACTGTCCGACAAAGGTTCTGAAACCACAGTTTGGCTTGCTGAAAGTTGGTTCTTTTTAACCCACAAGGAAGTGATTAAGAGTAGTGCTCGCCAATCCCGTCTTTTGGACAGTAATCTCGTGTAGATGCGCAAAGATAAATTCGGAAGTTCCGAGAGCCTAATAAAAAGGGCTGCATACGAGCGTAATAGACTACTTTTCAATCCCCCATCATTTTAATCATTATATTTTGCCGCCCGCGAATTATAAACATTATGCCTAGCAAGCAGTCGGATGACATTTTTTTAGTGAACGCGATCTCTCAGGGTGAACTCATAGCCGAACTGGTCGCCTTTCAGCAGAAACGAAAAGCTAAAAAGGCTTGTGCATTTCACGATGTGTGTTTGAAGACTATAAGCGTCCTAAACTTATATGTTCTTCCCGAATGCATTTCTAATAGTGTATAGGTATTTTTTGGGATGACGAACGATCAATGGCCAATTCAGGCTGGTTGAATTTTACTCTTACTGGTGCAGCAGAAGATAACGCGCGAACCACGAACACTTGTCATGGCAACCAGGCTGAAGAAGCGAGGGGGGGATAGATGTAGTTATGAGATGAGATTTACACACTGTCGCGAGCTTTTGTGGCTATTTCATTTACGATTTGTTCCGGTTAGCTGATCAAAAAGAAAACCAAACGCGCTTTATTTTCTGAATTTTCTCATGAGAAAAATATGGCTATAAAATAAAAGCTATGTTTTTGGGGCTTAAGGGCCCAAGGGGAGTCAGGCTGTGAGAGACATCGAAGCAAAGGGCTCCGGATCATTCCGACCGCCTCGGTTTCTTCAACGAGCAATGATACTACAAAGTACATATCTGTCATGCTTGCCGCCGAAAGAGAAATGCGGCCGCCGAGGCTAGGAGCAAACCCTGGCTCCCCATCTCAGTAGTCAAGAAACTTGACAACAAAGAGACCGCGGCGTGGAAATAGGGAAATAAGTCAATGAATAAAGCTTAGGTTTTTTCTCAACGCGTACTATAACCCATAGCTCATCCGTGTCGCTGCTCCAGTGCCGCAGTTGTGTCCTTCACTTTGCAATAGTGAATGAATAGTCGGACACCAGCCGTCTCTGTACGGACACAAGGCCGGCTCGGGTCCGCAGCTTTAAGCCCGAGCCCGGCCCGGGCCCGCAACTTCAGGCCCGGGCCCGGCCCAGGCCCGGCAAAACAAATCACGTCCTGGCCCGGCCCGGCACGGGCTTTCGGGCTGGCCCGAGCCCGTGCAGTGCACTAGTACGAACGCCGGCTCGTTAGTGCTCTCGCTCCTTGCTCATCCACCTTGAGACAACGCTATACAGTCATTTCTTCAAGTCCGATGGTCTGACCCGATCGGGCTGCCGACACGCACGTTGGCTACGGCGTGGAAGCACAGCAGCCTTGTCGTTGACTGGCAGTGACGAGTCTCGCGGCGCACCGGAAGCATCGGGTGCGACAGCCCAATCGGCTGCCGCCGGAGGTGGTGAGGCCGGTGCCAACGGTAGGCGTCGTTTCTTGGCACATGGATTTCGTTGCTGGCATGTCTGATGGTTCTCGAGGCTGCTGCGGCAGAGGTTCTTGCTGCGGGATCGAGGCAGTTCGTGCAAAAGAGGGGCGGAGATGATCCCCGTGTACAAAGCGGGATTAACCCGACACGCGCACCACATAGGTCACTGGGCTCACAACCTGCATTACTATGCCATCGTCCCGAGAGGCGTCCTTACCACGAACGCACTTCACAAACACTCTTTCCCCCACGGTGAAAGCACGCTCACAGCCCCTGTCTTCGTCTCTTTGCTGCTTGACGCACCGTTGCTTAGCGCAAGTCTTGCAGAAAGCTGGGTTTGAGAAAAGACAACTTCACTCCTGGTTGTCGCTTCCAAAAAAGCTCGGCTGGGGCCTTCCCAGCCACAGAATGAGGAGTATTCCTGTAAGACATCAGAAAGATATCTAGTCCTTCTTGCAAGGGTAGTTGCTTTCCATGTTCAGATTGGGAAAGATTTGTTTCAAAAGAGTCTTCTTTGTTGTCTGCACTAAACGTTCGGCTGCTCCGTTCGGGATTGGGTGATACGGGGGAGTCTTAGTGTTTGGAATCATATTGTAACAGTTGTTACATTGAAAAGAAACTGCAGCGGCTGAACGAGGGCACCAGAGAAACCGACCAACACTTCAGCGTCGTCTACTTCTACCCGCTGCCATCGCTTTCTACTTCTACTTCCAATCCTCGTGTCACTGCCCCCTCTTCTGGAGCATCGCCCCGATGCGGTGTTACCGGCGGACCGAATAGCGAAGAGAAAACGTGTTCAAGAGTTACACCACTAGGTTGACACCACGGAATATAACTACATGCGGCCGGAAAGTCACTCAGGGGGTCGCTCGTAGTAGGGCTTCATTCGCACCACACGCACAACGTCGCTGCGCTTGCCGTTGTGCGATGAACGAGCTGGCGAGGCTGGTGAAACTTCGTACGTTACGTCGCTGAGGCGGCGGACAACAAGGTAACGGCCGAAGTAGCGGCGCAGTAACTTTTCGGACAGCCCGCGGCGACGAACGGGCGTCCAAACCCACACATAGTCGCCTGGGTTGTAGATAACATAGCGGCGTCCAAGGTTGTAGCGGTCAGCATCGATCTGCTGCTGACGGTGAATGCGGTGTCTGGCCAGTTGCCGCGCTTCTTCCGCGCGCTGAACATAAGTGGCGACGTCGACATCAAGTTCACTCTCACTGTCAGGGGGGTCCACGGGTAGCATAGAATCCAGGGGGGTGGTAACCTGTCGACCGAAGACTAATTCGAACGGAGTGAACTGCGTCGTCTCTTGCTGCGCGGTATTATACGCGAATGTTGCGTATGGAAGAATTTCGTCCCATGTCTTGTGCTCGATATCAATATACATGGAAAGCATGTCGGTCAAGGTCCTGTTGAGGCGCTCCACCAAGCCATTTGTCTGCGGGTGGTAGGCCGTTGTGCGTCTATGGCTGGTGTGCGTGAGCTTGAGCACAGCCTGAGTGAAGCGGGCCGTAAATGCAGCTCCATGGTCAGTAATGATAGCTGCCGAAGCGCCATGACGCAGGACGATGTTGTGGACGAAGAAGTCGGCGACTTCAGCAGCAGTACCGTTTGCAAGTGACGTGGTCTCAGCGTAGCGGGTCAAATAATCTGTCGCGACCGCAATCCATCGTTTTCCTCTGGACGACTTCGGAAAAGGGCCGAGGAGGTCTATGCCAATTTGCTGAAAAGGGGTCTTTGGTGGTGTTATGGGCTGCAGAAAGCCGGCTGGCTTCAGAGGAGGAGATTTGCGCCGTTGGCATTCCCGGCATGTTGTTACGTATCTACGCACGGATGGTAGTAAATTGGGCCAGTAATACTTAAGCCGAATCTTTGCCAGTGTGCGACTGACCCCCAAGTGGCCGGCGGACGGTTCATCATGGCAAGCGCTTAAGATTTCGGAGCGTAACTGGGATGGCACAACAAGATTCAGATTCAGATTCACATTTACTTCAACAACACTTGGTTGCCGAGGAGGCGAACAAAAAGGCAATCAAAAGTTGCCTGACGAAGCGTCCGCCCCCTTTACACTCTACAACTGAGCAGTGGGCAGGTTTAACCGAAGAAAACAGACCGTAACACCAAAGAGACATTGCATATAACATTATACACGAAAACAAAAAAAAGAAAAAACAAGAAAAACAGCACATATTCACTTAAGGCACACAATTAAGAAATGCTGCAAAAAGTATATTCGTCAGTCAACATTGTTACACAGAATTGCACATAAAATACAAATATCGGTGTCCCTGAACATAACAAAAGGCATGAAGAGCTTAACTAAGCCGGCCAAAGTAAGGTTTTCTTTTCTAATAGAACATGGATTTTTTATTTTTTTTATAGGGCAGATATGTGCAGAAAAAGTAAGCCATTGCTATGTCACAAAAAGAAATGGGTTAGCTTTTTGCTAAATGCTTTCATGGAACGACTGTCGTGAATGATTTCTATAATACCCGGGTACTTATTTAGAAGATCAGCGATTCGATACTTTAGCGTTTGTGTACCGTAGTTCGTACGCACTAGTTCTTTTCTACAGGTAATATGCCGAAGGTTATGGTCGTGGTCTCTAAAGAAGAAAGTTTGCGAGAACCCAGCCGGGTCCATTTTTATTTGATCATATATTTTCAAAGCTACTCTTTTGTTCATGATGTTCGTGATAGTTAATATCTGATGTTTTTCGAAAAGTGGGGCTGAGGGGGCTCTATATGGAGAGTTTTCTATTAATCGCATGGCTCGTTTTTGTAGTATAAACAGGTTTTTCATGTTTGTTTTTGTCGTAGTTCCCCAGACAAGAATACAATATTGCAAACGAGAGAAAACTAGACTATAATACAACTGTTTTTTTAACCACATTGGTAGTAAGTTCTTTACTTTAAAGATAATTCCGATTGATCGGGAAATATCTTTTCGTATTTTTTCTATGTGCAAAGACCAGCTCAGATTTTCTTGAAAAATAACCCCCAGAAATTTGTGAGAGTTTACTCGTTCTAGGTGTTCCCCACGAAATTGTATAATAGGTTCTCTACTGATGGCTTTATTTCTGGGACGGAAAATAATGTACTTTGTTTTATTAGTGTTCAAGGCTAATTGATTAATGTTAAGCCATTGTGATAGGTTGCTTAGCCAGCTGTTTGTTTGCCTTTCAAGCATTTCTAAGTCTGTTCCAGAAAAAAATACATTAGTATCGTCTGCATACAGGATTATATCTGGCGTAAGTGGAATATCGATAATGTCATTAATATAAAACAGAAACAGTAAGGGCCCTAAGATGGAGCCTTGTGGGACCCCGTATTTTATTGTTCCTAGACCTGATTTTGCTTGGTTTATCTGCACGTATTGTTGTCGACTATCTAAGTAACATTTTATTAAGTCAAATGCGATTCCTCTGATTCCATAGTTGTATAACTTTTGCAACAATATATTGTGTTTGATGGAATCAAACGCTTTCTTGAAGTCAAGGAAAAGTCCTATTGTATGATATTTTTGCTCAAAGTTGCTTATTATTTTATCTTTAGTGTTAAGTAATGCTTTTTCAGTGGTCTTGTCTTTCTGAAAGCCATATTGTTGTTCTGCAATTATACCTTCTTGTTTACAAAATTTATTAAGCGAATGTAAATAACCTGCTCCATAATTTTTGAAAAGACTGGCAAAACCGATATTGGTCGGTAATTGTTTAAGTCGTTTTCGTTTCCCCCTTTAAAAATTACTGACACTTTCGCAATCTTTAGCTCATGAGGGAACACCCCAGTAGAAAGGATTAAATTACATATGTGAGAAAGCAGAAACGTCTCCTTGTTGCTGTCAAAGTTGCGCTTGTAGACGATTCCACGACGCAGAATGAAGGACTGTAGTCCACGGCGAAACACACGAGGTACATGAGCATTAAAACCCTCCAGATACTTAACGAGTGGCGCCAACTCAGAATCTTCGCGTTGAAGCTGCGCCATACGGGAGATGCTAATGGCACAAAGAATAGGGCAATCTTCGGTGATGTCTTGCGTAGCCGGTTCCACGGGCGCTCGTGATAAACAGTCCGCGTCTTGGTGCTGCCGACCCGATTTATAGACGACCGTAACGTCGTACTCCTGCAAACGGAGGCTCCATCTGGCCAACCGGCCAGAAGGGTCTTGAATGCTGGCTAGCCAGCATAGCGAGTGATGATCGCTGACAACACGAAACTGTCGGCCGTAGATGTAAGGTCGGATCTTACTCAGAGCCCAGATGGCGGCAAGGCACTCTTTTTCTGTTGTCGAATAGTTCCGTTCAGATCGAGAAAGTGTGCGGCTCGCGTAGGCGATTACTCGCTCTGCGCCGTCCTGCCACTGTACGAGGATCGCTCCGAGGCCTACATTGCTGGCGTCAGTGTGGACATCAGTCTCTGCATTCTCGTCTAAATGAGCTAGTATTGGTGGACTTTGAAGGCGGCAGCGGAGTTCCTCGAAGGCTGCGTCTTGGGCACTTCCCCATACGAAAGGTGTGTCATCTCGAGTCAAGGCAGTCAATGGCTCAGCTAGGCGAGAAAAATCTTTAACAAAGCGACGGTAATACGAGCAGAGGCCCAAAAAACGACGGAGGGCCTTCTTGTCGGTTGGGCGTGGGAAACTGGAGACAGCGGAAGTCTTGTCGGGGTCTGGAAGAACACCTTGTGCGCTGACAACATGTCCTAAGAAACGGAGCTCCTCGAAGGCGAAATGGCATTTCTCTGGATTGATCGTTAGTTGTGCAGACTGGAGAGCTTGAAGGACAATGCGCAATCGCTGCAAGTGTTCTTCGAAGCTAGACGAAAAGATGACCACGTCGTCCAGGTACACAAGGCTCGACTGCCACTTCAAGCCAGATAAAACAGTGTCCATCATGCGTTGAAACGTGGCCGGAGCGGAGCAAAGTCCAAATGGGAGCACCTTAAATTCGTACAGACCGTCGGGTGTCACGAAAGCCGTTTTTTCGCGGTCTCGCTCGTCCATCTCGATCTGCCAATATCCGCTTTTAAGATCTAAGGAAGAGAAGAACCTGGCGTACCGGAGTCGGTCAAGCGCATCATCGATCCTCGGGAGTGGGTATACGTACTTTTTGGTAACATTATTCAGTTTCCTGTAATCAACACAGAATCGCAACGTGTTGTCTTTCTTTTTCACCAGGACCACCGGCGACGCTCACGGACTTGTTGACGGTTGTATAACATCGTCTGCAAGCATTTCATCGACTTGCGTTCGAATAGCTTCACGCTCTTTGGGCGAAACGCGGTATGGACGCTGACAAACTGGGGGCGTGGCCGAATCGGTGACAATGCGATGCTTGGCTACCGGCGTACGTCCGACCTTGGAGCTCGCCGCGAAGCAATCTTTAAAATCAAGTAGCAGCGACGACAGGAGGTTTTTCTGATGAGGTGACAACTCCGGGTTGATTTTAACCTTCTGAAGGGCGTTACTTGGTGCGGCGTCGTCGTGAAGATTCACCTCTACGGGGCACAGATTCGGCAACCTATCCACGTCGTCGAGGAAGGCGACGGCCGTTCCCTTGGCGAGGTGGATAGGTTGCCGAAGGTGGATAGGTAGCCCGAGTCGGCATCCGCGGTTTCGTCTACGTGGGTGAATTCGTCGTCTTGCGCGAGTGTTCAAGAGATTTGATCCTGGGCCTCGACTTTCTACAGGCAAACGGTGTTGTGATCGATCTACACGAGGCGCGAGTCACATTTTCGACGAAGCAAGCCGTGACGCACAGTGACACAGAAGGCCCAGGTGTCAACGCTCTGCGTATAGTCGAAGACGACGTAATGCTGCCACCACGATCCAGTGTGCTGGTGTTAGTGAGGAACGACTCGTTTCACGACTACGAAGGTATTGCGGACAGTCACCCTTCGCTGTTGCTCGAGAAGGGTGTGGCTATCGCGCGCGGTCTTGTCGAACTGAATGACGGCTGTGCGACAGTTTTTCTGACGAATTTCACGAATGAAATTCAGCACCTCCACCAGATGTGTAGCAGTTGTTACATTGAAAAGAAACTGCAGCGGCTGAACGAGGGCACCAGAGAAACCGACCAACACTTCAGCGTCGTCTACTTCTACCCGCTGCCATCGCTTTCTACTTCTACTTCCAATCCTCGTGTCAATATTTGCTAGCGCTTCGTGAACACACGACACAAGAACACAAATATACAGGGCAGACGCTAGTCTTCAATGGCCGTTTATTCGAAAAACACGCAATATAAGACATCTCAAAAATGCTGAACTGACACTCCATATCGGCGGGGGGGGATCTCGCTGGGCGCTGCAAACGCTGTTTTATCGAACGGTACCCTGGCGACCCTGACACTGTACCTTGCACACCAATCTTTCCAGAAACAAGCATTCTAGGTACAATGAAAACCCAATCGGAACGTGAAATTTTTGAAGCTATGTGCATTGATAATGAAGGTTTGAAATGCGTCAGCACCCCGCCTGTCAATCTCTCAAAAAAAGAAATGTTCCGGAACGGTGGCGTTGCTACCGCGCGTGTGTGAGTCGTTGCTACCGGGCGTGTGTGAGTTGAGCATTTTTTTTTTTAGGGAACGCCGACTGCGCTCGGAGCGAGCGGACGCATCTTATATGCGGTCTGCGATTTTCCGGCGATTTCACCAGTTTCCGGCTATTTACAGCCACCAATTTTTCACAGGACGGCCCGCCACCGATCCGGCGTCACCTGTGGGACTTTTAACCACTTTCAGGCGAGTGCCTTCAATTTTACGGCCGATTTGCGGCCACGCCCGACCGCGGGAGCTAGGCCTAACGGCTCAGCACGCCTAGTGCGTGCTCTGCTCCCACCTGCGGCGGCGACGCCCGCTTCGCCTCGACGGCGCTTCCCTGCATTTAAAGATGCAGTACACAGTCACCGGCACGGATGTTACCGCCGCGGAGCTGGCCGATGGCACTTGGACGGCACTCGAAATGCAACGCCGCTACAGACGCCCGCCACCACCGGCAACGCCGCCGGCCACCACCCAAACGCCCGCAGCCACCACTGGCCTGTCAGACCAACGACCCCGCGGCCGTCCACCACCGCCAACTAAAAGACGACCACTTCCTCGCCTGCCTACAGAGGACTACAAAATCGTCTTCCGACCGCAAGGCACCGTCGACCTCAACGCAGTCGGCCCGGCCAAATTGGCGATGGCCATCTACAACGCCGCCAAGATCGACGGCCGCCTTGCAATCACCGCCGACCAAGTCCGCGTCCACCCCACAAACAACACTGTCACCATCAGCACACCGGAGAAAGAACGGGCGTTCCTGTATGCTAAAATACGAACTTTAACCATTGACTCTAACGCCATCCTGGTAGCCACGTACGCCCCAGCCCCCGATGACTCCGTGCGAGGAATCATATATAGAGCCTACAGTCACGAGACCGACGCTGAGATCCTCGCTGAGCTCCAAGCTCGAAACCCCGATCTCCCCGTAGTCGCCGCACGCCGCATGGGCCGCACACGACATTTCGTGGTGACTATCGCTAATGCCAAGCTACCCCGCTACGTGAGGTACCTCGGCTTCACTTTTGAGGTGTTCCCCTACAAAATCCGTCCGGAGGCATGCTTCAACTGCCGGAAGCTAGGCCACAGGGCGGAAGTGTGCCCCCACCCGCGACAACCAACCTGCCGACGCTGTGGCGCAGCCCATGACCCTCCTCCAGCTGGTCAACCGCCCACGTGCCAAGCCTCATGCATCATCTGCAAAGGTGCCCACCCTACAGGCAGCAGACGCTGCAAATACCGGTTCACGTCCTCCACTAGGCCCAAGTCTTCCCCATCGGTCACTGACACCGATACCGGCTCCAACTCGGCAAACCCCGGACGCCAGTCCCGGTCCCGAGACCGCAAACGCGGTGACCACAACCTACTGCGGGACGACTCCTTCCCCCCGCTTGGCAGCGACAGCCCTTCCAGCAGCACTCGCAGCCGTTCCACATCCGCCTCACGCAGCTCTCGGGCCAGCTCTCAAGGCCGGCCGGAGATCAAAGCAGCCAAACAAGTTGGATGGAAGACTCCTGCACAAGTCACCGCTTCTCCACCAGATTCACAGGTAAGGGAGCTGGCAGACATGGTCAAGGAACTACAGCTACAATTGGCCAAAGCAAACGCTAAAATTCATAGCCTAGAGTCAGCACAGGCAAACCCCAAATTGCAACCGCAGCAGGTGGCTCACGCTCCCACATCCGTCCCCGTAGGTGATCCACGCATGGACACTGAGCAGTCTAAGCGCACGAAGCGTAAAGCACCTCCCCCCTCCTCACAAGCAGACATAGATGCCAAATTCGAGGCAGCTGATACGCGAATGGCCCAATTCGAGGGTGCCCTCCTTCGGCTCGCCCCCACCATTGACCGTCTAGTAGAAAGCTGCGCCACAATGGCAGCCAACATCCAAACCCTTCATGCCAGGCTCGATACCCTCAGGAATCCCCCGACATCCGCAACCCCCTTAAAGTCGACAACCCCTCCTAACTACCCAGCACCCATTATTGTCGCTACGTCGGAGAGTGCAACCGCGCGCTCATGTGCAGGCGGCATTCTTAAATCACCCGTCGTGCTATCACAGCGCCCCGAACCCTACGGGAAACGCGATGGCTAGCTCCCCCTTCACAGTTAGGCAATGGAACTGCAGGGGCTTCAAGGCGAAGCGGCGAGCCTTGGAGCACACCCTGCAGGCCCAGCCGCACACCCCCCACATCATCGCACTTCAGGAAACCTACATGGACACGAAACTTACCAGCTACGCCGCATATAACCAACAAACGACAACAGACCACCGGCCCAACACCGCCATCCTGGTCCACCGAAATTTAGCAGCTAATCATATAGACCTTAGTTACCCCGAGGTTCCGCACACTTTCGTACAGGTCCTACCGAACAGCCGCTCACAAGCCCCGCTCCACATCCTCAACGTCTACAGCCCCCCTAGCGACAAAAGCACACGAGTGGCAACCCTCGTTCGTAAGGCCTGCGCGACTGCACAAACAGGGATGCTACTCATCTTAGGTGACTTCAACGCGCCGCATACCGAGTGGGGCTACCCCCGCAAAGCATGCGGTCGTAAGGGAGCCAAATTGTGGGAGACAGCCCAAACACTGGGCCTGACACTACTCCTAGACCCCGACAGGCCAACTCGGATTGGAAACAGTGTCTCACAGGACAGCTGCCCCGATCTCACTTTCGCCCGCAACATCCCAGACGCACGCTGGGAAAACCTCGGCATGAACACAGGTAGCGACCACTATGTTCTCATCACAACCTTCGCGGCTACACACAGCAAAGCCCCCAACCGAACAATCAGGCACACTAACTGGGACGCCTTCCGATACGTGCGCGCCAAACGCACTTCGGCCCCCATAGACGACCTGGACACATGGACAAACTCGCTGCTCGAAGACACCGCCAATGCCACCTCCACGACTACCCAGGACGAGGATGGCCCCTCTCCCGACGCCAAACTCATACACATGTGGGAGGCCCAGCGCAGTCTTAGGGCTCGCTGGCTCCGCTAAAAACACAATCGACCCCTCAAGCTCCGTCTCGTTCGCCTCGAGCGAGAGATCGAAGCTTACTCCATCAAACTGAGTCAGGAGCAATGGCATCAAACCTGCGACCGTCTTAACGGCCAGTTAGGATGCAAAAATTCGTGGTTCTTGCTCAGACATCTACTGGACCCAACTCACACCAAATCCACATCTCACAAGAACCTCACCCGTGTCATACACGCTTTTCAGGGAACAAATGAGGAACTCCTCGCTACCCTGAAAGACAAATACATCAATACTTCCACTGAAATTCCCATTCCTTCAGGATACACGGGTGCTCAGAACACCAACATGGACGCCGACATCACGGCAGGAGAAGTCAGCGCCGCCCTCAACCAGATTAAAACCACCGCGGCCGCTGGCCACGACCACATCACAAACAAGATGCTTCGTAACCTCGAAGATCAGTCCGTCGAGGCACTCACGGACCTCTTCAACCAACACTGGCATGAGGGTCGCCTTCCAGACACTTGGAAGCATGCCAAAGTGATTTTCATACCTAAGCCAGGCAAACGGCTCGAGCTGGGCAACCTTCGGCCCATCTCGCTCACGTCCTGCCTGGGAAAGGTCATGGAACACGTCATACTCAATAGACTCCACACTCACGTAGACCAAGAGGACCTTTTCCCCCCCACTATGATCGGTTTCAGGACCGGCCTCTCCACTCAAGACATTATGTGGCAAATCCAACACGACATCCTCGATCCGAGACCCATCCGAGCTACACGAACCATCCTAAGCCTAGATGTCAGCAAGGCTTTCGACAACGTGTCACATGCTTCCATCCTGGCAAACCTCTCACAAATGAATGTAGGCACTCGCACTTACAACTACATCGCCGACTTTCTTCATAACCGCACAGCAGAACTTCACATTGCAGACCTCCACAGCGAGAAGATCACACTAGGCACCCGAGAAACACCACAAGGAGCAGTCCTATCTCCGTTCCTTTTCAACACTACAATGAGAGGCCTCCCTCCGCTCCTGGAAGAGATACCTCACATTAAACACTCAATATATGCCCTGTGGACCAACTCTGGCTCTGACGGGGAAATCCAAAACTCCCTGCAAACAGCAATCAATAAAGTACACTCCTTTGTACAGGCGAACGGGCTCACATGCTCCTCCACGAAGTCCGAATTACTAGTCATCAGGGACAGACGAGCTCGCCTGCCCGTACCCGACCCGCAAGAACCTATTGTGCTTCAAGTCGACACCCATCCCATACCTCCGGTCCGCACCATCCGCGTTCTGGGTATGTTAATACACAACAACACGCAAAACTCGGAGGCCATTCAGCGCCTCCGCACCACAGCCAATCAGATCAACGGCCTTATCCGCCGCATCAGCACCCGCCGGAGAGGTATGAAGGAGGATGACCTCTGTCGGCTCACGCAAGCTTTCCTCATTAGCAGGATAGTCTACTCCTACCCCTACTATCACCTCCGCCGGAAGGACGAGGAAGCTGTGAACAGCATTATACGTTCAGCGTACAAAGCGGCACTGGGGCTACCTCAGTACGCCAGCACACAGCACCTCCTCCAACTCGGCATCTACAACACGCTCACAGAACTCATAGAGGCACACAAGACCGCCCAAATCCACCGCCTCTCACGCACTAAACACGGGCGGCTCATACTTGACCGCCTCAACATCAACCCCATAGGCGACGTCCACCCCACGACGCCCATTCCGATAGGGGTCTATAGACGCCTAGTTATAAAACCAATCCCCAAAAACGTGCTACCTGGCCGCCATGATACGCGCCGTCAGCTGAAAGCCGAAGCACTAGACGCCACATACCTTGCCGACGAACACGCAATATACGTAGATGCTGCACGGCAAAGTGCAAACACATACGTGGCTTGTGCAACCACGCCACAATCTACTATCGTCACCGCCGCCACAGTAGTAGCCCACTCTCCGACAGCGGCAGAAGAAACCGCCATCGCGCTGGCCATCGCTGACCCACGTACGCGCACAGTCCTCAGCGACTCCAAAAGAGCGATACAAAATTACTCGGCAGGTTTTATCTGCCACCCCGCTGCACGCATCCTTCGCGGCTGCACTCCCGACCATAAGATCAATCTGGTCTGGGTACCCGCCCACGCGTGAAACTCTGGAAACGAAGGGGTCGACCGACTAGCCCGAGGACTAACCAACCGGGCGGCCGGCCCCACGGACCCAGACGCTCTTGCCGAGGCTCCCCAGACCTTTGCCGAAATTACCAACCTCTACAGAGAGATGAGACGCCAGTTCCCGCCTCCACACCCCGACTTGAATCGAGCGCAAGCCACCTTGCTCCGCAGGTTGCAGACACACTCCATCCTTAGCCATTCTAGACTTTCACTCATCACAGACGGGGAATATGACCCCGTCTGCCAAAATTGTTAACAGGGAGAAATCGCCACCCAGGCTCACATCCTCTGGGGTTGCGCGGGAAATCCGCCCCCTCGAACCTTACTCCCAGCTCCCTCCGAAGACGGATGGAACCAACTCCTCAGAAGGCCATACAAGAGCATCCAACTGGCACTCATTTCGTGGGCCCAGGAAGTCGCCCCCACCTGGGGGCCACACCAAGCCCACCTGCCCTAAATCCCGCCAATCTATGGCAATAAAGTTGTTTCCCTCTCTCTCTCTCTGAGCATTTTTTAGATGTCATGTACTGATTTTGCCTAGGGGAAAAAAACAGCGCACTCCTAAGACAAGGACGAAGTAAGACTGTCCTAGGAGTGCGCTGTTTTTCCCCAGGATGAAACACCAACTAGCCCGCTCTTCCACGCTTGCACATTATAATGATTGTTTTTCGAATAAACGGCAGTTGAAGACTAGCGTCTGTTCTCTGTATTTGTGTTTGTCTCGTGTGTCCACTAAGAGCTAGCAAAAAATTACGAGGAACTTTAGCGGCTAAAGTGGTGAAAGGCGAAAGCCTGACTGCTGCATACTGCTACGCGATTGTTCACTGCAAATTTTGTTGGTGCATTAATTAACTGCCAATTAAGGACGCTTAAGCTTCGCCTTTAGGAGTGGAACGCGACAGCGTGTTGCAGCGCTGCCATGGAGTCCAAGGAACGCCACCACCAGTTCGGCGCAATGCGTTGCCCTTTGAACGCAACGCTTTTGAGGAAAGGAAATGGGGCTTAATTCTCTGTCATCTCGGTGGACACCTGAGCCGCACCGTACAGAAAGGGAGGGAGTGTGAGTTAAAGAAGAGGGGCCGTAATGAAGAAAATTAAAATTGTATTTGAGGAAAGGAAATTACGCATTAACTGTCTCACATATTTCGGTGAACACCCGCCAAAATTCGTGCGCGGTGATGTCACGACAATTTGGACCAATCTTAAACGCGGACAAATACGCCTTGCTCGTCGGTAAATTGGTTTTTGAGGAAATGAAATGTATCTGTCCCTCATATCTCGGTGGACACCTAAATTTCGCCGTAACGGGAAGGGAGGAAGGTCGGAGTGAACGAAGACACCGTATTCACTAGACGCACCTTTGTTCATTCCAAACCATCGAGCTGGCATGGCGGAGTGGTAGCGTGCTCGACTCGCACTCCGGAGTTCGGGGTTCGATTCCCAAGCTCGGCCAATTTCTTACGCGGTGTTATTTATGTGGTCTGACTAGAAAGGTTAATTAAATTATTTGGTTAAGTAAGAAATTAACTAAACTCAGTCAAACTTACTTGAAGCATCGCTATACAATCCCTTTAATTGGTTCCATGGCTTGTAGCCAAGGGACAATTGGCCCCGTTTGAAATTCGCGCACTGTGACGTCACGACCGTTTCGACCAATTGAAAAGCGTGACATTTCTGTCGACAGCTCCTGCTTATAACGATGAGGCATTAAAGGCTTCCGCCTTAATATGATTTCAAACGCTTTCCAATTAGCCCAAGTTTCCGCCTTAATAAGTCTTAGTATGTTTGATATTGTTACGAGACAAAAATGTTTCAAGCTCCTGCGACATAAACTGTGGGCCGTTGTCACTGACAACCTCTCCGGGAAGACTGTACACTGCGAAAAGGGTGCGAAGTTTACCAATAGTCTGACATGTGGTAGTAGACGTCACAGTCCACACTTCGACCCATTTTGAGTATGCATGCACCAAGACAAGGAAGTTGTGGTTGCGTTTTTTTGTATAGTCAACATTCACTGCTTGCCAACACCTTGACGGATATGGCCACGGATGGAGAGGTGTAGGCTGACCTGCTGGTTGTGCGAGTTGGCAGACTCGGCACTTCCTTACATACTCCTCAGTAGCTTTGCCCGTGCTAGGCCACCGCACAAAACTTCTGGCCAACATTTTCATTCGACTCGATCCAGGGTGGTCCTCATGGAGCAAGGATAGCACTGCGGGCCTGAGGTTTTCAGGTATGATTACTCTTGATTTCATTTGATTTATTGGGGTTTAACGTCCTAAACGACTCAGGCTATGAGGGAAGCCGTAGTGAAGGGCTCCGGAAATTTCGACCACCTGGGGTTCTTTAACGTACACTGATATCGCACAGCACACGGGCCTCTAGAATTTCGCCTCCGTGAAAATTCAGTCGCCGCGGCCGGGATCGAACCCGCGATTTTCGGGCCAGCGGTATGATTACTCTGGTTCCCCACGTGAGACAATTTCGTTCGTTTGACAGTTTCAGACGCCGGACGTAATACGGCTGCATTTCTTCTGCGGTGTTTATTGGCCATCCCGTTCTGACTTACTAGAGCACTTTGCAAAGTGTGCCATCCCATACAGCCTCTTTTGACATATCTCGTGCTGTGAGCAGAGTGCATTCGAAAAGAGATACATTAAGCAGTTTATGCTTTGGAAGAACACGAAGTAGACAATCGTGACAGGCCATCGGCCGCTTCAATTTCAGTCCTCGTACGGTATATGTGAGTGAACTGGTAAGAAGACATAATTAAAGACCACCTTTGCAGCCTGGCAGCTGCTAGCGATGGAGTGGCTTTGTTGTGTCCCAAAATTCGGAGTATTGGCTGATGGTCTGTGTACATGTCAAACTTCCACCGTACAAAAACTTGTGGAATTTCTACCATCCGAAAACAAGAGCAAGGGCCTCTCTTTCGCATTGCGCTTAATTCTTTTCTGCAGTTGTCAAAGTATGCGAAGCAAAAGCAATTGGACGCTTATCACCGTTTGGCGACACATGAAAAATAACCGCTCCAACGCCTTACGCAGATGCATCGCACTGCAGCCCCAACGGTTTGCGTGCCTCATAGTACACGAGCGCCGTAAGTAGGTGTGTCGTGGCCTCGAACGCCTCGCTGCATTTCCTCGTCCAAACACAACGCTCTCCCTTTCGAAGTAGCTTGTACATTGGCTCTGCCACAGGCGCTAGGTTGTTTAAAAACTTGCCGTAGTAGCTTAGTAGCCCTAGATAAGCTTTCAACTTACTGACATTGGTCGGCTCAGGAGCATAGGTTATTGCTTTCACTTTAATTGCCGTGAAAGCCGTGCCTTCTGCGCTTATCTTGTGACCCAGATAAGAGACTGAACTTAAGAAAAATTGCATTTTTCTGTCTTGACTGTAATGTTGTACTAATCCGATCGCTGTAAAACTAGCTCGAGTGTTTTCTCGCAATCAACTATGTCCTGGCCGGCCACAATTGCATGGTCAATGTAACAACCTACCCTCAAGATTTTATCTTTTAAGGATTGGAACAAAGCCGGAGCACTCGCTATACCACAGGGAAGTCTGCTGTATCGACATCGCCCCTTGTAGGTGTTCACCGTTACCACCGATTTGGATTCAGGGCTAAGCATCACTTGCTGGTATGCCGATGATATATCAAAGACACAAAACACTTTTGCCTCACAAACTTCAATGAACAAATCTTCGGATAGCGGCAACGGGTAGTGGTCCGTTTTTAAGACCGGATTGACCGTGACTTTGAAGCCGCCGCACAAACTCAGTTTGTCACCTTCCTTTTTGGTACCACTACGAGTGGCGCTCCCCAGTCACTCCGCTTTACTCGTTCGATCACACCTTTCTTTTCAGGGTCACACAACTCTTCTACCGCTTCCCGCAGCGAGAAAGGTACAGGCCAGGACTTGCCAAAGACAGGTGTGCGCTTTGGTTGGAGAACCAATGTCGCCTCATAGTTTTTAATCGCTCCCAGAGTGGAAGAGAACACACGAGGGAACTTTAAACGCAGCTTCAAAACCGCGAAAAGGGCCATCCAGTTAAGCTGTAACTTGCCAAGCCAGCTTGGTTTTAAAAGTGTAGGCAGGTTTCGCTCACCCTCACGCACAACGACAGGTAATACAGCACATTGGACTTCATAGCGAGCAGTAACATGACAAAACCAATAATGTGCCTTTCTCCACCCGTATACGTTTTGAGCTCCAGTTTCGTTGGCTCACACTTGATATGCGACAACTTAGCGTTGTACACGCTCTCGGGCACAACAGTCACGGCAGCACCCGTGTCAAACTGCATTGGCAGGTCTTGGCCTTCAACGTTTACAGACACAACGTAGCTTTTTTTAGAAGTCGTAGCGTCACAAGTGTACAAGGTCTGTTCTTCTTCCGATGATTCGGATACTAGTTGGGCTTTTAGCTCTTCGCGGCTTGCATGGCACATGTTTTGCAGATGACCTACTTTTGAGCATCGCCTGCACCTCTATGTCTTGTACCAGCAGTTGTCTGGCGCATGCGCATTGCCACAGCGCCTACACTTGTGCTTTCTGAAGCGAAAACCTTCAATACGTTGGTTAGAGCAGAGCTTCGCGTGAGCCGAACTGGTGAGTTATGCGCATGCGTGAAACCGAGTGACGTCACGCGCCGCGCATGTGGTCGCTGCTCGCCGCTGCCGCAGCCGCGCCGCCGCCGACTTCGTCGCCTGACCTTGCGGCGCAGCCGCGCGCTACTGCGCATGTGCGTTGCCTCCTCGCTGTTGAAAGGGATCTAAAAACGTTGGTTGTAACGACCAACCTTTTAAGAAAGGGATCTAAAAACGTTGGGTACAACTGAGCGCTTCGCCTCCTCGCCCACCGTTTGACCTTTCGCTGCAGCCGCGTGTTGCCCGCGTCGCAGCCGGCAATCCTCCGCTTCGCATTCCTACGGGCAGTTTGAACCACGCCGATTTCCGTCTCCTCCTCCGCCTCCGTACAGGCAGTGTGTGGACGGCCGTCAGACCGAGCATAACTGAAGCTTTTCGCTTCTATATTGCAACGGATAATTTCGGGCCACGTAACAATATCTAGGCTTGAGCAGAGCTAAGCCACTGCCTAATTTTTCCCTTTTCACTTGCCACATAGCGCTGAACAGACACGGACACACAGAGAGACACGCAGGACAGGCGCTTTTAGCGCCCGCCCTGTGTGTCTTTGTGTCCGTGTCTGTTCAGCGCTATGCGGCAAGTGAACCGCCACCAGCTCGGCCAAGCTTCCAGTCAGGAAAATTTCCCTTTTCCATGCTTAAGCCTCTCGTCTTTCGGTCGCGCCTCTCATCTGTTCTCACAGCGTTTACTGCCTGATGACGAGTACTCTGTTGCAACACCGCGGCCTGTTTTGCGGCCAATTCCCTGTCCAGTGCAATCTTGCAAGCGCCTTGAAATGTTAAGCCCTTCGTGGGGAACAGGGCTCTTTGCGTTTCTTCATTGCGAATGCCTGCTACTTGTCTGTCTCGCAAGGCATCCTGCAAAAAGTCTTTAAAATTGCATTTCCGAGCTAGGTGCTTTAACTTGACTACAAAATCTTGTACAGTCTCGTGGTCCAGTTGAACTCTGCGGTTAAACCTGCACCTTTCAGCAATTACCGATGTTTGCGGACTGTGCTGGTTCTTAAGCAGAACCGTGACTTCCGCGAAAGTTTTTATGCGTAGCATATTGCAATCACTCAGTTCAGCCCTTGGGCGCGGCCGGGCAGCCACCAAACCACGTGACGTCACGTCACGTGGTTTGGTGGCTGCCCGTCACGTGGTTTGGTGGCGTGGTTTGGTGACGTGACGTCACCAAACGACGTGAAAAAAATAAATAAAAAAAAGACGGCTGAGCATGGTGGCGGTTGCCACCGCCCCGTTTCAAAGGGGGCGCTCCTATCCATCCATCCATACGTCACGGAGGAAAAGCTGCTGAGAAAATCGACTGCCGCCAAGCAATACCTCGCGCAAAAAGACCGCGCAATATGCAACGCATTCTTGGCTTAACCAAGCTAACCCTGGGCATTTTTTTTTCTCCAGGAAGCGCTGTAACCACAAAGTTCTCGAGGACTTCATACGCCCCGGCGCCTAGGACTGTCAGGAAAACTGGCAGCTTCTTTTCTTGAGTGATGTCGTTGGCGCTGACGAAATGTTCAAAGCGTTCCAAGTAGGAATCAAAGTTCTCGACTTTGGGGTCCTAATCGTCGATTCTGCCAAGGGGCGACATTTTTCGGTAAGAAACGCAATCCAGTTACTTATCGTGTCGCTGCCCTGCTGGAATGCGTGGAATCCGTTGTCCGCTGCTTGCCCCTGGCCTCCAGCCGCTTGCAGTCCACCTTAGCGGCTTCCGATGTGCGACATCCTATCTTGCCCACACACACTTGGCATGCCAGTCCAGACGGCTCCCGTACTCGTCGCCAGTGTAATAACTGCGACGAGCAGCGGCCAGGGTCCAACAGAAAAAGCGCTTTATTTTTCAAAGCATCGCGTTCTTGTACAGCACGCTAGCGTGCCGTGCGCAGCGGATCAGCCGCGCGAAATCATCGTACGAACGCCGGCTCGCTAGTCACTCGTGTTATCACAGATAGGCTTCTGGTTACAATTAGAGGTTTGACCCAGCCGTTAGCAAGAGCCGTATAACTTTTTAGAATTTCAAAAACGCTATTATTTCGCCTCCGTGGCTCGACAAAATTTGGTTATATCGTTCCAAAATGTATGTGCAGTTTCGAGAAGCACGCATTCAACGCAGCCCTTCCGATGCGCTTAACTAGTCGAAAAAGCCAAATTTTGTCGACCCATAGCACCGAGGGTAGGAAGCCACAGCGACGTTTTCGAAATCATAAAAACTGATATTGCTAACTGCCTGCTACAAATCTCTAATTTTAACGAGGGGTCTATCAGCAATAGTTAAAAAATTTGCTATTGCAATTTGGTTAATCAATTTACTAGCTAAACAAATTCTCTTTTTTTCACGTCGGCCAACACTGGCACTAATGTATGTGTGATGTGGTCCGGCCAGTAGAGGCTTAGGTGGTCTGCCTATCGTCCCACCGGCCCTCGGCACCATGACGTAACATCTCCGGGGGGAACCCACTTGTGCTTCCAACCAACCAACCATGCACTTATTTTCTCCCCTAGCTTCCTCCTCTCCTATTGAGGAGGGAGTGTTCAACGCTGGGCTGACCGGGCCACAAACCAAGAATGTGGCTTAGGGTGAAATGACCCGGGCCTACTCCGCCGGTGCTGCACAGCATCGACGGTTTTATGCGAAGCATATTACAATAGGTAACCCAAGCCCTTCGTGACGGTTACACGCCGTGCACACACCGTGACACAATGACGTCACGACAGATGAGAGACGGAGCTCCAACTCGTGCCGTCGCTGCGGTTGCACGCCGTGCAGACCCCGTGGTATGGTGACGTCACACCACGTGACACAATGACGTCACGACAGATGAGAGACGGGGCTCCAACTTGTGCCGTCGCTGCGGTTGCACGCCGTGCAGTCCACGTGGTATGGTGACGTCACACCACGTGCCACAATGACGTCACGACAGATGAGAGACGGGCCTCCAACTTGTGCCGTCGCTGCGGTTTCACGCAGTGCAGACCACGTGGTATGGTGACGTCACACCACGTGACACAATGACGTCACGACAGATGACAGACTGGGCTCCAACTGTGTGCCGTCGCTGCGGTTGCACGCCGTGTGAATCACGTGGTATGGTGACGTCAAACTCCCGCGCATTTCGAACGCGCGTTCACACTCGGCGTAGGTGAAACGCTCGCTCCACCGGGCAGGCGGACGCGGCTTCCGTGGCAATCCAGGCGCTCACCCAACGCGCGTCTCGGGGTTAGTCGGCGTTCCGCTGTAGCCATGCCGTTGTCTTCCCCCACGACGAAGGCTTCTAGTGGTTGTATTAAAATGACCAAGTATTCAACCAAGGAAAGCCATGTATTACCAAGCCTAGCCATCAATATGCTTCGCATCTGACTAGGCTTAACCTTAGCTAAGCCTCAGCCATTTTTTTACTGAACGTTTCATGGTCGTACTAAGCCCTGATATGCTTAGGGATCGGAACCGAGCTCTCCACCGCATGAGGATGAGGTGGGCAGACTACGGAGGGAAGTCTTCAGGAGAAGCAATCAACTTGAAGATTTCTTTTACATATTTACAACATAGCCTGACCAAAAGTCGGAAATCAAGCTCCATGACACAAGACATATTGCGACTTAAGTACCCTAGGGAATCCCATATCTCGTTGAGTGTCCAATGAGTCTTTAGCCTCTTCATAGGCTCCGCCCTCACCACGTGATCGCAGACATAGCACAGAAACACGCACAGGCAATGAGGAACCTTGGCGCCTTGCAGTCGCGGACTGGGGCTTGCCGCGGGCCGACCAGGCCCAAAAGGTCGTTGGCTGCTATGTGGCGATCCCGCCGTGGCAAACACGAAATCGGACGGCTCAATGGTTAAGTCTTCAGGAGGGAAGGACGATCAGCCTTGTCCACCACCGCTTTGTCGGGCCGCTCACGGGCACGCGGGCAACGGGTTGGCGCCGTCGCTCGCTGTCTCCTCCGCGGGTGCACGGGAGAACGCAGTTCTGCAGAAGCGCCGCTTTCAGTATCTTCGATTAAGGGGATTGGCTCCTTTTGTTCACGGCGACGCCATCTCCAGAAGCGCCCCCACGCCAGCGTTTCTTGCGTCCTCTCCGAAAAACAGCGCCTTTGGACAACGTAGCCCGATGGCGCCCGCCTGGCTCGTCGCCGCTGGGTCACCGCTGGGTGGGCCTGACACCCCAACAGCCCCCCTTCCTCGGCGTCCCGCAATGGCCATCACATCCCTGCGGCCGGCTTTGAAGCCGCTTCCCCGAGGCGTCGTTTTACAGCCTGGCCGCGGTGAACCCCCGCGCGAACCTGGTTTCTCGGGAACCAGAAACCGGCATCGATAGCCAGACCTGAACGACCCCTCGTGCGGACGGAAGTACCATATATTTGAAAACCGTTTGACTTTCAACGTGCTTTCGGTGCCGGATTTTATGGGTGCAACCTGAGTATATACTCAGGCTTGCCTCCGTTCATGCATCGGACCTCACGACCGCGACTGGCCCTTACAGTCGCGTGGGAGTCGCTGCCACTGCCATGGGGTTCGCATCCCCAAAGGATGGGTACCGGCCTTACCCACCCCCACTGCTGGCGTTGCACCGGAACAAGGCCTGGTAGCCGAAACTACTCCGACCCGTATCCAGTGGCGGTAGGGCACGAGCAGGCCTCACAGTTGGATCCCCTCCCCTCCCCCACATACACTTAATAAAGGAGGCAGAATTGACCATTCCTGAAAAACACTGTCAGTATAGCGTGATTTGTCAAGTAGAGACTAACCAGAACCAGTCATATATCCTGCCAGTTAAAATCGACAGGAATAATTACACACGCTGTTTGTAAGAATAGCAAAATATAGCTCAACTGAAATAATTGAAAGAGATGCTGAGGAGCTACGTGTAGAGAGTAGAGTTGGTAGAGAGAAGCCATTTTTTGGCAGATGAACGGGAAGACCTATTTAACTTCCCTATCTTTCCATTCACGTTTCCATTTCTCTTAACAGAGTTATACACCACAGTTTCTAAGAATTCATTCTCATTATCTTTAGACATACAGCACTGAGGTGAATGTACAGGTCGTGTCTATATACGGCAGCGGTGGCTTCAAATTTTTATCTACATTTAATTCCATTTTGAAGCCAAGATTCCGTTCTAAAGACAATTTTCGGCACACACGGTTTCAGGGGTGAAGAGACTTTTATTGTTTCAGTTTTACGATCCAGCAATTTACTGCTACACATACTAGGCCGTTTTTTATTATTTCAAATGATTCTGTTCTCATGGGAATTACATCAGTTGCCGCTGACGACAGCTACCATGTGTCCCTCGATATATTTTCCCTGTTCCTTGTTTTTTTTTAGCGCTAATAGCCATGTTTCAGAACGTGTAGCAACGAAATCTAGGGTAACTGTTCTTCTGCTATGCAGGGAGCCTTCTTTAACTTTGAGGATTTTTGTTTCAAAAACTGTGAGGTAGATCGATTGGGTCTGTTGAGCTGGACTTTATAACAAGGTCAGCATTACGTGTTATGCGTCAGTAATTAGGTGATTAATTATCTTAAAAAACTGATAAACTTTGTTTTGTGTTTTATATAAGGGCAAGGTTGGAAGTGAAATTTAAGGCTGTCGACATCTAAATTGAGTAGCGTTTTTAAATTTTCTTGATCGGCAATACGGTTCGATACACAGAGCGTCATATAAACGCGTGACAGGAAGATAACGACCAAGTGCCGACGCCAATGACGACGAAGCTCTGGAGGCTGCCGGCTAACGCTCCTGCTAGAGAACTGTTCCTTGTGTAACCCAGCCTTTCGCCGCGCTGTTTTCCCTATTGCGTGTGGCCGAGTCTTTGGCGGTGCTGGCGCTGCTCACGTCCCCATAAACCACTCTTCATTTGGTGGAGGTTGAGGCGTCCGACTTCATCGCCCACCATCACCATGGAACTCCGCAGCCGCACGATCCCAATAACGACGACCAAGAGCAGGCAACATTTATCAGCCTCTTCGCAGCCAATCACCTGCGACGGTGCAATCCGGCAGTAGGAACCCGCTGTCTTCAGCGGACACAGCGACCAAAATGTGGAATACTGGCCGGCCTCATACGAACGGCTGAGCCGATATAATAACTGGGACGGCCGCATAGCTCTCACCAATTTCATCTTTCACTTCAGCGACATCGCGAACCTTTGGACTCGATGGATTTAGTTGCCGTGGACCACCCACTCGGTATGCTGAAACCGCTGCCCTCCCTGCGGCCACTGATCTTGACGTCGCCTTCTTCATACTTCATCACTTCGTCCTTCGTCAGGGCGCTCCTAGGTAAATTCTTAGTGATCACGAGCGTGCGTTCTTATCTGAAGTTTTTTAGAAGAACGTCAATTTGGGCTAGATGGTGCATTATTTGAGACAGAAATGGTAATAGCGCTGCAATAAGACGTACGCAAGAAAGACTGACACAGGACACGTGCTAACTTCATCTGATTTTATTTACTGCAAAGCCACAAATATATGGAAAATTCAAGGCATGCGCAATAAACACCGGTACAACAGGCATCAACAAAACCGTTCAAGATATGATATCTCAGTCTTGAAAAGGCCTTATCAAGATTGAGATATCATATCTTGAACCGTTTCAGAAAAGGGTATTCGACATGCACGGACTAGTTGAGACAATTCATGATTTCCCAGAAACGATTAACGAAAGGAAACAAACCGCTGCAATGTTTATAAATTTTCTCATGGCTTCCGACGTAATTTTACATACAAAGTTAATTTATAAACTTGGTTCTCTAATAAAAAACGACAACCTAATAACCTGGATCAAAGCTTACTTGTCAAACAGAAGCCAGTTTGTTACCATGTGCCATGCCTTCTCACACAGCATTCCAGTTGGGTCTGGATTCCCTCAAGGATCTGTTCCGGGATCATTTTTGTTTATTATATTTATTAATGCTATCGTTCGCGATCTCTCTTTTCGTGTTCAGTTGCACGCTGATAATTGTCTTTTATGAAAAAATTGGCGGGGGCTTAGCTTTGGTTCAGCCTGGTAGGTTGCCAAAACAGTGGGAAGGGCGCGCCGTGCCAAGCGGCCGCCGTCACCCGACGAGCCGAGTTGGTAGCTCGTCTCTTGCTCCTGGTATGACGTCACGCCATAACGTCACTAGGGCCTCTAGCGGGAGGAGCGCGGCACACCGTGCCAAGCGGCCGCCGTTAGCCGACGAGCCAAGTTTGTAGCCCGTCTCTTGCTCCGGGTATGACGTCACGCTGTGACGTCACTAGGCATGGTATGAGTTCAGGGGTTATTCTAAAGGTCAAACGTGCCAAGTGGCCGCCGCTACGCGAAAGGCCGTTCTTGGGAGTAGTATATTTAGCAATTAAAATTAATTGTATTGATGATCAAATCACACTAAATAATGACTTTCAGAAAATAATGCGTTGGTGTGAGATGTGGCAAATGGCGACAAATTTTGATAAGTCAGTTTATATGAGAATAACAATTAAAGAGCAACATCTCCTCTTCCAGTACGGTGCTACCAACATTCCGCTCTCTGAGGTAGCGTTCTAGAAGTATCTCGGCCTCTGGACTTTTAATATTCTTTCCTGGGGAAAACATTGATAATGCCTCGGCTAATCCTCTTCGAAAACTGTTCTTTTTGAGGCGCGCATTGGGGTTCGCTACACCTGAAGCTCGTTTACTTGCTTATAACGCTGTTGTCCGGCCAATCTTAGAACACGGTGTCATCATCTGTGACCCCTACACTGAGATAAATATTCACAAATTAGAAATCGTTAGAAAAAAAGCAGCGAGATTTATCTGTAAATCATATGGCAGCTGCTCGATTACTGACTTTCTCCATTACTGAGTGGCTTAGATTGTGTTACAGGTAGGAATCGCATTTGTGGCTTGAATTTCTTTTTCCAGTCGATGAAAGGGCCATACAGTACTGACAACACGCTAATTTCGTATTCTAGTAGCTACGCTGCACGCATGCGACATTCTCCTTCAATGAAACCTTTGTCAGCAAGAACAAACTGCTATAAATATTCCTGCTTCCCTAGAACCATTACAGATGGGAACAACCTTGCTGATCATGTAATTACATTGAATTCGTAGTTCTACGTACAAAAGGTAGCGCAACACGCAAGACAATCACAAGAAAGGTGGACAGGACAACGCGCTACTGACAATTGATTCTTTATTGAAAGAAACATGTAATATATAGGCACACCGTCACAAACCTATCAGCTGCAGCAAACGTCAGAATGATGTAAAGGGTCATAAAAGCTATAAAAGACACAGACTTAAAACATGACGCAGCTAAGAACGATAGAAACGGCGCAGGAACATTAAAAAGCAAGACACGTGGAGTATACGGCCAAAGAAACATGACTGAATGGAATCCAACAAGATGATAACAAAACGATATTGCATAAAAACAAACAAATGGAGTAAAAAAAACACGTGAGGCAAGAAAACCCTGATAAAAAAGGCCTGTGCACTGAACACTTCAGATTAAATGGGGGGGGCGGGGGGGGGGGGGGGGGCGGGACCTGTACATGTTCTCGTACTCAGGAAAACCTTTCTAAAAAGCATTCCTCAGTTTTGTACAAGAAGATAGATGCATCGCTAACAGCATTTAAGCCTTTTTTTCTGATCACAAAAGCTTCTCTTAATTCATGGGACACCCGATCATGGCCTCTACTTAAAACAACGGTTTTGTCAAGAATGGGACGGCACGAGTTTTGTTCGCAGTCCTTGCAATGATAAGGCAGATTCGAACCTGTTCCAGTCCCAATCGGACGTTCGTGCTCCCTCAACCTTTCATTCGGGCACCGCTCCGTTTGTCCAACAAACACTTTTTCACTGTGAGTAGGATCTGATATATGAGCCTTTCACAGCATTCCACGTACCTACGGGTATTTCTGGTTCCACAGGACTTTCCTCTTTTTTCGGAGTTGACACGACACAACGAGGCTAGCTTACAGGGAGCAAAGAATACTACTGGAACCTTAAATTCGTAGTCACTGTTTGAGTGACAGCTACAATAGTTGGGGCTTTACAGAATGATAACTTGCATGGTGATTTGGCCTGGCTCACTCAATTGCTTGAATGTTTCTATTATGCGCTTGTGCGGGATGACACATCTGAGAGCCTTTAATTTATTTCCTAATTGCTATTATTATCATAATTATTTTATTTTGCCCCACCATTATTTTCTTGTTTAACATTTTGTGCACCTATCAGTTGCCGCCTGTGTCTTGGCCAATCCCCCGCAGTGGGTACGCGCCATTATCTAGAGGACAACAACAACAACGGAGCGCTCGCTCTAGGCCAGCGGCTATTAAAATCATCTCTTGGTCATGGTTCATCGCACCCCATTCTTCGGCTGGCCGCCACGTTACACCTTTACCCTAGCCCATGTAAAGGCCTGAAGAAGGCGGATGAGCGGCTCCTTCTCCGCCTTCTCACCAATACATTGCTGTGCCCGGCAGCGCTAAAACATTTTGACCCCTCCTTTAGCGGCAGCTGCCCACACTGTAGTGCAGTGTCTTCTGACACTTATCACATGGTGTGGGCCTGCCCCTCCAACCCCGCTATTCCCCCCATCCCCAACCCAACCCGGGAGGACTAGGAGGCGACCCTGCTCGGCTGCCACGACTTACAGGCCCAACAAGCCTTAGTCGGGCGCGTCCGGGCGGCGGCAACCGCCACTGGGGTCCCATACTAGGGACCTCCACCTAGTGTTTGTAAGGATCGGTCCCTTATGGGCTGATCCAAACATACCTCCTGTTCATTCGTAATAAATGTTTTCACCACCACCACCCACGTTACATTTGGTGTGCGGTGCGGGGGTCCCTTCATCGCCATCCTGACATTTGGTGTGAGGTGCGGGGGTCCCTTCATCGCCATCCTGGTCCCGGAGCTTCGGTGTCCGGCGCCTGCCGTGGACGTCGGCCGTGAGTGCTTGGTCCGCGCCGCCCGGCCATGCCCCAGCCAGCGCGACCTAACCGACCTCGCCGCTCACCCCAGCCCCGTCCCCCGCCCGGACCACAAGACATGACGACCCAAGACCCGACCGACTCGACACCCGACCGACCCAAGACCTAAGACCCACACGTGAAGACACCGCCCCCCTGCCCCTGCCGTCCGGTACGTCCGAGGACCTCGGCCGTCAGCTCCTGGCACCCTCCGGCCCGGATGCTTCGTGGACCGGGTCATCCTTCGTTCATCTCATCCACTGTGGCGGTCAGCACTTCACCACCTAGCCACTTATTTCTAACCTGGAAGCCCATCACCGTTTCGCCCGTCCCTTCATCGACGTCTTCGGCTTACGATCGGGACGATCGCTCGGTGGCCCCGGCTAATGTTACGAAGAAGACGAAGCTGGCAGTGGCGCGGGACGGAGCGCTCGCGCTAGGCCAGCGGCCATTAAATCATCTCTTGGTCATGGGTCATCGCGCCCCATTCTTCGGCTGGCCGCCACATTACAATATTAACGTTATACCTAACACTATTCTTTATTTTTCCATATGTGCCATATAATGTTCCCCTTGCTGCACTGTCCATCCCGACAGACTGCACCGACGTATCTCTCACAGTTTGCGAAATAAAAATCTGTTAAATGTTAAAGAAGAATCACCCAGCATGCAAAAGTTTCCGTACTGATGATAAATTTCTTGAAGTTACTTTTGACTTGACCCCCATCTTTCAGTGCTGAAGTAACTTTGTCTATGAACTGTAAAATTCTTACTGGGAGTGATATCTTCATTTGCGAGAAATGTAGAATTATTCGCGACCTCACAACGACATGAGAGCCAATGGCATCGTGCAGTTGCTCTTAGCGGAGAAAAAATCGCTTTCCGCTCCAGTCACTCACAATGCAAACTTCCAACGCTCTACTACTCGCTGCGGCTTCGATGGATAGCAGCGCGACGCTGAGTTGCCACTTCCATGGCCAAAGTGATGCCAAAAATTGGCCATGGCGCAGGGTGTCCGAGTGCTCCTTGATCATGGCACTTCTGGCGGTAGGTGTCTACCGCCGTTTTCGAATGAAATCTCATGCTTTTTGTGGTTCTGTTGCATATCACTAGAAAATGCACTTTTAGACTAGAAAATTTTCTTTGAGCCTTGATGATTGGGTAAAAATCACGAGCCGAAGCAAACTTTCTGGGGGGCAGTATGCCCGTAGTATACTGCGTTTCTTGTGTAAACCACATATTCTAAATTCACTGTGCTTAACGTCGGTATGTATATCTTGAAAATAACGGTGTTTTCAGAGTAATTTCCTTTGATATCTTTCAATAATGGGTCTGCATTTCAGTCTGATATTTCCAGACAGCTCTTTAAAACTTTACTTTGAAATTATCATATTGAATGACTAAATTTTCAATGGCGAGACTGCTGAAGAAACAGTAAAAGACACCAACCTTGTACTCGCAGGCACCCCTGGCCAAGCGCTGACCACCATTGGGGGCCTGGACGACGAGCGGCCTTTGGAGGGCTCGCGGCCAGGCGTATACAGTCCTCTGGTACGCGTCTTGCTGCTGCCCGTGTACCTCTGCCCGCTGCTGCTGCACGGATCGCAGGTGAACCCGTCTCTGCTGCAACGACTTTTTGATCGGTTGCGCCGGTGTACGAAATACAACTGACCAACTAACCTCCTTATTATTTTCTTCAAACACAGATGTAGTAATCGTTTATGAATCTAGTCGGATGCGTTCATTGCCAGTGCAAAAGTATTCCTTGCGCCGCATTTCCGAAAATTTGGAAGCACGGGTGGGGGAGGCACATTTCTGCTCCTCAAGTTTTCCGGTACAAAATTTCTGGTACAAACTTGTGTTTGAGAATCATGAAAACGTCATTGCAAGTGTATTTGGTAGTGCACCTGAACACGGCTTCCTTTGTTAGCACTTTATCCAAAGTCCTTCTGAACGTTTCAGCCGATTGTTCTTTTTTAATTGCTGGAGACATTGTCACGTGTGATGGCTAGTAGTATAGTACGTTGCGTGTGCTCTCTTCCCAGTCGACCGTGTTAAACGCGCTTATTTACCTTATCTCGAAAGACGGTTTTTTTTTGTGGTAACTACTGCACGGTCACACAACACTGCAAACTACATTAGCGGCATTTTGTTCTCAAATCTACTTACCTTTCTCCACTCTCTCCCCGTGGTGATCAGAATAAGCGGTGTAGTGCTCGGTGCAACGTCCTTGCCCGTATGACCCTGGGCCACGACCTCCCAAAGCGTACTGTTATGACTAAGGAGACTGTCGTAGTGCCTACCCGTGTTCTGCAATATGCCCTCGACTAATTAGTGCTTGTAGGGTTACCTTTAGATTCGGTGTGCTGTGCTTTAAACTTGACGTGAAATTCATTTATTCATTTATCATTTCATTTATTTACACTGTCCGCCCAGATCACGGGCTATAACAGGAGTGGATAATGAGGTATAAAAATAGCAAAAACACAAACATTGAAACGGGCACAAAAATTCGGTACATAAAGCGTTCACCACTTATACAAAAAATAAAACACTGGCATATAATTCATGTAGACAATAAAAGACCATGCAGCTTATCTAAAAATTCCCTAAGTGATTATGAGGTGACAACAGAGTTTGGTAGCATATACCATTCCTTAATTGTTCTTGGGGAAAAAACTAAATTTGAAGCAATCATTCCGGACTGTGGGCATTGGTATGTACAAGCTGTGACGATGGCGTGATATTTCTCCAGTTTTAATTTCAAAGTACTTTGAATGGTTTATTTTCAAGCTGCGGTTAATAATCTCAAAAAGAAACTTGAGCCTGTCACATTTGGTTCTAAAATCGAGCGCTTCCAAATCAGCACGTTTACACAAAGACGTTGGGGAATCAGAATGTCGGTACCTATTAAATATAAACCTAGCACCGAGGGGCTGAATTCTTTCCAGCTTCGAGCAATTGAATGCAGTGTGGGGGTCCCAAACAATTTTTCCATATTCGAGAATGGGCCTTATCAAGCTCTTAAAAACCAGACATTTGATTGAAGGGATCCACTATGCATATTTCGTCTGAGGCTCCAGAGTGCTTTTGAGGCCTTGGAACATGTACTATCTATGTGTGAATTCCAACGTAAGTCAGAAATAAAAGTGTTAACCCAAGATATTTGTATTTATTGACCATGGTTATTATTCTATCATTCATACTATATCTATAATCTGAGATAGTTTTCTTTCTTGTAATGGTCATAAAAACTGTTTTATTTGGATTTAATACCATCTGCCACCTTTTGCACCATTCGTTGATTTCTTGCAAATTTAGATTTAGTTCAACATGATCTTCCAGAGTACCAATTTGTTTATAAATGATGCAGTCGTCTGCATACAATCGGACCGGTACACTGAGTTCGTTAGGCAAGTCATTCATGAAAATCAAAAACAGGAGCCGGCCCAGGACGCTGCCCTGCGGAACGCCGGAGTCTACTGGACTAATGCTGGATTTATGAGCATGAACTTGAACATACTGTGCTCGACAGGAAAGATAGGACGTAAACCACTTAGTTATCGTTTCATTTTTAAATATACATCTGATTTTAAGTAACAGTTTAGGGTGCGAGACTTTATCAAACGCTTTTGCGAAATCTAAAAATACTATGTCTGTTTGCATGCGGGAATTAATTGACAAGCAGAGGTCGTGTACAGTTTCGGTGAGTTGTGTGTTTGTGGAAAGTCCCTTGCGAAAGCCATGCTGATTAGCAAATAACAAATTATTACAGTCAAGGTAAGTTAATAAATGTTTGTAGATGATATGTTCAAGTATCTTAGAGCAAGCACAAATGAGGGAAATAGGCCTGTAATTCTCAACGTTCGAAGTAGGACCACTTTTAAGCACAGGCACTATTTTCGCATTTTTCCAGGCAATGGGAACACAACCACTGTCGACAGACGACTGAAAAAATTTAGCTAGAAATTTGGAGGTCCACTCTGCATATCTATATAAAAATTCATTCGGGATTCCATTTGGGCCTGGACTCTTTTTGGTGTCTATATTTGGGTTTGATTGCGCGTGTCATTCAAGATAGCTTGCGACGCAGACAACCGCCGTGCTCGAGGTGCAGCATAACAGTAATCTTTATTGGGCGCTAGCGCTCTTATATCAGCACCCCGGCTGGCGGGCTTGCACAGCATGGTTGCCAATCTTGAGGACCGCGGTTGCCAGATCCGATACAATGCACATATACTTTCATGTATTTTTCGTAATTGGATGAGGCATAATTTGTGGTTCACGAAAGAAATAAAGACGCTTATAAATGCAAGAAATCGCACATTTTATTAAAGAGCTGAAATGCCAAAATGGCTGAAATGCTTCTCTAAAGGCCGGGATACATGCGACGTTTTTTTCGACGACATTCGCGCGGCAGAAAACATCGCGGCGGCGCGACGCCCGGCTGGAGATACATGGAGCGTTGAAGCGGCGGCACGCCGCCGCGTACCCCTCGACGCGGAAGCAAATGTGATCAACAAGTGGCAAACACCACTGTGCAAGGAGGTCTGTGAGAACCGCTACGCTGACCATTCTGTTAAAATCAGGAAAGTTTTACTTCGACACCACTGTACAAATTTTAGCACGCGCGCATAAGTATCCATAAAGATTTGCGTGCTCGAATGCGCGCCGTCGCATACCTTTGGACGCCCGCTCAGCCGCGGACACCAGCGCCTGCGGTTTTCTTCTACACATTCGCTTCAAGGAGGGAGCGCAGGCATTCCGATCCAAGATTCGGCCGTGTTCTCCAAAAAAAGCGACATTTCAAGTCTGATGAAGCGTTTATTTTCACGAAAATAACATTTCCGTGCCAAAAACACCGCGTAGCTCGTCAGCCATGGCGGCCATGTTGGCGGCGGCAGGAAGAGGACCGGAAGAGCGGGCTTACTGCACTGCCATTGGCTCGCTTCAGCCGCCGCTTCCGGTCTCACCGGACGCCGCGCGTCAAAATCTAGCATGTCCTGATCGGCGGCGGCGGGCGTTTTTCTCGACGCCGGGCGTCAAATCTGCGCCGTCGGGCGAAAATCGACGACTCGCCGCGGTAAAAACGCTCCATGTATTCCGGCCTTAAGACATGATGAGTTCAGTGCAGAATTTAGATCCAAAATTAAATCAATGAAAAAATGGCTCGTTTTATTGTTTGCATCCAGAATAACAAAATCTGAAACAAGTATAAACATTACTGAGGAAAAACAATAAATATCGGGTTGTGGTGCAAAGGTCAACGAACAGGGACAACGTTCTTGCAGTTATGCAGGTAAACCAAGCTGATTTCATAATTATTGCCTACATATTTGCATACTTTGCACCCAGCCTTACTTCTTTCTTTCGGTGGCATTTCTGAGCTTATGCCAGATATTGCTGCCAAGAGAACTGGAATTTTCAACATTCTCAGAAAGCTAACATCAAATTTGCTTCAGGTTCTCATGTTAAACGCAACTTCATCCCTAAATCCTGCGGATATGTTATAATTAGGCATTTTTTTCGCACTGTTTACGAAACTTCTTACCAGTTCTGAACAGCCCCCTGGATAGTGGGAAATCTAGGGCCACTTCTTAAGAAAGGAGTGAAGGCAGGGTTCCAAACTACAAGCACATTATTTTATCAGGCGTTGCCGTAATCCCAGAGGGAATATGGCGGCCTAGTTCGTCCATGAATTTTAAAAGACGGATACAGCGCGAAAAAAGTATGCGACACTAAAGCAAGCGCTATGTAGTCGTTTCACGCAACTTGTCATTAGCGCTGTTATCCTCCCTTCAAGTTCTCTGTAACACAGAAGATCACATAATCGCCACGAATATAGGTTTCCATCATCAGAATAAACCCTATTTTGATTATTAGCACGGATTGAGGTCTGTACGGCCTGTAGCAACGCAATCAATTGAATGGTCCGAAGGCATATTCAGCTTATGTGACGTTCTCCAGTGCGACTGCTATCTAATTGATTTTCAGGAGACATTCGGCTAGTTTGCGTCAGTCTCCTGTTTAACAAATTACAGCCTTTACTTACGTTATATTATACTTCTTTCCTACAAACATACCTCACTGACCATTCACAGAAAGTAGTTATAGATGGTGTTGAAATAGCCGCCACGTTTGTGTGTTTCGGAGTAACGAGGGCTCTGTTTCAGACCTGCTTTTGTTTCTGTTTCTTTTTTTTCAATGATATTGGCTCTAGCACAACGGGAAACATTAGGCTGTACTCAGATGACTGCATTTTACAGAGAAAAATTAAAAATTGTATGAACTACGTAGATTTACAAAATGACCTTGATAACATATGCCATGGTAGAGAAACAGCGCAAACTAAGACAGAGAACACAGAACAAGAGGGGAGACATTACAAGCGCTGACTCGCAATTAAGGTTTATTAGAAAAACAGAACAAAATATTGTTACGTGGCCCGAAGTCTATGTCGGCACAAGGACGACCGGAGCACAGGCTACAGATAACAGCGAGCCCCGAGCGGCAAGCGCGCACACAATGGACACTTCCTCTACGTCGTCTTCACAGAGATTATCCGTTGCACGGCCCCCTGGTCGGAAAGGCACCGTCTCGATGTTCATCAGGGTAGTGAGGGGGACTGCAAGACGTAGGGTTTGAGGCGGGAAATGTGCACAACATGGTCTGATGCTGAGAGGGCGTGGCACCGGGGAAGGCCGGAGCGATCTCGTAGGTGACTGCGGTGACTTGTCGCAGGACACGGTATGGGCCGATGTAGCGGGACAGAAGTTTTTCAGAGAGCCCCACGCGGCGATATGGTGACCAAAACAACACGAGGGAGCCAGGGATGAAGGAGACCATACGGTGACGGCGGTTGTAGAATTCCTGCTGAGAGGTCTGGGAAGCGAGGAGCCGGGAGCGTGCGAGTTAGCGAGCGTAGTCAGCGCGAGTAATGGCGTCGTGGGCGTATGCAGACGGCGGAGCAGTAGAAGTGGGAAGCAGCCTGCCCAGAGGCAGCAGGGGCTCGCGGCCGTACAAAAGATAAAAAGGGGAGTAACCGGCAGTGTCATGGCGGTAGGAGTTGTAGGCGAATGTCACATAGGGGAGAGCGGTATCCCAGTCGCGATGGTCCGGAGAAACGTACATAGCCAGCATATCGGTGAGAGTGCGGTTGAAGCGTTCTGTGAGGCCGTTCGTCTGCGGGTGGTAGGCGGTGGTGAGCTTATGTTTCGTAGAGCACGACCGAAGAATGTCAGCGACAACTCTGGACAGAAAGCATCGGCCTCGGTCGGTAAGAAGCTGACGGGGAGCTACATGATGTAGGATGAGGTCGGTCAAAAGAAAGTCGGCAACATCAGTAGCCGTACTGGTAGGCAGTGCCCGTGTGATCGCGTAACGGGTAGCGTAGTCTGTGGCAACAGCTATCCATTTGTTGCCCGAGGCGGATTCCGGAAATGGTCCCAAAATGTCTAAGCCGACGCGATGGAAAGGTTCGGGTGGGACGTCAATGGGCTGAAGCAGACCGGCTGACGGAGTAGTGGGGCGTTTTCGGCGCCAGCACTCGTCGCAGGTAGCAACATAGCGGCGTACGCAGCGGTAGAGGCGCGGTCAAAAGAATCGACGACGCACGCGGTCGTAAGTGCGGGAGACACCCAAGTGACCAGCAATGGGAAGATCATGCAGCTCTTGGAGGACAGCAGTGCGAAGGTGCTCAGGCACAACGAGGACGAGGTCTGGGCCATCTTGGTTAAGGCTCCTGCGATATAAAACTCCATTACGGAGCACAAAGCGGCGCATTCGAGGTTCGAATGGGCCGGTGTTGAGGCGGTCGATAATTGAGCGCAGCTCGGCATCCTGGCGCTGTTCTTCGGCCATGTTAGCGAGGACAGACAGAGAGAGCACAGAGCATCCTCGCTGTCAATGCCAAGATTGTCACACGGGCTAACGGGGTAACAGGAAAGGCAGTCGGCATCGGCGTGCAAGCGACGAGACTTGTAGAGTACAGAGTAATGATACTGCTGCAGGCTCAGTGCCCAACGACCAAGCCGTCCTGTAGGGTCTTGCAAGGAAGAGAGCCAGCACAACGCATGGTGGTCAGTGACAACTGTAAAGGGGCGGCCGTATAAATATGGGCGAAATTTCCCAACAGCCCAGACAAGAGCTAAGCACTCGCGTTCGGTAATTGAGTGATTCCGCTCCAGGGCAGAGAGGAGACGGCTGACGTACGCGATCACATGGTGATCTCCGGATTGCCTGTTTGAGAGGATAGCGCCGATGCCGTAGCCACTGGCGTCAGTGCGAACTTCAGTGGGAGCGGTCACATCGAAGTGGGCCAGGACTGGCGCGGTAGTAAGCTTCGATATAGGGTTGGAAAATGCTTGTGCCTGGTCGGGTCCCCAGATGAAGGTGGTGTCTTTCTTCAGAAGGTTGGTTAGGGGGTGGGCGATGTCGGCGAAGCCTTGAACGAATCGACGAAAGTAGGATCAGAGCCCCAAGAAGCTTCAGACATCGTTAGAAGAACGTGGCCGGGGAAAGTCTTTGACGGCTCGGATCTTCTCAGGGTCAGGGTCGACCCCCGTATTGTCGACGACATGACCCAAGATGGTGAGCTGGCGGCGCGCGAAACAGACGAGTTGAGCTGCAGGCCGGCATGACGAAAGAGAGAAAGGATCTGGGAAAGGTCAGTGATAAGAGTGGAAAACGTGGGCGAAAAGGCATTGACGTCATCGAGGTAGCACAGGCAGGTGGACCACTTAAAGCCGTGCAAAAGGGCATCCATCATGCGCTCGAATGTGGCTGGCGTGTTCCATAATCCGAAAGGCATAACTTTGAATTGGTAAAGCCCATCAGGTGTCACAAAAGCGGTCTTTTCACGGTCCTGGTCATCTACAGCAATTTACCAGTAGCCGGAGCGAAGATCTATGGATGAGAAAAATTTGGCACCATGAAGGCAGTCAAGGGCGTCATCGATACGCGGCATGGGGTACACGTCCTTTTTAGTGATCTTATTAAAGTGCCGATAATCAATGCAAAAACGCCAGGAGCCATCCTTTTTTTTCACAAGTGCGACGGGTGAGGCCCAGGGACTGTGGGAGGGTTCGATAATGTTTTTCGCGAGCATTTTAGTAACTTCCGCATTGATAACTTGACGCTCGGCGTGAGAGACTCGAGAGGGGCGGCGGCGGATGATGGGGCATCGGCGGTTTCATCGCTGTGACTGACGGCGACAGTTTGGCCCAGCGTCGTGTTGTTGACATCAAAAATATTCGAAAAAGATTCGAGAAGGGTACGAAGCTGGGCAGTTTGGTCGGGACTGAGGTCGGTGGCCATCATGGTCGTGAAGGCGTCGGGCGACTGTGGAGATTGCCGGCGCGGGGTGGCAGTCTTACTATACAGTACTATAGGGTGGTTACAGGGTGTATACTATACAGTATACAGGGTGGTTACTATACAGTAACCACCCACGACTGCGTACGTCATAACCTCGGGGAAACAGATTACGTGCATGGCACGAAAGAGGATCTAAACAGGAGCGGCGCGCGTGTGCACCTGGTTATTCAAGTATCTAAATTCCATATCTGACAGGGCCACTGAAGGTTCGCTGACTCATCGTTTGCCGTTTTTTTCGAATAAAGAAGGCTTCCATCAGCTCCCGGGTCACCTTGTCTTGGTGACGTAAAAGCACATTAGTTTTCGGGAAAAGGGGAGTGCGTTTGCAAACCCGGCAGTGTGTGGGGGTAGGTTGTCTCGCGAGTCACTGCCGAGTAAGTTGCGGTGCTCAAAGAGCCTTACGTTTACACAGTGCCCCGTTTGCCCGATATACTATGGCATTGATGCCAAAAGTGTATCTGAGTGTTGTAACCACCTTAGCCGAAAGTGACTTCAGTGCGGTCACAGTAATACATTAAAGGTCAGTCTCCAAACCACAGTATTGAAACTAGGCACCTAGGATTTGATTTTTCTTTAAAATGAGCATAAAATCCCCCTTCCACTGGTTGAATCTCAATAAGAGAAATTTGAAGCAGGCGGTACAATACCTTGAGGAAGAACTGCATATAAAAAATGTTCTGACTATTCTCGAATACGCCTGGTCTTGTTGGACGCGCACACATAGCTTGTCATCTGTAGCCACGAACTCAAAAAGAATCGCACCACGGGCTTCATCAAAAGTTGCTAATTTTGAACTATATTTTACGGTTTTAAACACCAACTAAATACAGGTTATCTATGTTCATGCCTCGAATCGTTACACCTCACCTTCTAGCGGTAAATAAATCTTTATCAACCGCCCTACGATAAATGAAAAGCATTTGCAGCAGCCGAGTTACGTATCCTATCGATGCGACACCCACCTAAATATTCAGGAAACTATACCCGGCATGTCTGTGCACACCCACTCTTTCTTCATGCAGTCTACGCTAGTGAAATTTTTTTGTGTATCGACGTCATTGCAGCCGCGGCTGAAACAATGTTTTCTAATGACTCAAATTACATTTTTAAATGCCTACATTTCTTGGTTGCGTGCGTATATGCTGCTTTAGAGTTACTGTCGCGGTAACAGGTGCTTTATGCCATCGCAACTTTGGTGCAATTAAGTCGATTTCGTTTTTATTGTTGATATCAGCCAGGGCAATGTGTATGTATTTGATTAAAAATTGTGATGCCTACTCTACGCTGTACAGCTGTTTATCTGCTAACTTTGGCAGCAACTACCCCGCGCTGACCATCCGCAACCCGAAAAGATGAGTCCAGAGGTAAAGGCGTGTGTTAAAGATTTGTTGTTCAAGACCTCGCGCCAGTGACCCTCCCTCAGATATCATCACTGCACAACGCAACGGGCCACCCACTGTTTGCGAGGGAACGACCCCTCGGCCAGTTCCGAGAAAAGTTGAGGAGCGCCCGTTACTCCCCGCGAGCTAGTGCGGTGCCGGTGCATGACGGTGGTTTGTGTATGAAGGCGGGCGCGCGGAGGGGAGGATTGGTTCGTCAAGTTTGGAGACAGGCGCTCAGTGATCCCGGAGGAGCGAGCTTTCGTAATTAAACGCTTTTGTTGTTTTAGAAGTATATTTCGACCTCCCGCATGTCACTGAAAAACGAAAAAATCTTTGGTGCCAAAACCCGGGATGAAGAAAAGAGAAACGGCAACGGCGGGGACGGGATTATAACGACAGCGCACCGCTGCAGTTGAGCGCCTCCAAACAAAGAGGAAAGTGACGCGCGCCGAACTGGACCGGCTCAACAATGAGCTCGCGGTACTATATACGACGGAGAACACGGGGCGCCAGCAACTACATCGCATCGCGGAAACGTCAGATGAGTTAGATGACCTTGTTAAAGAGACAAAAGGGCAAGATGCATAAACTGAGCCGCATATTCGTGACGAAGATCTAGCGGAAAAAATACAAAGCTGTTCGTCAGAGCAATGCGCTCATCACACGAATGCGGACCCGACTTCGGCGTCGCAATGAAAGAAATTCTAAAGGAGCAACGAGCACTGCGAATAGAGACGCTCCCTGAACCGCCTCGTCTACTCAGCGCACCGGACAACTAGAGCTTCAGAAATTCAGCGGCAACAAGATTGGACGGCAGCCATTCTAGGAATAGTTCAGGCAAGCAGTCCACTAGAATAACGCCCTAATAAACACCGAGTTCCTGTACCTGCGGATAGCGTTGACGGCGAAAGTGGCAGCAGCACTGACTGGCATCCAGGCGAAGAACTACAACTACGCTGTAAAGACACTCCAAGTGCGCTTCGGGCGACAGGATGTGCTCGTACAAAAACACCTTACGCACCTTTTAAACGTTTCCCCGGTTAGAGCTCTGAGTGATGTGAACGCTCTGCGACTCCTCCACGACCGCGTTTAACGAAACATCGCAGGACTTTACGCGTTAGGCGTCAAATCGGCCAGTTAGGGTGCGATGCTGTGCGCGGCTTTGTTTCGTGTACTGCCCGCTGAGTGGGCTGTTGAGACTCACAAAGGCCACAGTACGGGGAAGGATGTGCTCGACAGCTCGAGTCTGCAGGCCACTCTCTAGTCAGATCGCTTGGTAGTAGACAGCAGGGAAAAGGTACACGGAGGAAGCACACACGTTCCTCAGCAAACACCAAGACCTCAACGCTGCAGAGAACGACTCCCCGACAGCGTTAAGGGCAAGGGCTCGACGGACAGCCTCCAGGTGCTGTATCGTGCTGGGTCATGCCGGCATATGGCACGTGATGAGCACCATGTTGCGCGTCAACCGAGAATGGCCTACATAAGCGCTCACAATAAACCCTGCGGCAGCATTGCCGCTCCCGGATTCTTAGTCGATTGTCAGTCTCTAGCAAGGAAAGGTCAGTCTTAGTCGATTGTCAGTCTCTAGCAAGGAAATCTAGCAAGGAGAGGTGCCCTTCCTGCGCATGAATGAGTTACTTTCATTCGCTGGGGAGGATGTTAAAGAATTGATGTTAGCATTTCGTGCCAACTGCCGCCGCGGTGGCTCAGTGGCTATGGTACTCGGCTGCTGACCCAAAAGACGCGGGTTCGATCCCGGCCGCGGCGGCTGGAATTTCTTTGGAGGAGAAATTCTAGAGGCCCGTGTACTGTGCGATGTCAGTGCACGTTAAAGAACCCCAGGTGGTCGAAATTTCCGGAGCCCTTCACTACGGCGTCTTTCATAGCCTTAGTCGCTTTTGGACGTTAAACCCCAGAAACCAACCAACCATTTCGTGCCAGTGGTGCCCCCTAATATAACGCCACTGCACAACGGAGTGAGCCGCCCACTGTTTCCGAGGGAACGACCCCTCGGCCCATTCCGAGAAATGTTGAGGAGCGCGCATTACTCCCCTCGAGGGAAAGCTGTGTCGATGCGTGACGCTGATTTGTGTATGAGGGCGGGCGCATGATGGTTAGGATTGGTTCGTCAATGTCGGACACAGATGCTCAGCGATCCCGGAAGAGCGAGCCTTTCATTTCGACGCTCTCCGACTGGTGTTTTCTTTCTTACTGTACTTTTAAATAAACCCTTTCGCTGTTTTAAAAGTATATTTCTATCCCCCGCATGTCACTGAAAAACTATGAGCGTGTGACTGTTTCCAGCAAGCTCATGCCGCAGGCTTCAAACATTCTTCGATGACACACAGAAAACGCCCTTCATTCTTGATGTCTCTTCTGCGGATAAAGGTTTGTTGGAACAAGATGCGGTTGAATCAATGCCGTGCGCGGGCTCAACCTCATTTATATACTCTGCTTAACCTGAAAACGTAGAAAGCGTTACAAGGTTAGCATATCTACAGTTTGCTCTCCCGAGACCAAGCAGACACACCTCGCAAGCCTATTTGGATTCGCAGGCTGCCCGGGCTCATGTTATAGGGTTTTCCGCGCTGAATTCCATTCTCAGCGAAAAAAACCTTGTTTAGAAAAACTGAATGAAATGACATGACTGATATCCGTACTGCCGCCGTGTAGGGTTGCGAAACCCTCATGCAAGAGGCTTCATTTTGCGGTGGTCGGGTTCGCTTTTGTCCGCTCCATGATTAGATGCAGATTTTGAATTGTCTACCCAAAAGAAAAGAGCGCGTCTGAACGTTAAAAACCATGCAAGAAAAGTAACGAACTTTTCCTGAACCTAGCTGTGGTTGAAATTGGCTTCTCGTTAGGATAGGAAAGCTTTTCGATTGGATCGAGTGCAGATCACGGTACCGAAGTTGGAGCAGTGAAACGCTGGCAGAATAAGCGCAGTGCTTCATTCAGTGCCTTCCTGCTTGGCGCAGGAGGGGAAGAGCGCGTACTGCATGGCGCTGACGCTGCTGCTTCTGCTGAGCCCCGAGTTCCCGAGCATGGTGGCCGCCTTCCTGCCGCTGCTGTTGGCACCCATGCTTGGGCTGGTCGAGGGCCAGGCACTCATCCCTCATTACCTGGATGTGAGTACTGTAGGCCCTCTCGGTGGCTCGTATTCCGCTCCACTCGCTTACGCGACACTCATATTTGGTTATGCAGCAGCAGAATGGTTCTAAACAGTGCCGTCTAGCTGCTTAGAACGTGCATAAGAGTTCTGTCAAGTGACTAGTTGCTCGCACTGCCTCAGAGTTCAGGAAGTACGTCGCACATCGGCTGCCATGAAGCGTTCACTAGGATTAGGCTGTATGGGCAAAGCGGATGTGCGTCTTTCAACCATTGCTAACAACATACACCAACGCGATGACACTCCATCATTATTACTTTTAGGAAGGACAGGGAAGGCGCAGCTTCCCTGCTGGAGGACCCAGAACTTTTCAAGCAAATGTGTTTCGCAGCTCGGTAGAAAACATCAGAAAAAAAGAGCTAAGTACATGCAATGTTGTAATGGTGGCTAGTTGGTTCGTCATCTTCAGGTTGGCACCCTAACTTAGGCACAAGGACTAGTTACAAAAAACAGGACAAGACAGATACGTGCGGGAGCTTTCAACTGTTTTTTAAATGTACCGCCCTGCTTATAAACTCACATGCAAATAAAAAACGTACAAACACGTATGAAAAACACGTATCCGTAACGATCCGTCGATAGTACTGACGCACAGCGAGATTAACAAGCAGCACGATAGAAAGCGGTGATGCATGGGTTACAGCTTCATCAATAGCACTTAACATCTTGTTTTTCATATTTGTTTATTTGTATATTTTTTCTTTGAATGTAAGCATATAAGGCGAGCAGTACATTTAATACGTTGAAAGTTCGCGCACGTACCTGTCTCGTCCTGTTTTTTGTAACTAGTCCTTGTGCCTAAGTTCAGCGTGCCAACCTGAAGATAAGTGCATCCCTTATAAAACAACGGCCCCCTCATGCCTGAATTATTAAACGTTCCTTGACTTATGTCATTTTAGGGGAAGCCAGGGAAGCCAAGTGGGTGTGCCTTCAGTGAGGGCCTTCCTTACCTTGATGAAAGCACCGTTAAATTCTCCGTCGAAGCAAACACTGACTCCTTCTGTCTTTCTGGTTATTATGTTTGTTCGGTGGCACAAGGCGCATCTAGTACTGAGAAAACTGGATTCAAAAACGCAATATTTCTTCTCCCTCTAGGTTGAAATACACGTAGAGTACGGTACGAAGTGAATGTCGGTGTAGTTTAACCTCAGAGATTGGCATCGAAAACTCCGGACGCCACGGCTCAGTTATAAGGTTTAGAAGCAAATACCTGCTGCTCGGTTACTTTTGGTGAAATGGGTACCTTCAGTGGCACATTACATGTAGAACGCTCGCAGTGCTCACGCGCCGAAAGTACCCTTGTCATTGTGCATTTGGCTCCATGCCTTTTGCCCTCGGTGATTAGAAGCCAGCACAAACGAGGAAAAAGGGCTGCACTGCCGTATGCTCCTAAAGGCGACAGATTTCAAGGCATCGCTAGGGTCCCTCATCTAGCAAGTGAACTTCCCCGTATAAATGCGTGCGAGCAACTGGGAACGCCTCCGGTATGGCCTGTGGCAGACAGGCCGTACCGCACTTCCTTGCAAGAGGCGAATTTCGTACCAGTACCTCTCTGGTAAATACATAACTAGCGATACTCGCAGATCTGCCGTTCTATGCAATCTCTGAAGTCAAAGAAGCGCAGAGCACCCCCCCCCCCCCCCCCGTCAGAAGCTCCTCTTTGCGCTCCCATCCTACGAAACTGCAGGAATGCAATGTATTGTGAACATTCTAATGAATTATGTCCCGTGTGCAGAAGCACTTAGAAAGGGAAGCAGCCTATGCGTCTGCAGCTTTAAGATGCCGATCACTCTAGGCTAAAGAACATCGCAGAATTTCAAACAATGATCGTATAACAGAGCTCATTGCATTCCTAAGAAGCCTCTGTAGGGAGCGATACCTATGTATGGAGGAAATATAAATCGCTTCATGTAAAAAAATGGCCACGGAAATCGCAGTTTTCCTCTGATACTCTGCATCGAGCACCTATTGCACATAGTGTTTACCTTATGTAATCCAGGGTTTGACGGAATCCCATCTGGTCAGGTAGTGGCATAGTAAAATGTCAACTTGGGTCACTGACCACGTCAAAAAGGGGTTAACCAACCCTTTTAATTAACCCCTTTTTGACGTGGACAGTGACCCAAGTTTACATTTTACAGTGTTTATCTTACATTCACCGTGAAGGTGGCTCCCCATACAAGCACGCTCGAGGGCATCCCTTGTTTCGCGAGCTCTTGGACGCAATGTCATTGAGAAACACGACGTACGGAAAACTTTCTTGCGGCCTAGTTGGATGCATAGTTTTCCCTGACTCTTAGCACAAAATTACAGGAAGAGAAACACAGGAGATGGACACAGCGCTGCTCGCAACAAAGAGTTACTCTTAGACGTGTGTCCCCTTTCCTGCGTTCCTGTTTCCGTGTAGTTTGCACTACTGCTTCAGCAAAACATACAGAAGAATACACGCAAACACGGATGGAAATTTTTGTACAATGCACTTAAGCATTATTACGCTGAAACATACGCGCTGCGGTAGATTATGGATGGTGTTTGGATGCCGAGCCGAAGGGCACGGGAAGTAATCTCTGGCCGGCGGATTAAGGAGGTGAAACGCAAAAACGCCCATGCGCTTTAAACTAAACGCATGTTAAAAATTTGCGGTCACGCACGCACGCACTCACACGCACAGCACTATACACAACGACATAGCTTCGTAGCACAAAGGTCGTCGTAAATTAATGTATGGAAGACGACGAAGACGACGACATCGAAACCGCAGCGGGGCGGACTGGCAGTTTTGCACAATAGAACGCGGGATGCAGATGAAGACTACGGCATCCAGAATACAGAGCGAAAGAATAGCTGCTTATCATGCGTGATCTGCGGCTGTAGCAATGACTCAGTGGTATGAAGCACCGACCAACGGAAACGATTTGTTCGCGCTGACGGGGTTACATATCGCGCTCCTGGCTGGGCAGTTATTTTTAATAAACTTATTCGGTACGACTTCGTGGGATCAACGCTAGACAGCCTGACGAACTGCTTTAGCTATCGCTTCAGAGCCCGGGGCTAGCAACCTTCACCTGCGGCGTCTTTCTCAGACCATTTGTATATTTGGGGCCTACACGCCTGACATACCATGCGAAACACAAAAGCAGACTGTCGGCGACGACGGTAAATGATCGATGCCACAAGCAAAGAAAACGTATTTCCAATTCGTGTGACTACAAGCCGGCATATTTATACCAAAAGAGCTTCAAATTCGCAAAATAATCAAGTTCTGGCGGGGGACTGGGCAGCCAAAGTCGTCGAGGGCTATGTACTGTCGACCACTTAACGCGACCTTTTAGCACCAAGCTCTTCCTGACGACTAAAATGTTTTACACTCAATAGAGAAAACTAATACATCCACTTGCATGGACGTGCAAGAAAAGAACTGCACAGGCAGCCTCAAGCACGGTCGACCGACATGCTCATGCGCATGGTACGGCACAGAAAATACACAGGCAAAGATAACAACACACAAGCTGGTTTCGTTTTGTTATTTTCTTCGTATGTATTCCTTCTAGGTTCTTCCAACCCGTCAACGACCAACAAGATGGTTCATCAATGTTTGCTCTTGTAATTGGAAGGATTTGACAAAACCAGCAGCAGACAAATCGCACTTCACGGGTAGTCAAAGATCTCGCTCTTTCTCATTGAGTTCAAATACAGTTTAAGGAAGATTACTTTGGGAAACTCTTTGCAGCTTTGCGAGATCATCTAAGAACACGCACGAGGAAATTAAGAAGCCGGCCACATTGCAGGGCGGTGTGCTCGCTCTGGCCTGCGCCCAGTGCCTAGTCGGTGTCCTGGAGAGTGGAAGCAGCCTGGTGGCAAGGTTCTCGTGCGCCCTCCTCGGCGTGCTGGGACTCCGGCTGCTGGGCATGGGCTTTGTGGCCGCCTCGCTGGTCGCAGGCACCGTGCTGCCCTCGTCTCACCCCGCTCTGCTGCTCGCCGTGCGCCTTGTCGAACGCGTCGTGGGCGACCTCGAGGCGGAGGCGCTGGACGCACAGCGGAGGGGCGACGGATGGTTCAACTACGTACCCGGGGTACCAAGGTCCGCGGCCCCTTAATACCGAAACCATTCTTATGGACGTCTAGCCACTCTGGAACTTAGGGAAGGGTGATATGGAAGACTTCATAAAGGGAATAACTTGCTCTACAGTTTGGTTCGTTGGTTTATTACAGTTTTACGCCCCAAATCGACTCAGGCTATGAGGGACGCTGTAAAGAAGGGTTCCGGAAATTTCGATCAACTGGGGTTATTTAACGTGCACTGGCTTCGCTCAGTACCAGCCCTCTAGAATTTCGCCTCCATCGGAATTAGGCCGCCGGGCCAGCACCCGAGCGCCGTAACCACTACGGAAACGCGGGGGGGGGGGGGGGGCAGTTTGTTCTCTGCTCGGATAATCCAGAACATAGAGTAAAATAGAAAAGTTTGCGGGATGAAAATTCATGGTAAAAATTATTTCTGCGTTACCTCGCCAGCCATGTAATTGTATTCTTCTAGCAGATACAGCGTGCTGCCTCCTCTCGTTACTAGGCATTTCAGTGACTTGCTGCACCTAACCGCGCCGCAATATTTATTTTTTGCCCGGGAATCCGCATCCCACAAACATTCGTCCACGACTGCAGATGAATGGCTTTCGAAGGTGTTCACGACAGAATGCGGACGATTGAATTTCTGTTCAGCCTTCGCACGCAGTGATGTCTCACGTTGTCTCCTCATACGCCATCGTTACTGGGCATTTTCTCAGGTTATTCAATGAAGACAGAGCAATATGGCTTTAGGAGATCCCTCATGCGCTATACAGTAAGCCAAGCGCCCCGCTCTTTTTCGTTAACTATTTCCAGTGTGAAGTTCGGAACGTCTTTATAAAAACCTAAGCTGGTACCTTTTATTTCATTTTATTTTCTTCCAATACTTAAATTACAGATTCTGAGGACCATGAAAAAAATCCTCTAACCTGGCGTGGCGGGGTTCACAGCCCTAAACATGGCATTGACAACAAACGAGGATACACAAGCAACGTAGCAAACATGGAAGGGTCTGGTACAAAACCAAAACATAAGCAAGGATAATCACAATACACCGAGAGTTTTTAGTGAAGTACAGAAGGAATGGGAAAATGCAGAAAAAAGGCATAAAAGTTAAGGTATTGTTGCTACGATACATTTTAGAAAACCAGTCTTGTATATATGAAATATTTCCCTCGTTTAGAAGCGATGAGAGCGTATTGCGTAGCATAACGCAACCACAGTGCGTGCTCAAGCTATTTCCAAGAGATCAGTACTGCTACTAATAAGTGCGTTCAATTTACGAGTCAGGTTTGCTATGGCACCTAAAATGTTTTTATTCTGTTTAATTCGTTCACTATATCGCTCAATGAACATTGTTTTATACATCTAAGGAAGAGTGGTTATGTTCACTTCCTTGATCAGAGGTCTAGTGTAGCTGTCGTATGCAGCGTTTGTAACTATAGAAATGGCCTTTCTTTGTATGTTGCGAAGTTCGGTAATGTCTTACAAAATATTTGTACCCACAACAAGGCATTAGAAATTACACGTGTAATGCTAACAGGTACGTAATATCGCAGTTTCCACACGATATGCGTAATAAGCGAAATTTTAGCTACGCTGTTGAGCATTCCCGCATACCATTTTTTTTAACAGAACACGGAGACAATCTTCCACGGTGGCTCATTTATGGTGCTCTGCTCCTGCTCTGAAAGACGCGGGTTCGATCCCGGCCGCGGTGGTCGAATTTTGATGGAGGCGAAATTCTAGAGACTCGTTTAGTGTGCGCTGTCAGTGCACGTCAAGGAACCCCAGGTGGTCGAATCTATCCGGAGCCCTTCAATACACCATCTCTGATAGTCTGAGTGGCTTTGGGACGTTAAACCCCCGCGAAATAAAAACATCCAGGCATATATCTGAAAGTATTATTTGAATTTTTGAAACGTCGTAATGAAGAAAGGGTTGTGAGTCTAAGTTACGATTTTTCAGCTGAAGAAAACATCTTCTCTTTTGCTGTTTTGGCGAGCGAGTTAACTGTACTCCAAGATTGTAATTTATTTAGCAGCAGCAGATTTTCTCTTGAAATAAGAAGCTCGATATCAGGCCCTATTAAATGTATGCTCGCACCGTCTGCGTATGTGATAAATCATGCTGTGCTGTCAAAGCTAGCCAGATCTTTGATGTAAAAGAACTAGCGGAGTCCTCAAAATACTTCCTTGAAGTGATCCTGCCTGAACTGCTCTCATATCAGACAAATGATTATTAATAACAACTTAATGGAGGCGGCATTGAAAAAATGATTTTGCAACCGAAAAAAACACCCCGGAAAACGCAGAGCCCGCATAGTCATATGAGCATCCGCCTAGCATGCGGGAGGAGAGGAATCGATCCGTAGTGCCGCCAGGTACGCACCGTTGATACAATGGGTAGAAGCTTTCCCCTGCCTGGTGCTCGGCTTCTTTAGGGTGAAATGCTTTGGAAATGGGTCTTACGAATTGGAAAAAACAGCGCAATGAAAGACGACACAAGAGAAGGACAAACACCAGCACTGACTAACAACCAAATGGTTTATTGCTACAGGTGAGGCAGCATATAAATGAAATGGCACGAGTAAAAACACAAAATAAGCATGAGAGAAAGATACCGCACAACCACACAACTTGACTGAAAAAAGGAACGTCACTGACACCATCTTGCTGTGCATTGTGTTCAGTGTAAAGTTTGTGAAGCGCATCTCAATCAGCCCACTATCATCGCCCGTTATTAAGATGATGCAAGAGGCTCATTTCGGACGCCACCCATATTAAAAAGCTAGGTAACACCTGTATCAGCAGCCCATCGATAAATCTACTACCTAAGGAACTTGCCTATCATAATCAGTGACGTGCCTTTTTTAGTCAAGTTGTGTGTTTGTGCGGTATCTTTCTCTCATGCTTATTTTGTGTTTTTACTCGTGCCATTTCATTTATATGCTGCCTGACCTGTAGCAATAAAGCATTTGGTTGTTAGTCAGCGCTGGTGTTTGTCCTTCTCTTGTGTCGTCTTTCATTGCGCTGTTTTTTCCAATTCGTAAAACATGTACCAACCATCCCGTATTTGCCCTCTTCTGAAATGGGTCTTGTACCCCACCTTGAGTGGAATAAAAAACATTGTGCCACGGTGCTCTTTGGCCAAAGATGCCCTTGCACCATAAAAATTCATGATGATCATCATCACTTTAATAACAGGGTTGCCTTGTTAATGGTGTCGCAGGACTTAGAATAATTTATAAATATGCCTTATATGCATATGTCTCACTCAAACGCGTCTGATATTGTTTCATTCTTTGTCGAGAGGGTCCGTCTCGGTAGAGAGCCCTTTCATAAACCGGAAATTGGCATGTGTGATTAGTTGATGTTTTCTTAAAAATGACACTTCACAATGGATTATTTTTTCTAGAACTTTTGAAAACCGGTAAAAGTGAAATAGGTGTGTCATTAGAAAGTTCGTTTCTTTCCCCACATTTGTGAAAAATTATTGCCTTCCAAGCTGTCACAGTTACGCTAAGTTTCCATGAAAGTAAACAAGATTAAAGATACGTTGAAATAGAGAAGAGATTAGATTTAAGACATGCTTCATCGGTTGTATTTGAAGGTGATTAACTCATCTTGCTGAGCTTATGTTTGCGACGTGCACTACGCCTGGCCTGTCAGCTCTCTTGCAAATATTTTCCCACCGGTTGTCCACGCATATTTCCACTTCATTTCTTTGTGTTTAGCAACCGTCATCCCAAAAGCTTTAGTTTCGGGCATAATTGGTGATTGGTAAAAAAAAGCAGAATAATTCTCAAAGCCAAGGTCGGTGTAAACGCGTTTTTCCTGTGCCTTTTAAAAACAGGTTCCTGTTCTGGGCTGTTGCAAAACTGAACAGTGATATTCGTCTCTGTGGAATTTTTCCTGGGCACTCTGGCAGCTTTCCGCATCGCCGCTGTTGATCGGCTCTCCAATAACTACACGTATACGGTTTCCAGGACGGTAGGAAGATTTTCATGTTAGCCAGCTGGAGTGCCTTTATTATGTAGTTTCCTGTTCCTGGTGCATTGTTGAAGCTTTGATATATTTGGTGAGAGGTCGCACCTGCTACGGGCCGCAGCAATTTCACCTTGTGGAACCGTCCTTGGGTGGATCATGCAAAATATGCTGCATATATACGCAACAAAATGCTTTTCGTTCAACATGGAGTCGCCGGCCACGGAGTGCTAAGGCGAAGTAGCCAGTATCTATTGCACAAAGGCTACTTCAACAGGTAAGAAGTGTGCTCGCTGCTCTTTTGCTGTGCACCTTGTGCTGCGAAGAGTGCGAGACCCTGTCTGTGCTGCGCGCGCAGGGTGTCGCGAGCCATGAGCACCGACGACCTGTTCGCCCAGCTGGCTTCCACGGTCGTGTCGCTGCCGCCCAAGCGACCCCAGGCTCCTCGCCGGAGGCAGTCCCGCTTCTGCGTGAGCGACCCGCATTATTGGCCACAAGGCTGCTGCATGTTTTGTAGTCATGAAATGACCCTGTTTTATAATGCGAGAAGCCTGAGAACAGCTTACAAGTTTCAGCATTGCGTGCCTTCCGATGTGATGCGTTTTTTTCTCATTATCACATCATGAATGTGGTTTCTGCTCGTATACGCCGGTGTTTGACTTATTTCGCAGAGCACACTATTTATTTGTTTGTTTGTTTGTTTGTTTGTGTGTTTGTTTGTTTGTTTGTTTGTACCTCACAGGCCACGAGGAGCATTGGGTGAGGGGGGCAAACCGAAAAAAGAAATATGCAGAAGGAAAAAACCATAATATCAGTACAAGAACGCGGTACAAGTCACATATATGAAAGGAATACGAAATTTACACAAAGCAGAGCTAAAATAACATCAGACACGAAAATAGAAAGAAAAAAAAACGAAACACGAACATGTGAACAAAAAACTAGAAAAATATGCTTCATTATTTACGAACAATGCGGTCAATACGATTCAAAAGATACACTGATAACGTCACATGTTCACGGTTTAGGTTTCTGAGAACCTACAAAATAAAGACCCTTGCGCAGAAAAAAAAAAGAAAAGTTTAAGTTCCAAATTTTCAGGCTTCAACAAGAGAAGCGTAAAATTTTGAGCAAGTTCACGCGATATGCTCTGGGAGGAATGGCGCGATAGAGAAAGACGTGGACTACAGAAAGAAAACACACGCACGAGGCGCTTGCGTGTGTGTTTTCTTTCTTTCGGCCACATCTTTCCTTGCCGCGCCATTCCTCCCAGAGCTGCAACAAGAACTCTCAGTACACGACTCGGCTCCACGCGTGGTTCCCGCCTTGTTGGTTGAAATCACAGCTGTACGGGATCATATATGCGCCGTCTCTAATAAGGCGAAGAGGAAGGCAGCGAAACACCTCTGAACGTACTTTCAGGGGACCTCAAAAATGTCCGCTTGAAATGAGCACCCGCAGCTTTCTTTGATAAGTCTAAATGTTATCAAGGTGCTTCACCTTATGACTGAGGCATTTATTTTTTATTAAAAATACTGCCTAAATATTGCTCATCGAACATTTCCAAAAAAAAAAGCAGTGATTGTCCTTCGGAACTTCGGCATGTGTTACTGGCGTTCAGAGCATAAAACACTATTTCATGAGTAAAGTTAAGATACCCGGTTTTTGGGGAGACCTGAAGGGGAGAAACCCACACGGTGCATAGCACTGCCGAACACGATGTTTAGCGTGAACAATGTGCAGTGGTGGACAGAATATTGCTTACTGATTAGCATTTGCTTGCTTGCCTGGTATAGTGCGTGTGATACCACCATGTGGTCAATCGTGATGTCACTTTGTTCTGACTTATCGGTGTAGCGGGTAGACATGGCTAGTAGTGACGCCATGCATGAAGTCACGGCATGCGCAATCAGTGTGTTGCTCCACACGTCATCATTGCTGAGAAGGAGGCTGGCCACGACGTCACTGCGCCCCAACCAATCAGCGTGATACGATGTTGCGCCGACGTCGACGACGCAGATTTTCACTTAAAAGTTGTCACTGTAAAATAGGCTAGTGGCTTTGTCGCAAGTTTTTCAATACAACGCGAAAATGAAATTTACGGGCTCTTGAAGCTAACAAGAACAAACTGCAAAAGTCTCATAGTTGGGACACAGAATTATTCGGGCCAGGACTCTAGAGGTTGCTAAAATGGAGCGAAAATGATGCTTTGTTCTTCGTGATAAATGGTTGGCGACATTACTGCGTGTCCTATCTTATTCTCTTCCTGCATTACATGAAGTGTCCGCTGTACCTTCAATCATGACCAAGGTAAAACTCACCCATCTCTCTATTTTGCCACTCCAAAACGTAAGGTCAGAGCGACAGCTGTCTGGCTGGGGCTGTGTTCCAACTAATGCACACGGCTCGGCCTGCGTTGAAATATGATCGCTCTGGCGTACGCGCCTATGTCGTATCGCTGCAAGTGATCTCTCGTAGAATGCCTTGGAATTGAAAAAAGTATATATAGCGGTTGCTTAACACGAACAATTCCGCGAAAAGATGTTACCAGGCCGGGGTTCTTCGACGCGGCGAGTGCATCCTCGTAGGAACGCCCTCTTCGAAACTGGCCAGCAGCGGCGTCGGCCGCAAAATGAACCAGCAGCTGCCCACGCGCGGGGTTCTCTCATGTTCGCCGAGACAGCCTTTTCATCCTGAATTCGCCCTTCAGGGATTGGTGGGCGCTCCTCATTTAATGACAGTAAATGTCTTTGGCGGTGGCTGCAAAGTCCTTCGGCTATCGGACGCGCTTCCGCTCAGGAACAGTCGCGCATCTGACGGGAATGGGTGAGCTGCCTAAAGCAGCTTTGCGCTGCAAAAGGTTGCGCGCGACATCTCTTCAGCCATTTTGCTGCTCGGCTGCCATTCTCGATTATTGCTTGCAAGTCTCCCCAATAATGATGATAATTAATGCAATTATTTGTGAAACTAGCCGTGAGAGGAGCGTTTTGCGCGCGCACAGATGCTCTATTTCTCTAAGGAAACTGAAATCACGAATGCCTGCTAGATCCACCATGTAGCCACACTGAGCCAATAGAATAGTTGGGAGCGGATATCGAGGGTAAGTATAAAAGTGTGGAGAAAAGCAGCAACTTGAGAAAATGATGCAACCTTCTTCTAACAATGGGAATTAATCGTGCGCATTCAAAGCCACCTTGATACGCCGTGCGAGTGTTTTTGGCACCCAGGCAGCAGCGTGAAACCCCCCTCGCACACGTCGATTATTGCTGCTTTATTCAAGTAGGAGCTTCTTTTCCGCAGCGTACTCTGCCCTATGTCAGGAAAACAAGAGAAGTGGCGGTAACACGAGCTTTCCGCATAGCTGTTGGAGTGATTACCGTTAATATTCTCTTTAGGACCCTAAAGATAATGGCTGCAGCGGCAGGTTCGTGCGGTAACAAGGAACTTGATGACCGAATAGTATTAGTAGCAAAAGCGACGGTGTTCCTTAGGGAAGTGCAGCTGATAAATGAGGTGTGGTGAAAGCACGCAGGAATTTTTTTTTACAACGCTGCTGAAAGTATCTACGAGACGCGTATTTATTCGCAGCAACTGCGGACAATGTAATATATGTGACGAGTGACAACCAGTCAATTTTCTGTAAAGGAAACAAAGTAGCTAGAGCTTTCAGGATAGGTACTCTTGACCAAAACCGATGTTAACGTTGTCGCACGAAATGCCCCATTCGTTGTAAAAGCGTTTTCCAGACGACGGCACGCTGGCATGTAACCACTTGTTTGCCTGCGTCTAGTGCTACACGACGTACCAAAACAATTATGATCACTCTTAAAAATTGACGAACTTATCTTGCCTGAAAAAAACGCAGGATAACTTGACACTACAAGGAAAATTCTCTCGTAGCCTTGTGTAGCATTTGTGGCAACTTTTACTGACACCAGATGGTTGCAACTCAGAGCCGCACCTTGTCTTAGTTTGCTTTGTGGTTTGTGTACGTACCTTAAAATCCTGTCCTGGCGGGCATATATCAGCAGTTTCTTACGTGAAGGCAGTGGTGTTTTGAAAGACATTTCAAACCGTGTTCCAGTGAGATAAGCCCGTTATTCTAGGCGAGGTGTGTTAAAATTCTTTGTTGTATGTATAAGCCGCATAACTACGCCACAGAGAGAGCACTTCAGTCAATTATTTTCTCCTAAAAAGTAAAACGACTATTGGACAAACGTGAACAGGCACCACCCTCAGAGAAAAAAGTTCAAGTTAGGGAGAGAGTTGATCGAGTTTATTAACTCAACTCTCTGTCAACAGTGAGCAAAGAAGCCGTTATATCTTGTTTCCTTTCACTTGTGTCTTCTTTTAGCGCCGATAACAGCATCAGGGAAAAAAAAAGTTTCCTCAGCTCACTTCTGACAACAGCGTTCATAGCACACCGACCGAAGCTGTGACGAACCCAGTTCATGAACCTTTAGATGCAGTCACCCTCGACGAAAGTTCATTACGTCCCGCTGCGGTGACTCAGTGGTTACGGCGCTCGGCTGCTAATCCGAAAGACGCGGGCTCGATCCCGGCCGCGGCGGCTGAATTTCGATGGAGGCGAAATTCTAGAGGCCCGTGTACTGTGAGATGTCAGTGCACGCTAAAGAACCGCAGGTGGTCGAAATTTCCGAAGCCCTTCACTACGGCGTCTCTCATAGCCTGAGTCGCATTGATACATTAAACCCCAGTAAACTAACTAAACTAACTAAAGTTTATTACGGTACAAGTGACATAAGCATTTGTCTTCTGTCACCTGAGCGAGTGCGGTGCCTTGCAGAAGAGGACGCGCTTGTCGTGCGGGTTTTCAGCGAGTGCTGCAAAATCTAGAAGACTTTTGTGTCAGTCACTTGGTACTTACGCGACATGTGTGAATAAATGCGTGCTTATGCGAGAAAATGAGGGTCAAGCGCGACAGACACGATGAGTGGTCGTCGTGTCTTTGGGGTTCCGTTCACGTTTCCTCGCATCAGTCGGCATTTCTGCAAACATATCTTGCAGAACATGCTTTCTGAAGCAGGTTACCTTGTAACAAATACAAAGGTGTTTTACTAGTGTTTTTCGGCATAAAAGAAATTTTACTTATTTTCAAATCAATTTAAGCGCACAAGAACACGAACACAAGAAGAGAAAACACACAGGACAGGCGCTGTTTCCTCTTCTTGTGTGCTTGTTCTTGCGCGCTTAAATTCATTTCAAAATAAGCTATGCACCATCTAGCCCAAACAGAAGTTTTGTTAAATTATCTAAACAAATGGGAACACAGAATATAATTTTGTACGCAAGTTCTATTGCGAAGGCAACTAGTGGGGACGAAAGCGTGGCGTTCCAAGCGTTCAGGTTAGGCCATCCACAACACTGGCCGCGATCGCAGTGCCTCTGCAACACGCGTCACTCGGATGAACCCAAAGCTAGAGGCCACTTTGCCAAGGGCAACTGCGGGTTACGCCCAACTATTTAATCCTGAGATAGACAGAGGGCAGGCAGTCATGCGGTGGGCGCGTGTTCTGGAGAGGCTGTAGATAATACTGCGTTGGAAACTGGTAGTTTTCTCGTTTTCAGTGGAGGACATCAGGAGTGACTTCTCAACAATAGATGAGTTCATTCCTTTTCTACTTCGTTCTTGCAGTTAGATACATCTTTGGCAGCACAGTTTAAAGATAATGTGGTTTTACGTGGTAGTGAAAATGCCGTCGTCAATGGACGAGCAGAGTGGCGTAGAATTCAAGCGTTTTATTTGGCGGACTTGCGACCAAAAGCGCTTAACAGCCCGTAGGCGGCGATGGTGACAAACCTGCTCGGTGGTCGTCGAACGGAATCAACGCTGCTGTAGCTGCGCTGAATTCGAAGCTGCAAGGAATCTTCAAGATAATACGACAAAGCGATTACAGCAATTTGAAACAATGTGTACGCAACTGCGCGTGGCTACTGTGGTTATGTATAAATTGGGTCGCACCTCTCGTAACAAACAGATAAAGTCGAATGAATTTCAGCGTTTACAAAGAGTTCAAAGATTGGCGGGGTTCAATCAATCAATCAATCAATCAATCAATCAATCAATCAATCAATCAGCCTTTTATTTTCTCTATATTAGAGAAGGAGACAGGACTAAAAGCTCGGAAGCTTGACAGAGGTCCTGCCCTCTTTTTAACGTTGACATTGCATCAGACAAGCGGCAATAAATTCTGCGCTGTACATTATAGCACTAAGGAAGATAACACACCTTGAAAATAGAAAAAAATCTCTGCCTCTCCCGTAACCGAGAGTACGGTTTACGGGCCTAATGTCATCTCGGTGGACACCCGAACCGCACCGTACAGGAAGGGAGGAACGCCACCACCCGTTCAGCGCGATGCCTTGCCATTTGAACGCAAGGTTTTTTGAGGAAAGGAAATGGCGCAGTAATTCTCTGCCATCTCGGTGGACACCCGAACCACACCGTAATGGAAGGGAGGAACGCCACCACCCGTTCGGCGCGATGCCTTGCCCTTTGCACGCAGCGCTTCTCCCCCGAGCCCCTGTGCGCCTGCGCGGCTTTGCTTCGATGCGCGAAGCTCCTAAGAGATCACGTATGACAACGAAGTGTATCTTGGCATTTATGTGCTTTTTGCACGCGTTATTAGAAATCGGAAATTATAATTCCGTGCATTATCAAACGCACAGCGACTATATCTTGATAAACATTGAGAAGGCACTGGCAGCAGTTATTTTTTGTGACTCCTTTGGAGACCAACCGGCGCTTGCATGCCGATCGCGTAGGAGGGCTTAGAGAGTCTCGTTAAATCTCGTTAAGTCTCGTACGATGCCCTGATGTTCTCGTATCAGAGCCCGGATGACTGGAATTCAGTGCCCGGATGATGGCTCTCGGTCTCGGCGTGACGTCACCACACTGCCGACAACGGGGGCTAAAAGCATTTCATGCTTAAAAAAATCTCTGCCTCTCCCGTAACCGAGAGTAGAGTAGGCATGAAATGCTTACGGGCCTAATGTCATCTCGGTGGGCACCCGAACCGCACCGTACAGGAAGGGAGGAACGCCACCACCCGTTCAGTGCGATGCCTTGCCATTTGAACGCAAGGTTTTTTTGAGGAAAGGAAATGGCGCAGTAATTCTCTGCCATCTCGGTGGACACCCGAACCGCACCGTAATGGAAGGGAGGAACGCCACCACCCGTTCGGCGCGATGCCTTGCCCTTTGAACGCAGCGCTTCTCCCCCGGGCCCCTGTGCGCCTGCGCGGCTTTGCCTCGATGCGCGAAGCCCCTAAGAGATCACGTATGACAACGAAGTGTATCGTGGCATTTATGTGCTTTTTGCACGCGTTATTAGAAATCGGAAATTATAATTCCGTGCATTATCAAACGCACAGCGACTGATATCTTGATAAACATTGAGAAGGCACTGGCAGCAGTTACTTTTGTGACTCCTTTGGAGACCAACCGGCGTTTGCATGCCGGTCGCCTAGGAGTGCTTAGAGAGTCTCGTTAAATCTCGTTAAGTCTCGTACGGTGCCCGGATGTTCTCGTTTCAGAGCCCGGATGACTGGAATTCAATGCCCGGATGTGTGGATTTCAGAGCCCGGATGATGGCTCACGGTCTCGGCGTGACGTCACCACACTGCCGACAACGGGGGCTAAAAGCATTTCATGCTTAAAAAGCAAGAAGTACCAACAGAAAAATACATGCAGCGTCATCGCACAAACTTGTTCAGAAAAAATTTCTTAATAACAGTGTTTGAATGCTGGAAAGGGTCAAACATCTCTTTAAGTTATTTAATAGCACTGGCAGCGTATAAGAGATAGATTGTTCTGAGTAATATGCTCTAGGTGTAGGAACTAGCCATATTTCTTTATTTCTGGTTTGTGGAATATGGGTATTTTTTGCAAGTTCTGCCAAATTACCAACATAATTTTCATTGCTCCGCGAAGGACTTTTGAAGCTCATTAAAAGTCTGTATTCGTGTAAAGCGAAGACTGGCAGGATTTCGTATTTTAAAAAGAGGTCGCTCGTAGGGAAACAATAAGGAACAGCAGCAATACATCTCAAAGCTCTTTTTTGGAGAAGATGCAACTTGGTCATGTATACAGTATTGTAAGAGAGATAGAACAAAAGAGTTATACACCAACAGCCTAATTTTGACAGGAAGAATGGTGCGCAGGCGCGACATAACTCCAAGAGCTGAAGATATTTTGTATCTGATATAAACAACATGATCATTCCAAGTCAAGTGCTTTGAAAACATGACACCAAGGATTTTGACAGAATCCACTATCTCCAGAGGATCACGGTTTAAACATGCATTGAGTGGCCTAAACAATACCTTCCCTTTCGGCAAGTACAACACTATTTTAGTCTTTTTAGGATTATTCTTCAGAGAATTTGCTTTTGCCCATGTATTTAATGCATGAATTGTTCTACTTGCTTTTTCTTCAGTATCAGCTTCTGATTTCCCGGAAATGAACACTGAAGTGTCATCGGCGTAGGATACAAATGTACTGTCAGGTTTTCAATGCACAATATCATTTAGATAAATTAAAAATAAAAGCGGACCCAATATGCTTCCCTGGGGAGCTCCTGTGCAGATATTCTGTACTGAAGACAAGGCGCTTTTAAAGTCTACATACTGTGTTCTATGGGAGAGATATGATTTCATTAAGTCTAGTGCTTTTCCGCGGATACCGTAGGTTTCTATTTGATGTAAGAGAAATTTGTGACTTAATAAATCAAACGCTTTTGTGAAATCTATGTAAATGCCTGCAACTAGCTCCTTATTTTTAAATTTATTTACTATTTCTTTTTGTGTAAATAGCGCTGTTTCTGTACATCGATTCTTTCGAAAACCGTGCTGAAAGTCAAGGAGTGGATCATGCTTGTTAAATAATGACAGGACTCTACCATGGAGTAGCTTCTCTATACCTTTAGAGAATACCGGTAATATAAATATAGAGCGGTAATTTTGGATCAAATATTTGTCGCCACTTTTAAAAATCGGTATCACTCGAGCAGTTTGGAGTTCTTTCGGAAATACGGCGGTAGATAATATGAAATTTTAAATGTGAGTAACGGCTGGGCATATAAGATGAAGAAAATGTTTAATGGGCACTATTTGGAGGCCAGTTGTGTCCACTGACTTGATATTTTTAATTGTGCTCATACACGAGAAACGCGGCGCGCGGAAGAAGAGTGACCTCCGTCGCAAACCTCCCGAAAGGCGGGCTCATAACATCACGTGGTAATTACGCCCGACCGATACTGTGGGGCAGGGGATTCATTCCCATAGACTTCAAATTGCGGTTTTCCGCGCCTAGTAGGCTGTCGTGTATTTGCAGAGTTCTGTGCAAGAAAAGACATGCGAAAAGAAGGATGGACAGCAGTAAATCGAATGCACCACCAACGTTGTGTACAACATTCCTCCTATATGCGTTTTCCGTCACTACAGCGTGACGAATGGCATAGAGAGGAAAGGAACACGCAGGCACACAACGCAGAGCTGCATTGCTTTTCATTGCTGGCTACCAGTTGGGGACATATTCCGGCTGGTCAGCAAAGAAAGTTTTCAGTTCGTCAGGCTGTGATTTTGGATTACACGCCCTACGTCTTGTTTTTAATTCGGAGGAATATACATTGGACAAAGAGGAAAGTACGTGAACGACAGAGTTCGTAAACAGAGGAGTACAGTAAAAAAAAACAGCGAAAGATGCCGCTTTCCAGAACAGCAAGTTGGGCTAGTTGGTTGATATGCATAGTGTAAAAATTGCGCTGAAACACGAGGACAAAGCAGGGACAAGACAAGGACGAGCGCTACTCACAACTGAAGATTTATTCCAGAACACATGCACATATAAATAGGAAAAAAAAACGGACCACACCAAGCTAACATCAAGAATATCACATGTCACCCCCTGTATACCCGAGCGATATGGCCAAAAAGCGAAACTCCCTATCACAGAAGCGGGCCGAAGTCTGGCTGATACATTTGTCTCCGCTGATACGCATATGAAACGCTTCCATGATTCCCCGCACAAGTTGATCCCTATGCCTGAGCAGAATTGTTGCTTCGTCAAAGAGCAGTTTACGCTGCATCTTCTTATCTCTCGCATCACAAGTGCGGCAGTGCTTTGGGAGGTTGTCAAAGGAATCTTCCGTGAGTAATCTTCGGTGTTCACCTAATCTTTCTTTGACGCATCGCCCGCTTTGGCCGATTTACAGTGCACCACAGGATAGCGGCAGCTTATACAGAACTCCCCTGGCACAAGGAACGAACGGGGCTGTGTGCTTGATACTGCACTCGTTTTTTTTTCCTTTCCTTCTGCCGCCTCCTTCCTTCCGGCTGCTCACCTGTAAACAGATTGAAGCCACCTTTCTAGGGGCGGAAAACACAACAGGAACGCTGTATTGCCCGGCTACGTTCTTCAGCCCATCCGCCAACCTGTGCACGTATGGTATAATGGCGGCCCTTTGCCTGTGTGTTTCCCGGAGTTTGGGCCTCGAACCTGCCTTGATAAATGTGCATGTGTTTTGGAATAAATCTTCATTTGTGAGTAGCGCTCGTCCTTGTCTGGTCCTTGCTTTCTTTTCGTGTTTCAGTGCAATTTTTTCAGTATGCTTTCCAAAGCACTGTCAAGTGGCAGCTGAAAATCACTGTATGTAGGGACCGCGCGAACTTAGCGGAGGACTGAAGCAAGACACATAGAGGGACGCTCAGTCATCATCAAAGTTCGCGCTGTTTTTCAGGAAAATGTCATACCAACTCGCCCAAGCATCCGCTGTATATCGGGGCTGCATTTTTCGCATGTGCCGAAACAAAGCTTTGGAGAGAAATATAAAGGCTTTCCATGTAGCTAAATATGCTGAAATATGTATTAGCAGTGCTTCCGTTTTAATTCCGGATAAAAAGTTTACCTTCCTTCATGGACACGTGTGACCTTGTTGCAAAACATGAGTGTTTTACCGGCATGTTTGGATGAGTGTGGTTTTACTGTTCATGCAGCCTTCGCGTCGGTTTTCTTTATCTCTCGCACGGCGCCTGTTACCCTGTCGACCGGCGACGTTAGCATTATTTTGCTTTTGCGTTAATTACTGACACTGCTTTTGCTACTACGTCTTGGTATCATGTTCCATCATCACCCGCCGGCTACGTTTGGCATTGTTTTTGTATTTAGGTTGATTCGTGACCCTACTCTTGCTATTATGTGTTGTATCGTGTTCTTTCGTCACCAACTTCCCTTGCTCGCACGATGGCTGTGAAAAACTTCTTGGTTCGTGCATTTTGGCGTCAGAATGTAGATATGTTGTCATGCCACACTTGGCAGCTGTACGCTGATGTAAACCGCGCATGTTATTGCCTTTTGCCCTTCTGTGAACGCTCTGGATGGTTATAAATGTAGCTGGTTTAAAAAAAATAAAACAGTTGGAACTTGCCCTCTATACCTGCACCATGTGTTAAATTGTGCGTACTTTTGAAGAAGTAGTGAGAGGGAGAGCTTTGGCTTGCAGCCGCACATCCCCTCCACAGCGTCCTCTCAGTGGTGCCATGCTTTTTCCTTATATATCTACGAACATCAGGGCATGCACTAAAGCTCCATTCGTAGCGAGCATGCGTACGTTTGGTACGTCCCTGTTACCGACGAAGAACATTAAGGGGTTAACAGCCAGCCACAACTATGAGGCGTCCGAAATGCGTTGACTGCACGCAAATTAACTTCGAATTTATCTTGCAGGCCCCGCCACAAGACGGGTCTCCCGACGAAGGCTCCCAGCTGTCCGCCCAGATGGCGCCTCGGCGACGGTCATCGCTGGGCCGCCGCCGCATGTCGCGCATGATGTCCTTCTCGGGGGCGGCCGAGGCGAGGCGCAAGTCTCGCGCCAAGTCCATCTGCCTCGCGAAGCTGCAGCCCCACGAAGCCGCCCTGCTGGTGCCGACAGATGTGAGGACCACACGCCATGCTTGACGCTGGTGGAAGGCGTTCCCTTATTTTACACACGAAAGAGAGCGACGGGAATAGGAAATGAAATGTGCCAAGGACAGGGCCCACATGGAGAAGATTTTTACTACGAAAGCAGTACTACTCCCAAGAACAGCCTTTCGCGTAGCGGCGGCCACTTGGCACGTTTGACCTTTAGAATTACCCCTGACGTCATACCATGCCTAATGACGTCACAGCGTGACGTCATACCAGGAGCGATAGACGGGCTACCAACTCCGCTCGTCGGGTAACGGCGGCCGCTTGGCACGGCGCGCCGCGCTCTTCCCACTGGAGGCGCTGCATATGCAGTATAAAACACCTGCTTTCGCAACCTACCAGGGTTAACCAAAGCTAAGCCCACGCCCATTTTTTTCGTCCCTCACTCGGCACTAAAGACACGATGTGAAAACGGGTGAAACAGCCATTGCAGTTTAAGCTCGTAATAATAAACCACTGCTGAATAGTCCCGAGCTGTAAGTAGCCGAAAAGTCCTTCGTCGGCTTGTGGTCTACAGGCCATCCAGTTTCACCGGCCGTGAAAGGGCACTTAGCGTAGGGGGAACAACTATTCTTCGTTGGGGAAATGAAGCATGGAATAAGCCAGTTTTATAAAAAGAGGAACCAACTTTGGGGGTCCAAATAATCTTTAACATTCTGGTGTAAAATGTTTTCTGGTGACCTGAAGAGTGGTTACGTTCATAATCAATCATGCCGCTATTGTCAGCACCGAAATGGACACCGAGGACCACTCGAAGAAATGTCTGTGCTCAGTGAGCATCGATTTCAAGGATATCTGTGTCGCGTTTATGTTTTTTCTGGCAGGAAAATGCGCATTTGTAGTAAGCAATTGGGATTAAAATAACAAATGTTTTCTGTCACTCGATTCGGACTCGTGACGTCAAAAAGCAGAAGAGCCCGCGATCATCGTATGGAAGAGTAAGGAAGTTGGCAAGGAAGTTTCTTGGTGTATTAATAACACTACATTTGTATTCTTGCCCCATACTCAACCAGTTAAACTCATTACAACATAAAAGACCCTCCACCTCTACAAGATAGGTTAATTATATAAGAAATTGTATAGTGGGTGACATTTATCAACAGGTTTAGTAAATTAGGCATTAAGCTAGTAACTCGAATGACCTTAGTTATACTCTAGTATAGAAAAGTTTAAGCAAATATTTAAGGTTTTACATAATTGGCACGCAATCAGTATTACAGCACGCACAATGCTTAGCCAGTTAAGACCAGTTAATTTCGTCATAAAATGAAGTCACGAAAAAGAAAAATAGGACAATCGGCGTTTGTAGATCATAACGTTCGCTGCACCACTCAACTGAAATAGAGGGGAAGGATAGAATACAAGAAAAATCAATATATTGTAGCAAGTTGTGGCCTCACTGGGAAAGGTTTATAATGTACTTACGTCAGGGTTTATTTTTTACTAAAATATTACCAAGTGACTCTCTTGTTGCTGCAGTAGTTCTAGTTTTAGAAATTATTCGTCCTAGGAAGTATGGTTCAAACCGTGTGCCTTGTACTATCCAGGTTTATTAGGTTTTAAGGTTGCTCTTTTCGATTTTTTTTCCTCTCTTACTAGGTGCCTATTCGCAGTGTTTGCTTTCTCGCACTTAGCTTTCTTTAGTCCGAGCACGATCTGTGCGTTGCTCTGAATTCGGGACTTCTATTTTTTCACTTTCGTATGTGTGCTTGCATAATTGGTCCGGATTTATGGTTATTGCAGGCTGTGAAGGATTTCGCATCACAAGACGTATGCGCACACCTTGGCATGCCTTTAATGGAGAGGAATATTGTATCTGTTTCTATTTTATTAGTTTCTATTAATATTGTTATGCGCTACCTATGATCCTGAGAGAACAACATAGAAGTGCGCACGCAAAAAAAAGAGGCTCCGCACCTTCCCGCTGACGCACCAGGCCCGGGTCGACCTGCCTGTGTAAATGAATTCAGGGGGCACTTTGGCTCTCTAAAGTGCTGCAAGGCGAAAGCCTTTCCTGGCGCACTGTTTGTTTTTATTTACTTTCTATTTTACATATTTGTTTTTTATTTGTTTGCTCCTTTTCTTATTTTTATTGTGTTTTTTATTTTCATATATTACATTTATTTTGTTTTTATTTTTGAATATTTTCTTATTTTCATTTTTTATTTTTCCTTTTTGCGACTTTATTCCTTTTTGTTTATTTATGAAACTCATGCATTCACTAGATGCGCCTTTATTCATGCTCGAAACTTGTGCCTTCGAGGCGGAGTGGTAGCGTCTCCACTACAAATGCCAAAGGCCTCATTCGATTCCCACCCTCGGCGCAGTTTCTTTTTAAGCAGTGACGCCGAAAGGCGGACATATCTGCCGACACGGCTGCCGACGCGTCTGCTAACGAGGGTATGAGGCATTAAAGGCTTTCGCCTTAATAAATAGACTGTAAATAGAACCTTTAACAGTGTGGGGCATGTGCTGGGTCGATCAACACGGACCCTTCTCGACATCGCTGGAGCCGAAGAGTTTCTTCACTGCCCCGTTGCCCGCGCAAAGTGACCCAGGATGCCGACGGACGTCAGACAGGCCCAGCAGCGCCCGCTTGGCAGCACTACCGCTGGCAGCTGACGTTTTATCGAAAGGCTGGCGAAGACGTGTATAAGTAGCTCACCAAGTACCAGCGGGTGATTAAATAGAACCGCTGGGACGACACCGTTAAGCGGGCCAATGCTCCTTTTTTTCTGGACGCTACCGCGTTAACATGATATTAAAACCATGAAGCGTCCTTAACAAGTTGAGACCGCTTCATGGGAGAGATCTGCAACTGCTTCGGGGATACCTTTGCCAAAAGGAAATGCGCTGAGCAGTCATTGCTTCTGAGGGCGTAAGTGCATGGTGAGACGTGCACGACATACCTAGAGGATTTACGGAAGCTTTGCAAAGTCGTTAATCCACGTATTTGTGAATAAGATCGCGTTGGCCATCTCCTAAAGGGCATCGCAGAGGACGTCTACAGTTTTCTTATTAGTAAAAACAACTTAGAGTGTGCCACGGACATCATCAACCATTGCCGCACCTTTGAAACTCTCAAGCTCCGTGAAAATACTCCGAAGTTCGGCCGATTGCCTTGCGCCGCCACCGTCGCTAGCTCGGACTTCCATGAGCCTGTGAATGCTGCGGCTCTTCCTGACGTCATTCGACAAATCGTCCGTGACGAACTCTCCCGGCATCAAGATCTTCGGCGCCGCAGGGAAGTTCCGTATGGGAGCTGCTCTTCACGCTCCTTGTCACAAAATTGGGCGCATATTTGAAAAACCGGCGCCGCGCGGAAGCAATCTCGCCGGCGCGCGCCGTTCGAACAGGGAAGAAACCCCAGAGACCGCCTAACCATCTGTGTGCTCTCCCTCCCCCCTCCCACATCGGCCGCCGGCGCGGCGCCAAAGGAATTACGGCAGCGCGCCTTGTCTATTGCCCGGGAAGGTTTGAGTGGCATGAGTGATTTGAGTGGTTTGAGTGAAGAAGAGGGTATAGCCTTGAGCATGCTAGATGATGCCCTCTCCCTTTCATTCGTGTCCCGGCGGTGGCGCAACTCGAGAACGGTCTGGAAGCTTCGGGAAGGCAGTCTCCGCGCCTGACCAATGGGGACGCGCGCCCGGAGCGAGAAAGAGAAGGAAGTTGTACAGCTCATACTCTCTGTATGTACGCGCCTGCTTTGGCGTGAAGAACGAACAGACGCGGAGCGCGCCTGTATAGACGCTTTACAGCGCCGTATTATGGGGGCTGCCATCTTTGACCGCGTGATCACGCCGCCATTACACGCCTCCTGACCGCTCGGTGCGCGCCTCTCGCGAAGGCTGCTGCGTCTGATGTGTCGGCATCCGACGGGCATTGTTTCAGCTGATACGGTTGTAAACGAGTGGGAAGACGGCACTGTGGTTGGTCCAAAGCTTCGAAAGACCTGTGCGAACCCTCATTTGATCACACGTTAGGCCTGAAACGTGATCATGCTTCATGTCGCGGAGAGCCGCTCAGCTCTCCGCCTGTTCGAGGCAACGGGTGGATCGCCTGAATGCTTGTCTTTGCATCTACTGAAGGCTTTGCCTAATGTTTTTTATTGTTATTATCTAAAACGGCAATGTTTAATGCTGCTACGGCAGCACAGGTCGTTGTCGTATTGTGTACATGCATGAAGACACCGGTCCAAAACGTTCGCATGCACACCGTACGCATTTGTTTGCAACCTGTTAAAGGTGCTTAGTAAACCTAAAATATTTTCTACTGGTTCGCTAAACACAGGAAGGTGACAGAAATAGACACACATATGTTACCTATCATGTAAGTAGTAGCATGCATGAAGCAGACTTCACAAGCTGGCATGCAATCGTTTCCAAGGATTCCGCGATATAATTGTCATAACGTGCGCATGGCAACGCGTTTATTCTACACTAAGTTCACAGTTATGTCAGCCTCACGCAAAAAAATTGTGGTACGCTCCATGCTGGATATGCGCGCATGAAAATGTTCGAGGTCTCGTTGGTTTTAAGCAATCAGCCGGAGTCACTTTTAATGAGTGTCTTGCGCGTACAGCGAGGAAGAGACAACCACCTAGCACAGCAGCTGTGACGCAAATGCTTTATTCCGACTGTGGTCCAAGAAAACCGCGCTATTTGGAGCGAAGTTCAACAGTAGCACCAAGACGGCGTGTAACAAACGGACTGGGGGTAAGCGTTGTCCGCTCGCACGGCTACGTACTGCACAAATGCAGCAGCGGTATGTAGGAGAGTACAGTGGTCTCTTCTTTTTTTCGTTCGTAATTCGGCCTCGGGCGCTCCTTTTATGCAAGGCCGCACACCTGAACTTACGAGCAGTGGAGACTCAGCACACTGCACATCAAATTAAAGCACGAAGTGACCTTGTCGGTGGCGGACCAGCTTGTTCATGCGGCTATGTTGTGCACTTACCCTCGCAGATTGTCCAAGATCGAAACCTTTCTTTCTGTATTGGCTGTCTAGCGCTGGTGAACATGTTTGTTGCGTTCGCCCGTTCGGAAAGGGAGAACGGACGCGAACAGGGGCAGTAGGTCCTTCGCCAGTTCGGTTCCCTGAAGCTCGCAAACAATCGCAATCCGCACCTCTGACTCTCTGTCGCAAATCTTGCAATCCACAACACAGCACGCATTTTCTCTGACTTTTCACATCTTTGTAGGAAGAACACATTCGGCAGCCACCCGCGACATTTCCACTGTTGCGTCGGCATACACGCCGGCGACTTACAAGGCCTGTGATGGCGCCGTGTTCTCAGCGCAACTGTGGCGCCATCTGGTCTCAAACGGAAGAAGTGCGCTCTGTAAACTGTCTCTAAGAAGGCGTTGACCGCTCTCTATCAGCCCGAGCCGCAGTTCAAGCTTCAAAGAAGCACGCCCGCTCGACTCTCGGGTGAACGCCACTCGCCTAGCCACGGACCAGAGATTGAGCATGCGCCAACCTGCAGGACGGATCCGTCACCATCCTCCTCTCGTCGGACTGTCGCAGTGCCTGGCGAACAAATTGTCTTTTGTTCGCTTGCCTCTCTCTTGTGTTAGTGATCTTCAGGTGTTTTTGTATTGTAATTCCTCTCGAATGTTACTTTGCGCGAGTTGCTCTGTACTGTAAATCATTTTTTGTGTGCTCGTACTAGGGACTGAAATCTTCTGTATCGTCGCTTTGCTTTCTAAACTTTGGTGCTTTGTTTGTAAACCTTTAGCTCCAGCCCATTCTGTGAATTGCTACCGACGAAAGCTGGGCACCAAACGATCAACACCCTTGACAGAGACCACTACCCCCACACGCTTCAAGAATGTCTGGGAGCGCACGCTAAAGCGAGTGAAAACGATGACATACAATCTGGCGTCCACGACAAGACGCTTGGTGCTTTGTAAGCGCAGAGAACGGAGAAAGGGTCGGAATGAGTTACGTAGCGGTCGTAAACGAGTATCAGCAGCAGAGCGATATTGTGATGTGCGGCAGTGAAGCGGTTATATAAGGTTCACCGAGCAGACGTTATATGCTGTATTTGAATAGTTCAGGCTCAGAATGAATCAGGATTTTATTAGGCTGTGAAGGAACTGAACTTCCTGGAGAGAGAACTGCACAGAAGACAAGAAGGGGTAGACAAGCTCTCTCTGTAGCGAAAGAGAGAATGCCAGAGAAAACGAGAAGAGAAACAGCACGCTAGAGAAGCCGCTGAGAAAAATAGACACAGGAAACTTCAAGAAGAAGACGGAGGACGGTATAGCAGAGAAGCGGGCGAAAGGGCTTTTGAAAGAGGGAAAGCAATCCATCTGAGTAAGCTTGCGGAAGTTCGGAGTTTAAAGAACATCAGTGAGCCACTGGAGCTTATCCCCGGAAAGGATCGGTGGAAGAATAACGAGTTTTATTCGTTGAAAAACACAGATGAGGATGCAGCTAGCTGCACAGGACAGATTGTGGTTCTGGAACAGCCGATTCATAGAACTGAGATTACAGTGAATGAAGACCTGACCGGACTTAAGCTTTTTCATAAAAGTGAAGGTGTAGCTACTGCTGAGGTACTAGGCACTGAGGAGAAGGCCACTAGTTATTGTGTACCTTCAAGAAGCTGCCTGAACACGAAGAAGAAGATTTGACCTCCATCACGAAGTCCGAGTGCAGCGCTTGTGAAAGTTGCAGTGCTGACTACCAGAAGAGTGTGGAAAAGGCAGAGTTGGAAAGCTCTGACGTCACTGTGTGACGTCACCGGTTCGTAGTGAACCTTCGGGTAGTGAGGAGGTCTGTCCCGGTCGGGAAGCCGAATGTGTTTTGCAAGGAATTTAGCACGACGGCACTGAAACCGACGAGGTCGCGAAAGAATCAGAGGGAGGTGAATTGAAAAGTGAGGAGAATGAATTTCGAATTGCTTCTGGACCGTGTTCAGGGCACTGCGCTCGAGCAGGTGTCAAGAAAATGACAGAAGGAAGAGCAAGTTCAGTCTACGAAGTACGGAAAGGGACTGAACTATTGGCTTCATCGGGAGCACACATCTTCGATGATGCGTGTGAAAACGAATCGGGCTCTCCCCGAAGTAGAGTTTGGAAGAAAGTAAAAACAAAGAGAAGTGAATCGAGCACCACCGATAAAGGTGGAATCGAGCAGGACGGGCCTTGGAGAAAGCTGAGAAAGAAGCTGCGACGAAAGAGCCCAGTTTTCAGTAGGAACTCACTTGGGAACCAATACTCATTCTTAATTGGTATGGCTGATAGCCCTGCATGTGCCATCTGCGGGCAGGACGAGACTATAACCCACATTCTTTGTGACTGCCCTGCCTACAGCGCCGAAAGGCAGTCTCTCAGCCGTGCGCTGGAGTGCCTAGATCCACGCCCACTGACGGAAGTGAAGATTCTCGGCCACTGGCCGCGGCGATCGTCGGCGGCTCCAAGGCACCGCTCCGCTTCTTGCGAACTTCTGGCCTGCATGATAGTCTGTGACTTCAACGAACACTGACTTTTTAGAGTGAGTTCAATTTTCTGCTACTCTCCTTTCTCTTTCTGTTTATTTTTATCCCGTCACTAATCCCCCCCCCGCCCCGTGTAGGGTAGCAAACCGATTATTCTCCCGGTTAACCTCCCTGTCATTCTGAAAAACCTAACACTCGCCAAGAAATTGAAGAACAACAGGGTAAAAAAAATGACGTTTCGGGACCCCTAGGGATCCCTTGTTCACATATGAAAACGAAAAACGGATCGTTCGTGTTTATACGAGTGAAGGTAGCTGTAATGAGCGTGCGTATGCTGCAGGCATGGGCCCACGTGTCCGATTAAGTGTGTGCGCAGTTGATTGGATATGGAATGACTCTATGAGTAGGCCGGATGATAACGATTTATTGGTGGATATGATACTAGCTGCGTCCCAGGCAATAATGTTTCATGGTGATCTGGCAAGGCATTTTCCTCGTGCGCCCCTTGGCAACGTCATTTTTATGCTCCCTGAGTCGTCTCCTGAAATCCCCAGATTCGCCAATGTAGGCTGCGTCGCAATCCTGGCAAGGAATCTTGTATACAACCCCGGGGTATCTCGTGCTTTCTAACTTGTCTTTCACTCGCACAAGTTGCTGTCTGAGCTTGTTTGCAGGCACGTGGCAGATTTAAACATGGTAATCACGGAAGATTCTTGCCAGTGTTTCGCTCACACCAACCGCGTAGGGAATGACGGCTCACTTCCGCTCTTTCTTCGGTGCCGTGGGTGGATTTGAACATCGGCGTTGCTGCGAGTTTAGAATTTGCCTTGGGTAGCCATTTCTGGAGAGTTCTTCTTTTATCCTTTTTTCTTCTTTCCTTCGCTCTTGTGGGGATGAGCATAGGCGTTTGGCGCGTGTGAAGAGCGCTGATGCTAGGGAGCGCTTGTGTCCAACCGGATGCGCAGAGGCAAAGTTGAGGTATTGGCCTGTATGTCCGGCTTTCCGGTAGACCGACGTCACGAGGCCGTTCGTAAGCGCACCAAGGAACATTTTTACTTGGCAAAAATGCGTCGCACGGTTCAGCGCTACGCGACCACTTGCATGCGGTGTCAGCGGTTCAAGCTTCCCACAACTTCTCCGCCTGGACGCTTGCATCCTCGGACGCCTACCAGCGCACCATATGAAGTCTTGGCCTGCTCGGCCCGTTTTCCCGCTCATCCGACGATAACCAATGGGACATCGTGAACGTTGATCACCTCACCCGTTACTGCTTTAGACCGCCGCCCTACCTTCCGCCACCGCTGGTGAAGTATCTGTCTTCTTCATGCGGCATGGACCTCCTTGCGTCGTTATCAGTGACCGTGGTCGCCAGTTTACGGTACACGTTGTGGAAGACCTTCTGCGCCTTTGCTCATGCCATTTCCGTCACTTGACGCCTTACCACCCCCAAATCAACGGACTCGCTGAACGTACCAATCGGACACTCACGAACATGCTTGCCATGCATGTCCGTTCTCGTAATAAGAACTGGGACGACGTGCTTGCCTTCATTACATACGCCTATAACACGTGGAGGTATGAAACAACTGCGTACAGCGCGTTCCTTCTTTCTGCCCAACCGCCTCGAAGCTCCCTCGACAGCATCTTACCTTTCGCTCTCGGCAGCGAGCCTTCGATTGCAAGCCCCCCATGATGCGCTGGAAAAGCCTAGAGACTAGCCCGGATACGCAGCTTGGCCTCGCAAGATCGCTCTGAGCAGTTTTGCCACTGCCGGCGCCAGGATGTCTGCTACTTGCTCTGTGACGTTGTATGGTTGTGGACGCCTCTGCGCAAGCGCGATTTATTCCAAAAGCTGCCATCTCAATACACAGGCCCATTCATTGTGCTAGCTCACCCCAATGACCCCAATATACGCAAGGACACCGTTCTAGGAAAACCGAAGTCGTGCATGTCGCACGTCTAAAGTCCTTCCACTCTCGAGACCATGACCGTCCCAGAGGGCTTCGTGTGCGAACAGGGAAACGTTACGCGGTATTTGTGGACCCTGAAGGAACAACGAGCAAGTGGGCACGCAAGAAAAGAAGAGACTCCGCATGTTCCGGCGCACCAGGCACGGGTCGACCTGAATACTTATATAGCCTTTGCAAATATAACCTGTAACAATGTATTGTAGAATAGAATTTTTATAATCTAATATATAGGATGGAATCAGTTTGTATTCTATCAGTTTTTTTTATTTTCTGGCGGAAATTAATTTCGTGAATATGCGAAGTGCATGTGTCCAAGTGCATAAGAGCGCCAGCGCTCGTCCGTTTGCTATGCGTTCTTATTTTGTTTAGTTTAAACCAAGTTCTCCTCCAGGATATATTACGTGAGCGAGCATTCCTAGCTTCCAGTGAAACCGGCCGGGCAAAATATAGTGAGAGGGCGCAGCATGTACGAAGACGGCACGGTAGAGACACTATGCCGCTGTGCAAACTTGCAGGAGCGTCCGCTACTACACCGGCCCAGTTTCGCCCGAAGGATGACTGCGAGCGATGCTGCGACAGAGAAGCTGATGGGGCGGCAGCGTCCGTCTGTGGTGTCGTCCGCCCCAAGCCGCCGGACGTCGCAGGCCATGGGCCGCTCCAGGCTGCGCCCAGAGGCCTTGATCGGGACACCGCTGGAGGCTGGAAGGCCAGAGGCTATGCCTGGCGGTCAGGCGCGCCTGCGCTCACACAGCACTCTGGTTCCAGTCAAGACCCCTGACCCGGTAAGGCACACATGTTTAATGGAGTTGAACCATAATCATTGCTTCAGGTGCTAAACATCTTTCAGTCAATCCTAAATTGTGGCAGATTTTCTGGCGTTTAGTGGGCAGACTGGCAAAGGATAATATATTTCTATCCTCTAAAGGAGCTGTGCTGAAGACTTCAATTTTCGCGTTTAGAGACCAGCTTTTTAATGATGTCAAAGGTTTAGAATAATACTGTAGAGCCCCGTAACAGCAATTAAAGCTCAGAGCACGACAGTTTTTACAATGTGGTTATGCTAGTTAAGTTCTTTTTTTTTTCACCGACCACCTGGCACAATTCCAACGCGGCTGCCTGTTTTCTTGTGGGTATTTTTTACCAAACATTTCTTCATGGTACTCATTCATAAGGGCCGCCGCGGTGGCTCAGTGGTTATAGTGCTCGGCTGCTGACCCGAAAGATGCGGGTTCGATCCCAGCCGCGGTGGTTGAATTTCTTTGGAGGAGAAATTCTAGAGGCCCGTGTACTGTGCGATGTCAGTGCACGTTAAAGAACCCCAGGTGGTCGAAATTTCCGGAGTCCTTCACTACTGCGTCTCTCATAGCCTTAGTCGCTTTGGGACGTTAAACCCCATAAACCAAACCATCATTCATAAGGTTTCCTTTTTGAATAATACTTACATTGTTACCACCTCTCCCATGATGTCTTCCTTAGCGCTCAGACTCCTGTCGGCCTTACTGAACACAAAGCCGAATGGCGAAGGCTCATGTTGTAAATTACAGGATAATTTGGCTCTACGCACTTTGATACGCCATTATGTGGAGCCCGATTAGCTCATTTTGGCGATCTTAGAACGAGCGATTAGCTCATTTTTAACTTTGCCCATTTAAATGTGTTCCGAGATTAGTTCCTCAATGGGAATCATATTTCAAACGAATATTTTTATTTTTATGCACATAATCAGCTTACCTTTGTAGCATGGAAAGGGTTCGCTGCGTGATAATGCGTCCCACCCTCAGAGCGAGACAGAAATGAAAAGAGTTCGAGAGCATAGAGTGTGGGGAAGCCTTTCCCAAAAGTAGCTTCTTGTTCAGTTCTTAAAATCATTAAAATGCACCCATTCAGTGGGTTTCTGACACCATGCACAATTACCGTAATTTCCGGGATTACAGTCCACACCTAAGGTACGTTCTCAGTGTTGGCTGAAAATTTTTTTTTTCCTATATTGCCCGCACCTGGCACAGAGAATTGCATTGCTTACTTCATGCTATATTGAGTGACATTAAAAAGTTAATACGAATAGTCCATTATGAAAGATTGCCAGCAAATTTCAGTTTTAAGTTTCCCGCAGATAAAGGCCGCGGACTGTATACCAGAATTTAGGGCACTTTTTATCAGCTTTCGCATGCATTTCGGCGAACAACTACTTACGAATATGATTACTCGTTTGCTTTTCTGCCGCACAGATGAGAGAGACAATGAAGCAGGTCCCGCCGAGCGCTGACGGTGCGCAGCTGCGACGAGACTCGCAGTCTCAACGTGATACGCTCCTCCCGCTCCGAAGAATACAGCTGGCGGCATCATCGGCCGACGAACGGTCCTGCCAACCAGCGCCCGTAAGTTCGGCGGCTCTAAGAAGTCACCACTACAACACTGGTTTTCAGGGTTGCGGTAAAATATTTTTTAAGGGAACTTCTTGCTGGGCTAGTTGGTAACTCACTGTAAAGTGAAGGCGCCAAAAATCACACACACACACACAAGACAAGAGAACGGGACAGAGCGCCACTCACAATTAGTTTATTTTGCAGAACCCAGATACATATATACATAGCCAGCGCCTGCGCAAGGAACAAACTCACGCACCAATGCGATAACGAACGCTCAAAAAACTTTTTCCGCCTGATAGATACAGAAGTTACGCTGACACACGAACTGCTTTTCGTAGTGATATAGAACGGTTTTTTTAGCGTTCTTTATCCCATTGATGCGTAATTTTTGTTTCTTGCGCAGGCGCTGGCTGTGTGTATATATATGTATCCGGGTTCTGCGAAATAAACTAGTTGTGAGTGGCGCTCTATTCCGTTTTCTTGTCTTGTGTGAGGTTTTTGGCGCCTTTACTTTACAGTAAAATGTTTTGTGCGGTGGGAGGAGAGCTGTCTTAAAAATGGGTATCTTATACATAGAGTTGATTGCAGCTGTTGCTCAGAGGTCATTCAAGGTCACCTCCGGATTGTTCACTTGATTGCCCCTCTGATGGCCCACAAAAGCACCCGGATGACGACGAAAGTGCACAACGTCTCCTACGAGGGCATCGAAACTGCACTAGCCGCAACGAAAAGATGATGGCGAACGGTTGGCATCTTTCTGAGGCTAGACTAACGGCAAATGAGCGGTGACAATATCCGCCCTTCATCTTATAACTTCTGCCGCATTTTCTGTTACCTTACGCTAAAATAGACAATGGCGTTTTGAGACGAGTGAAACCGAGCTTCTTTCAAACTTTACTCAGGTGTATTGGCAAACACAGTTGGTGCGAGAGACTCGCCTTACCTTCTTGTGTCCCTTCGACACAACCTGAAAGCAGGGCCGCATCTCTTCGCCGTCTAGGGAAACCGCCTTCTAAGGGCGCAAAAACCAGCCTGCCACGGTACCTTTATTTCGTGCTCAGCTATCCGCGAGCCCCGCAGTAAATCACATGCCAGTTCCAGCAGTACGCAAGGCAGAAATGTTGGCGGGAAAGGTGTTCATGGCAGTGAAGCGTCAGGACATTTCCTTGAAGGTGTGAAGGAAAAAAGAGGGGACACTCAAGCTCCTCCTTGGGAGTACGACACTATAGCGCTAATGGGTTGGCCTGGGGTCCTCTTTGTGTGTCGCCACGACTCGTTCGTCCTCTGTTTTAAGGCGAAAGCCTTTAAAGCCTCATACTGTCGTTAGCAGCCGAGTCGGCAGATGTGTCCGCGTTTCGGCGTCACTAATTAAAAAGGAACTGCGTCGAGGCTGGTAATCGAACCAGGGCCTTTGGCATTCGAAGCGGAGATGTGAATGCATGGGTCGCATGAATAAAATAAAAATACGAAAAGAAAAATAAGAAACAAAAACTAAGAAAAGGAACGAAAATAAACATAGCAATAAAATAAAATATTGCTACGGACGCTGGGAGGATGCCGAAGTGGTTTTGTAACGAAGACGACGCTGAGGTGCGCGCTTGTGTGCTGAGAGACTACTCCAAGCCGTCGGATCCTTGCGTAGCAGGTTACCTCTGCTGTTTCTACTGCTGCTTCTAGCCGCCACGTATCATTTGGTGGAGGTGCGGGGTAGGAAATGAACGCACGGCGCGGACTTTGTCGCGGTCGGTTTGAATCCGAGCAGAATCGACCAAGTGGCCAAGAACCTTGAGCTGACGGCGTCTGAAGGTACATTTCTTCGAGTTCAGCTGAAGAGCAGCGCGGCGGAAGACGGCAAGGATGGCTGAAAGGTGATGCAGGTGGCTTTGGAATGTGGACGAAAAAACAATCACGTCATCTAAGTAGCAGAGGCATGGCGTCCACTTAAAACCGCGCAGGAGGGAGTCCATCATGCGCTCGAAGGTCGCAGGGGCATTGCACAGGCCGAAAGGCATGACTTTAAATTGGTACAGGCCGTCCGGGGTGACAAAGGCGGTTTTCTCCTGAGCCCGTTCATCGACAGCGATCTGCCAGTACCCTGAGAGAAGATCGATGGAGGAAAAGTAGCTGGCTCCGTGCAAGCAGTCGAGAGCGTCGTCAATTCGGGGCAAAGGGTAGACGTCTTTCTTTGTGACGGCATTCAGATGGCGGTAATCGACGCAGAATCGTAATGTTTGATCTTTCTTTTTAACAAGCACGACAGGGGACTCCCAAAGACTACTCGAAGGCTTGATGATGTTGCGGGCCAGCATCTTGTCCACCTCTGCCTGAATAACACGGCGCTCTGCGAGGGAGACCCTATAGGGCCGTCTGTGAATAGCATTGGTGCCCTACTTGCTCAGCGGCAACGCAACAAGCTTCGCGTTATTGCGTACGCCAGCCGTCTCCTTTCTGTGTCAGAGCGCAATTATTCTATCACCGAGCGGGAATGCGTCGCCCTGGTTTGGACTATTGCAAAATTCCGCCCTTACTTGTTTGGGCACCCTTTCTCTGTTATCACGGATCACCACGCCTTATGCTAGCTTTCTTCGCTCAAAGACCCTACTGGCCGGCTGGGGAGCTGGGCTCTTCGCATTCAAAAGTACACATTTTGTGTCGTCCACAAGTCCGGCCGCTTGCACCAGGACGCGGATTGCTTGTCCCGTCCCCCTGTCGATGCTCCTTCCTCCAACGAATGCGAGGCTGACGCCTGCGTCTTATCCATGTCGGCCTTCCGCAACATTGCGCAAGAACAGCGCTTTGATTCTTCGCTACGTTCCCTCACCAACCGCCTCACTGTCAACGCCTCTGATGCTTCCCTCGCTCCGTTTGTGCTCCATGAGAACGTCCTCTACCGGCGCAATATGCGGCCTGACGGCGCTGACCTCTTGCTCGTGGTGCCTCAACACCTGCACAGCAGCGTCCTTGAGCAGCTTCATGACGTTCCCACGGCCGGTCATCTTGGAGTCTCCCGCACCTACGACAGCGTGCGCCACCGCGTCTTTTGGCCCGGTCTATACCGTTCTGTCCGCCGTTATGTGGCCGCTTGCGAGCTCTGCCAACGACGGAAGACGCCCTCGGTTCTCCCTCCCGGACACCTTCAGCCGATTCCCATCCCCGTAGACCCGTTTTCCCGTGTCGGCCTCGACCTGCTCGGGCCTTTTCCGGTGTCTTCTATGGGAAACAAATGGATCGCGGTCGCGACGGACTACTCCACGCGCTACGCTATTACTCGAGCGATCCCAACCAGCTGCGCAACTGATGTCGCTGACTTTCTCCTGCACGACGTCATACTCCACCACGGTGCTCCCCGTCACCTGCTCACCGATCGCGGCCGCTGTTTTCTTTCCAAAGTGCTCGCCGAACTGCTCCGCTCCTGCTCCGTCCGTCATCAATTCGCCACGGCATACCATCCGCAGACGAACGGCCTCACTGATCATGAAAAATAACAAATCAAAAAACAATAAAACTAAGAAAATAAACAGAAGTAAAATAGAAATAAAATAAGCAATAGAAACAAGAAAAATGAATAGAAACAAAAAATAAAAATCTAATGAAAAAATTAAGTAAAGAATGTAATGAAAAATAAAAATAATAAAAACAATAAAACGATAAAAATAACACATGAAACACAAATAAAAACGAAATGGAAAACGTGAAAAGTTAAAGATAAAAATAAAAACAATAAAAATAAGAAAAGAAACAAAAATAAAAATTAAAATGAAAAACTTAATGTAAAACAAAATATGAAAAATAAAAAAATAAATAAAACCAGTGCGCCAAGAAAAGCAGCAGCGTCTTGCAGCACTTCAGAGAGCCAATGTGCCCCCTGAATTTTTTGCGCTTATAGATCTTACACCATTCCCGGCGCAGTGGTTCAGAGGCTAAGCGATGCTCCACTGCTCCGGCAGGTGGCCGCTCCAAATGCTGCCACCCAGGTTGCTGTCCCCTAGAAACTCTCGTCACCAGTCAATAGTTGCACTGCCACCCGCCACTATGGACAGATTGCGATTACGTCACAAGATCATGTGACCTAGGTGGCGGGTTACTCATGTTGCACACACGGCGATACCCGGCTTTGCCTAGAAGAGTGAAGCTATCGCTTCAAAACATGAGCTTTTTTGCTCACATTAGTGGTAGTTACGAGGACATCCTTGTTTTGCAGGCGACTGCTATTATCAGTATCGCAAGCTTTTTTACTTCTCCAGAATCACCTCACGCATTGATAACAACAAAACAAGATTTTCAGGAGCGAAAAGGTCGTACGACAGGTCGAAGTGCGGTTCCTACATTATTACAGGGTGTGTCATCTCAGAGTTTCTCAACAATATTTAAAATAGTATTTTTGAGTTCAAAAATCGTTTTATTCAGACATAACATGGTCACCAGTGTAGCGCATTCGAATATATTTAAAACATGCTATCTAGGAGGCTGATTAATAATGTTGAATAGTTAACTTTTGAACTATTACTCTTGAATTCTTTATTTATCGAGGCAGCCGCCGTGGTGGTTCAGTGGATATGACACATGGCTGCTCCCCCGAAACACGGGTGTTCAGTCCCGGCCGCGGCGGTCGACGCATTTCGCTGAGCGTGAAGTACTTAATCCCGTCTACTGCACGTACGTGAAAGAATCCCCCGTGTTTGAAAATACCCGCACTCCACCACTACAGCATCCCTCATGGCCTCAGTTGCTTTAGGGTGTTAAACCACATCTGCATACATAATGAGAGGCCTTTGCACACCTAATACCCTTACTACTTTGTAGATTTTTGAAAATGACATTCACGTCCCAGCTACAAAGCCACCAACTCTTTGGGCAGAGACCGCGCGATACGAGCCCGCGTCGCACACACCACGACGAGCCTGCCACGTGCTCTCGGCCCGCACCGCTGCGTGGCACACGCTCTGGCGCCGTTTCTGGTCGCGCGGTTCTGCGTTCGCCTTGCGCGAGCTGCCGCAGTCGCATAACGTTTCTCCACGTTAATGACGTTCGAGTAACGTTGTTTTCTGCAAACGTTTCCAAGGTGACGGCACCTACATTTATTTCTTATTTTGGCCTCCGATCTGCAGTGTCCTGTTGACGCTTTTCGCGAAAACTGCATGTGACGAAAACCTGGATATAACGAAAAATCTCAGACTTTTTTCGAGTTCTTTACGACAAAGTTTAACTGTAGAGCCAACATGAAAAAAAGAATGATTCTAGTGAATGTGTTCTCTGGACATTTAGTCAAGCACGCTTGGCTTAACTTGCGTGCATTGTCAGCATTAAAAAAAATGTTTTGTAACTATTTTTTGTGAGCACCTTCCCCTGTTTTTTTTGTACCTGGCCTCATATCGCTGAAACTTGCCTCGTTAGGAACGAAGTCTTCTTTGTGACTATTCCGTTCATGCTGCTCCCTCGCTGCTCCAGGATTATCGTTCTGATACAAAGGTGCTCCAAAATAGATATTTTTCTGCTCCAAAAATTTCTCCAGATCTTGATATGACTGGTTCACCAGTAGTGGCAGGGGCGAGCAATCCTTTGTCATGTCAATCTTAGGCTTCTTGTGTGCACCCTTAACATCACATACGAAGTTGAAATAACGGTATTCGTTGAAATTATCAGAAAATGAAAATCTCACATTAGCGTAGCTCTGATCCTCCAAGGAGATCATGTCTCAGACAATTTCAGCAGGCGGCAAACTTTTTCTTAGCAGTGAAAACTGAAAGATCAGTTTGCCGGTGTTGCGGAGAATGATTGAAGCATGTGCTGCCCCAGAGTTGCTTCGGCCGCTGCGGAGATATGAATGCCATTTCGTTAAGTCCTTGAACTGCTACGCACATTTATTACGGTCGCCTACAAGCTTCTCAATAAATAAGGACCCTGGCGGTAATAGTTAAAAAGTAAGCAATCCGTATTAGTTAAATAGCCCTCTAGTTGGTACTAATTCTATGTATTCAAAAGCAATGCATCGGTACACATGGCATGCCGGAAAAGGCATCTTTTAGCCCACAGTCTTTTTTTCCTTTTTAACACCCTCAGATGCAACACACTGTATGTAGAAAAGCAGGGATACCAAATTTTTACTTTGTGCTAGACCTGAAGTACGGCTCTCGGATATGAAAGCGTTACCTTCACTGCGTATCAGTTGTGGTTGAGGGAGGATAACTGGTTTAAAATTTAGGAGGACTGGTATGCTTCGCCTGAAGTGTAGATGCCATAGCGGCTTCCGCTCCTTTTTCTTCTCATTCCTTTTCTTTCTCACCTAAACTCAAGTTGCAGTCGCAGTTCGTCAGCACATTTTTCTCGGCAAACCCAATGCTACGAACGCCAGCATAGCTCCCGCACCGAACGAACGGGCAGCAAACCGCAAGCTTCGTGGTGAACGCGCTTTGGATGCGCGCAGTGTTCGCCGCTCACCACGTGATTCATGCGTCCCCGGCACGGCCCCACTGCGACCGAGCGAGACGAGCGGGATGCGCTGCTGTCGCGCGCTATCTGTTGGGGCAGTGGCGTACATTTCGAGGAGGAGGAGGAGGGAGTGGTTTTAGTGGGCGCCGCCTTATGGCGCTACGTGCGCGCCAAGCGGAGAAGAAATGTAGAAGAAACCTACTTTCCTACTCGCTTAACTGCGACTTCTGTAGTTTCCATGCTCGTAATTACTAATATACACCGCAGTGCATGTTTCTAAAGCACCCTTGTAAGACAACGCCGTATTCACTAGACGAGCTTTTGCTCATTCCAAGCCGTCGAGCTGGCGTGGTGGTGTGGTTAGATCGCTCGTCTCGTACTCCGGAGTGCCCTTGTTCGGTTCCCCAACTCGGCTGTATTTGTTAATGCTTCTGTGACTTTTCACTCGCGACCAACGTCGCCGACGCCGACAACGACAGCGGATTTTCTGCTATACGGGGCCCTTAACGCTCTCGCGTTAATATCACGTAAGAGCTTGAAAACGTTCACCGGCCGGCCAAGCTCAACCTTAGGATGTTGACAGCAGCGTGGCGGGGATACAGAGGCAGAAATATTATTTCGTTTCACGCTGCCAGAAGGAAAGGAACGACGTCAAGCATGCTACGACCATGGCAATGCAGCGCATCAAGAAGGATCGAAGGATGTGTCAGTGCATGGGACATCTGGATCTCCATGTGCGATATTTCTACGCCACGGCCCACAAAACTGACACAGAAAGGAAACAAGAAAAGTTTTATAAACCATTTAAAGCTCACTGTGACATATGTGCGGCAGTTCTCACATTCCTAGGGTCCTGTGCAGCGTTCCAATGCTTGTACCTTGGTTTCTTAAAATAAAATTATGCTCGAATATCCATCTAAGCGTATTGTTACGTGGCTGCTAGAAGCAGCAGAGGTAATCTGCTACGCAAAGGTCCGACGGCTTGGAATAGTCTCACAGCACACAAGCGCGCACCTGAGCGTCGTCTTCGTTATAAAAGCCCTTCGTCGTCCTCCCAGCATCCGTAGCATAACCCCCCTCGCAGCAAAAGCACCGTCCCGGTGCGCACTACACAGGCCACGGAGACGGCGAGTTGTAAGGTTTGAGGCGGAACACATGTACGATGTTGGTGCGCGGTGCAGCGGCCGGGGACAGTGAATGTAGCGGGGTGACCTCGTACGTCACCGCGGTCACGGGACGTACGACCCGATAAGGACCTGTATATCGCGGGAGCAGTGTTTCACACAGGCCCACACGGCGGGACAGGACCCAGGGCAACACAACGGAGTCAGGACAGTAGGAGACTTCACGACGGCGACAGTCATGACGGCATATCTGAGTGAATTGGGAGGCCGACAGCCGCTCGCGGGCGGCAAGACGAGCAGCGTCGGCGCGAGCGATGGCGTCCCAAGCGTAAGGACTCGTGGAGGCGGTGGCAGGCACTACACTGTCGAAGGGCAGCAAAATATCGCGGCCAAAGAGAAAGTGAAAAAAAAATCGCTGCGGCTTAGCTTGGTTAAAGGGTCCCTGAAAGGGGTGTCTGAGGTTGGCAAAAAAATACTTGCATTATGTAGAGCGTAGGCTACTGAACGTTCACGCCGCGTACAATACATCAAAAGCAAGCAGATAATTTCTAATACATTTTCAAAAACTCCCGCTCCTGAGCATCGCGGCGACCAGCGGCGGTGAACTTCCGTCCGAATCTGTACTCATTACGTCATTTTAGCACTCTTTACGTCACCAGCGCAGACCTATCATTGGTTCGCGGTGCCAACGTGAAATCGCACATTTAACAAACTAAAAGCTCTAGATACTTCACATTCTTACTCTTTTCGAAAACATTTCCCTTTTCAGCAAGAAGAGTTGTCGTTTATATGCATGTTTGCGCGGTTATTGTGTGTTAGGTGTCCGAAATTAGTACTGCACTTCCGGTTTACTGTGTTTTCGTCTGCTCGTACCGCTTGTGTCACTCCGCCGGGCCGCCGGCGCCGCCGCCGAACCCAATCGAGAATCGAGGTGCGATTTGGAGTCACCGCACTACTGATTTCTGTCGCGACCTCCGTCGCATGCGCAGTCAAAACGGACCGGCCGTGCTGTGTCGTTGGTTGCAAAGCCAGGGTTCGGCAAGATGTTGCCCTTCCGCACTGTCTGCCGAAAGATGGAAGTGAGCGAGCTGTCGACGTCGTCAGGATTCTGCGCCGGATTCCTGAACGGCGTGTCCTTAAAAACTTGGCCGCCGCGCTGCACCGATTGTCGCTTGCGAACTGCCGCCCCACTACAAGCAGGGACATATGGAGCGGTGAGCTTCGCTGCGCCGCTCTACCCAAGTTCCGCTCACAACCGGTGTCGCACTTCGCCGCCGTGCAGCAATGCCTGAGCGCTGCTTGGGATGGTGTACAAATATCACAAGGCAAGATCGCCTTGTTATCAGAAATACTGCTCGAGCAGCTACAAGCGAGCTTTCGGCAACGGCACCGCTCGCGGGCGCTCCGGGCGACGAGCTCTGCTGCTGCCAGGCTGCCGTGGTCGTCGCTAGGCCTTATTGCATCTAGGCATCGAAGCCGCAGCGGCCGGCAACGTTTGCGGCCGGCGCTTCCCAAGCCGCCTGAGCTATAATAAAAGGCTTACTCTACACATCGCTTTGCAGTCAACAGCATCATCTCACAATAAAATAATAGTATGGTTACTTTCCGCGACTCCTTCAGCAGCGAAGCGAGCGGGCGCCAGGCGAGCCGGACTCCTCGTCGGGCCAGCGGCAGCTGCGAGACGGTTGTGGCAAGAAATTTGCTCGTATCACAGTCGTTACCTTTACCAGCAGCTCAGTATTGGTCAGCGATCCTCAAAAATGACACATTTTTCACATTTCTTATCCCAGGGTTTATTATTTACTTCAAGAACAAACTTTAGCTCCTTTTTATGACGCCGGCAGACGGGATCCAGGCTGGCCGGCCGGCCGGCATGCTCGGCGTACCGCACGTTCGCACAAGAAAATACAAAACAGCCATGATACCAGACAGGATGCTTCCTAGATTCGAGCAACGACAATATACCTGTGCAAAAGTGGATCTTTCGGCAATGACAGCGCCTGCGGCAACGCCGCGCGACGAACTGCGCGCTGATCCCAGGCTGCCCAAGTCGTCGCTAGGCCTAGCTGGTTTCGGTTCGAAGCCGCAGCTGACGGCGCTTCGGAAGTCGCCTACGCTATAATAAAAGGCCTACTCTTCACATCGCTTTACTGCGAACTCGTCCCTTTATAAAAAGATATGTTCGATTTCCACGCCGCCTTCAGCAAAGGAGCTAGAAGACGGCACGCGAACCACACCTATAAAAAAAATCAGCACCAAAGCGGCTGTGGGATGAAATTTCCTTGTATCGCAGTCATCACTTTTACCAGCAACTCGATATTGGCCAACGATCGTCAGAAATTATGCATTTTTGGCGTGCATCAATCCAAGGGCTTGCTACGGACGAGAACAAACAATACTAGCGCGTTTTTCAGTCGCCGGCGGCCGGCATCTGGCAGGCCGGCCCGGCGTGGCTCGGCCCCGAGCGCCGTCAGGAGCGCGCTGTATACGGCATCATGATGCTGCCGCTCTCCACGCTCGTATTGGCTCCCGCTTCTCGTCGTTGCGTTTTCCGCGCGCGGCTCGTCGTTGACATCCAGCAGGTTGGACGCAGCCGACGAGCTGCGATCGGTCGTTACGACGTCGTTCACAACGGCGCGTCGCAGCGAATCGCACACACTTTTCGCATATGTGTCCCCGCCTTAAGGCTGAAATCCCATTTCGCCACTCATCCGCAAAAGTCATTCCTTCAGCTCGGGGTCCATAGTACGAGAGAAGCCGCAGCGACGGGTGCGAGACACAGGCGAACACAGCGACAGCGAGCGAGCGAGCGAAAGAGCGTGTCAACCGGAAGTAAAGAAACCGATCTCGTCGATGACGTATTTGTGGGCGGAGCATGGTCCCGGCCTGTAATCTTTATTTTTTATGGTTCGCTCAGGTGTACGAGTTGAGAGGGAAAAGGCTGGTGGTCATTTTTAATAGCCATTATCTCTGGTTCCACACAAGGTAGATCAAAAATTTTTACGGTAGGATGATGGATCCTTGGATGTCTATCAATACTTCAACTTCTCTTTGCCTACATGGACACCGTTTCAGGGACCCTTTAAGCCCGGTAATTGCGAAAGCAATATCCGTACCTACGCCGTGGTTCAGCTGGTAGTGTAGCTGGTGGTGGTGCTTGTGGTTAGACTTGTGGCGATGCATCTGTTATACAATCCAATCCAATGCAATCCAATCCAATGTAATCTAATCTAATCTATTCTAATACAATCCAATCCAATCCAGTCCAGTGAGGCCGCCGTTCATGTGCACCGCCGTCGCACACGGACGGCGCGAGATCGCGAAGCAATGTTAAGCCGCTGGTGGTTGGCACAGCTACTGCTTTCTAGCGACGTGAGTCGAGCCTAATCTCTTCAGCGTAACGCCACAATCGCGCTCCTAGCGGAGAGCGCAGCAGTTAGGCGCCGGTGGTGGCACCGCCGCGGCTTGCGACGGCGCGAGTCGGTCGCCCTTCTCTTCGGCGTGACGTCACAGCACCTGTTGCGCTCCTAGCGGAGAGCGCAGGAGTTCGGCGCCGGTGGTGGCACCGCCGCGGCTTGCGACGGCGCGAGTCGGTCGCCCTTCTCTTCGGCGTGATGTCACACATTACGTCACACAGAGGTCAACTAAAGGTCAATAGTGGCACTGCCGCGCCATGGCAAAAGCTGAAAGTGCAAGTAGTAAATCTTTAGCTTTAAAAGGAGAGAAAGCGGCTGTATTGTGACGATTAGATTTGTAGAGGAATGTAACAAATGGGAGGCTAATACCCCAGTCGCGGTGATGGCCGGAGACGTGCATGGAAATTATGTTAGTGAGGGTACGGTTCAGACGTTCAGTGATGCCGTTCGTCAGCGGTTGGTAGGCCGTGGCGAATTGATGACGGTCGGAGCAGGAGCAGAGCAGTTCGGCGACCACTTTGGAAAGAAAGTAGCGGCCGCGATCGGCGAGCAGGTGACGGGGAACACCGTGGTGGAGTATGACGTCGTGCAGGAGCAATTCAGCGATATCAGTGGCGCAGCTGGTTGGGATCGCTCGAGTAATAGCGTAGCGCGTCGAGTAGTCCGTCGCGACGGCGATCCATCTGTTTCCCATAGCTGACACCGGAAAGGGACCGAGCAGTCTGAGGCCGACACGGGAAAACGGGTCTACTGGGATGGGAATCGGCTGAGGGTGTCCGGGAGGGAGAACCGAGGGCGTCTTCCGTCGTTGCCAGAGCTCGCAAGCGGCCACATAACGGCAGACAGAACGGTATAGACCGGGCCAAAAGAAGCGGCGGCGCACGCTGTCGTAGATGCGGGAGACTCCAAGATGACCGGCCGTGGGAAATTCATGAAGCTGCTCAAGGACGCTGCAGCGCAGGTGCTGAGGGACCACGAGAAAGAGGTCAGCGCCATCAAGCCGCATATTGCGCCGGTAGAGGACGTTCTCATGGAGCACAAACGGAGCGAGGGAAGCATCAGAGCGGTTGGCAGTGAGGCGGTTGATGAGGGAACGTAGCGAAAAATCAAAGCGCTGTTCATGCGCAATGTTGCCGAAGGCCGAGATGAATAAAACGCAGGCGTAGCCTCAAATTCGTTGGAGGAAGGCGGATCGACAGGGTGAAGGGACAAGCAATCCGCGTCCTGGTGCAAGCGGCCGGACTAGTGGACGACACAAAATGTATACTCTTGAAGGCAAAGAGCCCAGCGCCCCAGCTGGCCAGTAGGGTCTTTGAGCGAAGAAAGCCAGCCTAAAGCGTGATGATCCGTTATATCAGAGAACGGGTGCCCAAACAAGTAAGGGCGGAGTTTTGCAATAGTCCAATCCACGGCAAGGCATTCCCGCTCGGAGATAGAATAGTTGCGCTCTGACACAGAAAGGAGACGGCTGGCGTACGCAATAACGCGAAGCTTGTTGCGTTGCCGCTGAGCAATTAGGGCACCAATGCCATGGTCGCTCGCATCGGTCCGAAGTTCCGTAAGGGCTGAAGGATCAAAGTGCGCCAACACAGGTGGAGCAGTGAGGGCACTGATGAGGGCTCTGAAGGCGTAAGCTTGGGTGGGTCCCAAAGAGAACGGGATGTCCTTCTTGAGAAGCGTGGTAAGAGGGTGGGCTAATTCCGCAAAGTTATGGATGAACCGGAAGAAATAGGAACAGAGCCCGAGGAAGCTGCGCACATTACCGGAGGAGTGCGGAGTAGGAAACGAACGCACTGCGCGGATTTTGTCGGGGTCGGGTTTTATCCCAGCAGAATCGACCAAGTGGTTAAGGACCTTGAGCTGACGGTGGGCAAAGGTACACTTCTGCGAGTTCAGCTGAAAACCAGCGCGGCGGAAGACGACAAGGATGGCTGAAAAGCGATGCAGGTGGCTTTAGAATGTGGACGAAAAACGATCACGTCATTTAAGTAGCAGATGCATGTCGTCCATTTAAAACCGCGCAGAAGGGAGTCCATCATGCGCTCGATGGTCGCAGGGGCATTGCAAAGGTCGAAAGGAATGAGTTCAAATTGGCACAGGCCTTCCGGGGTGACAAAGGCGGTTTTCTCACGATCCAGTTTTATTGACAGCAATCTGCCAGTACCCTGAGCGAAGATCGATAGAGGAAAAGCGGCTGGCGCCGTGCAAGGAGTCGAGAGCGTCGTCAATTCGAGGCAGAGGGTACACGTCTTTCTTTGCGACGGTATTCAGATGGCGGTAATCGAGGCATAATCGCCAGGTTTTACCTTTCTTTTTAACAAGCCCGACAGGGGACGCCCAAGGACTACTCGAAGGCTCGATGATGTTGCGGGCCAACATCTTGTCCACCTCTGCCTGAATAACACGACGCTCAGAGAGAGAGACCCCATAGGGCCGTCTGTGAACAAGGCGGGCCTCACCGGTGTCAATGCGGTGGGCGACAACAGAGGTTTTACCCAAGGGACAGTCCCCAAAGTCAAAGATATCACTGTAGGTGGACAAGAGGCAGTGAAGAGCTGTAGAATCAGCAGAGGGCAGATCGGCAGCGATTATCGTGGCAATAGGATCCGCACGAGAGGGCCGCGATGCAGGGACGTTGGAGACGGCAGTCGTGGGGTCAGGAGCCAGGGCAGGAACTGTGCAGTTGGTCAATGGGGACCATGGAGGAAGGAAAGAACTAAGGAGAGGCCCTGACGCCACTTTTTGTTAAGCCGCCCCGCAACCGGAAGTTGGCTAGGCTCTCCTCACTATCTTCTTTCTCCACCGAGCTACGGGGCGGGGATCGCGCGCGGCTCGCAAGCACTTCGTAAAAGAAAGGTATAAAAAAAACCGCGCCGCTCGCCGCTACACTTTTACACCTCCCTCCCCGCAAACACGCACCTAAACACAGTCCGGCGCACAGGTGCGGTGAACCTTTTCCGACGCCAGGCGAAGAAAGACGACATCCTCCTCGGGCTACTGTACACCCGCCGTGTGGCCTTCGAAACGCAGCTCAGCATCGCCGAGAGCGGCTTCATGTTTCTGTGCTGTTTGGTGAGGTTCGAAAGTTCGCTGATCAAAACAATCAACGCTTCTTCGCGTGTCGAAGCGCGGTTCCGGAGTGCCACCTTTTCGCGAGATTGATTTCAATGCATCGATCGCTCCGCGTAACGACACCAAGTTTGCGAACAAAATATCAAATGAGCGGTTATTTGCTGCATTTAAAAGCAATCTTAGATGCGTGCGTAACGTCACGATGCCAGACATGTAGACTTTAACACGCAAGGCCGAACACACCGTGACGAAAGCCCGTCCACCGCCACCGAGAAACACTCGGGCCCCTAGCAACAACGACTCTAACGACGCCGTACGCCGTTGCTAGTGGCCCGAGTTTTCTTAGCAACAACGACTACGTTGCTAGTGGCCCGACTTTTTAAGCCTAAATTTTGACGTCACTTCCGCCACATTTTCGTCAATGCATTGGGAATACGAAGGGCCTCTCCTTAGTTTTCCTTCCTCCATGATGGGGACCGATCAGCAAGTGAAATGCCGGTCGGAAGTACCTGAGGGGACAGGCTGAAGTTGAGGACAGGGAGGCAGGTGCAGTTGTTGGTGATGTGGACAATGGTGTGGGGAAAGAGGACGTTACGATTCAGAATCCCAGCGGTGATAGGGCAGGCGACGTAGTCTCCATCAGGGAAGGGAGGAGAAGGCGACAAAGGGTGTAGACAGCAGCTTGTGGCGGGAGACGAGCAAACTCGGTGGATTGAAGGCGAGGTGAGCTGGTGGAGTCGTCATAGCACAGGGGCAGATCCAATCGGAGAAGGCCTGAGGCCAATAAGAGCTGAATGGGTGAATGGGTGGTCATGATCACAAATAGCATTTGTCTTGTACCTTTTCTGCTAATCCCACCCCTTATGTAATACCCCGCGAGGGGTCTTTAAGGTAATAAAATGAAATGAAATGAAATGAAAGTCAAGGCCAAGGATCACGTCCTGAGGGCACCTGGTCAGGACGGTGAACAGAACGGGTATATGACGTCCGGCAATGCTGACTCTCGCAGTGCACATTCCAATCACGGCAGCGGAGCTGCCATCGGTGACGCGAACGGTGGACATGGCGGCGGCCGTGAAAACTTCGGGGATCGAATTTAGCAAACTCCACCAAATGTTATGTGGCCGCCAGAAACAGCTGAGGTAACCTGCTACGCAAGGGACCGACGGCTTGGAGTATTCTAACAGCACACAAGCGAGCACCTCAGCGTCCTCTTCGTTACAAACCACTTCGTCGTCCTCGCAGCGTTCGTAGCAATATTTTATTCCTGCATTTTTTGCGTACACTTTTGCTATCGGTTTGTACTTAATAGTGCTCCATCTGCGCCATTTGGGCCATTCTGATACATTCACATTTTGCTGCGCCAGTCTGCTCCAAAAGGGGCAAATTGATCAATATTGCGCCTTAGCTGTACCATAAAGACGACACGGTCACGGGAAAACCACTACTATGTCACGTTGTAGTGACGGCAGGCCAGTGGTCAGAAAGACAGTAACAAGACTTTCAAACGAAGCTCTTTATTTGGGCTGACTTGCGCCCGCAAAAGCACTAAACAGCACGGCAGTGGCGTAAGCAACAAATGTGCTCCTCAGTCGTCGAATTACAATTGCCCGCCGTTCGCGGCATCGCTCAATTTTAAGCCGGCAAGGAAACTTCGAGATAACAGGTCAAGATCATCTACAGTGATGTGGAAACACGTATACTCCGTTTCATACATCATGTGCAACGCTGTGAAGGCTACGGAAGTAGTCCGCAGAAAAAAATAAAGAAAACTGTATCACTCTGCGCTGTTTTGTGGCCGTGTGGTCTAACGCGTCGCTCCGGGGGGTAGACTGGCAGTGGGTGTGCGTGGGTTCAAATCCCGGGTGGTGAAACTTTTTTTTCGCACATTTTTTTTTCATCCCAAGTTGAATTTCGTGTGACTTGAATGAGAGAACTCGTTTTCTTCAGAATCGCTTGAATATTATGGCGTGTTCTGAAATGAGCGGCATGCATCTGTTCATTTGATGCATACCGCATTAATGTGAGCTGTCCGAAATTCGTTGTCAGCGAGCTCGCACCGGCTTTTGGTCACCAGTAGCGGTTTTCTTCCCGATTCTGCAGAATTGTGACTATACTTTTTAGATGCAAGCGAGAGGTTTGTGCGAAAGAAGACGTTCATTCGTCGGGTTTAATTAATTAGCACAGTGGTGAGTGCTCCGCCGTGGCCCGATTAACAAGTGGCCGTCTGTAAGTTTCGGGTCAAATTATTTTTACACACACCACCTCGATATGGCCTGTTTTCCCGTGTTAAGTGTTAAATTTAGAATATAGTGCTGATTCACACAGTGAGATAAAATAGTACTGCCTCAAGAGTTAGATTCGTTATCGTGCACAAATGAAGGCAATACAGAGGCAAGTCAGCTTGTCTCGATTTCCCTGCTCTCCTAGAAGAGCAGAGCTGCTCAGGCAGGATTTTCATGCAGTCAGGTAAAAAGAGTTCCAAGCTGTGGGAGCGTCAAGAATGCATAAAAAGTTGTACAACTCTAGGTAAAAATATTTCGAAAGAGCAAACAACAAATGAGACAGGACAATAAAAAATGCTGACCCCGCAGTGTTTGCGAGAAATGGTTTATTGTGGAAACAGCCAGTGGTGCTTTTTCAAGAGCCATGCTATGATATGGAGCATTGCCCATGACGACAATGCTATTGGCCGGAATGTTTGGCAAAAACTTGTCGGTGAACCAATTCTCAAAGCAGTTGCCATCCATCTCAGAGTGGTAGTCAGCGTGGTTTCCCTTTTCTTGCTCTGAAGAAGTCAGCAGTGTCTTCCACGAATCCTGTTGCACTGCTCCCACCATGTATACAAGAATCAAACGGGCCCATTTGCCCGAAGGCGCAGCCAACCCCGTAGTTAAACCTTTCAGGAAGGCATCCTGAGATGACTTTACAGTCTTGTCCTGCCAGACGTATTCTTTTGTGTGCCCTGCGTTGACCGAGGTTTCATCTAGGTAGACGATGCACCTGTAAATGCAAAACAACCGAGTGCACAAGTCAATGCTTGTAAGTAAACAAACCCGCTGCAGCATGTAAGTAGGCAATGCACTGCAACAAACGGACTGCTGACCCCTGTCTCACAAACAGCCGCTCAAAGACGCTCGAGAAAAAGAATTATCTCAGCTTAATTGCTCTCTTGTTCTGGCTTATATTCACGCTCAGGCGGCATTTGGTAGCCAGTTTATATTCACTGTATGTTTGCATGGGGTACTTGACTAATTCGGCAACGTTTGAAATCTCTTCACTCGCGGTGACTGCGAACCAAAATTGGCAACGTTCGCAGCAGTAGCGCCAGTAACTCGCACCACCGGAGCAACTGGCAGTGTTGCTCCGTTGCTGTGTAACAGTGGGTGTCCATTCGTTCCTACGGCGACGACGAGATGGCACTACCCATTGCAGTGCTACATTTTTGGCAGTTTTGCTGTTTTTGCTTGGCGCACCAATTGGGATTTAGCGATTTAATCTGACCCATGCAGACACGTGCCGCACCGAAACGTAGCACAAAACTGGTCGTGAAACATCGCCACTACGTTTTTAGCAACAGCAACGTGGTTAAGACGATTTCTTCTAAACGTGTTATCCTGAAGCAACACTCACTGTTCTGACTACGAGGATACAAAGCTAACATCAAGCTCTATGTGAAGCCAGTCTAAACGTGCTGCGTAATAAAATAAGCAAGGAAGGATCCGTACCTGCGCTGTTCTCGGAATTCCTTGATAGCCCGCAGGTATCCGCGACGCCAGGCAATGATGTCACTTCGCTCGATCAGTGCAAGATTCCGTTTTCTTTTATGAAATGTGAATCCGATGTCCTTCATCAACCTCCACAGTGTGGTTTTCTTCAAGTTCGGCAGGTCGTCCTCCTCACTGACAGCCTTTAGCACACTGCCCAGTGTTGGGACTACCATCTTCGCGTACATACTGTGCACTTTCAGACGGATGGCATGGACTATGAAGCTGTCATTCTTGACAATTCGCGAGCTTGAAATCTTCACGTTGCGAGGTCATTTCTTCGGAGACGCCACAGGCCCGCACAGACGCTCCGCCTTGATTTTGGCAACGCTACGGGGAGATACTCCGGTGTCCTCGCTCGCAGCACTCAGTACTTCCCGAACAGACTTCTCCGAAAAACGGATCCTGGTGCGGCCGAACACATTTGCAATTGCTTGCTTGGCGTGCACGAACCTTCGGTAAAATGGCCGCTCAGCTGGACGCCATTTTCTCAAACGTGAAAGGGAGGCGGACGGAAAGAGTAAACGCGGCGGCCAGCGGGGACAGCGAGAACGTGAAATGGAAAAAAGACGACAAACGCAAAATACAATAACGCAAAACGCAAAATAATGCCACCTAGCATTGCCAGGTGGCGCATAGCTGCTGACGACGAAGTAGGGCTCGCGCCGTGTGGAGTCTGTCGCCGTGGCCTTGTCTGTCTTCAATGGCAGGGGGCCGATGGCCAAACCGGGGACTGGGCGAATCGGCTCGAAAGCCCTGCAGACCGAGGCGCCGATAAGAGCAGTTACGGTAGAGATGTCCTGGTTCTCTGCAGTGAAAGCAGAGTGGCCGGTTATCAGGTGTGCGCCAGACATCGGCTTTCCGCAAGGGCGCTCGGCGATCGTCGAAATACTGCACTGCTGGAACTGAGGACCGCGGCTCAGGAGGCGTTACCGGAAATGGTGGCGGCGAAACCGCAGCCGGGCGCCTCGCAATTTCAGCATAGGTGGGGCGGTGGCAGTCTCCTGGTAGAGGAGGTGTTTCGACAGCAGGAGCCCTGAACGCCTGTTGCACCTCCTCGCGAACAAGAGCAGAAATCGAACCTAGCGCTGGCTGCGAAGAGCTGCAAAATTTCAGGACCCCTTCACGCACGATGGTGCGAATCAGTTCACGCAGATCGTCAGGGTGGCTCCCGGAGGTAGCAAACGATGCGGTGACAGCAGCAGCATGCACGGGCGGTCGTAGGTCGCAGAACGTTGTTGCAGGACCTTTTCCATCGTTGTGGCCTCTGTAAGGAATGCAGCAACGGTCGATGGTGGGCTGCGCACGAGGCCTGCGAAAAGCTGCTTTTTGACGCCACGCATCAAATGCCGGAGTTTCTTTTCTTCCGGCATGGCCGGGTCAGCTCTTCTGAAGAAGCGCGTCATGTCCTCGACGTACATCTGGACACTTTCGTTCGGCAGCTGGATGCGTAGTGCACGCTCAGCTCGTTCACGACGATCCACGCTTGTGTAGGCCTCCAGCACCCGACGATGGAACTCATGCCACGTGATTAAAACGTCCTCTCGGTTTTCAAACCAGGTGCGAGCGCCATCCTCGAGGCTGAAGTAAACGTTCCGGAGTTTGGCTGCGTCGTCCCATTGGTTAAACGCAGCTACGCGCTCAAAATGAAGGAGCCAGTTCTCCACATCCTCAAAAAGTTCCCCACGGAACGTCTTGGGAATCCGCGGAGTCTGCAAGGTGTAGTGGGATGGCGCGGCAGCGGCAGTTTGCAGAGGAGGAGGAGTGGCTGTCTCCATGGCGCCGCTCTCGACTAGTCCTACCTCCGAAGGCAGTCCCTGGATCCTCCGACTGAAGCGATGTACCGGGGTGTCAAGTGGTACAGGGCTGGCGCGACGGCTTCCTGGAGGGGTCTCTTGCATGGGCTCACGGGTACCCAGCACCTCCACCAGCTTGTAACGTACTTGTTGACGACGGGGGCTTTAATAACAAGTGCGAAGACAGACAAGGCCACGGCGACAGACTCCACACGGCGCGAGCCCTACTTCTTCGTCGTCAGCAGCTATGCGCCACCTGGCAATGCTAGGTGGCAACATCACAGATTTCGACCGATTCGCTCGCAATATCATCGTTTTTTGTCACGCTGATGACAAATCTATTATCCACGAAGCCTGTCCGCAATGCATTTGTTATTTTTCGCTCACCACAAGCAACGCACTATTTTCTGTCATGGATGCAGGCTGCGCAAAAAAGAGCGCTAGCTTTGACAGCGTTGCACCTGATGTATGAAACGGAGTTTAGATGCAGCTCTTGATGGCTGTGATCAACCGAGATTAGTTCGGTCGCTTCCCGCGTCACGAACAAAAATGATAACACCCCTTTCCTGCGGCCTTGCGCGAACGAACGGACACTACAATGATATGTGGCCATATTTTGAACCATTCACGGTTTCATTTGCCAACCTAGGGTGCTATTGGGATGGATTGTTGAATTTAGTAGCCAGTTTATTAGGGCACATGAAGCATGTGGGGAAAGGTGGTTATTTCACTTTTTTTTTTAATCTGGCTCCCCCTGCTCCCTTCCTACTTGTAAGCCGTCTCAGCACGCTTGCGCAGCAGGCAATGCAGCAGACGACGACGACGCTGCGCCTAGCGTTACTACCGGCATACTCTTTGTCGTGCAGCTCGGATAGCGAGAGCTTTCCTTCCTCCATGTTCGCGCAGCCCCGCCGCAGTGGCTCAGTGGTCACGGCGCTCAGCTGCTGATCCGAAAGACGCGGGTTCGATACCGGCCACGGCGGCCGAATTTCGATGAAGGCGAAATTCTAGAGGCCCGTGTACTGTGCGACGTCATCCTCATCATCATCAGCATTACTATATCCTCTGCAGGGCAAAGGCCTCTCCCATGTCTCTCCAATTAACCATGTTCTTCGCCAGTTGCCGCCACTGTATACCCGCAAACTTCTTAATCTCATCCACCCACCTAACTTTCTGCCGTCCCCTGCTACGTTTGCTTCCTCTTGGAATCCACTCCACGCGATGTCAGTGCGCGTTAAAGAACCCCAGGTGGTCGAAATTTCCGGAGCCCTTCACTACGGCGATCCCTCATATCCCGAGTTGCTACGCGTTGTTAAACCCTAATAAACCAACTAAACCAAGCATCATGTCGGTTGCATCAAAAGGCTGAGTCATGTCTGTCAACCCTTAAGAGGGCTGAAGATGTATCTTGTGGGTTGAAGAGCAAAAACTAGGAGCAGGCCCAATGATGTCAAGCTTTGTTTGAACAAAGAAATTTCGTCCTCGCTGACTCACTTCGCGAGCTTGATGAATTTGCAAAAATTCCATGGAGCGTTGATATTGTAAACGAGGATGTAATGAACCTCCGTGTAGCGAATTCCTCGATATTATGAAGTCCGTGTGCCCCATTGCCGCCCCCGTTGAAGCGTGTGTATTTGAGACCATGTAATGAAGGAGTTGTGGTGGTTGACCTTGATGTAACAAAGTGGCTATGCCATCTATCTGTTAGTGCTGAGCCACTGAAAATTTTGCAGAACCGCGCGAAAGTTTCGTTATGATCAAGCACAAACTGACATTAGGGGAACGCCGATCGCAACGAACGGCTGCAGTCGACACAACGCGCCGTGCTCCAGCGCCGTCGGCGCATCTCCGGCACTTTCTCGTTTGGAGCATCATACCACCAGGCATTACAACAGTTGATGCTCAAAAGCAGCGAAAAGCAATAGGGCAAGCAAAAAAAATTGGCAGTGGCTTAGCTGTTGTTAAGCCTGGGTACACAAGCGAAAAGCTGCTGTTACGCTTGGTTTGACGTCATGGCTGTCGCAGTTCGCGCACAATGCACTGGGAGCACCACGATTACGGTGGAGGCGTTCGGCCGTCCACACTCTGCCTGTACGGAGGCGGAGGAGGAGACGCGCGTGTAGTGAATACGGTGCTGTCTTAGAAGATTGCTTTAGAGGTGTCCATTCCTTTTGGGTCTTGACATTGACAGAAAAGGAAAGACATACAAAGCACTTACTTTCAATTGATTTTATTTCATGCGAAAAACAATTTTATACTCATGGTAATCACCTGCGCAGGCTTACAAGAATATTACCAACTAGTGATAGCTGGCACGGCACGTTCTTTCAGACAACCGGCATGCCCGATGTAAGATAGGACATCTCTTTTTCTGACAACAAAATTGATGGAGCGCTTACGCAATCATCGCCCGCTCGTGCTATCTCTAGTGCCTCCGCAATCTCTCTCATTATTTGACATTTACTTTTACTTTTAAAAAGTACCTTACAACTGTGAAACACGGGATGGTTGCCTTCCTTGCTTTTCTCTGCACTTCAGACAATGGACACTGAAGTGCCCACGTCTTTTGTTTTCACGTTGTAATTATGCTCTCCTAACCTCGCATTTATGCATCTTGCCGTCTATCCTATGTAATAGTTGCCACATGTCAAGGACACCCAGTACACGACGCCTCCTACTCATCTTACAAATGGCTTTTGGTGCCTTGCCACATGTCAAGGACACCCAGTGCACGACGCCTCCTACGCATCTTACAAATGGCTTTTGGTGCCTGATTGTGCAAGCGGCCTTTCCCTGGTTTCCGGAAGTGCTTTTCTTGCATAGGGCACTCAACTTACTCGGGGCTGAAAACAAAACGTTTACGTTTACCTTGTTGCCCATTTTTCTCAGGTTTTGTGATAGCCTATGCTTATATAGAAAGCCAAATTTGTACGCGCCGCCGATGTACACGCCGACGTTTGTACGCGCCGACAATGGCGGCCGGGTTTCCCCGTGCGCGCCGCATTCTTTGGGGCAAAGCCATCCCCGAGCATTTCCTGGGGGAGATGACGAGAGCGCGCAATTGCTGCGCTCGCTTCGCTGCCTGGAACCAGAATTCCAGCGGCAAGGCATGACGGATCCCCGTGCGCCTGCCGCGGAAGGTGACGAGGGCGTGCTGCAGCAACCGCTCGTGTTGCTGGCCGGAACCCGAAGAGACTCTCAACGGCTCTGCGGAAATCCGCATAGCCTTCGAAGTGGCGCTCCCATCGCTTCTTCTGCATACCCCACGAGAGAAAACTTCCCTCCTCGCCTTGCCGGTGCTGTCATGACGCACGGTCATGGAGGATGGAAAAAAAGAGGGGAGGCCCTTTCCACACAGCACCCTGGGAGAAAAGTGTGGAGGAAATCACGTGGTTTTTCCACGATCGGGAGGCCATCTTGTCCGGGCAGCTTAGCAAAGGCGTTGTAGTTGCTGCTTGCAAACCGGGCGGTAGCATACGGCCGCGGCGTAGCATTTGCGGTGCGGCGTAGGCGTACTTTTCTCAACTGCTCTATTTTGTTTTTGATCATGCTCACAAGCTGACTTTGGCGCCATTCACTCATACCTCAGGTGGAATTCGCTGCATTGATTTCAACGTACCCGGCGACCACGATCGCACGGGCATTTCGTCTACTGCGTCACTGCTCGGAGCCGTCGGGAGGCCACCGCTGCTCACTGAGGAGCACTCGCGCCGTTCGTTCACCAGTGATTCAATACGGCGTGCGCTAGAGAGGTCGTCGGCGTATTGTGCGGACGTTTTGCGTCCTGTGCGTGCGGTGTGCGTGTGCCATTCGCCTTCCCGTTTCCATCGGCAGTGAAACCTCGTCACTATTAGGCGTGTTCTTGCAACACTCCAGTGATGGTCAATGGTGTTAGTGTTGCTGTCCTTTTCGTTTTTCACGATTGCGCTTGTGTGAGCAGCGGGGGCCGTTACATGGCGGAGAGCGATATTTTAAAGGAAGCAGCTGCGCTTGCTTTGATCTTAGTATACTGCAGAAACTTTGTTACACGCCCGTTTCAAGCGTGTAACGTTTGAAGCATCTTGCTTATGGGACGTGCCGGGCTCAAGTGTATTCGTTCATATCGTAGCCAGGTCTGAGTTTCTGGTCGCGCGCTATGTTCAGAGCGGTTTCCAGTTGCAGGCTTGCAACTGCTTCTCTTTTTGATGTCATGGTCAAGAAGTGCGAAAAAGACGAAGCTCTAACTGAATTAGGAGGCTTTTTCTCACGTGTATTTCTTTTTTTATTGCACCTATGCCCTGTGGTAGTGATATTTGGGGTAAAAAGTACTCGTTGAAATCACTATCCACATGTGCGCTGAATTTCATTGATGCCTGTGGTTATGTTGAAGAAAAATAATTTGATGCATTCATTACGTACAATAGACTGACTTTCATTTTATGGATTGTCGATCACAAGTAAAGTGTGCTACTGTGCAGTGACATTACAAGCTAGTAGTTCATCAGTAGCGAAAAGCGGTGCGTACAGTTGCAGCTCTACACATTAAACATGAAACACACGATTGAAATGATGCACAACACCGTGAAACTTATGCTGCAGCCACTGGGTACTCCTAAACTTCTAGAAGTCTGAAAAGCTACGGTAATATATATTATGCACATTACTAGAGCTGTGGAAATCTGGAACATGCTATGTTGCCATGCTTCAAAGGGTGGATTTATGGAGGGGGGCAGTCACATTTTAAACATGTATTTCTTGGACTTTTTTCATTGAGAAAAAGATGTTCAGAATGGCTGTCCTGTGAAAAATTTAAGATAAATCCTCCCCTGCCGTCTACTATATGCACTTTGGCCCTCTCCGTTTCTGTCACCTGTGTTAGTGGCCCTTGGGGTTGTGAATCAAAAGTCATTGCTGCACGGTCACCATTACAGCACGTTATGATATTACATTTTGTGTTCACTGTCAGGAACTCAAACTTTTTAGCATACTTGCCCATCCTCACTGCTGTATACGAGGAAGCATTCCTTGCATCACCAGCCGCACGAAAACATGCTATGAAGATAAGTGCAGCATTTAAGACCAACAACAAAGTACTGCAGAATTTTTCTTACCCTCACTTCTGCAGCAGAAGGCACCATTGACACAGCCAGCTTCCCAAACATATGCAATGGAAGCAGATTGCAACATTCAGCAACAAGAGCTGCATTAAGGGGCAGGTTGAACACTAAGGTGAGGTGTGACCATGCATGGCAGCATTGTTCACGACTCAGCCGAAAGCGGGCAAGTGCACACTCATTCAGCATAAAACTGAGAGGTTTGTGCAATCCACCAGAGAGCGCGATTAAAGTGTGGCCAGTATGTGGAACACTTTCAAGTGAGCATAGCATGCAAACAACCCAATATCAATAACCTTGCTCAAGGATCTCATGCATCAACCTCATTCTAGTAAAGAAGAATTTTTTTTACAACGTCATGAGCACATTTGACAGCTGTCCACTCAAAAATCATTATGCTCTCATATAGAAAGGGTTGCAGAGTACCATTCAAATATAAGCCTCGTGCCAGCAAGCTGGACATGAAAGGCTTCCAGGGTAGCCATATACTAAAAAATTTCGGGAAGCTTAAGTTTAAAGGCAGTACTTTAGACTGCATTAAGGTGGGATAGTTTGTAATTTACTTATGACCAGGTTTTACTGTAGAGCCAGCATGAATAAAGGAATGGTTCTAGTGAACGTGTTCTCTGTACTTTTACTCAAGCACGCTTGGCTGATCTTGCGTGCAAGACATTGTTAGCCTTAATAAACTGTTTTGTCACTGTTTTCTGTGAGCACCTCCTCTGTTTTTTTTTCTTCCTAGCCGCACGTGGCTGAATTTGTATCTGGTTAGGTACAGACTCTTCTTCGTAACTCTATTCCGTTCATGCTGCGCCTGGGTTGCTCCAGGATTATCGTTCTGATACAAAGGTGCTCCAAAATGGATATTCTTCTGCTCCAGAGCTTGCTATGACTTGACCACCACTAGTAGCAAGAGCGAGCATTCCTTTGTCATGTCAATCTTGCTTCTAGTGTGTACCCCTAACATCACACATGGTGCTGAAATAACGGTGTTCGTAGAAATTATCGGTAAATGAAAATCTCCCATTAGAGTGGCTCTGATCTTCCAAGGAGATCATAACACCTCTTAAACTTGTTCAGCAGGCGGCAAACGTTTTCTTGGCAGAGAAAACTGTAAGATTAGTTTACCGATGTTGCGAAGAATGATTTAATCATCATTTCCAAATTATATTTACTGTGAATTAATTGAAATATTAACCTTTCCAAATTTGTTCTAAAGTAAATTTGGAATATTTTACTAGTTGCAGTTACGCGCACGCCCAACTTGGCTGTACCAGGCGCTTCAACTTACAGATGGCACTTTGTCAGGTGCCTGCAACGGTGGTGTGTTAAAGTCGCCAGCATTCGCTGTGCTAATGGCCTCTTGCCACCAAGTAAATATTTCTGCTTTAAAATCACCAGATTTACCGGAGATAGTGAATCAAGATTTGAAATTTCGAAGATGCCAGAAATTAACTTTCAATGCGCGTTCACACTAAACCATGGTCATCACTTGGTGTATTTTTAGGAGCTAGCTTAACTCAGAACATGTTATGAGACGCTCCTCAAACGCTAGGGGAAGAATGTGACGTTATAACACCGTTGTCGCACCGGTAGCGGACTGGGGTATTAGAAGAGTGCCGTCGTACAGTGGCGTGGCAGGAAACTTGGTATGGCAGACGCCAAATATCCTTAAGCAAGCGAAAATGCGACTCTGACGGTTAACTATTTTTGTATTAAGGAAAAAAAAGGAAATAATATCACGTGTTGTTGCGGCAACCCCAGTTGTTGCAGCTACTCGGAGGCGGGCGAAACGGTCGGGGCTCAGTTCCCGCGCACTCCACATCATACTCTACTTCGTAGCCGATCTGCCCGTGCACTCAGCAGCAAGGATAGGTGGCACGCATGGCACTACTCTCCTGCCTAGAGACGCACCGTCCCGATCCGCAGACAGGCATAAATAGAAAGGTATAGCGCAAGCAAAACGACAAGAGCTTGAAGACGTGCTCCTATCGGTTACAGTAAGCTTTGAGACGCACCACGTGACCAACGTCAGACTGAGGGGGCCGATGGGATGTTCGCGGCACAATCGGAACCACCTCGTACTTTACATTGCCTATACGACGAAACACCTTTTGCGGTCCAAAGTAGCGCTTGACTGGCTTCTTGCTGATACTTCGACGTCAAACTGGAGTCCATACCCATACACTATATCCAGGCTAAAAATGAACTTCACGATGCTGGAGAATGTACCTGCGTGCATCGACGCGCTGACGGTCCTGAACGCGTAGTCTTGCCAGCTGTCCGGCTTCTTCGGCGCACTGGCCCATCAGTTCAGCATCATCGTAAGCGAAGGCCCCTAGGTCATGTGGCAGCATTGCATCGAGCACTCTACTTCTCTTCCATGAACCAGGTGGAACAGCGAAAACCTGGTGTCTCTTGAAGGACGGAAGTATGGCGCAACTTCGTCCCCAGTCCTGTGCTCAACATCCACATATATAGAGGGCATGTCTGCCAAGGTATTATTGAGGCGCTCAGTGAGCCCGTTCACTTGGGGGTGGTATGCAGCAGTTCAGCGATGGTTTGTAGGGCTTAAGCGCATGATGTCGGCCGTTAGTTGAGTCATAAACACGGCACCGGGATGAGTGATCGGGACCTCCCGGGTACCGTAACGAACGATGATGGACTCGACAAAAAACTTCGCCACTCCGCAGCGGTTGCTGGGGGCAAAGCCCTCGACTCGGCGTAGCGCATGAGGTAATCCGTGGCGACAGCGATGTAGTGGCTCCCCGACTTGGACATGGGAAAAGGTTCAAGGAAATCCATAAGTATTTGCTGGAACGGAGTCGTCGGTGGCTGGATGGGGTGATGATGTCCAGCAAGCTGCACGGGCGGAGTCTTACGTCTTTGACATTCAAGGCAGGTCTAGGTGTGATGACTAACCATCTTAGTTGCGACCAGTAGTACTTTTTGCGAATTCGAGAGTATGCTCGACTGAACCCCAACTGTCCGGATGTTGGATCATCATGGCAGGCTTCTATAACTACGTTGCGTAGGTCAGCCGGAACAACGAGCAGCCACGACCTCGCACTCGCTGCGAAGTTCTTCTACAGAACGTTGTGGCGTAGGCGTAGGGCGGGTACTACGCGCAAGAAGATGGATGGAACGGTGCCTCGCTGTCCTTCCAAACGGGCGATCAGTTCACAAAGCTCAGTGTCGAGCCTATGCCGCGCTGCCATATCTAACGCGCTCAATTCTCCTAGAAAGGCGTCTTCATTCTCGTCGTCGTGGTCTGTAGGTGCTGAATCCGCTGGGACTTTCGAGAGAAAGTCGGCGTTAGTGTGCCTGCGGCACAATTTATACACTATCGTGGCGTCGAACTCTTGCAGCTGAAGAGCCCACCGTGCAAGTCACCCTGCAGGGTCTCTGAGAAAGCTGAGCCAACATATGGAGTGGCGGTCGGTAACAACCTGAAATAGGCGCCCGTACAAGTATGGCCTGAACTTCCTTATCGCCCAAATAACCGCGAAAAATTGTTTGTTAAGTTGTTGAGTAATTCGCTTCTTCCTTCGATAATCGCCGACTTGCGTATCCGGTGACGCGCTCGATGCCGTTCTGTTTTCGAATCAGCGCGGCGCCGAGACTTTTGTTGCTAGCGTCTGCGTGCACCTCAGTCTCAGCACCCTGGTCAAAGTGGTCGAATACAGGGGATGTCAGTAGGCTTCGTTTCAGATGTTCAAATGCACGCTGCTATTCATGGTAGCACTGGAAGGCGACGGTATTTTTCTGAGGTGAGTAAGTGGCGCAGCGGCAAGAAACACATTGCGCAAAAAGCGCTTATAGTTGGCGCATTGGCCCAATAACCTCTGCACGGTGTTCTTGTCCGATCGCGTGGGAAACGAGGCGTTGGCGGCTGCTTTGTCGGGGTCGGGGCGGATACCTTCATTACTGAAGACGTGGCCAAGGAATTTCAGTTCGACGTAAGCAAACTTCTATTCTGTCTGACAAGATGGTCGGGAAACGTGCTTGAGAAAATGGCATCATCAATGTAGACCGGGCATGTTTGTAACTTCAGGACGGCCAGCGCGGTGTCCATATCGAGCAGAAAGGTTGCGGGGGCAGTACAGAGGCTGAAGGGCATCGCCTTAAACTCATAGATGCCCTTCGGGGCAATAAAGAGCGTCTTCTCTCAGTGTCGCTCATGGACCTCTATTTGTCAGCAACCACTTTGCAGATCAATGGCCGAAAAGTAACGGGCATGTCGTAAATGATCAAGCGCGTCGTCTGAGCTGGAGCGGATAAACGTGCTTCTCTGTGATGTTGTTTGGTCGCCGTTAGTGAACGGAGAACCGAAGAGTGCCTTCTTTTTTTCTTCGCTAGCACCACCGGAGCTGCCCACGGGCTGCGCGATGGTTTAATTATGTCGTCGGCGACCATTTCAAGCGCTTGATTCTGGATCATTTCGCGCTTTATTTTTAATGCTCTGTGAGGCGACTGAAGAAAGCGCCGTCGGCAATAATTGTTTGCTTGACGATGGCCGGCTGGTGAAATCCGGATGACGTGGAGAAGCAGTCGGTGAATTCTGCACGCTGGAGGTTGCAGTAGGAGTTGTGCAGGCGAGTAATGGCGCCGGCGGCAGCTTCGGTGGCGAGCGGAGAGTCACGGAGGCGTGCGTCAAGGCGGGCTGGGGAGGTGTGGGAACAATGGAACACTGAGGATAAAGAGGACGTGTTGCACTTCTTCGTGGATAGCCGCGGTGAGGGAGGATGAAGTTCGACTGGCAGCAGGCGGGAGCAGCTGCCTAAGCTCATCCCAGACAATTACTTCGCGGATGGTCTCGTGAAGTTTCACGGCGTCGATGGTGTCGGCCGTCAAGCGTGCAGCAGAGTGACTGGAAACGCTAGGAATTCTAGCAAGGCGACGATAATGGTCCGCCCGCGAAGCCAGGGTTCGACCAATGTTCGTCGTCTCGGTGACAAAGTCGGCCACTGTTGTCGGTGGATCCCGAATCAGCTCCTGGTGGATCCGGAAGCCGCAAGGCGGCTTCGCCGAAACTGGTCACGGTCTCATCAGGTCTCTGGCACCTAGTTTGCAGGAGATCCTCTGCACGTTGTCGCCGATATTGGTTGACGAATGCCTTCCGTAGTTTAGTTTTGCAGTTTTCCCAGGACGTAATTGTCGTCTCGTGGGCCTCGTACCATTGACGAGCAGTGACCTCCAGACAAAAGTACAGGTTCTGCAAGCAATGTTCTGGAGTCCAGCCATTTGGGGCGGGCGGCACGTTTGTATTGTTCGAGCCTGTCGTCAATGTGCTCGGTGGCAGCGCCATGGAACGTTGCACCTGTAGCAGAATCAATGGGGAGGTAGACAGCGGCAGGAGCGGAGTCCGTCTGCTGATATTGGGTCACCGTTATCCTGGTCATGGGAAGTTCTGGTACACCTCTATTAATGTGGGTCGGCAGAAGACTGAATTCAGGAGCGCAGCCTCAGCGAAGGGATGGCGACCCTGGCTTGGGATCGGACTCAGCGCAGCGTGTGTCGAGCGGTTGCACTGCCTATACCCAGCACCTCTAACATATGTCAAGAGTTGTTGCGGCAACCCGAGAAGGCAGGCGAGATATGGACCAGGGCGTCCTGAACCAGATGCTTAGCGAGAGCGGGAGCCGGGTGAAGCGGTCGGGACACAGATCACGCGCACTCCACACGATCCTCTATTTCTTCGTTGCCGATTTGCCCTGATCATTCAGCAGCAAGGATGGGTGGAACGCGTTACAGTAGGGGCTCAAACCGACGAGATGTTAGCGACGATGAGCAAGCGAGGCAGTCGACACAACGGTTAGGCACATCGGCAGGCGCAACATCTTGAGATTTTCTCTTTCGTGCTACCATAGCGCCAATAGTTAAATTTAGGCTACTCCGGGTGCTATGATCATTGTTTCCTGTGCGAAGTTGACCCAGAAAGCTTGCTATAACGGCTCTATCAAAGCATCATTAGACCATGCGCCAATTTGTGTCGTCCGGCGCGATTTGATAATTGCGCTAGCATTTTCTCCTCTCACCACACGAAACAAGAGGAAACTGCAGCTTCTTGGCAGTTGGCAAACGCGAACTCAGGCAATGCGCGCGCCTGCGCTAATCGTCCACTGAACTGTACTGGGGAGAGCTAATCGCTGTGCAGGACTCAGCCAATGCGAAGACAAAGACAAATTTTGCGAAAATTTTAGGTTTTTGCGAAAAGCATAAGTTGATCACACCCAGTAAGCATGGATTTAGGAAATTACACTCTACTGAGACCACTCTTCTTACACAGAAGGAGCTGATTTTAGAATCTTTCGAACACAAAGAACTAACACTAGGCATTTTTATAGATTTTTCTAAGGCGTTCGATCGCGTTAATCACGAAACCTTATTACTAAAACTAGACAGATATGGCTTCCGAGGTTGTTTCTATAGTATCATTAAATCATATTTAGAGGCCCGTTTTCAGCAGGTTGTGATTGATAACACACTATCTGACCCCAAGCATATTGCTGCCGGCGTACCCCAGGGTAGCATACTCGGCCCGCTACTTTTTAATCTCTACATTAATGATATTGTAAACATTGACCCTAACACAACTTTTTTTATCTACGCTGATGACACCAGCCTATTTTTCAGGGCACCATGTGTATCGAGTCTGGAAGTAAATGCTACGAGGTGCCTACGTTCGCTACACCACTGGTCACTTTGCTTTTTAGACCCCGTAATAAGTCTGTTTCTGAGTTAACGTTATCAATCGGTTAATCAAAAATACACGTCTCCTCTTCCGTTAAAAGCCTTGGTGTCACATTCCACGAGAACTTATCTTCGGATGTTCATGTTGATAATAGAGCTGCCAAAATTTCAAGAGTAGTAGGTATCCTCTCCAAGTTTCGGTACTACTTTCCACAATGCATAAAAAAACATTTGTACGACTCTTTGTTCACCAGTGTTATAACTTATTGTTTCTTAGTCTGGGGTACAACCACTGTCTCCAATATTACAAAACTCCATGTACTACAGAAAAAAGGAGGAGGAGGAGAAAAACTTTTATTCTATTTACAGTGAGAGGTCGATGGGGCGAGCCGGAAGGGCCCGCCCCTTACAAACACTAGGAGGGATCCCTAGTCCGGGATCCCTGTAGCTTCCGCAGCGGCCCGGGCTCTAGCTACCAATGCCTGTTGGGCATGGAGTTCGGAGCAGCCGCGAAGGGCAGCTTCCCAGTCCTCTCGAGTGGGGTGGATGTGGGGTGGGTAGGCAGGATTGGAAGGGCATGCCCACACCACGTGGTAGGTGTCCGAAAACTCCTCCTCACAGTGTGGGCACGCGCCCGAGAAAGAAGAATTGAAGTGCTTAAGTACTGCCGGGCACAGTACAGTATTGGTATAGAGGCGGAGAAGCCAGCGCTCCTCCACCCTGGTGAGGCCTTTACAGGGAGGGGGATAGAGACCATGAAAATTTTGATAAAGAGAGGTGATCTCTTTAAAGGTGATGGCCGGATTGAAATTGAATTCCGGATCAGGCTGCGGATGAGGCGACGCCTGGTGAGTAAGCGCAGTTCGTGCAATTAACAACATTCCAAATGATGCACACACCAAACCTGTCTTTGAGGCATTAAACATTGTACCTATTGTGCAATTGTACTCTGTCCTGCTGCGCAAAAAGTACACATCAAATATTAATCAAGGAACTGCATTCCTCGCTGATTTGTCTAGATTAGCATGCAGATAACGCCCCTACAATACGCGCATCGGAGACAACTGGTATTTACCGCGAACGCGAACTAACTACGGCAGACAAATGCTGTCCTATAATATCCCGTCCATTTTAAACAATTTGTGAAAAACTGTAATTAGTGAAGAGTAACAGCATATAGTTTCTTTCTTTAGTGTACTAACTCAGCCTGCTTTTATGCCTTCCCTCTTTACGTGATATGTTTGATGGTTATGTGTTTTTTGATGCCCTGAACGTGTTCATTTTCGATGCAATGTGCTTTTGTTTTAAATATGTCACAGGCATATCATATAATGTACCGTTGTGTGATTGTGGGTTTTTGTGCACAATGTAGTTGCTGTAGGGGGCGGGGACCTCCGTCAAGCCTCTATAGGCTTTTTGTCCCCGCTCCCCACATATTTGATGTGAAAATAAACCTGATTGATTGATTGATTGATTGATTGATTGATTGATTGATTGATTGATTGATTGAAATAGAATAGCGTCAGTCTATCGGCATTGTATTCATGCCAAGCATTTTATATAAAGCCACACCAGCTGCATAATTAAAGCGGACAAAAGCACTAGTCAAATGCCTTCACCTCAGGCGTGATGACAGTGGAGGGCGGGTTAACAGTCTTCGCGGAGCTTCTCATCTCAGAGAGACATATAAAAAGATGTGTCTCCAGCAACAGTGTGCTTTTGACGTTCTTCGGCATGGCAGCACCACGTGATTTCGTTTCACCGGAGATTCACCGGAGGAGCAGGATTGAAGGAAAACGGAGAGCTCGTCAAAACGTGTTCACTGAAAGCTATACCCCGCCGACAATGGGCTTAGGGACTAAAATCGCGTGCAAGCAGCTGAAGTGTTATGATGTCACGTCTGCAGCTTCCAGAGGCAGCCTCCAATTGTATTATTACATGTAGAACAAGCCACCACGGTGGCCCAGTGGTTATGGGGCTCGACCCCAAAGACATGGGTTCGATCCCGGCCGCGGCAGTCGCATTTCAATGTAGGCGAAATTCTAGAGGCCGATATACTGTGCGACTACAGTAGACGTTAAAGAACCTATGGTTGACGAAATTATCCGGAGCCCCCAGTGCGCCGTCTCTCACAGCCTGAGTCGCTTTGCGAGCAGACAAGCGACAGGACAAGCACTTTGCATTGAGCTTCTATTACATCCGGATCATATATATACAGACCTGAATCTGCAACGGAAAGAATAACTTAAAGAAGACAGATGACTGCCACACGCCATCTAGGCCATGAAATTAAGTTATTACAGCGGTTTAAAAAGCTTCTTGTTGGGCTAGATGGTGCTTGTTGTTACCCAATAACTACAGCGCAGCGAAGACGAGCACCAGAGAGGACCACACAGGTTAGCGCTAGTCCTGTGTGGTCCTTTCTTGTGTACGTCTTGGTTGCGCTATTCTTCTTTTGTTATAATTACAGTGCCACCATACAAAATTGCAAAAAAATCCTTTGCAACCAGATCGCGCTAATCATTTCAGAAATTTCTACCGTTTCCCTCAAAACTGGCCCCTGAAAAAATTTGGTTCAGTATCTTTTGAAGTTCAAAAATGTGCAGATGTGGGTTTCAGGTATGCATGTGGGAAGGGATGGGTTGCTCCTAGCGTTAGCGAGCTCAAGATGCTGTAAACGTTGAAAGCTCATGGTGTTTTTTTCTGCAACACTCAAACTTTTCGCCTAGCACCTGCAGCATGCGGCCGTTTCGAAACGCTTATTGAACCGAATAGTATTCGACTCAAGTGTCGACGTTGTGTAGGTTGAGACAGTTTTTCAACTGCATTCAGTTCAAGTGTCAATGCAGCCGACGGAGCACCGTGGACACACGAATATTTGATATTCCTTCCGGAGCTTAACTTCTTCATTAGAAATCAGGTGCGAGCGACAGCGTTGTCCTGTGATATATATTTCTTCAATATCTATCCCCATTTCCTTTGCTCTATCATTTTTTATGATTACAAATGAAAGTTTATGGAAGCAGTGCGATTACAATGCAGTCAATTTTGCGATGGCCATTAAAAAATTGTCGGGAAGCAACGCCCAGCTCCATCGACGCGGAAAGTCATTCGTCACTGACTGCAATCTCCGCAGTCATTCGTGTTGCATGAATATAAGATTCGCAACAAAATTCTATCTCCCTCACAGGGCCCTCCATCGCCAAAATCTGCGCTCAAGGGTCCCAAACGCAAGCCCCAGCTGGCCAAGAAAACCACGCTTGAAGAGCCACAGCCACTGAGCGGGATAAAACCCAGCGAGTCTTCCGTCGGCGCCACAGGCCCCTCACCATCGGGATTGAAGCGCAGACTTTCTGTTGGTAAGCCACACGGAAAAAGTAATTTTTTGCTATGTACGCGACGACAGTTCGTTTGTAGTCTCATTTTCGATTTTCGATTTTTATTGTCCTCAGTTTGCCAAAACCGGCTATTGTACACATATGGCCCGCTTATGTCATCTGCAATTACTACCATACTTGCTGCCATTAACGCAAGCGGGTTATTACTTTACGATCCTCTACCGTACATTTAGACACCATCTTTCAAGTTTTTTCCCTCACCGGCGAACTTGTACGCCCATTCCCCGAAATTCTCGACAAGTGCTTTTCTTAACGGGAAGTTGTTTATGAACGCAATTGTTTGCATATCGTAAGACTGCATCATAACAACCAATATGACCTAAATCCCTTCTCTTCAAGTTTTCTGCTGTGTAATGTCAAAAACGCGTCTCATTGGTATTCTATCCCCACTTTAAATACTATGTGCGGGACCAGGGCCCGAATTACGGGTCGCTCTCAATATCGCTATCAATTTTTTTTTTTGAGCGTGACATCGAACTGACGACACCGTGAGATGCCGACCGCGGAATCAACCAATTAGCTGCAAGGTTGCGGTGGCGAGTAGGAGCGCTCCGCCTCGGTAGCATTTATTTTCACGATAATGGACCGCAGTCTAACGTTTTGCTGTAAACACGCCGTGAATAGAATGAAAACGATCTATTTTGATAACAAACTATGTTTCAAACTCAACAACACGAAGCTAAACAAGAAGAGTTATAGTTTTGGAATTAAGTTTGCTCTTGAATCACTTTTGCTGCCGCGAGGGTACGCTGACGGCGGTCAAGCGTCGGCTAGGTGGCGTGAGCTCCCGCCCGATTCAAAGGATTCAGCCGTATCCATCCAACCACACATCCATCCATCGTGAACATGGGTGCCAGTAAAAAAAAGCTTAATCCGCGGAAGTGCCTTTCAGCCAGCTCCGTGGAGGCTTTGCTTTCGCTTTATTTTGTTTTTTTTTAGGTTTCCATGAATAAATAGTTTCATTCCCAGATAATATAGCCGCAAAATAAGCCCGCAGAAATAAAAATACGCGCGGACTATTTGCTACTACGAACTACTACGTATTACTCCGCCGATGGCAGAGCGGCAAGCTGCCACGGGACGGGGTGAAAGGCACTCCACGCTTTGGCCGACTCCGCCCACCGTACGGGGGAGAATTAAAAAAAGAAAGGCGGGAGCCGGACGTTAGTTCAATTTAATTAATAGAAATCGGCCGCACAGGGCAATAAATCGAAGTTTCTAAGAAAGCTCGGAACGTGTAGATCGAGTTCCCGCGGCAAATAGACAAGTTCATATTCCTCTACAGTGCACCTTTAAGTGGATTTCAAGATATATATGCAGGAGTCAAATATTAATAGTGGTAATTGTGTTTGTTACCCTGGCGATGGAAAGAAAGAAGGGGCGTTTTAGCACTGTATGGAGACATGAGCCAAGTACTGCAGCATTCTTCGATGCTGACAAGATCTTCCTGAATGATGGTCATGTGAGTCTGGTTATTTATTAGGCGGCATATAACTCAATCATTAGCAAATAGTCGAACATTAAACCTGATCTTAGGGGATAAATCATTTATGTTGATAAGAAATAGAAGCGGACCTAAAATGGTACCCTGACGAACGCCAGACAAGACTGGAGAGATGGATTACGAGTGTAAATTAGCGCGGACGAATTGATAGCGGTCGGTTAGGAAAGCACGAATGCAATCCAGAACCAATGTATGCAGATTTAGGCGACAGTTTATATGTTAGGTGCGCACAGCGACTTTATAAAATATACTCAAGAAAATGGGAACAGTAAGCACCACAGCACACACAGAAAAATTAACGAGACGACATTACAAAAGGGGTCACACATTCACTACAGACACAAATTGGAGACATATTCTTCCTGATGAGAATCCAAGCACATCATTCAACATATTTACTTCTATACTTAAGGACATTTCCGAGCAGGCCGTCCCTGAAACTCACTTTAAAGGAAGAAAAAAAGTTCTTAAAGCATGGATCTTGAAAGATCTTTAGGACAGGATCACCGAAAGAAACCCTCTGTTCTCGGAATTAATTCAGAGTAAAAACTTATACTCATTCTTAAACTAAAAACTTAAAAGCATTAGAAACAAACTGAGCGCAGATGTGAGGAAAGAACATAGGGACTATTTCCAAAGAAGATACCTGATGTCGCATAGACGCCGAGAAAATTTGCACACGTTTAATGAATTAATTAGTCATCACTCCCAAGCCCCACCGACCTCTCTGAGTCTTGGTGCTCAAGGTTTTGAACATGAAGCCTTAGCAAATAAAACAGACACTTTTTCTCTGTCGGAACCACTGAACGTCCTGCTAGTAATGTTAAAGATCCAGTTACTTACCTGGAGAACGGCTGCGTAAAAACAATGCTTATCACACAATGTAGTGTTGCCGAACTTATCAGGATTAATAACACACTTCAGAGTAAGAACGCACCAAGCGCTGACGGTGAACATGGTTTGTGTTATAATTGCTCATTCATTAGCGCATATTACAGAATCCTCACAACGGGTCTCTTCCCTCATCCCGTGAAAATACCCGTGTTACCATTATTCGCAAAGGTGATGCCGGAACGACATGAATAACAGCAGACGAATATCTATGGTTTGTTTTCTCGAAGACAGCAGAAAATGTGTGATTATCTCCGGTCTCCACCATTAATTTTACAAAACATAATTGTCATTCCCGCACAATTTGAGTTTCAAACCATAATCTACCTTTAGACGTGCGTAGTACGACCGCGTCCAGTGTGTAGCGAGGTGGAAGAACGTACAAGACGCAGAGTGGACTTGATGTGGTTTTTCCTTGAGCGGTGGTATTGAAGACGCATGTGATGAAGGGCAGTATGGCGTCCCAGTTCTTATGGTCAGAGTCTAGCTTGTTGGTGAGTGTTCTGTTCATGCGTTCCGCCAAACCGTTTGCCTGTGGGTGGTAATGGGGTCGAGTGTCTGTAGGTAACCGTGCACAAGCGTAGAAGCTCTTCAACGATATGAGCCGTGAATTGGCGACCTCAGCCACTGATTACCACTAGTAGTGGTCATTGCTCTAAGACGACAGAGTTGAGAAGAAATTGCAACATTTGAAGGGCGGTAGCCGATGGTAGAGCATTCGTTTCACAATAACGTTTAAGGTAGTCCGCACAGACCACGATCCAGCGATTGCCTTTTGGAGATCTGGGAAAAGGTCCAAGCATATCAATTTCAATTTGCTGGAACAGACTACAGGGAGGCGTTACAGGGGGAGAAGGCCAGGTGTAGCTGAGGTAAGGTGTTTGTGACGCTGACACTGCGTGCAGCTGATCACATATCGTTCTTTCTTCGAACACATGTTCAGCTAGTAAAACCACTCTTGAGCTCGATGGAGTGTGCGAGCCGATCCCAGATGTCCGGAGGCAGGGTCGCCGTGAATGGCACGCAGAATAGAGGAGCACAGAGCCGTTGAAACAACTAGCAGGTATAGTGGGCGGCCCACAGTGGAGTAGCTCTTTTTCCATGAAACACTGTCGCAGATACAAAAATGGCCTATAGCTCCCTGGTTGCGCGCGGAGGCAAAAAGTAGTCGTAGAGCTGAACCTTCCCGCTTCTCAGTTTTAAGCCCCTTAACGTCAGGAAACTCTGGAGAGTTGGTGTACATAAGGGACCATCACCGGCTTAGAAGAACGGATTCCATGTCTTTTGTGGGCGCCTTTATGCTTCTGCAGGAGGGTTTCAGCAACAGCTGAAATGACCGGGCCAGGGAAGCCTGCTGTTGAAAGTCGCGAAACCTGATCATTCAAACTCTGTAGCATTTTATGTGGGCAGGATTTTCGAAGCGCAGATTCCAGGCAAAGCGACGCAATAGCTCGCTTTACCACCTTGGAATGAGCGGAATCATAGCTGAGCAACTCTTTGTTGGCTCGGGGGGAGTACATCCAGCAAGTATGGTCTCGGCAGAACATGAGCTTAAGGTCTAAAGAAACGCAAAGTCTGACTTTCAGGTAGTTCATGGGTAAAAACTAAACCTTTCCCCTGTTGATTACAAGCAGATAAAACCAGTGAAACAATATGGTCAAGGAATGTAAAGTTCCCTGACCTTCAAAAAATTAAGAAGTCATCAACATATCTAAAAACTTTAAAAACTGGCCCCCCTTGAAAAGTCCGTGCAAGAAGGCGGTCCATTGAAGATAAAAATGTGTCACATAAAATGGGAGCTACACATGAGCCGATACAAATGCCCTTACGCTGCAGAAAAAACTGGTTGTCATGAGAGATAAAAGTTACCTGCAGGTAGTATTCTAGTAATTTAAAAAAAAAATGGCTGAGGCTTAGCTAAGGTTAAGCCTAGTCAGATGCGAAGCATATTGATGGCTAGGCTTGGTAATACATGGCTTTCCTTGGTTGAATACTTGGTCATTTTAATACAACCACTAGAAGCCTTCGTCGTGGGGGAAGACAACGGCATGGCTACAGCGGAACGCCGACTAACCCCGAGACGCGCGTTGGTTGAGCGCCTGGATTGCCACGGAAGCCGCGTCCGCCTGCCCGGTTGAGCGAGCGTTTCACCTACACCGAGTGTGAACGCGCGTTCGAAATGCGCGGGAATGCTGCTCGAGGACATTCCGGCGTCTGTGCGATGGCATCGTTCTCCCTCTCCCAGCGCGTGACGGCGATCTGTCGTGACGTCATCGTGTCACGTGGTGTGACGTCATGTATCACGTGATTTGGAGGCGCACAACCACAGCGACGGCGCGAGGTGGGCCCCCGTTTCTCCACTGTCGTGACGTCATCGTGTCACGTGGTGTGGCATCATCGTGTCACGTAATTTGGAGGCGCACAACCACAGCGACGGCGCGAGGTGGGCCCCCGTTTCTCTACTGTCGTGACGTCATCGTGTCACGTGGTGTGACGTCATGTATCACGCGATTTGGAGGCGCATAACCACGGTGAAGGGCTGAAGTGGTAGCTAAAGTAGTATGCTTCGCATAAAATTATCTACCGAGATACCAGCTCAGTTCTGAAAAGCCACAGCCCCCGAGCCTTCAATGCTTTCTCTGACCGAAGCTAATAGCTCAGCATGTGCAACAGAATAGAACAAGTCTTGGATGTCAATGGAAAAGGCTAAATCCACCCGATCGTCATTCTGCACAAAATCGGCAACTTCTTGTGACTTCTTTATCAGAAAGGGGTCATCAACAGGAATCTGCTTAAGCTTGCTGAGCAAAAAACGACTGACGTTGTGTTGCCATGAACCCTTCTCGCTAACAATGGCCCTGAATGGCATATCTGATTTGTGCGTTTTTGCCGCGAAAAAAACATCGAAGGAATTCTTTGAGCTTGCATTGATGGCAATTGCCAGAGACGACAATTGTAGGCTGCTACAAAAAGCAATGAATTTAGTTTTTACCCTGGTTTGGCTTCGTTTGACAGGCATAAAATTTTTGTGAACCGCTTGGAGCGCTTTTTCTTTAAAAAGGCCGTTCGGCATGACAACAAACATGCCTTTTTTGTCAGATTGTAATAAGCTTAAACCATGGTCCTTAAAATATTTAACAACGGAAAAGACATCAATGGAACCAGTCTTAGAAGACCGTCTGCTTCAGCTTGCCGCCGCTCGCTCTTGTATACGAGATTTGAAGTCATACTCCCGCAGACGGAGGAGCCAGCGCGCGAGGCTATCGCATGAACCTCAGAGATTGACGAGCAAGCACAGCGGATGATGAGCAGTCACAATGGTGAATGGGTGGCCATAAAGGTATGGTCGGAACCGCTGCACGGCGAAGATCACAGCAAGACATTCTTGTTTAGTAACAGCAATGCGTGTAGTTGCGCTCTGGCTTGCTGAGGGAGCGGCTCGCGTATGCAGAACGTGCTCCCGATTATGATAGTGCTGAACCAGAACAGCACCGATTCCAACACCGCCAACGTTAGTGTGAACTTATTTTGGTTCGGTGGGCTCGAAATGCCGGAGGACGGGATGTGAGGTCAAGAGAGACTTAACTGGCGAAAGGCGGCATCGCACTCGGGAGTCCATTCAAGCGATGTTCCTTTGTGGTGAAGGCACGTTAGCAGATAGGCAGCGTCGGCAAAGCAGTGAATAGAACGCCGGAAACAGGAACATAACCCCAGAAACTGCGAACCCCTTTGGCTTTCCATGGTAAGCACTGAGCAGCAGTGTGTGGTATCCATTTGGGTGACGGCATTTAAATGGCGGTAGTCCAAACAAAATCGCCACGTTCCGTCTTTCTTGCGGACAAGAAGTACGGTAGCAGCCCTAGGGCTCGACGACTCCTGAATGACCTCCTTCTCAAGCATCTCTTGGAGCTGCTCGTGAATTACTTTGCGCGCCTACGGTGACACACGATAGGGCTTTGGACGCATTAGGCGAGAAGAACCGGTGTCGAAAATTTTACGGGTGCGAGGCGTGGGAATAGAGTGTGGTCCATGGGCTGGCAGATGTCGAACACAGCCGTGAACTGCACCAGAATGTCTCATAGCAAGCGGTGTTCAGTGGTGATCAGCATTTCGTTGATTATGCCAAGAATTTTGCGTTCAGCACTGCACTCTTGGACAGGTTCAGCCAGGACAGCTGTTACTGATGCAACAGCTGGGAGCTTATCGGATTCCCACGAAGCGAGTTTTAAGCCGCTCGGCAAAACGACGGATTGAGAAGATGAATTGATTATCCACAGCCACGCGCTGCCGTTAACAACGGATATCAGACGGTGCGGCACTCTAACATTGCGCTTTAAGTAGGCCGAATGCACGGGTTACACTAACGCTTCGAAATTCACCGTTGGCAGGTGTAGCGGCAACCGCGACCCACATAGCTGTCCGCTATGGTTCTGCAGTATCTTGGGATACACAAAACACCGTTTCCGGGTCCCATGACCTTTCAATGATGCTGGGAACTAATTTTTCTTAAACAAAAGACGTGATTATGTACGCTGTAACACCATTGCCTTTTATTTTTCAGGGCAAAGCTTACAGCATGCAGAAGAAAGACCGAATTTCTGGTTGACGGAGCACTCGAATGCTTTAGGTGCAACAGCCTTGAACTAAAAGCTAAGAAAACCAAATACGTGCTGCTGACATCTAAAAACGAAACTGTACCACACTTATTTTCGCTTAAATTTGAAGATCTTATTCTTCGTCATGAAACGTCGATAAAGTTCTCAGGTGTTTTTTAGAGGAGCACTTGCTTTGGTATGAACATTGATTATTTAAGCTCGAAGATAGCTAAGTCTATCGGCATGAAAAATAAGTCTAGAACGCTGTTACTGGACAAATTCTAAACGCAGCTTTATTCCAATTCCAAACGTGTTTGCTCTCACATTTAATTATGGATTACTTGTATGGGGAAGCAACAAAAACGAAGAAAAGAAAAATATTTTTACTGCAAAAAAGAGCTATACGCCCGGAAGCAAACATTAGCATTAAAGATAGCACGCGAGAGTGCTCCTTACAATGCAGACTTCTCTCAGTGTAGAAAACTTAGAAGAAAATGCTTGATACCCATGTCCACACGTGTGTTAAAAGAAACAGCCCGTCTTTTGAAGACACTTTTTAACACACTCTAGTTATAGTTTACGTCAACTGAAATAGAACGTGTTGAATGTTCCTATTATTACGGTTTTAAAAGACTGAGCTACCTCGTGCGTACGTTGTTGCATATGTATCCATTAATTCTGGAATATGGCCTTAAAACTATAGTGATTACGAAGCGCATAGTCAGCTCACTTCTAGAACCCGAGACCAGACTCTTAACTCGCAATTTTTCTTTTCAAGCTTTCTTTCTGCGAACTGAAAAAAAATATATATATATATATGCATATATACATATATTTCTTTTGTCCCATTGTTACGTTTCTCCTTTTGATTCGTTGTACTCAAAAATGCGTACGTTTTACGTGTTCTTTTGTTTTTATCTTAGAGTAATATGCTGTTCAAGCCGGGGCCCTTAATTTCTTAATGATATGTACTATATGCGTCATTTGATCATTATATGCTCTTCTCCGTGTTATATCGTGTAACCTCATTGGATGCATTCTACATCTGACTCTGTGCAGTCTTGTTAAGGGTTGGGTGGGCGTTCGTCCGGTGTTGATACTCCTTTTGCCTACTCTGCCTCGATTTCCGTTGCTTTTCAATGCAAACCAAAATGAAGACACGCAAGAAGGTCTCTTGAATATACGGCCTTTGTTGCACATGCATCCACAGGGTAAACCAAAGCAACCACAGATGAACCTGTGCCACAGGAAATCATCTAGATCGGACAACCGAAGCTTTATTGTAGGTCGGACAGAGACCGCAAACTATCTTATGGTGGAGAAAAAGTTTTGTACGTAGTTAACATATCTTTGCAATCTGCGCTTGAGAAATCGAGTGCTCACGAAATGCCGGCTAGCTTGTATTAATTACTCACAAGGGTTTTGAGAGCTGGCTGCCTTTTTACGGTAGTGACAACCGTTCCCAAAGACGTGAATCAAGTGAAGTCACGCCCAGCAAACATGAACACAAGGGAAGGCGAAAAGACGTGCTAACTGGGAGGTGTCATCTGCTTACGTAAATTATTGCACGATATAAAGTAATTTGCGAGTGCGTATGGGCACCACTCTTTTTTACGGCTGCGGTGAGCCCCACCGCATTATGCCCTGGGATCTTCGGCAAGGAGGAGAGAAAAATGGATGTGGAAAAAGCATATCATGAAGTATGTGAAACGCAAATCAGGAATAGCCTGCGAAACATCGCTGCCATGCCTTAGATGTTTATGTCGGCTTTGCAGGCCCATGTGTGAACGACAAAAAAGCATGAAACAAATTTAAAGCATAACGAAGACTTGGACTTATTTGCAAGTATTTCAAGAAGTGTGCGCCACATTGCAACAGTGAGAGCATAGAAGAATCATCACTTGAGCTGCTGGAAGCTCAGAACAAAAGACAAACGTGTGCTGACTGCGTAAGCAGCGCTCCAGTTGTAATGTATATAGATAAAAACACTTGTATTTCTCTGCATTATGGAGTGTGCCGGACCTAGTACCTCTTATGGCGCGTGTCTATCCGAATTTGTCTTTGTTTAGTCTGTGCGTGCATGTGCGATGAGGTCACACTTTCTTGCAACAAACCAATTGTTAGTGCGCCATTCTTCGTGTGGGTGCATGTGTTCCTAATCCTGCGCTGCACACAAGTGCGACGGAAAGTAAACGAAGCGCGATGTCCGATTTTATAAGCATGTTCTTTTTCCGAACAACATTCAGACGTCAATCAATAGGGCGCTCGCACATGCGCACAAGTGATCAGTCTGTGCACAACCGTTTTTTTTTTCAGTTCTTTCTAGCCGCTCCTGGGAACAAATGCGATTTGCCATGATTGTGCAACGTATACCTCCTTGGTTGTACTTGCACAATGAAGTGCGTTACTTCACCAAACTGCAGGGTTAACATTTGATAACCGGAGTCATTATTGCCTACAACAGCATATGTCATACGCAGTAATCACGACGCATCGCTACAAAGATCGCAACTCGTGTGACACAGGAGGCTTTCTCTGCTGCCCAGGGCACACCAGCACTCAAAAAACCGCCGTCGTTGAGCGTGAGCGATATATACTAGAAACCTCCCCACAGAAGCTACCTGAGGCGGATAGCCGACCTAGGTCAGGGGACTTTGTGACATCATTACAACCTGCCTACCGTGGCAGGTGCATGGTGGTTAAATTGTAGTTTGGTTGCGAGAGGTTGTTCGTGAAGAACAACCTTTTCTATCATCGAACTACAAGTGTGACTCAAATGAAAGCAAATTTAAACTTACCGGATCTTTCAATTCACCGAAGAATTTCCCGTGTATGCCTATACCACAAAATCTACCTTTCAAACTATCATCTCAGAGATACGTTGGTTGTACCGCCATCTTACATTTCATCCCGCAGCGACCAACAGTTCAAAGTTGGCGTACCCAGCAGTCGCACCAACTTACACTTCGCCTATTTTATCCACAAGACTGCTGAGGAATGGAACCACCTTCCCCCTTCCATCGCCTCCATTACAAACGCCGACTTATTTAAGAATGCTGTAACTGATTTTATATTGCAGTGCTGCGTTACCTCTTCTGTTACTCCTTTCTGTAATGCTTCGGCCCTGAGAGTAAATAAATAAATAAATATACCTCTCGCGACCAGTTGTCCTGAAGAGCTACCTGGTACGCACAAGCCCCTCCGCTGTGGCCTCGTGCCCGCCCAAGTCACTAGAAAAATGGCCTCAACCGGTCATATTTCCAAACGGCGCGGAGGGCCAATCTGCGTCCCCAAACACACGAGTCAAAGACCGCGTTCGCCGAAGAGGAGAGGGTTAACCGCGCTGAGCACACTCAGGTAGTAAGTTTAGGATTGTTGTTTGTTTAAAAACTTCCGGGTTGTTTAGCAGGGGCTAAGATGCCTTTAAATCAAGAGAGCACGTTGTTGGGCTAGTCGGTCGTACATACTTAAAGAAGGGAATCGCGCTAAAAAAGACACGGACGAGAAAGGACATGGACATCGGCCAGACGGGCCGTTGTATAAATGAACGACTAAGGGAGCATCGGCTTTCTATGAATAACGGAAAAGGGTCAAATTTGCCCTTACAATGCGGTGCATGTCCTTTGGCTACGCCTGATAAAACATGCCAGCCATTGCTGGCTAGAACCAAAATTTTAAGGCGCATTCGTAACCAGGTAGCACGTGAACTCGCAGAGGCTTTTTTCATTGACAAGTCAGGTGATGAATGCGTAAGCGATTCTAGTATCAATATGTATAAGAAAGAGAAAACTTTCCTGGCATGTGCGCTTAGGCAATGATTGGATAAGCATCTAGGTATATATATATTTGTGTTCTTTCTGAATAAAATCAGTCGCGAGTTTACGCCCGTCCATGTCCTTTCTCGTCCGTATCCGTGTCTTTTTAGCGTAATTCCCTTCTTTAAGTATGCCTGTAAACTCAAGGTGCACCGCCAATCTATGATTCTGCAGGCGGCTTCCGCTTTCACATTTAAACCTGGGCCACATGGGAAGGTTTTTTTTTGTTTTTCACGAAGCTGTTGCGGCAGAATGAGCCGCGGCGGCACGGCGTCCGGCTCTGAAAATACATGGAGCTAAGAAGCGGCAGACGCCGCCGCTTAACGCTCGCCCCGAAAGCAAATCCGTTCAACGAGCGGCAAATGAGCGAGGATGTCTTTGAGAGCAACGAAATTGTTAATTTCGACACGACTGTACTAATTTTAGCGCGCGTACGTTCTGAAAAGCGTGGAGTCGCGTACCTCGGGATTCCCGCTCAGCCGTTGGTACCAGCGGCGCGGTTTTCATAGGCACCTTCTCGCTTCAGGGAGGAAACAAAGGCATTCCGATCCAAGATTAGGTCGTGTTCTCTCAAGAAAGCGACATTTTATGCTTGCAACATTTTTAACAGCGCAAAAAATGGCACAACACAGGAAAAGACAAAAAGAAACGGCAGAAGAAACGGAAAGAATGTGCCCTTTTTTGCGCTGTTAAAATTATTGTAACATAAACCAACAAAACACCACTTGTTTGAATCCTTAGATGTTTAATAACGTTTTGTGTTTGCACTCACTATGTAACATTCATTTGCTGTACACTTCTTTCCTTTTTGTCGCTTTATTTGCCTTCCTTTTTTTTTTTTACCTCGGATTGTTGTGCATGCGCCGGTTTATGTATTCCGTTCATGTAGCCATAGGAGGCCCTATTTGCAGTCTCGACTTTTGGGCCTCCTGATGTATATACCCCATAATCATGTACTGTAAATATGAAATAAACTTGATTTGATTTGATTTGATTTGAAATCAAGTACTTTTGCATTTCATGCTTGATGAAGTGCTCCTTTTTGCAGTAATAACATTTCCGTGCGAAAATCACTGCGCAGCTCGCCGACTATCGCACCCATATTAGCGGCGGCAGGCACAAGCGGTCAAACCCGATGAGGGTACTTTCTCAGCTGCTATTGGTTGCGCCAGCTGCCCACTCCGTTCTCTCCGGACACCACGCGCCCAATATCTGGCGGGTGCAGGTCGGCGGCGAGCAGTTTTTGCGACGCCAGGCGTCGAGTGTGCGCCATCGGGAAGAAATCTCCGACTCGCCGCCGTAAAAGCACGCCATGTATTCCAGCCTTTACTTGGTTTGATTTGGTTTGGTGTTTATTTTCTTTCAAAAATGAAAGGGGGAGCCAAAGCAAAAGGCGGTAGGCCTAACTAGGCCTTGGCTCCCTGATACAGGCGGCAGCACACACCTTTAGCGCCTATGCTGGACAAAGAAACTAAATAATATAACAACAATATGACACAAACAAGCATGAATTCAGTACATCAATGACACCAAATGAAATAGCAATATGAATATAGAAGCATGAATTAAATACATCAATGACAACAAAATATAACAACAATATGAAACAAACAAGCATGAACTGAATGCAAATTTTATGCCGCAGGATGTTTTCATGGAAACAAAAACTAGTCAAAAACTTATATTATAGCGAGTATAGGCCACAAAACTAAATAGGATTCTCTTCCAAATATTTTTTAAAACATTTTTTAAATACCTTAGTTGATGACGAGAATTCCCGTTCTAGTGAAGTTTGGTTGATGACAAATGGCACCTGGAAAGTTAATTTCTTTTTCCCGTAGTTAGTCCGAGTGATGGGCACAAGTTTTTTTCGTGTTCTCAGATGGTACACTATGGCAGGCCTGTCAGGTAGAGTGGCATACAATCTGTTATGGTGGATATACTGCAGTAAACCAAAATAATAAATTTGTTGTACTGGTAGAATAGCATGTTTTTTGTATAAGGGTTCTGTAGGTAAATCTCGCGGTCTCCCATAATAGCCTTCAATGGCTCTTAGAGCTTTTTTCTGGAGAACAAGCAACCTATTAAAGTTACCGGATCCAGTGGTTCCCTAAACAAGAATACAGAATGGTATTTTGGAATGAAAAAGAGCATAATACAATGAAATCTTGAGTCAGGTTGGTATTAAGTTAGTAATTTTGTAAAGACATCCTACAGCATTACTGAGATCTTTCACTAAATTTGAAAGATACACATTCCATGAAAGGTTTTCATTGAAACAAACACCTAGAAATTTGTGGTTGGACACTTGTGCTATGATATTGTTTTTGTATTTTATAACTACAGCGCATTGTACAGTAGAGTTGATGGGCCTAAATATTATGTATGTGGTTTTCGTGAGATTCAAGCCAAGTTTATTTGCCATCAACCAATTCTCTAACCTATTTAAATAATCATTGACCCTTATTGCTAATCTCGGCAAGAAACATTCTGTGAAAAAGGCATTTGTGTCATCAGCATACATTATTAGATCGGGTGAATCAGGAATATTAGTTATGTCATTAATATATATAATGAATAATAATGGTCCCAGAATTGATCCTTGGGGAACACCTTGTTTTATAATCTTACTAGTGGAAGAGGTACACCACGCACTCCATAGTCCGCCAGTTTTTGTAATAAAATGTCATGTTGAACGCAGTCGAAGGCCTTTCGAAAGTCAAGAAATAAACCAAACGTGTTGGTCAAATTTTTAGGGGAATCCCGCAAGGTGGAGTAAATATGTAATAAGGGAGTAATTACGCATTGGCATCCACCCGAGCGCAGCCCTACGGCTTCAAAGGAAAGCTATAGAGCTTTCTCAGAAACTTCGTAGTTAAAGAAAAATTCGTCCTGGTCTGGGGTTCGAACCCAGGACCACCGCTTCACCGGAGCAGTCGCTCTTCCAATTGAGCTAACCAGGACAGCAAGCTTATGGTAGGGCGAGAGCGAATTGATCAATAACTCGAAGTGCGAACTGTGGTGGTCAAATGTTTAGGGGAATCCCCCAAGGTGGAGTAGATTTGTAATAAGGGAGTAATTACTCATTGGCATCCACCCGAGCGCAGCCATACGGCTACAAAGGAAAGCTATACAGCTTTCTCAGAAACTTCGTAGTTAAAGAAAAATTCGTCCTGGTCCGGGGTTCGAACCCAGGACCACCGCTTCACCGCTTCAATTTTTCTTTAACTACGAAGTTTCTGAGCAAGCTATATAGCTTTCCTTTGTAGCCGTATGGCTGCGCTCGGGTGGATGCCAATGAGTAATTACTCCCTTATTACAAATCTACTCCACCTTGGGGGATTCCCCTAAACATTTGACCAACACAGTTCATTTTTCTTTAACTACGAAGTTTCTGAGAAAGCTGTATAGCTTTCCTTTGTAGCCGTATGGCTGCGCTCGGGTGGATGCCAATGAGTAATTACTCCCTTATTACAAATCTACTCCACCTTGGGGGATTCCCCTAAACATTTGACCAACACAGTTCCCACTTCGAGTTATTGATCAATTCGCTCTCGCCCTACCATAAGCTTGCCGTCCCGGTTAGCTCAATTGGTAGAGCGACTGCTCCGGTGAAGCGGTAGTCCTGGGTTCGAACCCCGGACCAGGACGAATTTTTCTTTAACTACGAAGTTTCTGAGAAAGCTGTATAGCTTTCCTTTGTAGACGTATGGCTGCGCTCGGGTGGATGCCAATGAGTAATTACTCCCTTATTACAAATCTACTCCACCTTGGGGGATTCCCCTAAACATTTGACCAACACAGTTCCTACTTCGAGTTATTGATCAATTCGCTCTCGCCCTACCATAAGCTTGCCGTCCTGGTTAGCTCAATTGGTAGAGCGACTGCTCCGGTGAAGCGGTGGTCCTGGGTTCGAACCGCGGACCGGGACGAATTTTTCTTTAACTACGAAGTTTCTGAGAAAGCTGTATAGCTTTCCTTTGTAGCCGTATGGCTCCGCTGGCGTGGATGCCAATGAGTAATTACTCCCTTATTACAAACCAAGCGTGTATTTCCAACATTCAACATTATCAATTATTTTGTCTTTAATGGTTAACAGTGCTTGTTCTGTAGACTTTTTCTTCCTGAATCCATATTGCGAGCTAGTGATAATATTGTATTTATGAAGAAAGCTTTCGAGTTTAATGTTTATTACTCCCTCAAACACTTCAGATAACACTGGCAATATAGAGATCGGCCAATAGTTTGATATTTCATTTCTGTTTCCGCCCTTTTGTACGGGACACACAAGAGCAATTTTTAAGTGATTTGGCAACGTGCCGGTTCTAAGCATAAGATTAGCAGTGTACGTTAAGACACCACATATGGACGTTGCCACGTGTTTCACTGGAGAAGCCTTAATATCATCATGCCCTGCCGATGTGTTGTCTTTTAATTTTCTGATTATACCAGCTACTTCAGTGGGAGTTACAGAATAGAAGGTGATAGAATTTGATAATGGTGTTATTAGGTTTGAGTACGTTTCACACGAGGTTGGGTCAGTGCAATCAGCATTGCCCACATTAACAAAAACTGATTCATTGCTGTTGCTAAATCAGAGCCAGTCATTACTCCGCTTGCTGTAACTATTTCTGATAGTTCAGACTGAGTTTTTCTATTCAGCATATTATTTACTTGCCACCATACTTTCTTGGAGTCACTGCGTATTGCCGAAAAGCGCTGAACATAGTAATCGGATTTGGCTGTCTTCAGTTCTTTATTTAGTTTGTTCCCATATTTTTCGTATTCAGCAAAGAGATCAGTATTTCTACTTTCAATAAATTTATTGTACATTTTATTCCTGGTTTTAATTTCATCATACAATGCTTTATTTATCCATGGTTTTCTAAACTTCTTACTTTTAACCTTGCTCTCCTTCAGCGGAAAAGCTTCATCATAGCATGCCAAAAAATTTATCAAGAAAAGCTTCGTAGGCATAATTTACATCGGTCATGACGTATATGGTGTCCCAGGAAACTTCGTCAACCAGTGATTTGAATCTATCTAAAGATTCTTCATTAATATCTCTAGTCTTGTATGTTATCAAAGAAAATTTAGCTTTACATAATCTAGCAGGAAGAAAACAGAAAACTGGCAAATGATCACTAATGTCATTGATCAGCACACCAGACACAGTTTCAGGAAGTAATATATTTGTGACGCTAATGTCTAGCAAAGTAGCAGTAGAAGGAGTTACTCGTGTGGGTAAAGTGATATTGTTAGAGCATGCGTATGTATTGTCACGTTGCAGTGCGGCAATCCAGCAGTCAGGAAGACAGCAACAAAACTTGCAAACGAAGCTATTTATTTGGGCTGACTTGCGCCCGCAAAAGAACTGAATCACTCGGTGGCGGCGTAAGCAACAAATGTGCTCGTCGGTCGTCGAACTACAAATGCCCGCTGCTCGCGGCATCGTTCAATTTAAAGCCGGCAAGGAAACTTCGAGATAACAGGTCGAGATCATCTAGAGTAATCTAGAAACACGCAGATGCAGCTGTTCATGGCTGTGAACAATCGAGATAAGTCCGGTCGCTTCTCGCGTCACGAACAAAAATGATAACACCCCTTTTCTGCGGCCTTGCGCTAACGAACGGACGCTACAATGATACGTGGCATTACCACCCTCCCAAAGAAGCAAACGTCTCGATGCTTTAAAAGGAAAATAAACACGGAGAATGCAAACTTCGAGTCATTTAGCGTTCATAATATGGCTTCAGGCGTACGACATATACGACTTCCGGGCGTATGCGGCGTCGCTGAGATTATGTCGTGCCGTCGGGGATGACTTCATAGTCGAGGTCACCGATGCGACGGAGAACCCTGTACGGGCCAAAGTAGCGTCGCAGCAACTTTTCACTCAATCCACGGCGGCGAATTGGCGTCCATATCGAAACACGATCACCTGGCTTGTAATGCGTGTCTCGTCGGCGCAGATTGTAGCGTCGAGCGTCGGTGTGCTGCTGGTCTTGAATGCGAAGCCGCGCAAGTCTTCAGGCTTCCTCGGCGCGATGAAGGTAGGCGGCGACGTCGAGGTTGTCTTCGTAGGAAACGCGCGGGAGCATTGCATCGAGTGTTGCCGTGGGTGTCCTGCCGTATACCAGCTGGAATGGGGTAAACCAGGTTGTCTCCTGGACGGCAGTATTATAGGCGAAGATCACGTAGGGCAAAATGGAGTCCCACGCCTTGTGTTCGGCGTTGATGTACATGGAGAGCATGTCTACGATGGTCTTGTTCAGACACTCTGTGAGTCCGTTGGTTTGTGGATGATAGGCAGTTGTCCTCCGATGGCTTGTCTGACTGTAGTTGAGAATGGCTTGCGTCAGCTCCGCTGTAAACGCCGTTCCTCTGTCCTGTTGGGCGCGAAGTTCTTCTTCAGGAGGACATTATTGTGAACGACGAAGGACGACAGTTGGCGCTTGAACCCTCAGGGAGGCGATGCGGTCTTTCCTTTCTGATAAGCAACTAGGCTTTGCAACTCAGGATCCGAGCACTGCTGCTGCGCGAAACTGCTCGCGCTTACCGGTCCTAAGAAAGCGTCGTCGTCTTCCTCTTCCGGTGCTGCGTCGACGGGGGATCGGGACAAGCAGTCCGCGTCGGAATGCTTGCGGCCAGATTTGTAGACTACAGTTATGTCAAATTCTTGAAGACGCAAGCTCCAACGAGCAAGGCGGCCAGAGGGATCCTTCAAATTGGCAAGCCAGCACAGAGCATGGTGGTCGCTCACAACCTTGAATGGTCGTCCGTACAGGTAGGGTCGAAATTTGGACGTGGCCCAAATAATGGCGAGACATTCTTTCTCGGTCGTCGAATAGTTGGCTTCGGCTTTCGACAATGAACGACTTGCGTACGCGATAACTTTCTCCTGTTTACCATCTTTCTGAACAAGGACCGCTCCTAAGCCCACACTGCTTGCATCTGTATGAATTTTGGTTTCGGCGTTTTCATCAAAGTGTCCGAGCACAGGAGGGGACTGTAAGCGGCGCTTCAGCTCTTTGAAAGCTTCCTCTTGCGGCCATTCCCATTTAAAAGGCACCTCAGCCTTGGTAAGTTGGGTCAAAGGTTGACCGATGCGCGAAAAGTTCTTGACGAATCGCCGGTAATAAGCGCACAATCCAAGGAATCTGCGTATAGCTTTCTTGTCATTAGGCTGTGGAAACTCTGCGATCGCAGCCGTCTTCTGGGGGTCGGGGCGAACTCCCTCCTTGCTTACGACGTGACCAAGGAACAGCAGCTCCTCGTAGGCGAAGTGGCACTTCTCTGGTTTCAGTGTTAGGCCCCAAGACTTGATTGTTTCCAGCACTGTCCGAAGCCTTCTGAGCTGGTCTTCAAAGCTTGTGGAGAAGACAACGACGTCATCTAAGTAGACTAGGCAAATCTGCCACTTCAAGCCTGCGAGCACCGTATCCATTACTCGCTGGAACGTCGCTGGGGCAGAGCAGAGGCCGAAGGGCATCACCTTGAAATCGAAGAGTCCGTCTGGCGTGATGAACGCAGTCTTCTCGCGATCCCTTTCGTCGACTTCAATTTGCCAGTAGCCGGTCTTCAGGTCCATCGATGAGAAGTACTTAGTGTTGCACAGCCGGTCCAGTGTATCGTCGATGCGGGGGTTGGGGTAGACATCCTTCTTCGTAATGCTGTTCAGGCGGCGGTAATCGACGCAAAAGGGAAGGGTGCCGTCTTTCTTTTTCACTAGAACGACTGGTGCTACCCAGGGGCTCCTCGATGGCTGGATGACGTCGTCACGAAGCATTTCCTCAACTTGCTTGCGGATAGCTCAGCGTTCTAGCGGCGATACGCGGTAGGGGCTCTGTCGCAGTGGTCGGGCGCGTTCGTCTGTGACAATGCGGTGCTTGGCAAGCCGGGTTCGTCGCACATTCGATGCTGATGAGAAGCAATCGCTGTACTTTTGAAGAAGACTGCGTATTTGGTCTTGTCTTTTCCGTGATAATGCCGGGTTGATATCAAACGTTGGTTGATGGCCTTGGTCAGGTGGTTCTACGGGTTGGTCGGGTAGCGCAAATATGTCTCTGATGTCGGCCAGCTCGTCGAGGAAAGCGATCGTCGTACCTTTGTTTAGATGCCGGTATTCTTCGGTGAAGTTGGTTAGCAGCGCCTGGGCTTGTCCATTTAGGATTTGGGCGACTCCCCTTGCGACGCCCAGTCCTCGATCAAGGAGTAGCTGGGTGTTCCCCTCGACGACGCCTTCGGCAGTTTCGATGTCTCCTGTACCTATGCAGGCGACGACACTTGATCGGGGCGGCACGCTCAATGCTTCGTCGAGGACGTTTAAGGCAACGCGATGAGTCGCTGTCGTCGCTGCAGATATGGCTTTGTCTGTGGAAAGCTTCATCGACTTGGATCGAAGGTCGATGATCGCCCGATGTTCATTCCGGAAGTCCATTCCCAAAATCACGTCTCGCGAGCATTTCAAACCATTGAACGAATGCCCGCTGCTCGTGGCATCGTTCAATTTAAAGCCGGCAAGGAGACTTTCAGATAACAGGTCGAGATCATCTAGAGTAATCTAGAAACACGTAGATGCAGCTGTTCATGGCTGTGAACAATCGAGATAAGTCCGGTCGCTTCTCGCGTCACGAACAAAAATGATAACACCCCTTTTCTGCGGCCTTCCGCTAACGAACGGACGCTACAATGATACGTGGCAGTATGAATAATTCTATTTAGTTCACATGTGATATTGCCATCAGACATCAGGTTTATGTTGACATCCCCCATGAGAACAAACAGAAGATTGGCAGACGTTAGGTGTTTCAAAATATTTTCCAAGAACCGGAAAAATTGTAGTCGGTTACCAGCAGGTGGCCTGTATACTGTAGCAACTATAGTATGGGGCAAAGCTATGACTAATGATTCAGCATTTGCAGACATGATTGAAAACTCTTCTATGACCCTTTGTGGATAGCAAGTTTGACATAAATTGCAACACCACCGCCCCTGCCACTCGACCTAACAAGACCATTATAATTGTAACCAGGAAGTAAAACGTGATCATTGTTAGTGGTCAACCAAGTCACTGTAAACAAGATTGCATCAAATTTTACTTTTAAAGATTCAAAGAACAAGCTGATAAGTCGCCCTTATTTTTCATGCTAGGAAAATTGAAATGATTTGCAAAAAATCTAGCTCTCTCTGAGCTATAGGTTAAGTTAGAACTATGATTGTCATAATAACGACATGTTGGTGACGAATACATGAGGGGAAAAAACAGCAACAGTTTTCTCATCAGCAAAACACACCTTAAGCAGTCATCTTGTCTAAATCAGACAGATCTCGGATCTTTAGCACATCACCCGTCTCATTCTTGCGCGCAAGCACTTTGCATCCGGAGGTCCAAACAAACTTCCAACCAACCTGCTTTTTGCGTGCAACAGCAGCCCCGAGCAACTTCTTGTTAGTCTGCGTGAGGTGCTCATTAACAAACACAGGATCTTTTTCATCGGAACTGAGTTTGTCGTTTCTAATCTTGTGTTTCCTAGCCTTCGAAAGAAAAGCATGTCGCTTCTCCCTTCTCACAAATCGAACTAAGATATTGGTCTCATCAGACTTCTGAGTGGGAACCATGTGACAGGTACAATATCGCCCTCAGAGACAGGCTCTTCGATTAGCTCACCAATTTTCATCACTATGTCCACGGGGCTTTCTGTTGAATTCACACCTTTTATCTCTAAATTATTCAGACGACTGTACTGCTCAAGTTCCTCAACTCTTTGCGTTAGTCGCCGGTTTTCCTTTCGCAGACTTTCATTGCATTTCAAGAGTTCGCTGACCTCTTGACTGAGCGCTTTAACTTCGGAGCTAATCACTTTTGTTTCGTCACACGTGTCATTGCCCGTGTACTGTGCGATGTCAGTCCACGTTAAAGAACCCCAGGTGGTCGAAATTTCCGGAGCCCTCCACTACGGCGTCTCTCATTGCCTTAGTCGCTTTGGGACGTTAAACCCCATAAACCAACCAGAATTTGACGCTATCCTTCACGGAGTGCAGTTCGTGCTTCATTTCTCGTTTAAAATCTTCAAGTGCTTTCATGACTTCCTTCGTCATGCTTGAGGATTACAAGGTTACAGTTTTACCGAACAGGGGTGAAATCAGGTTCAAGTTTGGCAGCAGTACGCAGAATAGCGTCAAAAGACGACCTATAGAAGTAAATCGCTTACCTGCAAAGGCAGTAGAATTTAGAGCGATGCGTACGATGTGCGCACTGCTGCCAAACTGAAGAGCAGATCGATGTTGCTTATCTTTTAAAGGCGGTCGTTGGCGGTAATCTCACGTAGACAGATCACAGCAGGCAAAGCTGCGATACGCCTATCACTACAGTGATACGGTGGTGCCCGTGCGAAGACGATATGCCGCCACGGTCAAGCTTCTCGGCAGATGAACGGCGCCGTAGTTGATCCTGCAAAGGCAGTAGAATTTAGAGCGATGCGTACGATGTGCGCACTGCTGCCAAACAGGGATGCTTTGTCCCTGTTCCGCGTCTGTGACGCGCCTTCTGCGCCCTGTGATATAGCGCACGCCTAGCTATGGTCTGTGTTTACTAATAATAGTAATAATAATAATAATAAGGATGAAAACTTAAGTGCGTGTGGAAGACATGGCTCCGTAGCAGCCGATTCCGCGAGCTGAAGCACGAATGACGACTGAAGAACGTTTCACTCGGAAGGCTAATTGTAATCAAGGCCCATCTGCGTAGCAAAAACACCTTATTGAAGAGGAAAAGGAGCAGAAAATGTCTATCAGAATATTTATTTATAATTGGGGAAAGATGTTGGGGTGATGTTGTGAGACATGTGATGCTATTGGTCGTGTTCTCTGCAGCCTTAATTCTGCGAGCACGTTCGATCAGCCACCGCAGGTCTGACTGCGTATAGCGCCGGACATGGCAGCCTCCCAAGAGGAGGGCGTGGGATGATTGGAGGTGAGCAGGGTAATTTTTGAATCTGTGGAAATGTTTTCAGCTTTTCCACACTGCTGGAAAGCAACATTATCCTATGAGGTTCGAACCATTGGGTAATTTTCCGCATTTACTAAAAAGCGAGCTCCTCAGTGGCTCTCTACGCGCACCGCCACTTGTCTCCTCCTCCTCTGCGCCTTCCTCTTCTACTCTTCCCCTCCTCCGTTAGCCTGCCAGTGCGGAAGAGCAAAGGATTTAATACGCGCAACAGGGGTAAAGAATTAATTGTACAGCTGCTGCAGCACAGAACACGCCTGAAACCTCTAGAATCACTGATGCCATCTACGCAGCGCCCCCACGGTCCTCAAGCCCATCGTTAGCAGCATACGATGGCACTGGGACCCCGAGCTCGCTAACTCTCAAGAGGCCTAGAGTGGGCAAAGGCCTCTCTTCAACACTCAACACCGGGCCGGCACCAGCTGCTCAAACGGAAGCCACCAAGAAGCATGAAGCACCGTGGTAAGTGTACCTTCCTATACACAGAAGCTGGGAGCACTTCAATCCCAAAAGTTGAAGGAGTGTCCGATTGGCGCGATTTGCAAACCATGCAAGACACTGACATTCCCTTTAGCGCGGCCACATATTTACAACGCAAAGCGATGAAGTTGCGTCAAGCATTTAGTTCTGCAATGCTAGTCGTCGCCTCGGATGTAGGTCTTACCAGCTTAAGCGGCGATGGTGGCTGGTAGGTGGCTGCGCTGCGTTGGATTGGTCGCCAGCTCTAGGAGACGACAGTGTTAGCACTCTGTTATTGTTAAAAAGGAAGTGCGCAAGAGGAAGTAAAACATTGACAAACAGGCCGGGCATCCACTTACAGCTAGATTATTCAGAACAATGGCTACAGGCTACGCAGGCTAAGCAAGGGGCACAACAGCATGAGCGAGCATACACTCATAGAGCGGAATTTTTACGTCCTCAACTTGTGGCTGGCTCTTCTCTTTTATCGACAGTAAGGAACCAACTATCCCCACAGTAGGCTTTCCTTAGGGTTGAGGCTAGCGTGATTATCATCATCAGAATGAGAAGCAGCAGAGTAGTTTGACTGCACCCACTGCAGAACAAAGACCTCTCCTATTTATTCGTTTATTTATTTATTATCTACAAACACTGCAAACCTTTTCGGCCCAAGCAGGAGTGGGACGATACACAAGAGCTAGCTGCCAGCTTGAAACATCAGACATGGTGCTCAAAAACAAAAGAACACAAAAATAAACAAAAACATGGAAAAAACAACGGCGGATACATTCAATCAGTACATAGCTAAAACTTACATGAGGTAATCTTAAAGCTGCTTTGAAAAATTATTCGAATCAGTTACTGTAGCCGGAAAGCAGTTCCAGTCTGCAATAATTCTTGTAGAAAACTGTTTAAATGCTTCCGCTCGGGCAAACATTTTCACTAGAGAATTATTGTATGTCTGGTTATTCGACCTGTAGATTTATTTATACAGTTACAAGAGTCTATGTTTAGCTTCCTTGTAATTAATTTGGTCAAGAAATTTAACCTGTTAAGTTTTCTACGAACCGCTAACGTACGGATACCGTGTTGCTCCATCAGAAGTGAGGGAGAATTTAGCCGCTTATATTTGCTGAATATAAACTGAATAGCTTTCCTTAGCACGCGCTCCAACTGCTCGATGTTTTTTGTAGTATGAGGGTCCCAAATTACCGTCGCGCATTCTAGATTGGACCTAATAATAGTATTATAGGCTAGCAACCTTTCTTCAGTCGGAGTCAGTTGAAGTTTCCCCTTCATAAATCACAATTTGCTTATGAAGAACTGCATACATCTGATATATGAGTTGACCACGAAAGTGTGTTCGTTAGTGTAACATCTAAATATTTATAAGACTCACCCAGTTAGGGCAACACCATTGGTCGAACGTCAGGCCATTGTTGGCAAAAATTGGCGCGAACATCGGTCCTACACTGGCATTTGGGCCGAGCGCTAAAACTGACACATCGGCCCTACTTTCATGCCATATTAGGGCCAACGTTCGGCCGATCGAGCGGCCAACGCAGGCCCGGCGTTGGCCCACAAGGTTGATAGCAGAAGCTCTGGCGATATCAAAATGCGCAGATAAGTGTGTCAGCAACCCCTCTGTGCGCCTTAGTGAAAAAGAAATGTCATTTCTGAACGCCAGTGATAGGACGAAAGATTGGAGGAACGGGAGACAATTCTGATAATCGTGCCACGAATGCGTGAGGTGTTGTGTTGGTTCCTGTTTTGTTGTTGCGTACCTAGTTCTTATATAGGCTGGCTCAGAGCAATAAAACACATTTGTTAGTTAGCGCTTGTGTTTCCGTCCTTCTCGTCTCGTCCTTGTTACTGCTGCGCTGCAATTTTCCAGTATGCAGAACCAACTAGCCCGTCACTATGTTTTAAACCTAAAACTGCGCACAAAATCGGTTTAGCGAATGCACTTGCACTAAGCTGTTACTTTTGCACCGCGATCTGCATGAAGCAGACGCGCGCTGCGCACTGCGGCAGTGAATTCCTAGAGCGAATCAAGAAAAGTGATTTTCAATTAAAAAATTTAATCAAATGAAGCATTTTTGATTTTTGTGGAAGGCATCTTTGGGCTGGTTTCCAGCCACTCGCTCGAGCAGACCGTGCAAAAATGCTTTCAAATGCATAATGTTCCATGACAAATAGGCGGGTCATTATTTCCAAAAATCCGACAAAGGCAACAGCGTGAGCTCTGTCTGTGCACTTCTCAAAGAATATTTTTTGTCCATTGGTGGCTTGGCTAGGCCATATATTATATTATTACACGAATCATTGCCCCTGGGTCACGCCAGTGCGCATTCTTTAATTCCTAAATTTACGGGACCTTTTAAAAGAAAATTCAGTGATTAGTGCAGCCCCTTCTAGTTTCCTGATATTAACGATAGAGTTCTTTGCATCTATGGTCATTGGTCTTGATGGTGTTGTCGTCTGTCCTATGCAACAGACCGGTTCCTCTGTGGCGGAATATGGGCAGTCCACTGACCACCACCGAAGTCGTCGTCGCTTCTTTGTTCCACTGAAAAACAGCGAAAGAATAAAAACAAAACTCGACGGCAGCAGCCATACAAAGAACGAATGCGTTTTGAATGCTTCCGAATGCGTTTGGAAATTGTTGTGAAGCACAGCACAACTCCGGTCGGTCCCAATGCCAGTAGAAATGTCGAATACCATTCTGCTCAAATGTCACTTAAAAGTCCGCTTAGAACAGGTGTTATGGCAGCTACTAGTTAGTAGCAGTAGTCGAGCAATAGCACTGCGCAACTACTATAATGCTGCTCGTATATGCTATAATGTGCTCCGGGAACATGTGTTTTGATCTGACGGATCAGCGTAAAAGATCTGTTTTGGCAAGGTGTACATGCCAATTATACTTACACTGAGATGCGACAGATTTTTACAGGTCTCACACCTCTTATCGAGAGCTAAACTGACTTTTTACGAGTTCGAAAAATTATAGGAACTGTCGCTCCCTGTTGTAGCAACATTGAACTTTGCCGTGTCGTCTTAGCACATGGCACAAGGTTGACCGCCGTTTGCCAGTATATTTTTAACACTCGATGAGTGATGGCAACGCCAGGCCAATATAGAAAGCTTTCTTAAATGACGCAGTCAATTCTGGCAGACAGTGGTGGAACTCTCGCCAAAATGGCCCATCATAGCCGTGTTTTAAGATTTCACAGCCGACAATGGCAAACAGCAGGAAAATTCTGGCTAACCTGGCCCATGATAGGCAGTTTTTTGTGATGGTACAATCGACAATGGAAAAGAGGAAAATTCTGGCTAACCTGGCCCATGACAGCCAGGTTTTTGTGATATCACAGCCAATACTGGTAAAGCGATGGACAACCAGAGCCATCATTGAATGCGGCAAATAGAGGTTGGATCAATATCAAAAACTAATTGGGACCTCTGGGCCTACTTAGGTCCATGCTTTGCCAACGGTGTTCTAATATTGGCCCGCTGTCAAGTGCTGCCTGGGAATATGCAGTGCATCACCAGTGGCAGCCACCAAAGGTTCTCCACCCAACGAGGCGACTTTCGGTGAGCTGCTTAAGTACAAGGAACCGGACGTGCCAGTTGGAGGTCGTGATTTCTTCAGCAAGCCCTCAATACTAAAGCCCCTCAAGGTCACGGTTAGCAAGGGCTTGGGAACCCCGGAATTCGACGATGGAGCTGTCAAGGAGATGACGGTATGTAGCACAATATATTGTGACCGGTTCTCTTAGCACTTTGCCATTTTTTGAAGCTTCAAGCAAATTACCGAGAGCACCTTGTATCTCGTCTTCTAAGCTGTTTGAAGAATTTCATGACAACTGCTTGGAAATGGACTGGTCGAAATTTTAAGGCGAAAGCCTTTAATGTCTCATCGTTGTAAGCAGCAGTTGCCGACAGAAATGTCACGCTTTTCAGTTGGTCGAAGCGGCCATGACGTCACAGTGCGCGAATTTCAAACGGGGCCAATTGTACTTTGGCTAGTAACCATGCAACCAATTGAAGGGATCGTATAGTGATGCTCCAAGTGGGACTGAGCTTAGTTAATTGCTTAATTACCCAATTAGCCTAATTAACTTTTCTAGTCAGGCCATATAAATAAATAAAACCGAGTAGGAAATTGATCGAGCTCGGGAATCGAACCCCGGTCTTCGGCGTGCGAGACGAGCATGCTATCCACTACGCCATGCCAGCGCGATGGTTTGGAATGAACAAAGGCGCGTCTAGTGAATACGGTGTCTTCGCTCACTCTCGTCCTCCTCCCTTCCCTTCCGGTGAGGTTTAGGTGTCCACCAAGATATGAGAGACAGATACATTTCCTTTCCTCAAAAAAAAACCAATTTACCGACGAGGCGAGGCGTGGAACCGAATGGGCGATGGCGTTCTATGAACTCCCTGGCAGCGTTGCAAGACGCTGTCGCGTTCCACTCATAGAGGCGAAGCTTAACATCTTAACCACACACTCTTAGAACTAAAGGAGTGCAGAGGAGTGCCCAGAACACACTTTGAAGGAGTATTCGCTTGTCCCGTATTCCACTCCTTTTTCCAGAATAAAATTACTCCCTCTGGACAGAGTGATCCAACACCTACTCAAGGAGTACTGTACTACTCCTGCAATAGAGTACAGGCACTCCTCCGAGGGAGTAAAGCTACCACATTGAAACAGCATCCTACTACTCTTTCAGGTAGAGTTCCAGGACTCCGTTTGTTAGAGTGACTATACTCCTCCAAGGAGTATCAGCCCAGATCTTATTTTACTCCTTCAAAAAGAGTTTCACGTGTTTTCAATGTATCCTACTAATTTTCTTATTTCACATATTCTTCAGAGCAAGTTGGTCATATGTTTTGCAGGATCCACCTGCGCTACATCTACAAAAGAGTAATGAGCAAAAGGGATTATAATGTTTGAGTAGAATAATTTTTGCTCATACAACTACTTTATGGCTACACTACAGTTTGCACATTAGTATGGTGCTCTGTCTGCGTTGGGAATAACAATGGTTCAAGAAATAATGACACAAATGTACAACACTGATAACTTTTATTTCTCAAGTCATTGCTGTGATTGCTGTGGCTGCCCAAAACACGTTCGGGAGGCGCTCGCTAGGATCAAGCCCCATTAGTGTCTCAAGCAGCAGACAAGCCCGTTTTGTTTTTGGGGTGTACTTGACATTAAATGCCAAAAACACTGCCAAAAGCAAAGTAAACCCATCTACCAAATCCACCGCAGTGAGCTGTAAGCGCTCAAAAGAACTAAGATGCTGGATGATGCCGTAGCTTGCTCGGCTGAGTGAAGGAGCTTTGGCTATGCGTGCATTTCTCCGGGTGCCTGCAAACATGAATGAAAATAATGCAAGTAAGAGTCAATTCCAATGCCCTTTTCATACTATCCTGCATATAACCCCATGAAAAAAAAAGAAAGAATACAACTAGAATGTACTGATCGTGTGTGTCATGTCGCCACTAGTGTGTACCTATATTGTGACCAAGTGCAGACACCTTTCATTGCAAACCTTCATTCAGAGCTACAATTTTATGAAGCCCAATACAATTATCACTATGCTAGTCCTTTCAAAAGCTGTGTGCATGTAAAACAAGCACATATTTACCAAATGAAAATTTTAACATGAGCAAGCTCTTCTGCAAGTATCATTATCAGCCTGACTACGCCCACTGCAAGGCAAAGGCCTCTCCCATGTTCTCCAATTAACCCTGTCCTTCGCCACCTATGACCACCGTGTTCCTGCAAACCTCCGCCCATGGAACTTTTTGCTGCTTCCTGCTACGCTTGCCTTCTCTTGGAATCCACTCCGTTACCCTTAAGGACCAGCGATTATCTTGCCTTCGTCTTACATTCCCTGCCCAAGCACCCTTTTTTCTCCTGATTTCGACTAGGATGTCTTCAACCCGCGTTTGTTCCCTCACCCACTCCGCCCGCTTCCGATCTCTTAACGTTACGCCTCTCATTTTTATTTCCATAGCTCGTTGCGTTGTCCTTAACTTAAGCTGAACCCTCTTCGTTAGCCTCCACGTTTCAGCCCCATAGGTGAATACCGGTAGGATACAGCTGTTGTATACTTTTCTCTTGAGGGGTATTGAAAAACTGCCATACATGATCTGAGAGAACCTGCCATATGCACTCCACCCCATTCATATTCCTCTAGTTATTACCCTTCATGATCCGGATCAGCGGTCACTACCTGCTCTAAGTAAATGTATTCCCTTAGCACTTCCAGTCATTTCCAAAACCACACCTATTGTGCTTGACGGTTTCTTGTCACATAATACATTGTGCAGTTTAAAATATAGGGTAACCTTGAAAGGGAACACACTTAAACCAATGACAGTTTTCTTGCTGAAGAGAAATGGCTGTTGCAATTCCTGTTTCTCAGATACCATTAACTGAATTTCATGCTCTAAAATAGTGAAGGAAAAATTCTAAATTTTTCATCTCAAAGAGGCAGACAACAAATTTCAGTTTGGTTTGGGTTGGTTTATGGGGTTTAACGTCCCAAAGCGACCCAGGCTATGAGAGACGCCGTAGTGAAGGGCTCCGGAAATTTCGACCACCTGGGGTTCTTTAACGTGCACTGACATTGCACAGTACGCGGGCCTCTAGAATTTCTCCTCCAAAGAAACTCCAGCCGCCGCGGCCGGGATCGAACCCGCGTCTTTTGGGTCAGCAGCCGAGAAAATTTCAGTTGCACTTTTTTTTTAATGATGCATAAGGCATTACTATGCACGGATAACCACACAGTATTCGCCTATGACTGCTAAATAATTTGTAATTAAATATCTTCTCTCTCCTGCTTCACTTTTAAAAACTGAGCAATGGCAATGGCATCAAAGGTCAGTATAAGCCAGGGGAGGCATGAGGAAAACTGCAATATAATTGCGGCTTCGTCATTCATTGTGATTCCGACTCTTAAGGCAGGCTGGCTTTAGCATTGTAACTAATTAAAACGATGAAGTAGCGATATCGTAGCTTTTTTGTGCCTTCCATAACCTATACTGAGCATTGATGTCATAGCAATTGCTATGCTATTGAAACAGGGAAGAAAAGAAATCTGGTTGTAATTATTTAGCGATTGGAGACGAACACTATGCAACAATTCTATGTATACGAATGCCCAGCACGTCGCTACAAACAACACACATAACCAAAAATTTGGTGTTTATACTCATTTAAGGTAATACTACTTCCCACGCAAGAACACGACAGCCATGTGTAAACTTTTTGCTTTCATAGTAATAAAATCTATCCAACGACAAGTTAGGCGCAGCATGTCTGCTCTTTATAAATATGCAATACTGACAATGTTTGACACTAGCATTTGGCATGAACGAGATAACTGTGATTACTTCGCACATTACGTGCCAGTCCATACTATTATGCACAATTTAGATTTGCAAATGTAATGTGTAATTCTCTATGACTGCCACGTTAGTGCACTGCAAACCAATGAAGTTGTCTTGCATTTGCAATGTTTCTCACTACTTTTATGCAACACTGATCACTTCAGTATATCTGCATCGTTCTGTTAGACGGCCACGGGATAGCTAGAATTAAGGCTATTTTATGTGATGGAAACCATTGACTAGACAACAAAGAAAAAAAGCCTCAACTACTGTCCTTGTGCTGGGACGTCTAATAAGAGCTCAGAAAGACTCGGTTTCAATACGCCAAACCCTCCGCATAACATTACCCTGTGCGAAAATACCCCACCCCACCCTAGCTTAATTTCTGTCCACATGCACCAAGGCTCACTGCACCTGTTATAAATATTGCCCTAAATATTGCAATCAAGCTGCCCGTGTATGCATAGGCTATCTGTGCATGGAGAAAGAACGAAGTTGTTAGGAATGTTTCACACCAAGAACAGAAAAAAAGGCAGCCTGTTTCTCAGAAACAGCTAAGAGCATGAAATGGTGTGTCCAAAAAGATTAGGCTGCTTTGTACTTATTTATGACAACGAGAACTGTCAGAGCTGCGCTTTCAAAAATTCAGGAGCTTTGTGCACAAACGTAGCTTCCGTATGCACGTCTTGCAGCACCAACGCTTCCGAATTGAAACGACCGATGAATATGCAAAGGAAAAAGCAAATAGAGAGCGCTTGAATTTAAAAGAAAAGCTACCTTGCACAATCAGAAATTTCGCGACAGAACCTTCCAAACAGTGACGTGTACTGGTTGCGGTATACCGAATATATACCTAGAAAATAAGTGTGCGCTTTGTTAACGAGCGGGATTCTGTGGCGGCAATGCTACAGCTCCAATTCCGAAAACCTAACGCTGCAAAAATTGAGTTTTCAAGATACGTGCGAATGCACGATACACTTTTGCACGCATTTAGAACTTTCAATTGTGAAACACAGACAACGAATCTTTTGTATGCGTCTTCCTTGGCTGGTAAAAAAATTCTTCTATAAGTCTCAAGTTTGCCTGTGTACTCCACAAATTCTAGGATCCCTGTTTGCTACATGTCAAATTTCACTGAAGCGAAAGTAATACAACCGACAGCTGATGATCTGCTAGGGCAACAGGATTTCAAAAGTTTGAGAAGGGCAGTGGGAGTCCAATCCAGGTGGAGTAGTGAAATTTGACTAGTAACAGACAGGGATCCTCCAATCTGTGGAGGACACCGGCAAATTGGAGACTTACGGAGGAATTTTTTTACCCGCCAAGGAACACGCACACACAAGAGAGAACCACAGAGGACTGCGGCTTTTACCAGCCCTTGTCCTGTGCGGTTCTCTCTTGTGTATGCGTCTTTTTTGGCTGGTAAAAAAATTCTTCCATAAGTCTCCAATTTGCCTGTGTACTCAACAAACCGCAGGATCCCTGTCCACTACTAGTCAAATATTTCAACTCCACCTGGCTTGGACTCCCACCGCCCTTCTCTGTGGAGAAAGGGTGACAGCAGCTGGCAAAGGACAAGGTTAACTGCAGATCAACTGGGGAAGCATTATCCTGCACTAATTTTGACGGCAGGTTCACAAGACAAACAAAATCAACTCGAGGAGCGGGGTGCACATCATGCGACTGAATGTCAATGGCCAGTGAAAATGGCACCAGCACTGTGGAATGCACATGCAGAAAACGAGACGCATTTTTTTGTCAACTTTGAGTAGCAGTCTACTGCACTTTTAAAGAGCAAAGCTCTCAAGTATGGCAACACTGGCACGTTTTACTGGGGTGAGGGTCGTCGTGAGGGTTGAAGTCCATATTTCTTCTCCATCCACTGTGTTAATTGCGAGCTATGTTTACCTAATAGGGGCTGGGCATCTAACATCACCGTTATTTCTTTGCAGCAGTTAAAACAATACAGCATACATTTTATAACATGCTTAACGAATTTTTGGGAGCAGCATGCTTTTACCCTTCTACTATTTGTTGCTACTGAATCAGTTTGGCGTTGACAAAAGATCTGTAATAAGGAGTAATTACTCATTGACATCCACTCGAGCACAGCCAAATGGCTACAAAGGAAAGCTATACAGCTTTCACAGAAACTTCGTAGTTAAAAAAAGATTCGTCCTGGTCCGGTGTTCGAACTCAGAACCACCACTTCACTGGAGCAGTCGCTCTACCAATTTGTCCAACCTGGACGGTAAGGTTATGGTAGGGCGAGAGCGAAGTGATCAATAACTCGAGTGGGAACTGTGTTGGTCCAATGTTTTAGGACCCCTAAAACATTGGACAAACTCAGTTCCTGCTTCATGTTACCTCTAAAACATTGGACAAACTGAGTTCCCGCTTCATGTTACAATACTGAGTGACATTTTGGTCTATACACCAGAGATACCGGTAAAGCATCATGATAGAACACAATGTTTTTTAAAGGGATAAAGGAATATGTTCGCCCTTTCAGAGGGCACATATGCATAAGAGGCAACATGTGTGAAATAGTCACTGCACCTGAAGCAGTGTAAACTCCATTATGTTAACAGCAGCAGTCAAAAGCTTCATGAGCGACTATTTCATACAGATCATGCAATTACATTCATGTAATTCAGGATCAGATTCATGTGATTATACAGGGAGGTACTGCTGCTAAGTGCACGTAGAGCTCTGCATGCATTTCTAAACCCGGCTGTGAGCCTATGTCTACGAAATTTTTCTAAATAGGCAGGTAAGGTATGCATCACTGGAAAACAATACCTACCACAAACAGCTGAGCAGAGATAGCACAGCCAAAAGCTGGAAGCACGAATGGCCCAGTAGATACTGGCAGCTGGCAACTGCAAATAAATATGTCAGAGCAACTGTTGTCAGTGGCCGTAACAATGTCATGAATGACAAGAGAATAAATTGTTTACTGCTTCATAAATTAGAATAAGGTATTAACATAGGAACACAAAAAGCAATGAGATGGCCCATGACAAAAGAAATACACAGATTGTATGTGATGCACCGATATACATTTTTTCAGTAGATTTACATGACTGTCACAACCGCATAGAAAGATGAGCAGGCTGGAATACCACTATTTTTATGCATGATGAAAAGAGCGTAACTATTCGAATATAGCATGCACAGGATTTAATTATTACTACTAGGGTGCTTTGCAGCAGCACCGAAGGTATTTTTAAATTGAACGTAGCGACCAGTAGACCCGTCTGCTTTGCACAAATGACGAGAGGATGGAAAAGGCATGCATTCATTAGCAAGAAGCACGATATCTCACATCACAGCATGAAACGAAAATTGGTATTGCATTTAACAAATCTGCACAGGAATAAAAACTGCCTAGTGGCAATGCAAGTAAGAGCAAGGGAAAAAAATACCGAAGAAAACTGGTGAGTGTGGTGCAGGGAGGTCTGTGGGTAGGGTCTCGTGCCTGGGAATAGTTCCGAGCGCGGAGAATCGCCGGCAGCACAGCTGGTGGCAGTCAACCAAGAATAAATAAGAGAAAGTGAAAATCAATAACAAACCATCACCGATATAGCGAACGATTTGAAAGCGGGCCGCACAAACGAGGGATATAGCAAAAAGCTTGAAGTCCTAAATAAGTGCGCAGTTGCATCCCAAACAGTTCTCAAAATCTGAAGGCGAGGAAGCATCGACACCTACACCTCAGGGCAGACGCAAGAACGATCTAACTTTGACATAATACTGTGTCAAATTCTGTTCCATGGGGAAGCACAGATAAAAATTTACAAATGACTAGGCAAGGGATATGCCCCAGCCTTCTACACGCGATCATTGTCCCCGAAAAAATTGTATGACAAATATTAAGGCGTAAGCACTAATCCGACGAGTACACAAACTGAGCACTGTCTGTTGGCAGCTGGCCTAGCGCGAGTGCTCTATCGCGCGGCACTGCCGCTTGTCGTCATCTTCCAAGTAGCACAAATCAATCCGACGGGCACCAGCCGCGAGGCAACTCGACCGTTGTCAGTTCCCTTGTCTGTCCGCAGCTGGCCTAGCAAAAGCGCTCTCTAACGTGACACTGCACGCTCATCATCCTCTCCTACGTAGCACAAATCTATGCTATTGGAATGTAGTAAACATTGTCTGTTGTTTTTCGCAGCGCTAGCAAGCGACCGCATAACTCTGTTGTGATAACTGGTGGCATTTTTATTTACCGCGGCACCCGAGTACTAAACGCAGATAGAGACTATGGAGCAACAGTTGCCATGCGGCCTATACGCCCGTTCTTTTCTGGTAAAGGCCGATTCACACGACGGTCCGTTCGCCCGCTGCCGCGGCCGACAGCGCGCCTCTCAATGTGGTGACGCATGAATACGTAGTGCGCGGGCCGCGGGCGAACGGACCGTCGTGTGAATCGGCCTTAACGCATTATAGCTGAGGCAACCGCACGCAGACTGCCTGCACTACCATCCCTATATAGGCGCACACTAATAACGCGTGCCAATAGAGATCAGAAGTAAAGAAACGTACACGGGACTCACCGTTCAGACGGCTCATCAAGGCTTAGCAAAACCGCACATTCTTCTTCGTTGCCTCTCCAGATGACAAGAAGTCGTAGCGCTACCTTTCTTCACGGCTTTACCCGTTCAAAATCACCAGTGTTGACAGGGCGTAATTCTCGTCGTTGGTTTCCAAAACACACTTGTGTTCTTCATACACGTCCACCGCACGAGCACTCAAACAATGCTACGAAAACCCAAATAACACAAAACGTGACGACGGCTGCAGTTTTGCTTCGTTGAAAAAACCTACAAATGCGCTTTTTTTATTACTAATATTTGAATTGTGTTCGCAACAAAAACAAATTATATTTTTTCATTTTATTTCTTTATTAAATGCGAATACCAATGCGCTTTTAGATACTTTTGCTGACATGTCGTTTGTAGAAGCTGCGATCCTGTGATCCCATCCCCGGGCGTCCTAGCAGACGACGGCGCAGACGACGCTGTTGACGGAATGCAATTTCTAATGACGGCAGCGAAAATCCCTTAAATGCGACAAAAAAGGCTAAGAAACGCACCGTATCGCAAACTGGTCCATATCAAGGATATGTTCGACGCGAGCGGTAGGACAAAGAGCAGCTGCGATGCATTACTCTACGCGACACTGGCATGCTCGACAGAGATCTACATGAAACAGAGCTTAAATGTGACCCGTACAAGCGGATTACTGTGATACCAACTGCGTTACGGAACTGCGACGATACTTGCTTCACACTTTAGCTTATATGCAACAGCGGCCCGCACTCGCCGCATCCTGTTCGAGTGTACCTTCACTAGCAAGAGCCCACATGCATGGAAGCCGACAGAAGCAACTGTCTTTTCGAGTTCAGATTGTTCCGAGAAATACGAGCAGCTTACTTTAGCACGTACTCGAATTCAAGTTCTCAGCCTGTGTGTCACGTACGGTGACGATGGCGTCGAGGACGAGCTTAAGAATCGCCTTAACGTGGCCGCAACGCAGCCGGTATCCCAAGCATTCGTGCGCTAAATGTTGTTCACCTGTACTGCGAACGTGCGCTCAGTCGCAGGCCAGCCGCTAGCTGCTCGATTTGCCAGCCTTGCGAGTACAATTCGCAAGTTTCTGAGCCAATCTGTGAGCGAGCCGAGCTTTCAGCAATGACGCTGCTCGCGAGCGCGCCGCGCGACGAGCTTCGGCCTGCTCCCTGGCTGCCGTATTCGTAGCTAAGCCTAGGAGGTTTCACTTCGATGCCAGAGCTGAGAGCGCTTCGAAACTGGCTAGCGCTGAGGTGCTACTCTTTGCATTGTAATTACGTTTTATTGTGAACTATGTCTCGTAGTGAAATAAAGATATGCTCGGGTCCACCCGAACGGTGATGATGGCGTCGAGGACGAGCTTAAGAATCGCCGCAACGCAGCCGATATTCCATGCATACATGTGTGCTAAATTTGTTCACCTGTGCTGCAAACGTGGGCATAAAGGCTCGCTCAATCGCAGGCCAGTCACTGCTCGATTTTTCAGCCTTGCGTGCGCGATTCGCAAGCTACGGAGCGAATCATTGAGCGAGCCGAGCTTTCGGCAACGACGCCGCCCGCGGTCGCGCCGGGCGACGAACTGTGCGCTGCTTGCTGGCTGCCCTTGTCGTCGCTAAACCTAGCCGATTTCACATAGATGCTGTAGCTGAATGCGCTTCGAAACTGGCCAGCACTTAGGTGCTACCCTCGGCACCGTTTTACTCTGAACCCCACGTCATAGGGAAATAAATATATGCTCGGTTTCCGCGACCCCTTCAGGAGCGGAGCTATAGCAGAGGCCAGGCGAACTCCAGAGCAGCAGCAAAGCGGCTACGGGAGGAAATTTTTATGGCTGTTATCGCTTCTACCAACAACTCGACATTGGCTAATGATACTCTATCCCAGAGCGTTGGTCGTGAACAAACAATACCAGTGCATTTTTCTGACGCCGGCAGCCGGCATCCAGGCTTGCAGGCCGGCCCCGAGAAGCTAGCGCGCCCTTACGATTGTATGGCCGTGGCGCACATCAAAACCGCCACGATATTCTCCTCTTCGCTCAGGTTGTAGCAGCACACTGCTAATAACGAGGAACCAGACCAATTTAAAAGACCGAGCGCGAGGGCGCAGGAGCCTGGGCCAAAGCGCGTGACTGACGTCATTCCCGAGACCTCATTTCACGTGAGAATCAAACGAGCAGGCGACCCGCAGGTCACCCTTGTAGGTGTGAGGAACGGGGTCGTGGAGCTGCTGCCTGGTCGCAAGCGACTGCTGGTCTCATGCCCTTTGCTACTTGCAAGTGTGAATGGGCATTCAATGCCCGTTTGCAGTAGCGAGTCCCTCAGTTCACGTAGTTCACGTATACGTATATAGTAAGTGCTTCCGCGAAAATACAGTTAAACGCAAGTTTGAAGGAATGCATGGCGAGCGCTCTTAGCAAAATGAACAACGCGTCCTCGCTGTAGATTATTCTTTGCGGCATAAGAAAATAATACGAGTTGTTTGCTACGATGAGCAATGATATCTATTGTGCAGCCTGTTGAGCCGCATGAACGTTATCATTTTTTTGTTAATTCCTTTGGCGGAGGAGTAAAACAAGCACTGAACTCCCTTGGGGTATGCAGGAGTGGAAATGCCATTTTACTCTTTTGTCAAGAGGAGTGAACAGGACCTTTCACTCTTTCTCGTTTGTAGAGAGAGTAGATTGAGACCTGCAGGAGTAGCGAGGCTCTTTTACTCTTAATGCAGGAGTAGCAGTTCTTAGAGTGTACATGAGTGACCCCACTTTAGGTCGAAAAAGTGCCCCCCTAAATTTTGACGGCTGTCCATCGAGATATGCGAGACAGTTACTGCGTAATTTCCTTTCCTCAAATACAATTTTCATTTTCTTCATTACGGGCCCTCTTTGTCTTCTTTCACTCCCACTTCCTCCCTTCCTCTACGGTGCGATTCAGGTCTCCACCGAGATGATACTGCGCCATTTCCTTTCCTCAAAAAGCGTTGCGTTCAAAGGGCAAGGCATCGCACCGAACAGGTGGTGGTGTTCCGTGGACTCCCTGGCAGCGCTACAACACGCTGTCGCGTTCCACTCGTAAAGGCGAAACTTAAGCGTCATTAATTAGCACTGAATCAGTATTCAGGGATTAATCAGTAATTAAGCATTAATTAGTGATTTGTCATCACTTAGTAATTAGTACTCGATTATATGTGACGCCACCAGTGCCACAGAAGCAGCGAAAGTGGTGCGGAAAACGCTTTCGCCTCTACACACTTTAGACAGCCAAAGTGGCCCCTGAAATTTTATTTTTATTACAGCTACGCTGCTCACAATAAACACTTAACGATGACAAGAATTAGAGGCGTTGCAAGAAAAGCGTTCTCGTTTTAGAGACGGCTCAGACACGCTGGTAGCCGAACATCGCTACTCGTCAGGGGAGTGGGCCGTTGAACGCGCCACCGCCTTCGCCCCCTTGCTGTTCCCAAGTTGGGCAGCGCGCGCAGCCTCCCTTTCTGCTATCTCGGTCCAAGGAGCCCCCCTGTTTCCCCGGCCGTTGCAGGTGTTTTCCGTGCCGCAGCCATCAGCCGCATCTCTCCTTCATCATGGGTCGTGCGTTCAGCGTACCTCGCAGCTTCCGTTCCAGGTCGTGCCATAGCACTCATCCGACCACCTTCGCGTACAAAAATTTGTTTGTGCAGTCTATAGACTGTCTATAGATTTTCGTCTGCCGATCATATTATCGCATAGTAGTTGGCTTTGGCAACTCTGGCCCAGGCAGCAGAGGAACAACTCCGAGAAGCGCAGGAAGTGGCAACAGCACCGAGCGGCGGCCGGAGCGGAACGTCAGTTTCTTCAATGGAGCCAGCAGGTGGCGCACGAGGTTTGCGCCAAGCAGCCGCAGGGCGGCTATTGCTGCGGGCGCGGTATTACCCTCCCTGTCGCAAAAAGCATCACCCCGGTGCGTGAACAGGAAAGTGAGGAGAAAAGAAAACAAAATTGAGGAGCGCTCGGAGCTGAGCTCACGAAAAGTAAGGCACGACGTGGACGATCTGAGGTCTCTGCTGACAACGAGTTGTCTGGAGAACCCTAACGGAGAACTCTCGGGGGTCCGGAGTACTACTTTAGCAGCTTTTCTGAAGGACCTCTGCATCCAATGCGTGTCCTCACCAACACTCCCCCAGTAGCACAAATGGTGCTCTGAATTACAGGCCCTTGTGGGCCCGGCACGGGCGGCCCATGGGTGCCCGGTGTGGGATATGTTCGAGATTTCCAACTCGGCATCGCGCGGGACCTACAAGGGCAGCACAGTGGGCTTCCTACCTAGGGCCAGCAGGAGACCCCTATGGTCGGCATTCATAAAAAGAATAAAGGGGGCTTTCCTCGGACCCTTGTGGGACCCAGATGGGCACTAATGGGCTTTTTAGAGGGGAGCTGCAGATGGGACACACATGGGCTAGCCCATTCCATGCCAGCCCACATGGGCTAACCCGGGCCAGGCCCACAGGCAAAACCTTCCACTTTCGCTTTTCAGCCGGTTTTGCTTAGGACGATCCCCCCCCATTTCTTCTCCCAATTAGAGCCGCCGATTGGTATGCGTCGCGCTCATTCTTTTCCCGATTATAGCCCCCTCGATGCGCGGCATCTTTTCCCAACCGGACCAGAAACACGGGCTCTGATGTAGGCCGGAATAGAGGTCTATTGGACCATCGCAGGTATTAAGCGACAGCGTAAGGGGCACGTTCTGCTGAAATCCCGGCGTCGCCCGTCGGCAAAAATCCCACAACTCCTGTAACCACAAAATAGAAAAAGAAAACAGCGGGCACTTGGGTTCGAACCCAGTCCCACTGCGTGAGGTGGGCACGCAATGCATACGCCACGTTCTTTTTTTTTTCTTTACTGCCCGTGGGCCACAAAGGCCCGTTGGTTCAGGCGGGTTTGAGGGGCACCCAGTGAACACGTTTTTGGGTTGTATCACTGATTAACGTGTGTTCGGAATGTGTTCTGATCTTACAGTAATGAAAAAAAAAACAAATATTAGTGTGCTAGTTCTGCATAAAGAATTACATAGAATGAAAATTAGGTTTTATGGTGTTTCATTGTACTGAAACAAATGGTATGTGTTTGAAGTGGCGTAGTATGCCGTGCACTGTAATCTAGATAGCAACTGATGATTGGTAATCGATAATCCAGATTCTAATCGACGATCGTGATCAGTAATGTGATTGTGGATTGGTAATTCGCTAAGACGTAAGAAAGAAATGGAAAAAAAGAGGAAAAGGAGGAGAAGGCGCTACCGAGAATCTCACGGAACGGAAGTTGTGCATCATATGATTGAGAAAGAGATAATGCGATCAAAAGAAGTCGGGACGAACGATAAGACACGGGCAAGCCAGGCGTCACCTCACGCCTTACCCCATCCTTGGGCAATGCTCAGTATTATGAATGTACCTCACCCCTTTGGTATTTGAATGAATAATGTTTTGCAAATCTGCATCGTAACTTTGGTCGACCATTGGTGTGAAAATTTAGCTCGGACAATTAGAATGCTTGCGTGGTCATCCTTCTTTATATACAGCACATTCGCAGGATCGATGCGAGATGTTTGTTCAGGGCATTGAGCCGCCCCCTTCAGGACGCTTCTCCCTGATTGCTTTCGTACGTATACACCATATACCTCTGTAAAGAAAGTATAAAACCATAAAACTAAATTCAGCAACGTTACCGCGAAGGACAAGAAAATTGGGCATGCAACTTAAAAAAAAATATTGTGGTAGTTTGTCCCTCTACGCTGTACAATCAACAAATTGCTCCTTAAAAAAAAAGTGCAGAACTGTTTGAACGTTTCTGTTGACGCCGACAGGCGGAGACAGTAGTTAGTGAAGAGTGTGATTTCAAGTGCGTACTTATGTGCGAGCACCACGACATCGCCGTCATGAAATCTTTCTTCCCTAGTGTGGCCTTCACCGCTCAAACGTCAGTAAATGTTTTTGTTCACCACTCACGTCTTTCGGAGCGAAGTCCATCACTGAGACCGGAACGAAAGGGTTCCACCATCCTTGCACTCGACGTATACGTAGCATGGTGCTGTCATCTTGGGTTATGGTTTGAGTAAGGAAACACGGGGAGATGCGCAAAACACAGTATGACACGAAATTAACAAGGACAAGCGAGTGTCAGCGCGTGTTTTCGCGGCTCCTTTGGTCGCCTCACACTCAGCCGAACCGCAAGAGAGAAGAAAAACATGTCCCATTGCAACGCGGGAAAGGTGGAGTCCTTCTTTATGACGTCAACGCTCAGTGATCAGACACAGTGAAAAAGCGGTAGAATCAAAGCCTCCTCGCCACTTCATGGTAGCGTCCCATGGAAGGGCGGGAGGGAGGGCGGCTTAAAATTTCGGTAGCGTGATTTAGAACGAGCACCTCCTCTATTTCGAGAAAGGCGGCTGGGGGTAGAGAGGGACACAGAGGAGCCCTCGTGGAAGAAATAAAGGCCGACAGAAAAACCGGCGTTAAGCCGGATTTCCTTGTTAACGGACTCAGGTAAAGCAGGGAAGGCGGTGGTGAGGCGAAACAGAAAAGCTTGAAAAATAATTTGCGCAGAGGCGTGCCACTCATGTGACGTTTCTGTGCGTGTGTTCTGTTTATGTTTTGATGTCTCGAGCGCTGTATCTCTTCGATAGCCGGAAGCGGCTTTAGGGAACACTTAAGCTGCCAGCTCCGTTCAGTTACCCTGTTTTCGTTCGTCAATAGAATGATTCTCGGCGATTTGTCATTACTATCTCTTCCTTATCGGGTGAAGGACGGGGTCGTTTCTGATGGTGCTTGTTATTTTTTTCTTGGTCAAGTTGCATTATCAAAGGGCGATCAATTGGCGAAGAAGCGGAAAGAATGCCTGCACGAAAACCAAGAATTTCCTTTGTCTTCATCGATGCGTCGCTACACACGACTGCCAGCGGGCGTCAATAAAGCTGCTGCAATGAACGACGACACTAGAAAGGCTTCTGCAGCACCTGGCGCATTCGCCCGAGGCTCGCTATGCTCATAAGCCACTTGTGAAGGCTTAGGGTTTATGGAAGGGGGGGAGGGGGGGGGGGGAGGGGGGGGGGGGGGGAGGGGGGGTGGCGGAGGTTGATGCCCCGAAGCAACTCAGGCTATGAGGGACGCTGTAGTGAAGGGCTCCGGAAATTTCGACCACCTGGAGTTCTTTAATAGGATAGTGAGGCAGTTTTCGAATCAGCTAACCTTCTAGTGATTTGAAATAGTGTCGTTGCTGATCACGGCTGTGAAGTTACTTTTTAAATTTTTGCTAAAACCGTGGCGCAATCACCAATTGAAAGTGCGATGCTTAAATCTCCCGCGCGAGCGCAGGAGAGAACTGCGGAAAGGGAAACCTCGTCCATATAGCCCAACGTAACGTCATGTTGAGGAGCCGTATTTGCTTCGACGCACCCGAGCGAGCTTTCAGCGACCGTTGTTCCTCGTCCTGCGTGCGTTGTTCCTCGGATCGCATGCGTTGTGACGTACAAAGCGTGTCAACCGACATTGAACATCAAGCTCAACACGAGGTACTGCTCTGCGCTCGTGTCGACGAATAACCACGGCTGTGACTGTCCGTCTTCCTCTGTCTTCCGTAGGAACATAAGCTCGCAGCGCAGGCGCTCGCTCCTGTGAAGAGGGAGAATACATGCCGACCAAAGGAAGCGTACTCTGCTCGAAGCACTTTCGTCAAAGCGGCTGCATGAAGAACTTGTCTTTAATGCTTGCTCTGCACATTTCTACCAGAAAGGCACCGCTGGACCATTACACAGTTATTTTCTCACGTATGTGATGCCTATAATACAACATTTTGGGCGAGTTGGTCACCTACATTCATTATTACAGCCCAAAGACGGCACAGAACAAGAAGGGGACACAACAGCGCTGACTGTCAACTAAGTTTTATTCGAGACCAGTAGGGTTTTTATACCACCTGGCGATCAGAACGGGAAAACAAACATACAAAAATAGCTGTAGGCATGCGCAAGGGTACAGTAACTGCGGTTATCCGGCACGTGTCAGATTTCACATTCTAGATACTTCATCTCTTTCTGGGACAATGCCACTGATGGCGCGCTTATGCACTCGTCCTGCAGTCTAATAATCATAGCTGCTTCTATTATTTCTCTTGTTAATGTGTCTCGGTGTTTCCCTATGACACTGCATTGCCTGTACATTGGTTCACATTTATCGTCGCTGTCATCTTCTGCGCTGCAGTCTCTGCAATGTTTGGCTACGTGGCCTGAGGTAGCAACACGTGCGACATTGTCACTGTGCTCTTTTAGCCTTTTGTTGAGACAGCGGCCAGTCTGCCCGATGTATATTTTCCCACAGGACATGGGCAGTGAATACACCACACCTTCTTTACATGGGACAAAATGATGCCCGTGTTTCACTTTACACCTGCGCGTTTCGTTAGTCGTGCAGTTAACTTTTTTCCACAAGCTGGAAAGCTTGCCCGGCGCTGAAAATACTACGTCAACGCCTGCCCTACTTCCAATTTTTCGAAGGTTGTGCGACACCTGATGGAGATAAGGCAAAACAACAACCTTTCTTTTTTTCCTTTGCCTAACCGGTTCGCTAGTGTGGCGAGGTCTCAGGTTTTTTAGCTGCTTTTCTGCCACTGGCACTAGTACATCGGACGGATAACCAGCCATCGTAAGGCGACCAACTTGTTTCGCAAAGCTTAGTTCCATACTATGCTGGCAACACTTCTTTAAAACATTATTAAAAACAGAATGAATAATGGCCCTTTTTACAAGTTTAGAATGAGTTGATGAATATGGCAGGATGGGTTTTTTTGCTCGAGGCTCGTACGACTAACACACATGGGACGGAGTGAAATGAAGGGCGAGATCTAAGAGCCTGATAGAATCATTAAGTGGCGTTTCATGTGTTAAAACCAGTGGTGTAAGACACTCTGTGAACACTGAATGAATCTTTAAGAACTGCTGCTCAAAACTGAGGTTGTCATGCTGTACTAACACAAAGTAATCGTCAACAATTCTAAAAATGCGGCACACACCGAACCCTTCCAAACGATCTTGCAGTGTTTTGTCACGCAAGGCCAAAAACATATCGCTAAGAACCGCAGCTAGGCACGAACCAATGCATATCCCGTCTTTCTGAATGTACATATCCCCATTCCATTCTACAAAAGTCGAACTAAGATAAAACGATAACAATTCTAGGAAGGCATCGGCGGAAATTCCGCACTCGTTTTGGAAGGCTATAACACCATGCTTTTCGATGTGCTTGATCACAGCTGACAAGATTTCCGCCTGGGGAATTGTGTAATATAAGTCTTTTACGTCGACTGAAAATCCCTGCAGCTTTTTATCGTGATCCCATCCTTTTAGGAAGGTGATTACTTCGAAAGAATTTCTTATTCTAAAAGGGTCATCGATCGTTAAAACGTTGAGTTTCTGTTGCAAGTATCTTGCGACATGCTTCTGCCATGTCCCTGCTTCTGAAACTATTGCACGAAACGGCCAGTTGGGTTTATGGGTCTTTGCAGAGAACAAAATCTCAAGGTTGCTCTTGTGGCTGTTCTCAATCATACTCGACAACTTGTTTAAATTCAACTTGTTGGTTAGCTTCTTTGATTGACTCTTAATTTTCGACATTTTGACATCATCGCGCTTGTCAAACACAGCAAGGACGCTGTCTATTGCTTTTGACATGTACACATCTCTGGTTAAAACAACAAAACCTCCATCCTTGTCTGCAGGAAGAAGAGACAGCGAGTTATCTTTCAACCAATTAACTGTTTTGAACAAGGGGAGCTTCCTGCCTGCCTGTCTGTACTTTGCCAAAACGTCGACACCTTCAGAGATGCAACGGTCTGCTTCGGTCTTCTCCGCGCGTCGGGAAACTTGTTTCATCATAGCCAAGAGCTCAGGTCTCGATGTTTTTGGCTCGACCGCAAACTTGGGCCTGCGGCCAAGGACTTGCCTGATGTTGTCGGGAAGGGAGATTCCCTCCATGACGTGGATCTGTTGTCCGGTAACTGGAGTCCTCTTAGGAAGAAGTGCACGAAGCGCTGGGAGGGTCTGTTGCCAAAGGAACTCGGTTGTGTGGTCAATGGACCGTGATAAATGGTGCCACTGTGCATTCGAATGTTCTGGCCCAGCATGGAACTGTACCAAAACCTTCAAGCGCTCCTTGTACGCTCGCACTTGCTGAAGCCATTCAGACCTGAGACTTGCGTTCAGACTTGCGTTCGCAAGAGAATCCTGCCACTTGATGTATCAGCCTTATTTGGCGGCGTACAACCTTCAGCTAGCCATGGGAGAAGACTCTGCAAGATTCTCAAGTACCAGAGATGTGTACATGTCAAAAGCAATAGACAGCGTCCTTGCTGTGTTTGACAAGCGCGATGATGTCAAAATGTCGAAATTAAGAGTCAAGCAAAGAAGCTAGCCAACAAGTTGAATTTAAACAAGTTGTCGAGAATGATTGAGAACTGCCACAAGAGCAACCTTGAGATTTTGTTCTCTGCAAAGACCCATAAACCCAACTGGCCGTTTCGTGCAATAGTTTCAGAAGCAGGGACATGGCAGAAGCATGTCGCAAGATACTTGCAACAGAAACTCAACGTTTTAACGATCGATGACCCTTTTAGAATAAGAAATTCTGACGAAGTAATCACCTTCCTAAAAGGATGCGATCACGATAAAAAGCTGCAGGGATTTTCAGTCGACGTAAAAGACTTATATTACACAATTCCCCAGGCGGAAATCTTGTCAGCTGTGAACAAGCACATCGAAAAGCACGGTGTTATAGCCTTCCAAAACGAGTGCGGAATTTCCGCCGATGCCTTCCTAGAATTGTTATCGTTTTATCTTAGTTCGACTTTTGTAGAATGGAATGGGGATATGTACATTCAGAAAGACGGGATATGCATTGGTTCGTGCCTAGCTGCGGTTCTTAGCGATATGTTTTTGGCCTTGCGTGACAAAACACTGCAAGATCGTTTGGAAGGGTTCGGTGTGTGCCGCATTTTTAGATTTGTTGACGATTACTTTGTGTTAGTACAGAATGACAACCTCAGTTTTGAGCAGCAGTTCTTAAAGATTCATTCAGTGTTCACAGAGTGTCTTACACCACTGGTTTTAACACATGAAACCCCACTTAATGATTCTATCAGGTTCTTAGATCTCGCCCTTCATTTCACTCCGTCCCATGTGTGTTGGTCGTACGAGCCTCGAGCAAAAAAACCCATCCTGCCATATTCATCAGCTCATTCGAAACTTGTAAAAAGGGCCATTATTCATTCTGTTTTTAATAATGTTTTAAAGAAGTGTTGCCAGCATAGTATGGAACTAAGCTTTGCGAAACAAGTTGATCGCCTTACGATGGCTGGTTATCCGTCCGATGTATTAGTGTCAGTGGCAGAAAAGCAGCTAAAAAACCTGAGACCTCGCCACACTAGCGAACCGGTTAGGCAAAGGGAAAAAAGAAAGGTTGTTCTTTTGCCTTATCTCCATCAGGTGTCGCACAACCTTCGGAAAATTGGAAGTAGGGCAAGCGTTGACGTAGTATTTTCAGCGCCGGAAAAGCTTTCCAGCTTGTGCAAAAAAGTTAACTGCACGACTAACGAAACGCGCAGGTGTAAAGTGAAACACGGGCATCATTTTGTCCCATGTAAAGAAGGTGTGGTGTATTCACTGCCCATGTCCTGTGGGAAAAAATACATCGGGCAGACTGGCCGCTGTCTCAACAAAAGGCTAAAAGAGCATAGTGACAATGTCGCACGTGTTGCTACCTCAGGCCACGTAGCCAAACATTGCAGAGACTGCAGTACAGAAGATGACAGCGACGATAAATGTGAACCAATGTACAGGCAATGCAGTGTCATAGGGAAACACCGAGACACATTAACAAGAGAAATAATAGAAGCAGCTATTATTATTAGACTGCAGGACGAGCGCATAAGCGCGCCATCAGTGGCATTGTCCCAGAAAGAGATGAAGTATCTAGAATGTGAAATCTGACACGTGCCGGATAACCGCCGTTACTGTACCCTTGCGCATGCCTACACCTATTTTTGTATGTTTGTTTTCCCGTTCTGATCGCCAGGTGGTATAAAAACCCTACTGGTCTCGAATAAAACTTAGTTGACAGTCAGCGCTGTTGTGTCCCCTTCTTGTTCTGTGCCGTCTTTGCGCTGTAATAATGAATGTGATGCCTGTCACCATTGCCAAGAAGTGCCTCTTTTAAAAGTAGAAGCACGCTCACTTACCCCTGCAGAACTTTTATAGAGGCTCAAACATGTGTCGCTCTCTTCATCTCAGGCCACCTGAGGCGTATTCAGGAAGGCTCGGTTAGGGACGTGACTTTAGGCTCGGTTCGACGAGTCAAATCAAGCAAGTAAAGCAAAGCATCGATGCTATTCATATGCAGCGTCTCGTTTGCATCCATATGCAAAAACAAAACACCATGTTTCGCAAACTTACTCGGTTTCTTCATCAAGTTGTGGCAGTGGGCGAGTTGCAGCTAGTTCGGCTTTTAAATACACTTATAGCTGCCCCCAGGCCACTGAACGTAAACTGAAGACCTAGGAAGGGCGAACGTTTCCTGAGGGATTAATATATACCGGCATCTGCTGAACGCGCCATGACTGAATCAGCAGCCTTGTGCGCGTATTCGGCTTGGTCTCCAGCGCACAATGATTGCCTCACTATCCTGTGGTCACATGCCTCGCAGTACTCGGTCACTCCGCTTCCCTCATTTGGACATCAGCTTTGTGCTGCTTCACCGTTTCCTTGCAACGCTTTATTGCCCCAACATACAACACCGGGTACTGAGAACAGGATCTTTTGTACACAACGCCTTGGGCCTTTTCTTTAGGATGACGCTCTTTCGGGCGAGCCAGGAGGTGTTCGGGGGTGGTAATTTTTTTCAAGTTTTATTACACAGAAAAAATGTACAAGAGAGAGAGAAAAAAATATACAAAGTTCACGGTGAATGAGGCATCTGGATCCTTAGCCAGTGGCTAGTTTCGGATCCATTACAAACATGTTATAAATCTAGGCAGTATAACTGTGGCGTGAGTATTGCTCGCACCCCTTCGTTCTCGAGAATACGAGCCGAGGTTTTGCTGGCACCTTTTACGCATGGACCGCATGCGCGTCTTTCACGCTGGCGTGTGCTTGTGCTAGGAGTCGAATGTTTTGATTGCGTCTTTTTTGGTTTTACGTGATACTTGGAATGAACAAACTATAGTATCCTTTTCTTTGGGGATCAGTGAAAAAATTGTCGCCCTATTCGCTTTTACAACACCGCGGAAAGCTGCGATCTGCACTCAACGCAGCGCCGAATCCATACCGGCAGGTTCTCCGGGCCTCAGTGTGCCGTCACGACCTCTTGACCAATAAATAAAGAAAACGAACCCCATCCGTAAATGTACCTTCCAACGGCAACCTTTTCTCGCTTTCGAATTCCAAAGCAATCTGAGCATGTTGAGGGCAACTGGAGACTGACAGATTATTGTGGTGAGCTAGTGTTGAGGGCAAGCAGCTTCAAACGTTATTATTTACGTTTGAGACGTAATAAGGGAAGCCTTACATTGTTGGAAATGGTGTGGAGGTGAGTGAAGGAAGTTGGGCGAGTTGGTACATGTTCATTATTCAGAACATGTTCATTATTCTCCCCCTTTTGTCCTTGTTTCGTGTGCTGTTGTGAATAATGAATAATGTCGCGGTGACCTCCAAGAATATAGAATGGCATCCAGGACTCTCCAGTTCGCACGTATTTATTATACTACGGACGGCAAGACAGCATGTTCCTTGCAAGAAGACAGATCATGTACTCAAGCAAGCGCTCCTTCATCTATTTTTTCCGCTTCCATAATCCCGCGCGTTCCCTTGTGCTCGCACTTTCTGATTAATGAACACAAGAGGCAGAGTGGCTTACATTTAGTGCAGGGGCTGCAATTTCGTCTGCTCATCCTCTAAACATGGAGGCCGGACAGGGTTTCTCTGCGCGAAACTCGGAATACCATTTTACGCACAAGATCCATTGCAAGGAAAGCAAGTAAAAAAAATTGCTCAAGACTAAAGCTCGGCATTAAGGGTATGAACCGATACTTTTGTAGACATATCAGGCATCACGATTACTTGTACTTGAGGGCACGAGCAACGCGCAGATCTACAATATGAAATTATATTGCTCAAAAGAGTGCGAGGCTAACCCAAATAATGCGCGGCAAACACAGGCCGCGACTGACTACGTTGCTACCAGGAGAGAAAACTGATATGTTCAGTCTAGGTCACTGCGCTTGCTGGACACAAGCATTTACTGCGGCTAGCAGCGGCTCTGTCTCATCTTTCACTGATTGCTGTTAGGTTTACGTGTGCGGTATTTGGCAATCTCGTGAGGAAAAGGGCACCGAACCCTTGGAAGGGGTATGTGGATAAGGATATAAAGGCAAGGACTTGAATTTTTCTATGATTAGCAGGGACAAGGCAGACTACCATACTGAGTTTATAGCACAGTGGACAGGCCTGTGGTGTTTAAGCACTCAATAAGGCTCTGTGGCGCCTGAAGTTGATGCTTGGGAGGGCATAAAATTTTGTTTATGTCGACAGGAACACTGCAGTTGTGATATGCCTTAAAGAGAACAAGTATTTGTTCTTTTCAACAATAACAAGGTCGGGCAGGCACTATGAGAGAGGGGGAAGGCCTCAGTAGTACCGTATGCATGCAGCCGGACTGCAACCTATTCTGACCTTCAACAGCAGTGGCCGCTCTCGCCTGGTGAGTCCATGTTTGGGAAGGGGCTTCAAAACGGAGCCTGCAGAAATTCTGGTGTCTGTATGATAGGAAATAAACACTCTCCGTATAGTATGGTGAGTTTAGCCGTGGGGAGATAGAGATTGGCGTAGAGGAGGGTCTTCAGGTGAGTTGCATGGGCAATAGCGTCCACATCATTCCCCATAATACCCTTGTTTGAAGGTATCCACCAGACGGAACGTCTGAGGCCCCGGTCCTCAAAGAGCTTGCGTTCAATTGCTGTGGCTGCGATTGGGGTCCTAATAGGTCCGCTAAGGCTTAATAATGCAGGTATGCAATCAGTGAGTGCGGAAGTACGGGCTCTGAGGCTCCAGAATACCTGGTTCTAGATGTAGGGCAGCTATTTCTGCTTCAGTATAGCTCACTGGGAAGTCCAGGCGGCAAGTGCGCGAGAAGGGGAGTGCAGGGACGAGGCAAGCTGCCGTGACCTCCACCGTGGTTGGAAGAACTGAACCGTCCGTGAAAATGAGGACGTTATGTCTCGGTTTCTGCTCAAGTAGGGCATAAGTTGCCTGTTGTATATTATCGGTGGGCGAACGACGCTTGGTGGTTATCCTGTGAGGGAGGCGAGCGGTGGTCATAGGATGGGCCGTGCAAGGTGTGCAGGGAGGACTGCTCTAGGAGGTTAGGGTGAGCGTCGATTTTGTCATATGACACACAGAGTTTTCCCGCTTTTCAGGACTGGTGGCCTCTGAGTCTTGAAAGTAGACCGTACCATCAGGGGCGCGGTGCAGGCGATCAGTGATATGAAGGTCGCATTGGAGGAACAAAAGGGAGAGTGGCCAGACTCCGGCCTCTGCAAGTGTCGCGGGGATTTGTATGACTTTGGGCTGGCCCAGGTACTGTCTTAGAAAATTTCCGCGGACAGTTTCAGTGTGCTGCAACCTAGAGTGTCGTAGGTTGACTAGTGGCAATGGATACAGTTGGAGAGAGGTCGCAGCCGCCTCAAAGTGTTTGACAGAAAAGTGTGGACTGCAGCCGTTTCTTTGGGCCAGAGGCTTGTAGACAGCTTTGCTCGCGCGTATAACTGTACGAAGAAGGGCTTTTTCGGCAGATATTCAGAACAGTTTGTAGTCAGGGACAAGGCAAGCGTATTTCATCTCTTTTTCACAGGGAAGAGAAGCTTCGGATTGTTTGGGAGAGCTTCTGATTTGAAGGGGGAGAGCGAAAGTTCGACGGCGTTAGCCTTCAAAAACAGTGCAGCACAGCACTAAATTCTTGATGCTCTAAGGATGCATGGACTGTCCGGCACTCTACAATTATACGGCATATATATTGTTAAATTTGTTTTGCTGTGCAGCGAAGGCGTAGAGGTAGAGCATCCGTATTGCGTGCAAGAAGACCGGGGTTCGAATCCCTGTGCCACGCAATGTTCCACCTGGATTAAAAAAATCCGCGTGTTGATGAAATTGCGTAACCAGGTTTGAAGTGCGGCCTGATCTCGGTGATCAGAACCGACAATACACTTCCTCATCAGAACAGGATTTGGCCACCCTGGTGCAGTACTTGGCCGCAACCTTCTATGAACAAACCAATCAACCCTCGGCCTATGGTTAATTGGAGAGGCATGGGAGAGGCCTTTGCTCTGCAGTGGGCGTAGTCAGGCTGATGATGATGATGAAGGGCCCTTACTTGCACTTCATTGCCAGCGGAGATGATACTGCTATGGGAGACACTTTCAGCAACTGATCTCTACCGCACTGCTCTTTCCGGAAGCGATGAGTTGCTATGGCGACGGAGGCGTGCGTCGCCAGCTTCTCCCTGCGTCGCGGCCGCCGTGGCTCTAAAGCCCCAAAGGCTCCAAAGCTGCAAGTTAGTCAAGTGCTTCAGCATTCTACTTGACCAAGGTCAGAGGAGAAGGCTGCGACTGGAGTAGCCTGCTTCCACGGCGGCGTTAACTGACTGAAGTTCAGAATGGCGCAAAAGACACACACACAGCAAAAATAGGGGATGACACAAAGAGCGCCTAAGAAAGCTGGGTCCACGTGCATTAGCACTTCATCGATTAAACTCTGCCGCCAGGAGCTGGGTTTCTTAGACGGCCACGTGTAGTTCTAGATTCTCTTTTTTCTTGTTCTTGTGGCTTTTTCTTTTCTGCCGATGGTGTTTCGAAATGTGAATTCAAACCATGAATATGTGTTTTTTCTGCTTCCGGTTCGTGGTTGATATGTCTTGCCTTATAAAAGAGGGTGTTTCCGCAATAAACTCAGTTGGTAGTAGGCGCGCTTTGTGTCAACCCCTATTTTTCCTGTGTGTGTGTCTTTTGCGCCATCCTGAACTTCAATCATGAACCAACTAGCCCCAAAGCAAGTTCTTCTGCAACGCGTTAACTGAATATGCACCAAGGTGGTGAGCGTTGCCTGATTGCATGGATGGCATTGCAGAAGCAGTGACAAAGGTCTACGCAGAGTTCTCCCCTCTTGGTGCCTCGGCGGGCGCATTTGTTTTCTTTTGATTTGCTTTCGTTTGGATTTATTTGCGAAGGGCAAGCCTTCGCCGCTCTCATATAGCACTACAAAGCCGTGTGGTAGCAGCGTCCTGTCGCTAAGTAATCACGCGAGCAGCCGAGGTGGGATGCCCGGTTGCATATCGTCCGAAGTACGACAAACAGAGCGTTCACGTCACGCGCTCACTATACCTGGTGATGAGTGAAGCACGCGTGTGAGAACAAGGAATAAATCGTTTATTATTAGTGCTCTGGTATTTAAACCGGCAGCTGTAGAGCTCATACATGCGCAGTGGTCGTGTTGTGCGCGCGTACAGACGATGAGGCGATCTGCCACTACTTCTCTTCACCGAAAAAAAAAGTACGAAAGGAGGGGCAAAAAAAATTAAATACCTGATTAAGTTCTGCGTTCCGGCAAAGGAAATCGTTGTGGCTCCATACGCTGACGATTGCTTCTACGAAGCCCGTCTCCAGGTGTTGCCTGATGAGTCGAAGTGTCGCCTGGCGGTTCCGTCTCGGAAGGAGGGTCCTCTCTTCCTTCTCTTTGTAGTTCAGATGCTCCCTTGTGCGACGCAGATGTCCTTCGCTAGTATCCATTACGTAGGATCGCGGCGTGCCTGCCGTGCCTACAACTATGCTGGAGCCCAAGTTCTCTGCGAGCTGTCATAGACACTGTAGTCCCTCTGTGAAACTCTTACAGTTGTCTAGCAGGCTTTTTGCAATACGTTTTGCTGCCTGCTCCTGATGTCCTCAAGACGAGTTCGAATATCTGCAATAGGAATATTCTTTGGCTCGAGATGACAGTCCAGTACCGGCAGCCTCGTTCTGGTGCGGCGGCCCATCAACCTTTCGGCTAGGGATTGCAGAAGGTCTCCTCTCGGCGAATTCCTCCATTCCAGCATGGCGCTGCAATATACTTAGGTGCCAAAACAGCATATTTTAAGCAACTTTATTGCCTCTTAAACGGCGCTCACCGCCACGCCGTTCCTACGTGGATAGTAGGGGCTGGATGTGACATGGCTGATGTTAAGACGTGAATGACCTGAACTTTGCAGTGCTGAACGGGGGCCCGTTACTTCTGCAGTTTTTGATAGGGATCCCGTGTGTTGCGAAAACTTCCATGCATACTTGTATAACTGCTCGCGCTGTTGTGTGGCCTAACTTCCGGACTGGGAAAATAAAACGACTAAAAATCCACTGTAAGCAGCAAGTACTGGGTGCCGCCGTAGTAGAACAAGTCCGTGCGAACAGACTGCCAAGGCAAACTGGGCACCGGATGACCTATCATGGGAAGCTTTGCATTTCTTTTTTTGTGTTTTGGCACAGTTAGCAAGCATTCGCAATTGTCCGAATGTCCTCATTCATATTAGGCCAGACCATCACCTGCCGTGCCCTTGCCTTCACTTTCTCCTCTCCCCCATGTAGTAAACGGAGGACCTCCGGACGCTTGGCTGCCGGGATGACCAACTTGTTGCTCCGAAGGAGCAGACCGTCCTCGACGTGCAGTTCGTCGCGGTAGGCCCAGAAGGGGCGCAGGGTATCCAGAAATAGTAACCTTGTCTCAGGCCATTGTGTACATGAATATAAAAGCAACTCCGACGTTAGCGCATCGTTCTTGGTTTCATCACGGACGCTTCGTAGTCGGTCCTCTGCAATGGGCAGAGAAGAAACGATATTAACCTCAAACTGCTCAGTTTCTTCTCGTAGCTCCACCTAGGAAAACGTGACAAGGCATCAGCAAACAGCAGATCTTCTCCTGGCTTGTACTTAACGGTAATTGGGTACTTTCGAAGTACTAGCCTCATGTGCTGGAGGCGTATCGGGCATTCACCCAATGTCTTCTCGAATATCATTTCCAGTGGTCTGTGATCTGATTCAACCGTTACTCCTGGTTGACGAAATATCTAATCCTGAAACTTTGTACAGCCAAAGTCGCCTTTTCAATTTGCGTGTACCGCTTTTGGGCAGCGGTGAGCGAACGGGATGAGTACGCGCCCGGCCGTCCGTTTTGCAAGAGCAGGACCCCAATACCGTACTGGCTAGCATCAACCGAAAATACCACTGCTTGGTCCTTTTCAAAGTATGTCAGGTCTGGCGAGTTTAAAAGACGGGCCCAGAAGCAGTTGAAAACAATTTGCCTGATCGTCTGACCAAATCCACGCTATGTCTTTCTTTAACAGCTCTTTAAGTAAAGCGGACAAAGTTGCCATGTTGGGCACGAAGTGCGCCGAAAAGTTGACCATGCCCAGAAAAACTAGAAGCTCCTTACGATTTTTTGGCGCTGGTACTTGCAGGATGTCTTCCACCCTTTCAGGGTCCAGGCAGAGTCCTTCACTGGTGAGTACATGGCCCATTTAACACACTTCAGACTACAAGAAACGACTCTTTTTCCTTTTAAGCTTCAAGTTGTGTTTTCTGCACCGCGTCAGCAACTTGGACTGGTTGCTCTCGTGCTCCTCGCCAGTGTTTCCCCGGACTAAAATATCATCCATAAGAACGGATACGCTTTAAAGTCCTCAACTACTCCGTGCATTACTCGTTAAAAACTTCTGGAGCCGACGCTATTCCGAACGGCAAACGCAGAAACCTCTAGCTGTCATATGGGTTCTCATTGCACATATTCATGAGCTCTTCTCGTCTAACTTCACCTGCGAGAACCCCATGACGCGTCCAAAGTGGAAAAGTACCGTTCTCCAGACAGTCGCGGTACTACGTCTTCTTAGGGTGGCATGTGGCAGTGCTCTCTGAGGAGAGAGAGTCTTGTTCAAATCTCACGGGTCTAAGCGTTTTCATTTTGAACTACCACTACCATGTGGAAGTTGGTTCAGTTATCATTGCGATAACTCCGTCACTTTCCATTTTTTGGAGCTCTGCTTTCACGCGGCCTTGAAGTGCAACAGCAACTCTTCTTGCTGGTTCGACGGTACATTGAGCATCGGGCGTTAGTTTTATGTGGTAGACAGCGCCCTTGAGTTCACCTAGGCTTCGAAAGACATCTTAAAATCCTTAAGGTTCCTTGAAGCCGGCCGCGTCAATTGAACTGACGCGGCTTATCGGGTCAAGATGTTCAGCCACGCAGCCACTCACTGTCACTGGAACTTCCGGCTTAATGATGAAAAATTCTGCTTCCGTCCACTCTGCCTTGTGGCTAATGGGGAGCTCAATCTTCTTTGATGCCATTTCTTTGTGCCCGAAAAACTTGCGCAGTGTAGCGGAGCATAGCTTCACAGGATGGGGTGTCATGCGACGTAAAACCGCCTCGGGCATTACACAGCAAGTCGCACCTGTGTAAATCATGCATCCACTTGGCGGTCCACTTGATCGACAGTATTTACAGAAAGTCTTTGAATAAGCAATTCTTCGTCGTGTGTTATCTGCACTCCCGGTACGCTCCTTCCTTTGCTACACGGTCTTGGCTACGGGCTTTGCCATCTACGTGCCAAATGGTTGCGGCCTCTGCATTTCCTGTATTGCTTACTCAAAGCGGGACAGTTTCCGTTCTTGCGACTATCGAAACCACAACTAAATCACGTGTTGGCTTTTGATTTCACTGCATCTACTCTAGCAGGACATGCGCCTTGTATTTCACTTAAACGTTCATTGCCTTGTTTGCTTCCACGGTAGATTTCGACAGAGTTGCTGCATGACGGATTTTCCCAAACTAGTCTTTACTGCAGAATTTTGTCACTGATTCCAAGAATAATTTCGCTGCGCTGCATTCGTTCTTATAGTGTGCAAAACTCGCATTGCTGTTTTAGCGCCCGAAGTTCCGTGAGCCAATCGTTGAACGGCTCACCCTCTTGCTGGTTCTTGGAGCCAAAGCTGAATTCATAGAACGTCAAGTTGGTTGTTGGCTTGAAGAGCGCCTCAAACTTTTCGATCACAGTCTTGATGTCTTGTTTCTCATCGCCATTATCCAACGTGAAAGTGCATAGTGCTCGCCTTGCTTCTTCACCGATTGCCGTCAGGAACGTTGCAGCTTGAGCCTCCTTTGCTTGCTCTTACAGCTTCGTTACCCTTTGCATACAGGCCGATCCCTTTTTTCCAGATGGTCTAGCTGTGAAAGGCGTCTCCTGTTGTGTCCCTCGGTTTCAGCGGTGGAATTACTGACGACGCCATGATTGCCGAGATTTCGCGGCGGTCCCTGCGCGGGTGTCTTTAAACTGCCAGGCATTTCTGTGGACACGAACGACGGTGAAAAATCGCCGACAACTTCTGACACCATATAGCACGCAAGCATGTGGGAACAAAGATTGAATGATTTATGAAGAAGTGCTCCGGTATTGATACCGGCAGCTGTCCAGCTTAAAAATTGTGGGGATCCACGTTGCCCCTCGCCCGCCGAATGCACCCTTCTCTCTCTCGTGGCCTACCGCGGCTCTTCCTCTGGCGGCCCCCGACTAGGCGCGGCGGTGGAGGGAGCGGAGGGGAGGCGCCCGCGACTACGCGTCGTCACGTGGGCAGCCCTCCTTACCCACCCCTCTCGGTTTCGGCGGCCGCGCGGGCCGCGCGCACGGGACAGTCTAATGGAGAGTTGACAGCGAGCCCTGAGAGAGAGCGGACGCGATACCAGCGGCGGCCCAGGTGACCTGAACTGCTCTGTGCCTGTTGCCTGCCGCTGCTGCCTGCGCGCGACCGAGGAAAGACATTGGGAGATCCCAATTAAAGGTTTTGCCTGCGGGCTTATTCCTCGGAGGTGTGTTCTTCGCGGCCGCAGGTGTGGTCGAGCTAGCGGAGTGGCGTTGGCCCTGAGTTCAGGGTCCGAACCGTGCCAGTAACCCCACATTTTTGGCGCCCAACGTGGGGCCCCTCTGGAGTTCCAGGTGGGGTGCTAGCTCACGAAGAACAGCATGACCAGCCCGCGCTACGGGCTGCCGGACCTAATGATGTTGGCTGATGTATGCGGCGAAGCACGGGAGATCTCGAGCATCGTTTCCGTGGCCACATCTAAACCGACCGCGGATGCGGTAGCGCAAGGTCCGTCGGGCGCTATGCATGAAGCCGCAGGCGCGTCTGGCGTCCGAGATATTGCGCCAGGAGTTCCTGGTGAATACTCCGAGCTGGAGCAGCCAGATGGCTGTGGCTACAGGAGTTCCGTTCTGCTGAACGTGTCCCCAGGCGCTCCCGCAGATGCGGGTCGCGCAACTGGTTACGCGCCGGGAGATCCCGGCCAGCAAGGAATGCCAAAGTCAGGTGTCAGTGGCTTCCAAACGCTCCGCTACGTCTCAGGCGCGTCCGCAGATGCGGTTCGCAAACCGAGTTTCCACCCAGGAGATCCTGGACTGCTCGTAGAGCCATTGTCAGTTGGCGTCGGCTACTCGCTCTTTTCAACTCCTGCGCACGCATTCACACCAGGTGGTCTAACTGCGTCGACGCCCGCAGATGCGGGCAGCGCTCCCCGCCAGATGGCAGAGGGTGACGCAGCGCACATTGCTCCGGGAGGTCCCGAGCACCACTACAAGCCACCGCCAGTTGGCGAAGGCAACCCTTACCCCGCCTCAGACAAAAGCTGGCCAGTTGGCCCCGCTCTAACTACGCCCGCAAATGTGGGACGCGTACCCAGCCAGGTGGCTGAAGAGCGCGCAGTGTGTCCGGCGGAAGGAGAGAACATCGCAAACGTCCTCGCAAACGCTTTGCAGCAGATGTTGCAATTAGCGCGCTCGCCCGGCCCTCGGATCGGAGTGCCAATACCGAATTACACTGCTACAGCGACAAGCAAAGTGCGAATGACTTTCTGCTGGCCCTGCGCCGGTACGAGCTAGCGAGTGACCTGAGCGAGAGCGAGATTCTGAGACGAGCTCTCCCCGTCGCACTCGTTGATCAAGCCGCCCGGTGGTACCAGAGGGTTGGCCACACAGCAGGCAACATGGCTGATTTTCGACGCTTGTTCAGGGAGGAGTTCCTTCAATACGATTACAAGCTGCGTATGCGACGAGAGCTTGAACTGCGGACACAGGCCCCGGATGAATCGCTTGTCGAGTTCGTACGAGCGATGCAAGAGCTGTATGAATATGCAGACCCAGGAGCTGCGAGTTCGGAGCGAGTGCAACGTGTCATCCGGCAGAGCCATCCGATATTTTCCCTCTACTTGAGGGGCTGCAGATGCAGCGATTTGAACGAGCTTGCCATTGAAGCGCGCCGAGTCCAAGCTCAAATTTCAGCGGCCCGTAAATACCGGCCCCCACCGCCGGCTGAGGAGTGCCTCGAGCCTAGGTGTGCCTGGAGCGGCGTTGCAGCGGTAAGGGGTGAGATCACTCCCATGGCAGGTGCGTTCACGAACGAGCGGATGCCGTTCGCAATATCGGATCGTGCTCTGAATCCCTACAGGTACGGGCTGCGGAGTGCTGATACACAACCCCCGGAGATCTGCGGGGTACCGCGACAAAAGCCCACACCTGCTCAGAAAGCACCCACGGAGATCCGTGTACGGCTGGATGGCCGAGGTGCCACTGAGACCCCCCGAGCGTCGCAGCGAGAAGCATGGAGATCTGTGCGCTGCTTTAATTGTGGCCAGAGTGGTCACATAGCCAGAAACTGCCCCTCGAGATCGGGAAACGAGGCAGGCCGCCGGTAGCAGCACCGGCGGAGGCTACCAACGCTCGGGAGCCCATCCCCGTCACGTCCGCATTCAAAGTTGGAGAACCAACTAACACGCCTGCTCCTTTCATGGACCTCGCAGTTGCGGGGAGAACCTTTAAGGCGTTGCTGGACACGGGGGCAAGCATCTCGCTAATAGGAGACGAGGTCGTTTCCCAGCTCCGGCGGAGATCCGTTCGGTTGCGACAGCGAAGGACGCCACTCCAGCTAGCTAGCGCAGAAGTGTGGTCCTGTGGTGACGTTCGCCTCGCAGTGCGCTGGGATCAGCGTGTGCGCAGAATGCGTTTCGTTCACCTGCCTGGTCTCATAGTGCCAGTTATTCTAGGCCGAGAGTTCTTGGCGAAAACTGGACTGGTTGTAGACATCGCCCGTGGCGGATATCGGGAGAGCCCGTGCGCCCCACTGAGGCCCTTTGTCGACCCGCCGACTGCAACGAGATCGTTGTCAGAACGCACGGCCGACACGCCCGCGGAGGAGCGAAATACCTCCCACGAGCAAAGCCCGCACCGCCAAATGCCGGGATCGGCAGTAGCAGCCCGCTTCAATGCTCCCTCTCCGAGATCGGAGAAGGGCAGGCAGGCTGTACCGACAGATGTCGGCGAGCTAAGAGACAGCGGGTTTCCCCGTCCAATGTCGAGATCGGCAGCGGCGGCATGTCAGCACGGGTTTCCTCCGAGATCGGGGGAAAAGGCACAACTTACTGGCAGATGCCGGTGCGCTGACACAGCTCGAACGTGACCGCCTCTTGTCGTTGTTGGATGACTTTGACGAGATATTCACGGACCAGCCGGGATGCACTAGTTTGGTGCAGCACCGCATAGATACGAGTGACGCGCTGCCCTGGAAATGTAACCCAAGGCCCGTCAGTGCTGCAAGACGGCAAGCTATCGACGAGGCGCTCCAGGAGTTGCTCGATGCTGGTCTCATATGCCGCTCTTCCAGTCCCTGGGGGTTCCCAGTGGTTCTTGTGCCGAAGAAAGATCGCACGTGGCGCTTGTGCGTTGACTATCGGCGGCTGAATGCGGTCACAAAGAAAGATGCGTACCCCTTCCCGAGAATAGACGAGATCGTCTCAAATCTCGGCGGCGCTAAGTTCTTCTCGATTCTTGACGCAAGTAAGGGGTACCTGCAGGTCGAAATGCGACCGGGCGATGAGTGCAAAACGGCCTTCACGTATCACAGAGGTCTGTTTCACTTCACGAGAATGCCTTTCGGTTTGTCCGGAGCTCCGAGCACATTCCAAAGGCTGATGGACCGTGTACTCGGAGACGCCAGATGGCATCACGCTCTCGCATACCTGGACGATGTGATCGTCTACTCTCAAACTTTCGAGGAGCACCTCGATCACCTGAGAGATGTCCTGGGAAATCTCAGGGCGGCTGGCATCACGCTCAATCCCGCAAAGGTGCAAATCTGCCAGGCTCAGGTGAGCTTGCTTGGATATCGAGTAAAACGGGGACAGGTGTCTCCTGATCCAGAGAAGCTTCGGGGGATCCTGGAGTTTCCTGCGCCTAAAGATGTGAGCGGTGTTCGCCGTTATCTTGGCATGGTGGGATACTATCGCCATTTCATTCCTAACTGTGTGCGACTGCAAGCGCCCTTGGCAAGATTGCTAAGAAAGTCTTCTCCGTGGATATGGGGAGACGAGCAGGAAAAGAGCTTTCATCAGCTCTCGCACGCTATCGTTGAGACGGCGGCTTTGAAGCTGCCCGACCTGAACCGCCCATTTGTTATCCAGACAGATGCCTGTGATATCGGGGTGGGAGCAGTACTCCTTCAGATGGAGGGGCATGAACTCCTACCTGTGGCATTTGCGAGCCGCGCCCTGACGCCGGCAGAACGCAATTACTCAGCGACAGAAAAGGAATGCCTGGCCATCATCTACGCACTTCGAAGGTTCGAGATGTACGTAGAGGGAACAAAGTTCACGGTCGAGACCGACCATATGTCCTTAACCTGGCTGAAACGCCTGCGTGAGCCCAGCGGGAGGCTTGCGCGATGGGCCCTGACACTGCAACGCTTCGAGTTCGAAGTGCGTTACCGCAAAGGCACTGCAAATGTAGTCGCCGATGCGCTGTCACGGGCGCCGGTCACTGACACCCAACCGGCCGGCCAGGACGAGGAGGAGGCAGAGTGGCAGCTGTCTCCCCCTCTGCGGAAGGAGCTCGTTGCGGGGAGTGCCCCGTTTTCGAAGCCCCGAGAGCAGGTGCACCTCGTTGGAGCGGGGATCCCTCTCGAGGTTGCGTTCAGCAGAGAAGAGCTTGTCAGGGCTCTGCAGGAAGACTCATTCTGTCAGGAGTTGATCAATAGTCTTAGTGAAGAGACAGACACTCCGACGAGTCAGGCCTAATTGCACGGTGAAGCCACTGGTAGTGTGGTTGGCGCTAACTCTAGTGTCGCTGGTATTGCGGCGAGTGAGTTGGAGAACTTCCTGCTGGACCGTGATGGAGCTTTGCTAAAATACGTGCCAGGCAAAGAGGCCTCGGATGAGAGTTTCAAAGCCGTTATTCCGCGCAAACTGCGGCGCGCCGCTATGCGGCACTATCACGACGCAGACGGTCACGGGAGCGCTCCAAAGACATGGCAGAAGCTTTGTCGGTTTGCTACCTGGCCGGGAATGAAGGCTGACGTATGTAGATATGTACGAACATGCCACGTCTGCCAAGAGAGAAAGCCTAGAGGTGGAAAGCCACCTGGCTTACTCCAACCCATCCTAAGCACCAAGCTCTGGGAGATCCTGGCGTGCGATTTGATGGGGCCGCTGCCGCGCAGCAAACGAGGGTACAAATACGTGCTGGTAGTCACGTGTCGCTTCAGTGGGATCGCTGAATTTTACCCGCTGCGAAAAGCGACTGCCCGGGAGATCCTGGCAAAGCTGTGTGAAGTGTTTTGCCGCTACGGCTTCCCAAAGCGGCTGATCACTGACAATGCCACGTATTTCACATCGAAAGTTTTCCGTGATACGTGTGCAGCAATGGGTGTCCGGCAGCAGAAAACCACGTGCTACCATCCCCAGTCCAATGTGAGCGAGCGCCGAAATCGAGACATCAAGCCGCTCCTGGGCGCATATGCGAGATCGCATAATGATTGGGACGAGCACTTGGACGCCATCTCGTTCGCTCTGCGCACGAGCACAAATCGCTCGACCGGCTTCACGCCGGCTTTTCTCATGTTTGGCAGAGAGCTGAACACGCCTATGGACACAATTCTCATGGAAGGGTCGGAGAGTGTCCGCGAAGTCACAGCAGATGTTGACGACTACGCAAGGCGATTGCGCGAGCGTTTGGCAAATGCCATTAAGGAGGCGGACCGCAGCCGCGCGAAGGCCAGGGCAAGTCAAAAGGCCACTTATGATCGCGCACACAGAGACGTGGACTTTCAGAAGGGAGACCTCGTTCTCAAGCGCAATCACGCACTCAGCGATGCAGCCGCAGGTTTCGCGGCCAGTCTAGCGCCCAAATGGGTGGGACCCTTCCTGATCGCTGAGAAGCTTTCGCGGCTGAACTACCGGCTGAAAGACCCGAGATCGGGCCGAATCAGCGGACCCATTCACGTGGGAGAGCTGAAACAGTACTTCCAGAGGGAGGTCGCTGTGGAAGCAGAAACGCCACCCGCGCAAGATTGTGCAGAGGCGAGCGAAGCCCAGAGAGATCTCTACAGGCATCGCTATAATACCCGAAGCCAGCGAGCTCGCTGGGGCAACGGGAGAACGCCGAAAACGTGAGATCACGCACACGGCGGCGTCGGTTGGCCAAAACAGCTCGAGATCGAGCAAACGGCGAAGGAACGCCAGACGCGCGAGATCGCGCACGGTGGGCCTAATGCAAGGAGGTCCTTGCCCCCGACGTCACAATATCCGAACTCGGCGAGATCGCCGAATGTGACCCATGCCGACCACGGCGAAGGAACGCCAGACGCGCGAGATCGCGCACGGTGGACCTAATGCAAGGAGATCCTTGCCCCCGATGTCACAATATCCGAACTGGGCGAGATCGCCGAATGTGACCCATGCCGACCACGGCAAAGCCTGGTGCGAGAGGTCTCGTGCCCACCCTGCCTGTGTGGATACACAAGCCGGGGTAGTTCCTGTACCCGGAGCACTGCAAGACGCCCGCTCGGAGGAACCGAGCCCCCCTCCGGCTGCCCTGATTTACGGCCCTGGCTTCAGCGACGGCCACGGAGAGCGGCGCGCGGCCGGGGAGCGAGCCTCGCCCCCACTCGCACGGGGCATCGGCGGTGGTTCCGGAACAGCGCGGGGCGCGCTGACGATGGGCGGCCTGAATGCGGAGCAGGCCGGCTTCCGCGGGCGCCATCCTGGTCTGGCGCGCGCCCCAGGCGCAGAGCTACCATCCCGGGGCCCAGTCTCCGGAAAGGCGGCATGGACCTGCTGATCCGCCGAGTTCGCTTCAGCGGGTGGAGGTCACTATTGAGAGAGGGAGGGTGTGGGGATCCATGTTGCCCCTCGCCCGCCGGATGCACCCTTCTCTCTCTCGTGGCCTACCGCGGCTCTTCCTCTGGCGGCCCCCGACTAGGCGCAGCGGCGGAGGGAGCGGAGGGGAGGCGCCCGCGACTACGCGTCGTCACGTGGGCAGCCCTCCTTGCCCACCGCTCGCGGTTTCGGCGGCCGCACGGGCCGCGCCCACGGGACACAGTCTGATGGAGAGTTGACAGCGAGCCTTGAGAGAGAGCGGACGCGACACCAGCGGCTTCCCAGGTGACCTGAACTGCTCTGTGCCTGTCTCCCGTGCCTGTGTCCTGTGCCTGTTGCCTGCCGCTGCTGCCTGCGCGCGACCGAGGAAAGACATTGGGAGATATCAATTAAAGGTTTTGCCTGCGGGCTTATTCCTCGGAGGTGTTGTTCTTCGCGGCCACAGGTATGGTCGAGCTAGCGGAGTGGCGTTGGCCCTGAGTTCAGGGTACGAACCGTGCCAGTAACCCCACAAAATGCTGAGTGGTCATCTTGTACGCGTGTGCATACGACGATGCACTCTGCCACAATTAGCAAGCGCGATGGCAAGCCTGCCTGTTTGATTAATGCACGGAGGCTCACAGCCCAGAGGCACACAGGCTCACGGCTGCGCAAAACGCCGCACGGCCACAGGGGCGCCTAGAAACTGTCCGCGATGACGGCCAGCACCCTGTAGCCGCGAGCATCTCGCAACGCGCATCTGCAAAAGCTGCACAGCGCAGGAGCAGGAACTCCAGTGCTTCGACTGCACCGCAATCACATGAACGCACCGCCGAATGAATGTCCGTGGCGCCCGTCTTTCCCCGGGCGACACGCACGGCGCGCATTAAGAGCGATTTTCGCGAGCGATAAACGCCATACGCGGCGAACGGCCGCGTTGCCGCCGACGCGCGAGCACCCGCACGAACAAAATGAAGCGGCGCTTTCGCGCCGCGTTTTCCAGGTTGCCAGACCACATAACCACATAGCTCTGCCGAGGAAATAACAAGTTCCACCAAAGAGGTTCCACCGAGATGCGCGGAGAGCAGAGCCTTCAGTTCGCAAACCAAAAAAATAAAAATAACACGGGACTGCACGCTGATTGGTGGACGCCGGCAATGACGTCACTAGGCCTGCCGCGCTGGACGTTTTTTCTACTTTGTAATAAGGGAGTAATTACTCATTTGCATCCACCAAAGCGCAGCCATACGGCTACAAAGGAAAGCTATACAGCTTTCTCAGAAACTTCGTAGTTAAAGAAAAATTCGTCCTGGTCCGGGGTTCGAACCCGGGACCACCGCTTCACCGGAGCAGTCGCTCTACCAACTGCGCTAACCGGGACGGCAAGCTTATGGTAAGGCGAGAGCGAATTGATCGCAGTGGGTTCGAACCCGGGACCACCGCTTCACCGGAGCAGTTTCTCAGAAAGCTGTATAGCTTTCCTTTGTAGCCGTATGGCTGCGCTTGGGTGGATGCCAATGAGTAATTACTCCGTTATTACAAATTTACTCCACCTTGGGGGATTCCCCTAAACATTTGACCAACATTTTTTTCTACTTTGCGTAGAACCACGTGGCGGGGCGATTTCGTGATGGGTTATGCAGGGCACGCGTCAGAATGACGTGCTCGTCCCACCATCCGCGCGGAAATCGCGCCATCAGCGCGCGCCGACAGCGGAGATGCGTTCTCCTTGCACGATGAAAGGTCCGTCCGTTTTTGAAGCAGATGATCGTGGATCACTGCAAGGACGTCTTCCGGGGTGAGCGGAATGTCGCTAGGTGGAAGCTGATGTGCGGCGCGATGGCGACGCTGTCGACGTCATCGTTGCTAGCGATGCTGCAGCGACCGGACGCTTACTGCGCACGCACGAATACTGCATCCGTGCTCTGCGAGGCGCACAGTCTGGGACTAGCGGTTAGAGGGTGCGCCGATTGTGTTGCTAGCCGTTTTGGCATTTCTTTTCATCGCGGTACTAAGTTTGCTTCACAGTCACCAGATACCTCAAAGTCGTTAGCGTAGCACGCCGTATCCTTATTTTAGCGTGCGCTTTAGAAGCTCACTCAACTACGCAAGGACAATATCTCAAGAAGCATGTAACAGGGATAATTGGCATGCCCGACCCTTGCTCAGTCCAGGAAGATAGGTTGATGGAGGCGAGGTCCCGTTCATGGTCCACAACCGCCTCGCGAGATGGTGCATATCCTGTCGAAATGCTTCGTTGGTTCTTAAATCCAACAAATGCAAAGATTATATTCTTCAGATGCCCTTAACTAGACGCCAGTCATACGGCGAGGCGCAGTGTTCGTCACGTACAAAGCTTGCAACGCTTTAGCCGTATCGCCAGAGAAATTTGGAGCGAATTCTTCGACTTGGAAACCGGCCACGGCGTTATGGGGAGCAGACGACTCCACCCTCGCAGCCTACTCCTGTGACATTGATCATGTAGAATGCTTAAAGACTTGAGCTTGCAGCGCACGCTAGCACCGCGAACGCCTTTGGAGCGACCCAGACGACGCGCGCCTCCATCGACCTAACGACGCAGAGAGCAGTGGGGGTGAGATGGAGTGCTAAAAGCGTCTCCCTGCTTTGGTGCAGCGGCGCGCCTTAGTTCTGGCGGCCGCCGCATGCCATCGCCTCTGTACCAATCAGGTGCCCCTCGCTGCCACGGACAGAGATTGCGTTCAAAGGTGGGAACGGCAACTTCGGACAGGACCTAAGGAAGTCTGCTGATGACACAAGCGCTACTGGGAACTGCGCAGTTCATAGACAATGCACTCCGCCGCCACCAAATCCGTGCCTGGACGGGTCGTTCCTACTAGAGAAAAATTAACGTAATGTAAATGCACGTGCAGCAGTTCACACTGAAAACACAGTCATTAAGAGACAATAAGAGAAAATAACCAAAGAGCAATATTCTAATGGTCTCAGAAAGGATCATAACCTGGTTGTGAGAAAAAATATCTTGAACTAAATTTGCCGTTAAGCGCTTGCTTACTAGAGTCAAATCGCGCTTCCCCTTCTTAAACATGCGTGACTAATTGGCGCGCTGCTATGCCCTACTGAAATATTGGTGCCGTCACAAAGCTGGAACTCTTTTCGTGCGTCTCCGGTGTAAGATTTCGCCTTCGCCTTCGTTTGACATTCCCGGATAGTGCTACATTCTGCAGTGGGGTTGTCTCCTCCTCTTCGACTTGCAGCGTCCCCATCGGCGTGCGGTGGACCTGGATGCTGCCTCGGCGGCATCTGCGGCTTCAGACGTGAGGACGACTCCGGAGCCCGAGGTTGCGAGAGCCCGGGTGATTTCCATCGCTCCGCAGGTGCAGCTCCTCCAGTGGGAGCGAACTGGAACATCGTCTGCCACGTCTGGAGAGCTGCACTCGAGTGAGTCAGTGGCGCGCTGGAAGAGCAGAGCCGCACCTAGCATGGCACATACGGGGCAGACTATTTATTGTCCGAGAGATCCGGGCTGACAGAGAACAGAAACGTGAACACGATACGAGGTTACCTTTCTGCATGCTGCGGTTGGTTTTTAACCTTGTCAACTGGCACTTGTTATCCATATATCATTCCAGATTTTGGACATCATTATTATTCCCTTTTAAATATTAACTGCACTTAGTAAAACACGTTGCGGGGCTACTTGGTTATGCATTTTCGTTCGTTCAAATTTAAGCAGCGCTAACTTTTAGGACGAATACACAGAGGAGGACATGACAGGACGGGTGCTGACTCCAACTATATTTATTGAACACGTTTTTCGTAGAACATACAAGAAAAGACGACCGTGAGCGCATGCGCATCTGCGACAGACCACTGAAGGAAAGGCCAAGAAAACGGAACGGGGGGCAAGAGTAAAGTGAGGTGGCTTTTTTTTTCTCTCAAAGATGACAGCAAAGTTAGATTAAGGTGAGCGGAACGCATTTCGTCCCTTATTTTCAAGCAATCTGAATTCGCTGGCATGCAAGAAGACAGAAGTGGTGCTGACACACATCTCTTGCCTTGATGAAAAATGCTTCGGATAATTGCCGACCTAATCGATCTTTGCTCCTGGTTAGAATTTTGATTTTGTCAAGCCGTGGCTCACAGTTCTGATCGCTTAGGTTTTTGCAAGAACGGCAATGGACGGGTGTCTGATGCGTTTCCCAAACTTCGTTCATGTTCCCTGGCACGTTCGTTAACACAACGCCCTGTCTGGCCAACGTACACTTTGCCACAAAAAAGGGGGTTCTCATAAACCACACCCGTGGCACACCGGACAAAGGGCTTGGCGTGTTTTTTTTCCACAGCCGGATGTTGCAGGGCCACTACTGCTGACTTTAAAGAAAAGATTTTAAAGAAAAGTGACCAAGGCCGGTATGAGGAAATTGCGATGAATATTTTAGAACAATTTGTACAACATGGAAAAGGGCTCTCTTTTACGTACGAGTTACCTGTGCTTAACCGCCTCCAGTTTTTGGATCTGAACATCATGCTCGGAGAAAAGTGTGTATGCTGGTGCTACCGCCCTAGAGCCAAGAAAGATTTTTTGCCTTTTGATTCGGCCCAGTCAAAAACAGTTAAGAGGGCTATTGCGACCCTTTCTCTAGAATCCGCACTTGTTAAGTCGTGCCCTCACATGATGCAAGAGAGCTTTCGGGGCGAGGTAGAAAGACTGCGAAAAGCAGGGTTCCCTGATCACGTGTTGACAGCTGTGACCGAGGCACTCCTACAGAAATTAAAGGGAAGGCAGAAAAAGACACGCAGAGAAGAAAGACCCGGGAACGCCCAACCAGTGGTTATGCCATACATCCACAAGGTGTCCCATAACCTAAAAAGGGTGGGCAACAAGTACGGCGTTCTGGTGCTGTTCTCTGCGCCTTGTAAACTGGCCAAGATGTGCCCTAATGTCAGCAGTAGTGGCCCTGCAACATCAGGCTGTGGAAAAAAACACGCCAAGCCCTTTGTCCGGTGTGCCACGGTTGTGGTCTATGAGATCCCCCTTTCTTATGGCAAAGTGTACGTTGGCCAGACAGGGCGTTGTGATAACGAACGTGCCAGGGAACATGAACGAAGTTTGGGAAACGCATCAGACTAATGCCTGAATCTACCCGCCCATTGCCGTTCTTGCAAGGACCTAAACGATCAGAGCTGTGAGCCACGGCTTGACAAAATCAAAATTCTAACCAGGAGCAAAGGTAGATTAGCTCGGGAATTATCCGAAGCATTTTTGATCAAGGCAAGAGGCGACATGTGTGTCAGCACCACTTTTGTCTCCCTGCATGCCAGCGAATTCAGATTGCTTGGAAATAAGGGACGAAATGCGTTCCGCTCACCTTAATCTAACTTTGCTGTCATCTTTGAGAAAAAAAAAAGCCACTTCATTTTACTCTTGCCCCCCGTCCCGTTTTCTTGGCCTTTCCTTTTGTGGTCTGTCGCAGATGCGCATGCGCTCACGGTCGTCTTTTCTTATATGTTCTACGAAAAACGTGTTCAATAAACATAGTTGGAGTCAGCGCCCTTCCTGTCATGTCTGTCTGTGTATTCGTCCTAAAAGTTAGCGCTACTTAAATTTGAACGAAACAAAATTATTAACTGCAGTTTGTTAGTTTAATAGTATTTTGTATTGATTTTTATAAGCTAGGGATAATGCATGCGCTTAAAGAGTATTGCACACGTCACAAAAATAATTAACCGATTGCAATTATAATTGCGTCATTTGAAATTTAATTTATTTTAGTGATCAGTTACGGTCCCCAAAATCAAATGAACGACGACGAAAAAGAAACCAATAAATTTACGTTATTTCCAATCCCACTTTTATTGCCATGCGACAAATATACACACACCCCAATGAACCGCTGCTTTTTCCTCTCATCTGTTGTGTTTTCCAATTAATACGCCTTTAATCTTCACGAGCACTCATTTTTTTTTTTCAAACTTGCGCCCAGGTTTTTTCCACATTTCTTTGCGAAAACAACAAAAGTGGCCCTGGAGACTGTCGGTCTACACGATGGGGGGGGGGGGGGGGGGAAGGGCGATGCTGTTACGCACGAACATGTTGCGCCCTAGCTGGCAGTTGGACGAAGCACCGGGCTTCGTTGTCCGCGCTCTGGAGGAACAAAGCAGTCTTAGTGACAGCGACAATCTGTTGGGCCGTCGTGAAGAAATGCGCCACCTCGTGCGCCAGATGTTGCGTTGGCAGTCAAGGCCTTTGGGAATCACTTCTGCACACCATCCATGCCATATCCTGCCCTGTCCCATTTAGTGGAACCACAACTGCATTGGTGAATATCTCGAGGCTTGAGGCTACTGTGCTCCTAGAAAACCAGAACCAGTAAGCTCCGCAGCTTAAGCAAGCGTGTTTCTCTAGATAATCGTTTTCGCAGTGTTCCAATATTGCATCCCATTCTAATGCAGGCAACTCCAGCTTCGAAGATGTAGAGGAAGTAGACAGGATCAGAGGGTGAGTCACACGAAAAGACGAGCGTAAGAAGGCGCTCTTGAGAGCGCGCATGAATCGCAAGTGCATGGTTTGGGGGAAATATGAGGGCAGACGGTCGAGCGACACCGGCAGTTTTGCCAATTAACCACGACAACTCTCTTATTACTGCTGTCTGGCTAGATTCCGATGGGGTGGAGTCCACCCCGCTTGCCAGAGAAATCAGGTTCGGACAAGCTGGCTGAGCAGTCCTTCTCAGCTTCTGACTGCAACTGCATGGGGGCATGAAGTGGACGGGAGAGCGGCAGCAGAACCCGCCGAAATTATTGGTTGCGGTTTCAAAAAAGCGTACAGCAAACTGTGATTGGTGGGAAAGAGTAACTAATAATGGAAGAACTTTAGAGATAACTTTCTTTAGTCTTAGAGGCTGAATGCGATCGTCGCTTTACTCACTGCAAAATGTGACGGCCAAGAGCTCGGAAATCATCTGCACGTAAAAACATTTCGCAGTGTGAAATATGTTACACCATCGAGATTACAAAACACGAGAAGCTACGCGCTTACAAAGGGACCCGGTGACAGCCAGCTCATTAGCACTGGTATCGAATTGTGGAATATCGTGTCCCAGTTCATTAGAATTTAGGTTAAGAAAATGCTGCGAATGCTGAGACTTTCCTGTTCCAGCTGTGGTGGGGGTGAATGAGACTAAGACCGTAAAGGCACTACTTTTTCTATCCTAGACAGCAGCTTTTGCCGATGCGAAAATGAAATAAAGATACCTACTATGACCAACACATAAGGAAAAAAAGGTGACAAATCTACAAAAGAAGTGCTGCACTCAGCCGTGCAGGGTTATATTCCCTTGACGACTGATATCCGGCGAAGTTAATTCGTTGAAAGGAGCAACAGTAAGAAAGAGATAAAGGGGTCGGGTTCATGAATGGTGTTTTGTTTTGCTTTTAGTTATTTTAATTTTTTTGGTATGTTCTTACTGCTAAGGGCATGTACAAACGAAGCCCTGCAACTAACAAGTAGTTAAAGTTCGCGCAAAGCGCAGCCTCTTTCGTCTCTGTCATTCCCCAGTTCATCTTAGTGAACCAAGCCTAGCGCACCTGATACATTTATGTCGGGTCGGAGCCATAGGTTCACTAACAAAACAAACTTTATACAGCAAAGATACGACAAAGGGGAATTCATAGTGACTCTAAGGAGCACATGAAAAGTAATTAACAATGTAATGCAACTCGTGAAAAGTAAACTTCGAGAGAGATTACAATATAAAGAAATTTTGCACCTAAAGTGCACTAACACAAGAGAGAGGCAAACCAACAAAATGCAGCTTGTTCACCGGGCACTGCGAGAGTCCGACGACCGGAGGATGCTGACGGAGCCGTCCCGCAGGCTGGCGCACACTGCCTGGCTGGTCCCTGGCTGGGCGAGTGGCGCTGACCCGGAAGCGCTATTTCGTTTGCTTGTAGATACAGAAGAGCGACACAGGATCGGCTGTGAGCACCAATACGTCATGTCCGGCGCTGTGTCGCGTATGTCAAGAAAACTTGTGGATATTGCGGATTGTTTTTACAACTTATGTTTCTTACATGATAAAAATATTTTCTAAGCAGTAGCTGTTGGAACACAGCCCTTGTTGTCATGAACAATGGTGGGACGCCACCGCGGGCGTCTGCTTGAAAATGGTGCAGCTTGGTTGCTTTCATCCTTGTCCACCACGGTCTTTTTACTTCGCAAGCTAGGCAGACACAAACGGTAAGTGGAGTTTTATTCAATACGCACGTTCTCTGTCCTGTGACCAGTGCGCCTTGAAGAATGCCTTTTAGCCAAGCACAGCAAGGGGCGCTGTCGTTGGTGTTACTGGATACGTTCGGCCGAGCAGTGTACGGCAGGTGCAGAAAAACAAGATACAATTGGGAGCGGCAACTACTGCCAAAGAAATAAATCGGACCTCGTCCCTCCTCAACACTATGCAGAGGCGCGCAAGTGCCAAAGGTGTTGTTTGGGCTGCACATACACGACAGTGATGATAGGTGTGACCTTCAAAACTCGGCGTGGCGGCGTATTCTTGGTGCGGTAGCGCGCAGAATGCGAAGGAAAATAAACCAAAAGCAGAAAAGTAAAAACGGGAGGGAACATTGCGGGTTTGTGCACTCGTCAATTTAACGAGTCCACTGCTGCCGCGCGTGACATTGCTATATCTTAGAAAAAGAGAGTAGAGTAGTTCATTATTCTCATAGCATCCTACCTCACGGACTTCAGGCAATATATGAAATGCATCATTGTTAAGCGCGCTACTTTACAACACAATCACACTAAAAAACACACAACGACGAAAGAAGCGCTTCGCGCTACGTCTTAGCGTGTGTTTTTTACTGTGATTGTGTTGTAAAGTAGCATCTTAACAATGATGCAAAACAAACTAGCCCCCGTTTTGGCACGGCTAGCATATGGAATGCGCGTATTAACTTGAAGAGCTGGAGTAATGTAGACACTCAAATGAGGGTATGCACGCTAATTCAGATAAAGTGCTTTTATAACGGGCCATGACTTCGCGTAATATTTCTCTCTGCAATAAAGCACTCGTTTCCATCAGCGCTTCAAACACGGCTTCAGAAAATGATTACAGAAGCAATTTTGAAGTATAACAGCTTACAAATGAGTAACGCCTCCTCCCCTACCAGTAACGGTTCGAAAGAATCTATGCAAAAAAAGCCATCTGAGGCAGTCATTATAGACTCCTGTAAGTGACATATTATGCAACCCAAAATGGGCCGTAGGCAAATCACTCATCTCATTGATCACTTCTGGCAGTTTTAGGTTTGCCAACTGGGCAGTTTTCGGTTCGTCACTACGACGCTCCCCTTGCATGCATTGTTTCCCAAAGAATTTTTTTTGTAAGTCTGATTGTGTTTACCTTCCTGCATTGGTATGCTTACTAGTATGTGTGTGTGCATAGTACTGCTAAAAGCAAGTTTTGCTCAGAAATATTGGGGCTACTTATTTGCTTCGTGCCAAGTCTGCATGCTTCTTAGGATTCAAGGTGCATGAAGGAAACAAAAATAACAATATCATTACTGTTTGTGCAGGTTCTTGCTGGATTCATTTGCATCGTCTTGGGTAATGCACCCGTTGCTGACACGGGCTTCGATCGTCGCCTGGTATCTACTGATGCTTTTCGCCGATCCCGTGCGGGAGGCGTGTTCTTTCCGAACTCCGATATGCTGGGGTGGCTTCACGTGGATTCTACCATCTGCGCACCTTCATCGAGCACAGTGACGTCATCCCCCCCTAAAGCCAGGCTCTTGCCTATAAAAGGAACGCCTTGGCCTTCCATCGGCAGTGGACACGACGACCTCGTCGTGACAATGTCAGCTAATGTGCCACTGTTTGTGTATGTTGGTGAACGAAAATATGTCCTCCGTAGCAATTACCTTTTTTTATCGTGTTGCCGGGCCCGCGCACATTGATCATTTGCATGAATTATTGTGTATCAATGGAAGGCCTGTTGCTTAAGCTGTCAGGTGCTGTGGAGGAAAATTCTGGTCCTCGGATGGCGGAAAAGATTAAGCAAGTCATGGTTTAGTTGGTTTATGGGGTTTAACGTCCCAAAGCGACTAAGGCTATGAGAGACACCGTAGTGAAGGGCTCCGGCAATTTCGACCACCTGGGGTTCTTTAACGTGCACTGACATCGCACAGTACACGGGCCTCTAGAATTTCTCCTCCTAAGAAATTCTAGCCGCCGCGGCCGGGATCGAACCCGCGTCTTTTGGGTTAGCAGTCGAGCACCATAACCACTAAGCCACCGCGGCGGCTAAGCAAGTCATGGAAACACACTGAAATCCTCGCCAAATTAAAGAAAATTCAGGAAAATCAAACCTCTTTCGAAGCACGAATGCTTGACGTCCAGTCCACGCTGTCTGCTATTGAACAAAAGCTAAAAAACTTTGATGAGTCTAGAGAAAGGCTTTCTAAACTAGAGACATTTGCTGAAAGATCTGTCATAGAAATGGCTACTGTTTCCCGAAAACTTGATGAATTAGAGAATCGCTCGCGACGCAATAACCTAATCATACGGGGTGTGAAAGAAGAGTCAGGGAGCGTAGAGGTCTTATTTGAAAAAAAGTAAATGAGGATATTTTTGAAGCAAAACATAAACAAAGTGTCGACTTTACTTAACGCAATCATCGACTTTGAAAGATAAAAGATGGTACTGATCATCCAATTATTGCTAAATTTACCGACCTTAGGGACAAGATGAGAATCTTGAATAATTGTTTCAACCGGAAGGGCACTGAGTATAGTGTAAGTGAAGATTTCTCTAAGCGATTTATTCAAATAAGGAAAAATCTGTGGAACTCATGTGCGAATGAACGAAAGAACGGTGCGAAAGAAAAGTAAATTTTTGATAAGTTAAAAGTCAATAATACCCTTTACTATTGGAAGGAGGAAGCCAAGCAGCGGTTTAAATGCCGGGATGCTCCTAGCAATGAGTGACTAAACGACCATAAAGCTCATTGCTTCAAGATTATAAATGTGAACACCCGAAGCATGCTTAACAAGGTAGATGTGATAGAAAGTATGTCTTGAACATGATCCTGGTATCGTAATAATCACCGACATTTGGCTACACAAAGATATCGGAGACTGGGAAGTACTGACCCGGCTGCTCAATAGTAAGAAAAAACCGTGAAAAGAGAGGGGGTGGCGTTGTGATAATGATAGAGAGCAACATAGTGTTTTCTGTCATGGGAGGGTTTGGAGATTTAGAAACTGCATGGATCAAAATCAGGTAATTTTCGCAATGTCTTAGCTGGTGCCTTCTACCGAGCTCCAAACTCACCTATTCATGTGCTTGCTATATTGAAAAAATTATTGGACCCCAAAATTCACTACGGTGACAATATTTTGTTCCTTGGTGATTTTAATCTGCCTGTAATTAATTGGTTGTCTCTTTCTCCTGGCATTACTGATGTTGCTACCTGTGAACAAGTGGTTGAACCCGCATATTGCTATGCTTTGAACCAGATTGTCGACCAGAGCACAAGAGTATGTTCAACAACGTCTTCGATATTAGATCTGGTCTTCTTGTCATCCGGTTTACAAGAGTTTTCTCACAGTTGTGATGTTCAAGAAGGTTTGCCTGACCATAAGGTGGCGGTTGTGTCTTTCAACGTGATTCCTGATATCTTTCATAAACATTGTAGAAGAATTGTTTTGAAATTTGCTGCTGCTGACGATGTCGGAGTATTAGACTACTTTGAAAACTGTTTAATGAATTCATGAGCTTCTATCAAGGCGGAGCTAGAACCGATGAGTTTTGGGGGTTCATTGCAAATATGATAGCGCATGAAATGAAGATGTTTATTCCTAAAGCCATGAAAACAACAAGATTAAAGAATCCTTGGATTAATATGGATATCATTCACAAAAAAGACAGCTAAAACGTAGGCGTTAAAGATGATCCGACCATCCAAGTCCTGTACTGAAAAACTCTATACATCTTATGAGCCAAGAATTTAAACACCTCATCAAAGAAAGTGAAAACAAATTCTACAGTCTGACTCTCACAAAGTTTTTAACCGAGGCACCTAGCAAGTTTTGGAGATTTGTAAATCGCTCAGGCAAAATTAAGCAGGCAAACGATGAAGGGAGCGTAGAGCTGGCTGAGAGATTTAATTCACTTTTTGCATCGATTTTGACACGTCATGATGGCGAATCGCCGTGTTTTCAGCCTCCGGATAGTCCTCCTATATCAGATCTAGAGAGCAGTGAGGAAGGGGTCCTGAATTTGCTTTTGAATATAGACACCAAAAAGAGTCCATGCCCAGATGGAGTCCCGAATGAATTTTTATGTATATATGCAAAGTAGACCACCAAATTTCCAGCCAAAATTCCTCGATCATCTGTGGACAGTGGTTGTGTTCCTGTTGCTTGGAAAAATTCGAAAATAGTGTCTGAGCATAAAAGCGGTCCTACTTCTGACATTGAGAAGTACAGACCGATTTCAATCATTAGTACTTGCTCCAAGATGAACATATTATCTACAAAAATTTATTAACTTTCGTTGACTGTAATAACTTGTTATTGGCTAATCAGCATGGCTTTCGAAGGGACTTTCCACAAACACACAACTCACTGAAACTGTACACGACCTCTCCTTGTCAATTAATTCCCGCATGCTAAGCAGACATAGTATTTTTAGATTGTGCGAAAGCGTTTGATAGTCTCGCACCCTAAACTATTACTTCAAATCAGCTGTATATTTAAAAAATAAACGATAACTAAGTGGTCTACGTCCTATCTTTCCTATCGAGCACAGTATGTTCAAGTTCATGCTTATAAATCCAGCATTAGTCCAGTAGACACCGGCGTTCCGCAGGGCAGCGTCCTGGGCCCTGTCCTGTTTTTGATTTTCATCAATGACTTGCCTAACGAACTGAGCGTACCGGTCAGATTGTGTGCAGATGACTGTATCATTTATAAACAAATAAGTACTCTGGGAAATCACGTTGAACTAAATCTAAATTGGAAAAAAATCAGCCAATGGTGCAAGAGGTGGCGGATGGTATTAAATCGAAACAAAACAAAAATTAACACTTACTTCTGTCTTAGGTTCGAATTCACACATAGATAATACATGTTCCAAGGCCTCAAAAGCAATGTGGAGTCGCCTAGTGCAACCCCTTCAATAAAATGTCTGGTTTTTAAGAGCTTGAGAAGACCCATCTTCAAATACGGAAATATTATGCGAAACATACTAAAATAGCCCAACCCAGCTCCTCGAGCGCGGCGGTGTCGTTACCATTGACCTTTCGTGGCCTCCATGTCATACCACGTGATGCGTGACGTCACAGCAGATGAAAAACGGTGACCCAACTCGCGCCGTCGCGCGAGGCGTCGTGACCAAGGATGACCACGTGGTGCGTGACGTCACAGCAGATGAGAAACGGGGGCCCAGCTCGCGCCGTCGCGCGAGGCGTCGCTACCAAGGAGGACCACGTGATGCGTGACGTAACGACATAGAAGAAACGGGGCCCCAGCTCGCGCCGTCGCGCAAGGCGTCGCGACCAATGTGTTTCCTGCTTCTGCCGCTAGGTGCGCTGTAGTGAACACGTGATGCTGGAGCGGCGGTATACAAGGGGGTGCGCCTGCCTCTGCTAGGCGTGTATCTGTTCTCGCTTCGGCGAGCGCGGCTTCGGCCGCTTATCTGTTCTTTGAGCAGCGTCCGCTCCGGCGGACGCAGTTGTTGCTGCGACGCGCGTCTTTCCTTTCCTCTCTCTCCTTCCTCTGATCTTTTAACTCTCCTCTATCTGCACGTGGCAGCGGTGGTGGCTTGGCTCGAGCCAGTAGCAGGCCCGTGCAATTTCCTTTTCATCCTTCTCTCAGTCACAACAACAACAACAACTCTGCTAGGCGTACACGGGATAGAGATGCCTCCTGGAGACAGGGCTGCTCGTTGGAATGAGAAGCAAAAGTTGCGGCTTGCAACAGAGACTGATGAAGAGCGTGAAGAACGTCTAGCCAAGCGGCGTGCTCGATATGCAACTCGGCGACAATATGCTTCGCATCTGACTAGGCTTAACCTAAGCTAAGCCTCAGCCATTTTTTGTTTGGGGTCCCCACACTGCAATCAACTGCTCTAAGCTGTGAAAAATTCAGTGTCTCGGTGCTAGGCTTACATTTAAAAGGTCCCGACATTCTAATTCCCCAATGTCCTTGTGTAAACGTGCTGATTTGGAAGCTCTCGATTTTAGAACCAAATGTGACAGGCTCAAGTTTCTTTTCCAGATTATTAATCGCAGCTTCAAAACAAACCATTCAAAGTACTTTGAAATTAAAACTGGAGAAATATCACGCCATCGTGACAGCTTGTACATACCAATGCCCGCTGTCCGACATTATTGCTTTAAGTTTAGTTTTTTTCCCGAGAACTATTAAGGAACGGAATATGCTACCAAACTCTGTTGTCACCTCACAATCACTTAGCGAATTCTTAGATAAGCTGCACGATGTTTTATCGTCTACATGAAATATATGCCAGAGTTTTATTTTTGTATAAGTGGTGAACGCTTTTTGTACCGAATTTTGTGCCCGTCTCAATGTTTGTGTCATTGCTATTTTTTATACCTCTTTATCCACTCCTGTTATAGCCCGTGATCAGGGCTAACAGTATAAATAAATGAAATTAATGAAAATGTCATGATGTCCCTTTGTGGCAGGGTCACAACTTGGCTTACATGAGATGAGTTCTGTACTAGCAGGTGCAGCCCAAATAAAACACTGAGTATGGCTAACAGATATCTGGCCAGTGCCCTACAGCTGCACTAACATCCTAGCAGACCGCTCGCTACAAGAGGCTGCAGGGTCTCCATGCTGCCTACAAGCAATGAGGTCACTTAGTGCACTAAAAGAGTGCCATAATGCCGAGCCTACACGAGGATTACCTGCAACATAGGGCCAAACATTGCCTGGTTTATTATTTAGTTTTTAAATGCTTGCATTGTCAAAGTACAAAATTGTCCTTTATTTACAATGCATAACATGCATAGGGTTACCGCTCTGAAGGTGTGTTAATGAATATTTTAGTTTCTCTGGGCACATATGCTAAGCATCTGCTTGACTTCACTGAGCCTGCGAACTTGTAATTGTGCTGGCCTGGTTCAAATGCTCCTGCAGTGAAAAAAATATTGCTTAGTCAGCTGCATCCTTCTTTCGCTCCCATTTCAAAATAGCCTTGCCCTCTATTCTTGCAGACGCTGTTCCGGAATACGTGGTGCGTGGGGATGGTGAATGTGCTGTGGAGAATCCAGCAATCTCTGGATGAATGAAGTAAACATGTCATGGGTCCAGACTCAAGCATTTGATAAAATCACTTGGGAAAGGAATATTTATAGCACAATTTGAACAGTTCACTGGAAAAGGTACATTATTAGCCAACAGTAATGCATTATACTTGGTCTGGGGACCCATACCTACAGAAGCTGTCTTGATCATTTTATTGACCCTGGTATGGTAGCACCCAGGCTAGCAGTTAGCTACAATCCTGTTTTCGAAAAGCTCGGTAAGTGCATACTAAGTGCAGCGCATATTTGGATTTTCGAGGACACTGCTAACAGGCGAGAAAAGCATTCGACGCTCGAAATGAAACAACCATGCCCCTATTTGCACTTGGTCAGTTTATCCATTGCCCACTTTACCAGTTCTCAACTCGCTTCTGCGGAACCATTCAGTTCAAAGTATTATTCCGGCTCTCCAAGCACCTGAACCAATTCGTGCCACCAGCACCAATTTCCTTTCAGCACGTTATTTTCAGACTCAAATCACACTCCCTGCTAGTAGCACACTGTTTCAATATATGCCAGTCTTGACAGCATTTGGGTATTTTTATTAGGGACTGAGCCCAGGGGCAGATATATAAGCCACTCTTGGAGGGTGCGGTCCTATCTGAACCATGTCGGCGTGTTTCGTAAAGAAAAATGGGGTTCAGCATTGTTTTCGAACGTGAAATTTCTTGCTGGGAGTGGGGGGGAATAAATTCACCCCAGGGTGTGGCTCTGCATCTTCTTTGCATATGTGCCACGCAGGAAGGGTATACAGGCCAAGACATTCTTGGGCACCTGAGAAAGCCTTGGTAGTCCTCCAGAGCAAAGTGTGACGATTTGCTCAGCAACTTATGCATTTCAGCACTACTGTAAGATTGAAAGAGCATTACTTCTGTCCAAAATTGCGAACACATCTTGTAGCGTCGGAATCATTCTTGAAAGGTAGATGTTTGGCACTCGATCTTGTCTTTTTGGTTCAAAGAGCACATATATCTGATGGCACTCGACAGGCTTTCACAAGAGTAACAAACAACTTCAGTCGGAGTAACTTTTGGGAAATTTCATAACTGATACTCTACATGCACACAGGGATGTCATACACTGCAATATTCAATGTACTGACAAAAATTTTTTACACTTTTCAAAAAGGCACCCCTCAAGAAGAGGCTAGGCCAGGCATAACATTTACTTGCACATCGTTGAAACTGAGCATTTTCTTTCTGCTTGAAGCTGCTATATCACTGTGCAACACGAAACAATAAAGACTACGAAGCGGTCTTTAAACCCAAACATGAATACAAAAACCATATTGCCACGTATCATTGCAGTGTCCGCTCTCAAGGCCGAACTAAAGGGGTGTTATCATTTTTGTTTGTGATGCGAGAAGCGACAGGACTAATCTCGAATGATCACAGCCATGAAGAGCTGCATCTACATTTTTCTAGATTACTGTAGATGATCTTGACCTGTTATCTCGAAGTTTCCTTGCTGGCTTTAAATTGAGCGATGCCGCGAGCGGCGGGCATTCGTAGTTCGACGACTGACGGGCACGTTTGTTGCATACGCTGCCGCCGAGTGATTCAGTTCTTTTGTGGGCGCAAGTCAGCCCAAATAAAGAGCTTGTTTCCAAGTCTTGTTGGTGTCCTACTGACCGCTGGACTGCTGTTTCTACATCGTAACAATATTTAAATATTGTGAGCACTTTAGTTACCATCGTCGTCCTCGCCTTTCTGGCTGCGACTACATTCCTTTTCACCTGTAAATTCCCATCGTCATCGCTTGGGGCTGTTCGCTTGGAACACGTCTCTTACAGAGGGTTTGAATGATATCTTCCATGAAGTCTTCCCTTACACGTGATGGAGGTGCACCTTGGATTCCCTTATCCTCTTTCCCTTCTCCTCCCTGGAGCTGCGTTCCGGTCGCCGCATCTGTGCTCTCACCGTGATGTCTCAAGAGGAGAACGCCGACGGCCCAGGTTCCTCCCGCTCGCCCTCTGCTGTCTCTACAACTTGGACCATGACCAACCGTCATCGCGACCTTCAGGTGTTTGCTGGCCTCCGCGGCGACGACTGGCTTGACAAATACCGCTGGGACGACTTCTTTAACTCCTCAATGTGTCCTTGTATTTGGCTGACGTTGCACGCACATGGTTCTTGAATCATGAGACGGGTACTCCAGACTGGACAACTTTCAAGCAGCAGTTACGACAGATTTTTGGCTCTGCGGCTGTTCGCTCTGAAGTGGCCGAAAAGAAGCTCGCTGACTGCATCCAGCGCCCTAGCGAGTAGTACACTTCTTATACTAAGGATGTACTTGCTCTCTGCCGGAGTGTCAATACCACCATAACCGAGGCTGACCGTGTTCGCCACGTCCTGAAGGGTATCGACTCTATGGCGTTCAATGGCCTTGCCATCCAAAACCCTACGTCCGTCGATGCCATCATAGCGACCTGCCAGCGCCTCGATTAGCTGCAATCCATTCGTTTGCAACCTTACCCGGCTGCCTCCCTTTTGCCCACCGACTCCGACATGTGTGCCCTAATTCGTGCGCTCATTTGTGAAGAGCTTCTCACACACGGTTCTTCGTACCTCACCGAACCTGCGCCTCCTGCTCCGTCCTCTGCTGGTGCTGACCTTCGCAGCATTATTAAAAGAAGTTTTGGTGTCGATCGCTTGCTCTGCGGCACCAGACACCCCTGCTCCTCGTCCTACACCCACGTACGCTCAAGCCACTGCCATGCAATCTGCGTATGGCCGGCCTCCAATGCCACCGCCGCCACGTGACCATGTCACAGCTTTGGCACCTCCAACCTCAACGCCACCGTACTACTCGGCCTGGTACCCCAGCCGCCCAATTTATTGTTGCGGCTTAAGTGGCTATATTTCCCCCTTCTGCCGTCGGCGCCTTCAAAACGAAGGTCGCGGCTATGAAGCCTTTGAAAGCGCCTACACACTTAGTGGTACCTCTCATCAGCGGCGCTCCTTTCACTTACTCTTCCGGACGTTCTTCTTCACCTCTCTCCAGCTCTGTTTCGCCTCGTGGTTATCGACCAACCAGAGCTCGATCCTCTTCGCCGTACCGCCGCTCTTCCTCTCCGTTCCGACCGGCTTCCGGCGCGTGACCTTGGCTCGGAAAACTAGCTGGTGCAGTTTTTGGAGAGAAAGCTGCATGCTCCGGACACAGACAAATACCTCCGGAGCACCCGTCCAATATGGTTTTAGTGTGGGTTGAAGGTGTACGCCTAGGGGCTTTGATTGACATGGGCGCTACAGGTTCTGTTATTCATGCTGACTTAAGCTGTCCCTTTCGGAAAGCGAAAACCCCGTACGATGGGCCTCCCCTGCGTGGAGCTAACGACCTCATCATTCGCCCATCCTCTAAGTTCACTGTCCGGGCTTCTATTGACGGTTTCCGTCACCATGTACAATTTGCCGTGATGTCTCCTTCTGCTTACCTTATGATATTTGGCTGGGATTTCTTGTCTTCAGCCCGTGCTTTTATTTCTTGTCACTGCGTCGCCCACATAACATAGAGCGACCCATCATCTGAAGTCCGGGAGCCTTGTCATCGCCTCATTGCCGCTGCAGATTCGGTTTTACCCGCTGGGAGTCAAGATCTTGTCACGCTTAATTCTGATGCCATCGTTTATGGGGATCTCCTCACCGCGCCTTCTGATTGACACCTCATCAGGGTGGTGGTGGTGAAAACTTTTATTTTGTGAAAAAGAGTTTGGGAGCCACAGAGTGGCCCCGCTATATGGTCGGCGTCCCTAGTCCGGGACGCCGCATGACGAGGCCCCGTCTCTCGCCCGTTTCACCAGAGCCCTTTGAGACTCAAGCGAGGAGCAGGTGAGGAGGGCAGTCTCCCATGCCTCTCTGGAAGGGGTAGGGGAAGGGGGAAGGTGGGGATTTTGAGTACATGCCCACACCATCAGGGGACTTGCCTTGCCACCTAGCCTGGTTCGGTTTGAAAATGAATCAGCCGTCGTCGCTGCCTTGAACACTTCCCGTGAACCTATCGTGTTACCCAAAGGCACTTCTTTTTCCTGCACGTTGGACATGCACCCGGTTTCCCTCGGCGTGCTTACAGCGCCCTCCTTCCAGTCGCCTCCTTCAGCGGACGTTTCTCTCTCCGTCCTCTCTGCCACCATCAATCCAGATCTCCCGGCGTCCCAACGGCAAGAGTCACTGGACTTGCTTCGCAAGCACCAAGGCTCGTTTGACGCGAGTTCCGCTACCCTTGACCCTGGCTACCCTAATTCTGTTGCCAAGCACCACATCGCTACCGAAGGTACCTCGGTTGTTCGCCGCCGCCCGTGCCGCGTTTCTTTATCTGAACGCAAAGTCATCGAGCACAATGTGAGCGGTATGCTCTGCCGAGAAATTATTCGCCCTTCCGCCAGTCCTGGGTCTATCCCGGTGGTTTTGGTGAAGAAGAAGGATGGGTCACTGCGATTTTGTATTGATTACCGGATCTGGCAACCAAGGTTCTCAAGATTGGCAACCATGCTGTTCAAGGCAGCCAGCCAGCCGGGTTGCGGATATAAGTGCGCAAGCGCAAAATAAAGACTACTGTTACTCTGTACCTGGAGCACGGCGGTTGTCTGCATCGCATGCTATCTTGAATTACACATGGTGTCAGAAGTTTCTTATCACGCCCATTCCCGCTTCAACTCAGCCAGCGCAATAGAAGGACTACCGCCCCCTGGTGCCCTACTGCTCTCTGAAGCACCGGCTGAAAACTAGAAGAAATTCGCGCAGAGGATGGATCTGTACTTCAAGGCAAGTTTATCTGCGACAGAGCGCACGAATCTACAGAAGGCCGTAGTCTTCCTTCATGTGGCAGGTCAGGAAGCGATTGATGTATTTAACACGTTTAAACTGTCATCCGGAGAGCGTGAGGACTACGACGCTATTGTACAAAAGTTTGAAGAGTATTGCACGCCAAAGAGTTACGAGACCTACGAGCGCTACATGTTTAGAACTCGACAGCAACGAGATGATGAGCCGTTCGAACAGTTATTACGCGATGTTCAGATGAAAGCTGAGAGCTGTAACTTCGGAGACCTGAAAGAATCAATGGCTCGAGACCAGCTGGTGTGTGAAACAGCAGACAAGAAGCTCCGGACGCGGCTTCTGCAAGAGAAGGACCTCACCCTGGATAAGGACATAGAATACTGCAAAGCCGCGGAGCTAACAGCGAGAAGCGTGGGAGGAGGACGAACTGAAGCTAATGGTGTCTTCGACTGGTCGTTTCAGATCGCTCAAGAGTGCTCTGAGATGCAGCCGCACGTTCGGCTGGTCGTAATCAAGCGCTCTGACTACATTCGGCTGGTTCTTTCAGAGCGCCCGCCTCCACCTCAGAGCGCTCTGAGGCGCTCCGACAAAAAAGTCGGAGCGGTCCCGAGAGGTGTTCACGTGACAGAGCCACTTCCGCCGTTTAGCGGAGACGGATGCGAAGCCAGGGCAGCCAGGACACACCACGACCGGTCTGGCGAGGCCTAACGCGTCGGTTTTTACGCATCCGTGGAAGTTTAGGCGCTTAGGTATTAGACGCATTTAAAACGTACCTGCTGTGCGGCTCTGTGAGGCGAAATGTCGAAAAAAAAATACGAATCATTACGCTGGGTACGCCGTTACGGAAGTTACGTCCTTTTTTTGCTTCCTGCGCTTTCGCTCTGAAAACTTGCTGACCATTCGGCTTGACAGGTCTCGCTGCGCGCTCGGAGCTAGAGCGGCTCTCACTTTGCCAAATCCGAACCGGATCGTGGGAGCGACCAACCGAAGACACCATAAATGTCGTACGAGAAAATCAAACAGAGCAGCGAGGCGCCACAAAGAAATATATTCGCCAGTGCGCCTACTGCAACCGAATTCATGAGCCGCGGAAATGCCCAGCGTGGGGCAAAACGTGCTACATATGTCCGAAAAGAAATCATTTTGCAGTATGTTGCAGAACAAAAAGCATTCATGAAGTCTACTGTCCAGCGCAGACTGAAGCGGAATCCGACGACGAATTCCAAATTTTCGCCGTTAGCATAAGTGATGTATCGAGAAGCCAAGACTGGATAATCACAACAACGCTGTCTAATCGCGCCATTGCGTATCAAAGTTAACACAGAGGCACAAGCGAACCTGCTTCCTCATGCCCTTTTTCTCGCATGCTATCTTAAATGACACACCGTGCACTTAACAAAATTACTCGTAAAGACGTTTACCGTGTACCCAGGATTGATGACTCCCTCGACACTCTCCAGGGAGCTGAATACTTTTCCCCCTAGATCTTCGCTCCCGTTTCTAGCAGATTCCCATGTATGAAGCAGACAAGGAAAAAACCGCGTTCGCTACTCCCGACGGCATTTACGAATTTAATATTATGCCATTTGGACTGTGCAATTCTTCTGCTAATTTTGAACGCATGATTGATACAGTCCTTCGCGGCCTGAAATGCAAAACCTGGTTATGCTATCTGGACGACATTGTTAATTTCTCTTCAGCTTTTTGTGAACACTTACGCCGCCTTGATCACGTGCTCGCTTGCCTCGTTTCTGCTGGCCTTCAACTCAATAGAAAAAAGTACCATTTCGCCAGGAAGGAAGCCACGATTTTGGGTCACCTCGTGAGCCGGGACGGCATTCGACCGGGCCCCGATAAGCTTGCCACTCTCCTGAACTTTGACCGTCGCCAGCAGACTAAAGACCAGCGTAGTTTCCTCGGGCTGTCCTCTTATTCTTGGCGCTTTGTAAAACATTTTGCTACCACTGCCGAGCCACTGCATCAGCTCTTCACTGCTCACAGTGCTTTCATTTGGACTGAGCATTTGGAAAGTGCTCTTCAAGCCCTGAAGCAAGTTCCCACCTCCGACCCTCTCCTTAGCCACTTCGACGATGCTGCTCCCACGATTCTACACACTGACGTTTGCGGCCACGGCCTTGGTGCTGTTCTTCTGCAGCCTGATAGTACTTCTCGCGAAAGAGTTATTGCGTTCGCCAGCCGCACTGTGACACCTGCGCAACCTAACTACACTATCAGTGAGCAGGAATGTCTTAGCGCCGTTTGGGCAGTTCATAAATTCCGACCCTATCTTTCGGCCGCTCTTTCACGGTTGTCATGGACCATCACGCATTATGCTAGTTGAATAGCCTGAAAAACTTGATTGGCCGCCTTTGCCGCTGGGTTATACGTCTCCAAGAATACAGTTTTGACGTCACCGGTCGAACGCACCGAGATGCCGATGCCCTTTCTCGATGCCCGCTTCTGCTTTGGTTTGGTTCATTGGGGTTTAGCGTCCCGAAGCAACTCAGGCTATGAGGGACGCCGTAGTGAAGGGCTCCGGAAATTTCTACCACCTGGGGTTCTTGAACGTGCACTGACATCGCACAGTCCACGGGCCTCTAGAATTTCGCCTTCGTTGAAATTCACCCGCCGGGGCCGGAAACGAACCCTCGTCTTTCCGGTCAGCAGCCGAGCGCCGTAACCACTGAGCCGCCGCGGTGGGGCGATACCAGCTTCTGGAAACTTCACGTCGTTAATCTGCACCACCTTCCACCTGTCACAATGACTCCTCATCGTAGCAAGCTCTTCTGAACATCGCCGCCCTCCCCTGCATCGCATCCGACGATTTAAAGGGGTGGAGACACCAAATTTGTGGTTCGCGCGTTCTTAGTTTCAAACGTTTCTCATGGCTCCAGGAAGCGTGATACACACTCAAAGATTCATATATTCACAGTGAATAATTTATTATAGCATTTTTAGGTGAACGATTTTCGGTTTCGGTTTCGGAACGCCGAGTTGTACAGTGACGTCACAGAGGGGGAAGATCAACTGCTTCGCTTGGTCACGTGGGCCCACAAAAGTTGTGACGCACCTACTGCTGCATCGTCTGCTTTCCCACACACGTGCTGACCAGCGCATGAAAACAAACAACTGCACGTCTAGTCCCAGCAGCTCGGATTCTGACAGATCTGATTCCAATGAGTGACGACATCGACTTTTTTTTGTTCGCACGCTAATATCGCCTTCGCGGGTTCGCGTGAGGATGCGAAACACTTTGCAAAATGCCAGTAAGCATCGCTGCGCCGCTCTACCCAAGCTGCGCCCACAACCGGTGTCACACTTCGCTGCAGTGCAGCAGTACCTGAGCGCTGCTTGGGATGGTGTACAAATATCACAAGAAAAGACAAGATCGCCTTGTTATCAGAACTGCCAGCTATACTCGAGCAGCGACAAAGCATGTCTGCTGATGTTGGGAGCTTTCGGCAACGGCACCGCTCGCGGGCGCTCCGGGCGACGAGCTCTGCTGCTGCCTGGCTGCCGTGGTCGTCGCTAGGCCTATAGCCTGTTTAGCAAGCGGCCGGCGCTTCGGAAGTCGCCTGCGCTATAATAAAAGGCCTACTTTTCACAAATAGCTGTAGTGTTAACAGAATCATCTCACAATAAAATAATAGTATGGTCAATCTCCTCGACGCCTTTGGCAGCGGAGCTAGCGGGCGCCAGGCGAGCCGGACCCCAACGTCGCGCCTGCGGCAGCTGCTAGGCGCGGTTGTGAGAAATTTGCTCATATCACAGTTGTTACCTCTACTAGCAGCTCAGTATTGGTCAGCGATCCTCAAAAATGGCACTTTTTTCACATTTCTTGTCCCATGGTTTATTATTTACGTCAAGAACACTCTTTAGCTCGCTTTTATGACGTCGGCAGACGGTGTCCAGGCTAACCTACCGGCCGGCAGACTCGTCGTACTTCACGTCCGCACAAGAAAATACAAAACAGCCATGCTACCAGAAAGGATGCTTTCTAGATTCGAGATACGACAGCATGACTGTGTTTAAAGTGGATCTTTCGGCAGCGACACTGCCTGCGGCAACGCCGGCCGACGACCTGCGCGCTGGTCCCAGACTGCCCTAGTCGTCGCTAGGCCTAGCTGCTTTCGCATATCGACTCCGCAGCTGAGGGCGCTTCGGGACTGGCCAGCGCTCAGAAAAGTGCTCCGCTCGGCACCCCTTTACTGTGAACTCGTCCCATAATAAAAGATATGTTCGATTTCCACGACGTCTTCAGCAACAGAGCTAGCAGACGGCAGGCGAACCGCCCCAGGTAGCAGCAGCACAAAACCGGCTGATGAAATTTGCTTACATCGCAGTCATCACTTCTACCAGGAACTCGGTATTTGCCAACAATCGTCAGAAACGATGCATTTTTTATATTCATATATCCCAGGGTTTGCTATGAACGTGAACAAACAATACTATCGCGTTCTTCAGACGCCGGCGTTCGGCACGAAGACTGGCGCAGACCGCCCGGCTCCAAGGAGTGCGCCCTATGTCATCATGACGCTGCCGCTTCCCGTCGTTGTTGCCGCGAGCGGCCCGCCGTTGACATCTAGCAGGCCGGACGCAGGCAACGAGCTGCAATCGGACGTTGCGACGTCGTTCGCACGGTGCGCCGCAAACCGAGCGAGTGGCGGTTAGCAGCAAACGCGGCTCGCTGGTGCGTCGACTGCGCTTACGCGGCTGTGCCCCGCTCATCGTACGTCACTGTATTTTGGTATGACGTCACTAAAACTTTATTTTTCTACACCCCTTGTGACGTCATGGTTGATGGCGCTAGCGATGGGTCTAGATTGTGAGAGTGAGCATTTAGGTAATCTTTGGAACCGAATTAAAATATTTTTTAAACGTTTGTTGCGTCGAACAGCTGGCTGTGAGTGCCCTTGCATACATAGGAATCCCATAGCAGGCTTTTTATAGCTTCAAAATTTGGTGTCTCCACCCCTTTAAACCCCCTTGCGTCGGATCAACGCAACAATGCGTATTGCCGCTCCCTAATCGACAGTCTCACGGGAGCTTCCTACCCTCCTACCGCTCGGCTGCATCGGCAGCTTCAGCAGTTCAAACTCGAAAATGATGTGCTCTGCCGCTACGTTTACTGTCCTAATGGCACCCGCTTGGTTCCAGCGGTACCACGTACACTTCGCTCCCGTATTTTGGAGGCTCCACGATGACGCGACGACCGGTCACTTAGGTTTTCACAAAACCTATGACCGCGAGCAGAGCCGTTTTTTCTGGCCTGACCTTTCCTCTAGGGTCGCTAAATACGTCGCATCTTGTCCGCTCTGTCAGCGTCAAAAACGGCCGAATTCACCTGCCGCTGGACATCTGCCGCTTCTACCATGCCCCGCTACGCCGTTCGCCGTCGTCGGCATCGAGTTGTATGGCCCGCTTCCTCTCTCTACGCGAGGTAATCGTTGGATACTCACTGCCATCGACCATCTGACACGCTTGGCCGAGACAGCAGCCTTGCCTGTTGGATCGGCGCCCGAAGTTGCCACCTTCTTTCTCCAATCCATCGTAATGAGCCACGGCGCCCCTCAGGTGCTTCACAGTGACCGCGGCCGGACGTTCCTTTCGACCGCTGTTGCCGAAGTTCTGCAAGCTTCTTATACACTTCACAAGACGGCGTCCAGCTACCACCCCCAGACCAATGGTCTTACTGAGTAGTTCCATCGCACCCTGTAAGATATTGCAACGGATATTCACAGAAGACGATGAGAAGGAAGTGTTGACTGGTGTGGGCGCGCTATTGTTCGGTGCTTCATGTGTTGTTCGCTCTGCGCTCCGGTCGCCCTTGCTTGTGACTAGCCTTCCGGGCAACGTAACATCTTTGGTGGAGCGTGCCGGGTATCGTTCCCAGTACCACGGAGCTTTGAAGCGGTCGTCAAACCGGTGCTACTACCATCATGGCCCCACCCAGCGAGTCGCCGACCACTTCTGCTGCTCCTTTCGTGGTCATGGCTTCGTCCCGTGACCCCAGTACATTTTCGGGAAACGACGGCACCGGTGTCGACGACTGGTTAAGCCTTTACGAAAGAGTAAGCGCATATAACCGGTGGGATCAAACGTTAATGCTTGCTAACGTAATTTTCTATCTGAATGGAACGGCGAGGGTGTGGTTTGAAACCGACGAAGAAGAACTTACAAGTTGGGATATATTCAAAGAGAAATTGCGAGCACTCTTCGGAAGACCTGACGATAGGCAGATCACTGCGAAAAAACAGCTTGCTTCTCGTGCGCAGTCGTCGACGGAAAGTTACGTGGCCTATATACAGGACGTATTGGCACTTTGCCACAAAGTCGATGCCACCATGAGCGAGTCCGACAAGGTGGGCCACGTGCTGAAAGGCATTGCTGACGATGCCTTTCATCTGCTCGTTTGCAAAGACTGCACAACTGTTGACAGCATTATCAAGGAGTGCCGTCCCTTCGAACAAGTCAAAAGCCATCGCATTTCTCAGCAGTTTTCCCGACTTCCAAACACAGCCGCTACATCTTCTTGCCACGACCAACGACTTCAAACTCAAGTGCCCTCAGAGTCTCCTCCTGTCACCGACACTGTGACAAGAATTGTTCGCCGTGAACTCGAAGCCCTAGCCCCTGTGGTAACATCATCGACCACACCTAATGACACACTGCCTTCCGTGTCGCTTATTCAGGCTGTCGTGCGGCAAGAACTCGCCCATCTCAACCTCCCTTCGGCTTTGTGCGCCATCGGAAACTCGTCCCCACAGCCACCACCTCCAGTCCCTTTCCGTCCCACCTATTATTCACCACGGCGTTACCGCGATCCGAAGGAGTGGCGCACGCCAGACGACCGCCCAATCTGTTTTCAATGCTCTCGGTTCGGCCACATTGCCCGCCACTGCCGCAGCCCCTGGTCGTCGCCCCCGCGAGACACCTCCTACTACCGTTCAAACTACACACGCCGCTTTTCACCCCGCCGCCCACCCGACACGTCTGAGGCCGCCGATCAACCTCCACGACAGTCCTCCCGTTCGCCTTCGCCGCTAGCCCGCCGCTCACGCTCACCGCAGTCGCCTCGTGTTTCGACTGCTGCGTCCTACCGCCCCTCTCATCGGGAAAATTAAGTGATGCAGCTCCCGGAGGTGACGCTGCATCAACGACCCGGACCTCAAACCCTCTACTGAGGACTCGACCCAATCTGCTAGACGTTACAGTTGACGGTGTTCCTGTGCGCGCCCTTATTGACACCGGTGCCCATATTTCCCTGGTGAGTGCTGACCTCCGCCGTCGCCTACGCAAAGTCCTTACGCCTGCAACATCCTGTGTGCGCGTCGCGGATGGTGCCATGCCTGCTGTCGAGGGACTGTGCACCGCTCGCGTGAATATCGGTGACCACAGTACGCCGGTTCAGTTCACCGTCCTTACCACATGCGCCCATGACCTCATTCTCGGTTTAGACTTTTTGTCGGATCATTCTGCCCTCATTGACTGCTCGCAGGGTATCGTTCACCTTGAGCTTCCCCAACTCAATCCTGACCCCATCGACTCGTCGCTCCGGTTGACCTGCCCCGACTATGTTCGCCTGCCCTCTCAAGCCTTATCTTGCGTTTCCCTCACACCTTCTCGCCCTGTTCCCGATGGTGACTACATCGTTGCGCCAGTCCTTGACCTCGCACTGACCCGCAGTGTTGTCCTGCCCCATACCATCGCCACCGTCACAGCCAACAACCTGTCTCTACCTTTCTTGAACTTCGGCTTCTCCTCACAGCTGCTTCCAGCAGGCATGTGCGTCGCTACGTTGTCCCCACTCGCCCAGTGTCATGTGGCTCCATTAGATGCCTCTCCTAATCGCGACCCACCAGACCCACCGCGGTCCACTCCGCTGTCCTCGGACACATTCACGGCCATGATGCCCACCGATCTCCGCCCCGCCCAAACTTCTCAGCTTCGTGACCTTCTCCAGTCGTTCTCCGACATTTTTGACCTCTACAACACCTCACTGGACCAAACTCTCGCTGTGACGCACCGCATTGACACCGGCGATGCCCCTCCCATTCGCCGCAGGCCCTACCGTGTCTCCCACGCCGAGCGCATGGTCATAAACAACGAGGTCTCAAAAATGCTTTCCAAGAACATAATCGAACCATCCCACAGTCCCTGGGCCTCTCCAGTGGTACTAGTGAAGAAAAAGGACGGCTCATGGCTGTTTTGCATAGATTATCGACACCTCAATAAGATCACTAAAAGAGACGTCTATCCTCTGCCGCGTATTGACGACGCCCTTGACTGCCTACACGGAGCCAAATTCTTCTCCTCTATAGATCTTCGTTCCGGCTACTGGCAAATTGCCGTCGATGAGAAGGACCGTGAGAAAACCGCTTTTGTGACCCCTGATGGGCTATATCAGTTCAAAGTAATGCCTTTTGGCCTATGCAACGCGCCAGCCACATTTGAGCGCATGATGGATGCCCTTTTGCAGGGATTTAAGTGGACCACTTGCCTGTGTTATCTGGACGACGTCGTTGTATTTTCGCCTACATTTTCATCCCACCTCGAAGACCTTTCCCAGATTCTTTCCCTCTTTCGTCGTGCCGGCCTACAGCTTAACTCCTCGAAGTGCCGTTTCGCGAGACGTCAAATCACTATTTTGGGCCATATCGTTGATTTCCAGGGGGTTCACCGTGATCCCGATAAGATCCGGGCCGTGAAAGACTTTCCCCTTCCCCGATCTTGCCACGACGTCCGAAGCTTCTTGGGGCTCTGCTCGTACTTCCGTCGATTCATTCAGGGCTTCGCCGACCTCGCCCGTCCCCTTACCGACCTATTGAAGAAAGACGCCACCTTCGTCTGGGGACCTGACCAAGAACGAGCCTTCTCCACTTTGATCGCCAAGCTGACCACCACACCAGTTTTGGCGCACTTTGATGTTGCGGCCCCCACCGAAGTCCGTACTGACGCCAGTGGCTACGGCATCGGCGCTGTGCTCTCTCAGCGACAATCCGGTCAGGACCGTGTCATCGCCTATGCCAGCCGCCTTCTTTCTGCGCCCGAGCGCAATTACTCCATAACAGAACGTGAGTGCTTAGCCCTTGTCTGGGCAGTTGGAAAATTCCGTCCTTATTTATACGGCCGCCCTTTTACGGTTAAAACCGACCACCATGCGCTATGCTGGCTCTCCTCTCTGAAGGACCCTACAGGGCGGCTTGGGAGATGGGCATTGCGTCTGCAAGAGTATGATCACACCGTGACTTACAAGTCTGGCAGGTTACACCAAGATGCCGAATGCCTCTCCCGTTACCCCATTGGCCAGTGTGACTTGTTTGGCACTGCCACCGAAGCCTACCTGTTTTCTATCTCTGTCCTTGCCAAGATGGGCGAAGAACAGCGCCGCGATGACGATTTGAGATCAATTATCGACCGCCTCAGTTCCACTCCGTCTGATCCCTCGATGCGGCGCTTTGTGCTCTCTGATGGAATCTTGTATCGCCGCAGCCTCAATCCGGATGGCCCCAACCTTCTACTCGTTGTCCCCAAGCACCTTCGTCCTGCTATCCTTCATGAACTCCATGATCTTCCCACTGCTGGCCACTTGGGTGTATCGCGTACATACGACCGTGCGCGACGTCGCTTCTTTTGGCCCGGCCTGTTCCGCTCCGTACGCCGCTATGTTGCAGCCTGCGGTGAGTGTCAGCGCCAGAAACGCCCTGCTACTCTCCCAGCTGGCACACTTCAACCTATTGACGTGCCCCCAGAACCTTTCCATCGCGTCGGCTTGGATCTTCTGGGTCCGTTTCCAGAATCCACCTCCGGCAACAGATGGGTTGCAGTTGCCACGGACTACGCCACCCGTTATGCGATCACGCGGGCACTGCCAACCAGTACAACTACAGATGTTGCGGACTTTTTGCTATACGACCTCATATTGCACCATGGTGCTCCCCGCCAACTTCTTACCGACCGCGGCCGCTGCTTTCTGTCCAAGGTTGTCTACGACATTCTTCAGTCCTGCTCTACTAAGCACAAGCTCACCACCGCCTATCACCCGCAGACAAACGGACTTACTGAGCGTCTCAACCGCACTCTGGCCGATATGCTCGCTATGTACGTTTCCCCCGATCACCGCGGCTGGGACCTCGCTCTCCCGTATGTTACCTTCGCATACAACTCCTCCCGCCATGATACAGCCGGTTACTCCCCTTTTTACCTTTTATACGGCCGCGAGCCCCAATTGCCTTTGGACACGCTGCTGCCTACCCCTGCTGCTCCGTCCTCTGAATACGCCCAAGACGCCATTGCCCGTGCTGACTACGCCCGTCAACTTGCACGCTCCCGACTGCGTCGCAGGCCTCCCAGCAGGAGTTCTACAACCGCCGTCACCGCACAGTCTCTTTCTCTCCTGGCTCCCTCGTCTTGCTTTGGTCCCCATCTCGCCGCGTCGGCCTCTCCGAAAAACTTCTGTCCCGTTATGTTGGCCCGTACCGTGTCCTGCGCCAGGTAACTGCTGTCACTTACGAGATCGCTCCGGCCTTCCAGCCCGCTTCCTCCCGCCACCTTCAACGTGATATCGTCCTCGTGTCTCGCCTGAAACCCTACCTCTCGCCCTGCCGCTCGACGTCATCCAGTACACCGTGACGGTGTTTTTCCGGACGGGGGGCCATGCAACGGATATTCACAGAAGACGATGAGAAGGAAGTGTTGACTGGTGTGCGCGCGCTATTGTTCGGTGCTTCATGTGTTGTTCGCTCTGCGCTCCGGTCGCCCTTGCTTGTGACTAGCCTTTCGGGCAACGTAACAATATCATTGCTATGTCCGTCAAACCTCGAGAAAGGAAAACACAGTAGCGCTGAAAAAACACACACACATGAAGAACGACGTAGGACAAGCGCTCACTTCTTCTGACTTTAATCTGTGAAAAGCGAGCAAATATACAAAAATGTTGGCATGCGCAGAAAGTAACCTCATGTGATATCAACAGAACCATTCAAGATACGAAAAGTCAGCTTTAAAAAGGTTCACAGATGTATCGCTGACACAACTTTTTCCTCTTTTTCTTATGTGGTACGCCTCCAAAACCTCCCGTGCCTTACTATCACCACTCCTGCCCAGAATCTGTATCCCATCAAGTCGTGGTTTACACTTTTTGCAGTGTTCACAATTTTCCCCCGCCGTATGTTCTGCCGCTCGGTGACACACCTTGCACTCTGTTCAGTGTTTGGGTAGATGCGCACCTCCTACTTCTTTAAACGAGTGCGCGTGCTCCGCTGCACGGTCATTGATGCACCTGCCTGTTTGGCCCACATAGGCCTTCCCGCAGGTCAGCGGTATTTCACAGACAACGCCGGTGTAGCACTTCACAAAGTGCTTCCCATCTTTTTAATGCATCCGTTCCTCTTCCCATCGCTCGCTACGCGTGCACAGATCTGTGCAAGCTTCCGTGGAGTCGAAAAGACGACAGGCACGCCATGTCTGTTTGCCACCTTTTTTAAGTTGTCGGCAACCCTGTGCACAAACGGAACAACTTCCTGTTTCGCGTCTTGCTTCCTTCGCTCTGAAGGCCCCTTAAACATGGCGCCCTTGACTTTACGTAGGAAGGCTTCAGCAACACCTGTGATCACCGAGCTTGGGAACCCGGCCCCCACCAATCGATCTACTTGCATATCAGAGCTCCCTTGCATACCATGCTGACACGAATTCACGAGTGCAGATTCGAGGCCAAGATTAGCAATAGCCCGTTTAACTGTCTTAGAATGAGCCGAAGCATACGATAGCAGCTCCTTTCTAGCTCGAGGGACATACTGCCAACATACATGTTCTTCTCCAAAAGTAAGCTTCAGGTCTAAAAACTGTAAACATCCCTGCAAGGGCATCTCATGCGTGAACACCAGTCCCCTCCCGTTCTCTTTAAATATCTCTAAAACACTGCTTACAGCATTGGTGCAGGTCACGTCGTTCAATTTTTTAAAAACAACTAAAAAATCGTCCACGTATCTGAACACTCTTTGTACCCCCTTCCCTGTCAAACTTCGTTCTGGGGCGCGGTCAATATAGGATAAAAATATGCTGGTAAGCACCGGGGTTACGCAAGAACCGATGCAGATTCCTTTCATCTGTCGATAAAAACTGTTGTAAAAAGATATAAACGTTACTTTAAGGTAAAACTCCAGTATTCTCAAAAGTTTCGCTACCGACACACCTGAGGCGTTCTGGAACTCTATTGCCCCGGTACATTCTATGGAATCTCTTGCAGAGGTAAACAATGCATCATAAGGCACGGAGTAATACAGGTCCCCCACAACTATCGAACACGCATATCCAATGGAAGAATTTTCGTGAAGATACATAACTACATAAATGAGCTTTTTATAGCAAACGGATCATTATTATGGAGAGAATTAAGGTGCTTCTACAGGTATTTGCTCAGAATATGCTGCCATGTACCGTTTTCACTAACTACTGTTCTAAACGGCACCGTCGGTTTGTGCGTTTTGGCAGTAAAAAATACAGCGAGAGCGTTGCTCTTACTGCCAGCAATGCCGTTAGCCAACCTGTTCAGCTCCAAGTCCCTGCACATCATGGCCGCCTTTCCTTTCACTCTCGTCTCACTCGTCTTTAAAATGTTAAGGTTCTTGGCAATAGCATCACCTGCTCTTCTTCGGAACTCCTCCTCCGATAGCACCACAAAGCCGCCATCCTTGTCAGCTTGTAGAAGCCGGAGACTGTACTGTCTATAATATTGTCACGATGTAGTGACGGCAGTCCAGCGGTCAGGAAGACACCAACGAGTCTTGGAAACGAAGCTCTTTATTTGGGCTGACTTGCGCCCACAAAAGAACTGAATCACTCGGCGGCGGCGTAGGCAACAAACGTGCTCGTCAGTCGTCGAACTACGAATGCCCGCTGCTCGCGGCATCGTTCAATTTAAAGCCGGCAAGGAAACTTCGAGATAACAGGTCGAGATCATCTAGACTAATCTGGAAACACGTAGATGCAGCTCTTCATGGCTGTGATCAATCGAGATAAGTCCGGTCGCTTCTCGCGTCACGAACAAATATGATAACACCCCTTTCCTGCTGCCTTGCGCGAACGAACGGGCGCTACAATGATACGCGGCATTACCCCCCTCCCAAAGAAGCATCGTCTCGATGCTTTAAAATGAAAATAAGCACGGAGAATGTAAACTTCGAGTCCTTTAGCGTTCATAATATGGCTTCAGGCGTACGACATGTACGACTTCCGGCCGTGTGCGGCGTCGCTGAGATGCTGTCGTGCCGTCGGAGATGACTTCATAGTAGAGGTCACCGATGCGACGGAGAACCCTGTACGGGCCAAAGTAGCGTCGCAGTAACTTTTCACTAAATCCACGTCGGCGAACTGGCGTCCAAATTCAAACACGATCACCTGGCTTGTAATGCGTGTCTCGTCGGCGCAGATTGTAGCGTCGGGCGTCGGTGTGCTGCTGGTCTTGAATGCGAAGCCGCGCAAGTCTGCGGGCTTCGTCGGCGCGATGAAGGTAGGCGGCGACGTCGAGGTTGTCTTCGTCGGAAACGTGCGGGAGCATTGCGTCAAGTGTTGTCGTGGGCTTCCTGGCGTATACCAGCTGGAATGGGGTAAACCTGGTTGTCTCCTGGACGGCAGTATTATAGGCGAAGATCAGGTAGGGCAGAATGGAGTCCCACGTCTTGTGTTCGGCGTCGATGTACATGGAGAGCATGTCTGCGATGGTCTTGTTCAGACGCTCTGTCAGTCCGTTGGTTTGCAATGATAGCCAGTCGTCCTCCGATGGCTTGTCTGGCTGTAGTTTAAAATGGCTTGCATCAGCTCCGCTGTAAATGCCGTCCCTATGTCTGTGATGAGCACTTCGGGGGCGCCGTGTCGCAGGAGAATTTGTTCGACAAAAAATTTTGTGACTTCTGTTGCAGTAACATTAGGCAACGCTTTTGCTTCGGCGTAGCGGGTCATGTAGTCGGTGGCCACGATGATCCACTCGTTACCTGATGATGAAGTCGGAATAGGGCCGAGGAGGTCCATCCCTATTTGCTGAAAGGGCTTAGTTGGCGGTTGTATGGGGTTCAGGAGTACGGCTGGTCTAGCCGGAGGCGTTCTGCGTCGCTGATACTCACGGCACGTTTTCACGTAATGGGAAACGTCGGTAGCTAGCCGCAGCCAATAGTACTTTTCCTGGATGCGGTGCAACGTGCGAGCAATCCCGAGATGCCCTGCAGTCGGCTCATCATGACATGCCTGCATAATTTCTTGCCTGAGATTTTTGGGCACGACAAGAAGATGCACTGTCCTGTTAGGCGCGATGTTCTTCTTCAGGAGAACATTATTGTGAAGAACGAAGGACGACAGTTGCCGCTTGAACCCTCGGGGAGGCGATGCGCTCTTGCCTTTCAGATAATCAACTAGGCTTTGCAAGTCAGGATCCGAGTGCTGCTGCTGCGCGAAACTGCTGGCGCTTACCGGTCCCAAGAAAGCGTCGTCGTCTTCCTCTTCGGGTGCTGCGTCGACAGGGGCTCGTGACAAGCAGTCTGCATCGGAATGCTTGCGGCAAGATTTGTAGACTACAGTTATGTCGGATTCTTGAAGGCGCGGGATCCAACGAGCAAGGCGGCCGGAGGGATCTTTCCAATTGGCTAGCCAGCACAGAGCATGGTGATCGCTCACAACCTTGAATGGTCGTCCGTACAGGTACGGGCGAAATTTCGACATGGCCCAAATAATGGCGAGAGATTCTTTCTCGGTGGTCGAATAGTTAACCTCGGCTTTCGACAGTGAACGGCTAGCGTACGCGATAACTTTCTCCTGTCTTCCATATTTCTGAACGAGGACCGCTCCTAAGCCCACACTGCTTGCATCGGTATGGATTTCGATTTGGGCGTTTTCATCAAAGTGGCCGAGCACAGGAGGGGACTGTAAGCGGCGCTTCAGCTCTTAGAAAGCTTCCTCTTGCGGCCTTTCCCATTTAAAGGGCACGTCAGCCTTGGTAATTTTGGTCAAAGGTTCAGCGATGTGCGAGAAGTTCTTGACGAATCGCCGGTAATAAGCGCACAATCCAAGGAATCTGCGTACAGCTTTCTTGTCATTAGGCTGTGGAAACTCTGCGATCGCAGCCGTCTTCTGAGGGTCTGGGCGAACTCCATCCTTGCTTACGACGTGACCAAGGAACAGCAGCTCTTCTTAGGCGAAGTGGCACTTCTCTGGTTTCAGTGTTAGGCCTGAAGACTTGATTGTTTCCAGCACTATCCGAAGCCTTCTGAGGTGGTCTTCAAAGCTTGAGGAGAAGACAACAACGTCATCTAAGTAGACTAGGCAAATCTGCCCCTTCAAGCCTGCGAGCACCGTATCCATTACTCGCTGGAACGTCGCTGGGGCAGAGCAGAGGCCGAATGGCGTCACCTTGAACTCGAAGAGTCCGTCTGGTGTGATGAACGCAGTCTTCTCGCGATCTCTTTCGTCGACTTCAATTTGCCAGTAGCCGCTCTTCAGGTCCATCGATGATAAGTACTTAGCGGTGCATAGCCGATCCAATGTGTCGTCGATGCGGGGGAGGGGGAAGACATCCTTCTTCGTAATGCTGTTCAGGCGGCGGTAATCGACGCAAAACCGATGGGTGTCTTTCTTTTTCACTAGGACTACTGGTGCTGCCCAAGGGCTCCTCGATGGTTGGATGACGTCGTCACGAAGCATTTCCTGAACTTGCTTGCGGATAGCTTGGCGTGCTAGCGGCGATACGCGGTAGGGGCTCTGTCGAAGTGGCCGGGCGTGTTCGTCTGTGACAATGCTCTGCTTGGCAAGGCTCGTTCGTCGCACATTCGATGCTGATGAGAAGCAGTCGCTGTACTTTTGAAGAAGGCTGCGTATTTGGTCTTGTCTGCTCCGGGTTAATGCTGGGTTGATATCTAACGTGGGTTGATGGCCTTGGTCAGTTGGTTCCACGGGTTGGTCAGGAAGCGCAAATATGTCTCCAATGTCTGCCAGGTCGTCGAGGAAAGCGATCGTCGTACCTTTGTTTACATGCCGGTATTCTTCGGTGAAGTTGGTTAGCAGCACCTGGGCTTGGCCATTTCGGATTTGGGCTACTCCCCTTGCGACGCCCAGTCCTCGATCAAGTAGTAACTGGGTGTTCCCCTCGACGACGCCTTCGGCAGTTTCGATGTCTCCTGTACCTATGCAGGCGACGACACTTGACCGGGGCAGCACGCTTAGTGCTTCGTCGTGGACGTTTAAGGCAACGCGATGAGTCTCTGTCGTCGCTGCTGATATGGCTTTGTCGGTGGAAAGCTTGCTCGACTTGAATCGAAGGTCGATGATCGCCCGATGTTCTTTCCGGAAGTCCATTCCCAAAATCACGTCTCGCGAGCATTTCTGTAGGACCAGGAAGGTTGTAGCATGGGTTTGCCCATTTACTGTAACTCTCGCAGTGCAGCGTCCTGACGGCGTAATAAGGTTACCACCTGCGGTGCGGATCAGCGGACCATCCCAAGTTGTTGCTACTTTCCAGAGTCGGACAGCGAGTGGCCCGCTCATGACGGAGTAGTCAGCTGCCGTGTCGACCAAGGCAGTAACCGCGTGACCGTCGACAGTAACTTCAAGGTCACTTGTTCTCGTTTTGTATTGCACGTTGTCTTTGGTGTCCGATCTCGGCTACGTTGGGTAGTGAGGCTGCGGTGGGCGTACTCCGACGTTACTGCTATGGGCAGCGGTAGAGGCGTCAAGTCTGGCCGCTTCGTCGTCGTCGTCGTCGGGGTTGTCGTCGAAGTTGTCGTCATAGGTGTCGTCGTAGGTGTCGTCGTAGGGGTCGTCGGAGCTGTCGTCCGAGGTGTCATCGGAGGTGTCATCGGAGTTGTCGTCGGTGGTGGATCTTTGTCCTTGCGCTTGAAGCAACCTCACCTCCAGAGGCTGCTTTATTCAGTTTAACCTTCGGGGGCTGGGGGAGCGTCCACGCACGGCGTAGCCTCGGCTAGGAGATACGAAGCGCGGTGACGATGGCGACGGTAAACGTGATAGGCGGCTGGGCGTTGAGTATTCTTCCCGACGCAAGAACTCTTCGATTTCGGCTGGTCGCTGGCCGGGTCGGGATCGTGGGGCGTCGTAAGAGAACGCTCGGATGCCCATTCTCTTGTATGGGCAGTACCGGAGAATGTGACCGGCTTCGCCGCAGTGGAAGCATAGTGGTCGGCGCTGGTCGGGTGTTCTCCGCTCGTCGCATTTCCTCGTCCCTGTGTGACGCTCGTAGGACGGGCGGGTTGGGGTGAGAGGGCGGCGGTCCAGCGCAGCTGGCTGAGGGCGATAGGGGCTTGGGTCCTGTCGTCGAGGTACAGGACGACGCACTGCTGCGGCGTAAGTCATGGCTCGGGGCTCCATAGGCTGCGGTGTGGTCGGCGTCACACCCAAGGCCTGCTGAACTTCGTCCCGGATTACGTCAGTAAGTGATGGAACCTGCGGCTGCGTTCCATTTGGCAGCAATCGTCGGAGCTCTTCTCGTAGAACTTGGCGTATAACCTCCCGCAAGTTATCGTTGTTAGCGGTGTCCAGGCAGTTTGCTGAGAAAACGCGCTGCTGGCACTCATATTGGCGGGCTCGGGCGTCAAGAGTTTTTTCCATCGTGGAGGCCTCTTCTACGAATTCGGCCACGGTTTTCCGTGGGTTCCGTACGAGGCCGGCAAAGAGTTGCTCTTAAACTCCTCGCATAAGCAGCTTTACTTTTTCTTCTTCCGTCATGTTTGCGTCGGCACGCCGGAAGAGACGCTTCATTTCCTCAGTGTACACTGCAACGGTCTCGTTTGGGTGTTGTATGCGAGACTGTAGCAGCTGCTGGGCTCTCTCCTTTCTCACGACGTTTGTGAATGTCTAGAGAAGCCGCTCCTTGAAGGTTTCCCAGTTGGCAAGACTGGCTTCCTCATTCTCGAACCAGACTCTTGCTGGTCCCTCCAGGGCAAAGAAGACGTACCTAAATTTCATGGCATCGTTCCAGTTGTTAAAGACAGCCACACGGTCGAACTGCTCCAGCCATTCTTCGGGGTCGGCACCAGGCGAAGCGCCGAACGTTGGTGGCACCCGGGGCTGCTGCAGAATGATTGGAGTGGTCGTCTGCGGCAAGGTCATGGTGAACGTTGCTACTTGCTTTCGCTTCCGAGTAGGGTCCGGCAGAACCCCGAACTCAGCTGAGTGCGTCCCCTAGCAGACGTCGGCTTGCGCGGTGGACTGGACTCAGGTCCTGCGGTGAATGACTCAGAGGGCTGGCGTCACGGCTTGTAGGGGGTGTCCGGAACATGGAAGGCTACCCAGCACCTCCACCAAATGTCACGTTGTAGTGACGGCAGTCCAGCGGTCAGGAAGACACCAAACAGTCTTGGAAACGAAGCTCTTTATTTGGGCTGACTTGCGCCCACAAAAGAACTGAATCACTCGGCGGCGGCGTAGGCAACAAACGTGCTCGTCAGTCGTCGAACTACGAATGCCCGCTGCTCGCGGCATCGTTCAATTTATAGCCGGCAAGGAAACTTCGAGATAACAGGTCGAGATCATCTAGACTAGTCTGGAAACACGTAGATGCAGCTCTTCATGGCTGTGATCAATCGAGATAAGTCCTGTCGCTTCTCGCGTCACGAACAAAAATGATAACACCCCTTTCCTGCTGCCTTGCGCGAACGAACGGGCGCTACAATGATACGCGGCAATATGACACGACTTGTGCTCACTTTCATTTATGTTTTGATGGTATGTTTTTCTTTGTGGTCGGTTTACTCTCCTATATATTACATCACTTTTCCATGTATTTCTGGTTTTGTGTGGTGACGTTGCAGCTGTCTATAAAAAGGATTGTTTTGCTGGACGAATTTAACTAAAGTAATGCTTGTCTCACCTTGCTTATTTTCTCTGCTTAATCCTTGTTTTTTTCACACTGCTTAACCGAGAAAAAAATTGATGATATCCTATTTAACCAGTACTTTATCTGAGTGACTAAGAGGCAAGTCATGGGATAAATGCTGGCAACGTTGCCTAACTGGTTATGACCGGTAAGGGTTTTCCGTCCCAAAGCGACTCAGGCTATGAGGGACGCCTAAGTAAAGGGCTCCGGAAATTACCGTTACCTAACGATACGTGGAATCATGAGGTTAAGACATTTTCATGGACAGCCTGTTCATGGCAAATGAAAGACAATGGTGACAAGTGATCATTGCAAAAAAGTTTTCACATGCAATACATTTAAACACTTCTGCTCAACATTCCCAAATTGAACGCCAGTTAAATTGTGTTACAAAAGTTCTCCAGAGGAATTTAGATAACACATTTCAGCTCCATACTTCATTTTTCCTTGTCCAGAAATGAATCTTAGAAATGCTAAATCATGAATCCTCACAGAATTTTGCCACGCATTTTTGTGCAAAGGAAAGCATTGGCAGCATGCAGTGTGTGAAAGTAGCATGCAGGTTTAAAAGACATGATTAAAGTTCATTGTCCTCCGGTATCCAAAAAAAATGCTCCACGTAAGTTTTCAGCTGTCACAGATTCAAGATGCCTGGTTAAGAAACAAGCATGTTAAAGTCAGAGACAATCACTCTGTGACATTATGTTCACTTATGACATGCATATGCTTCATTCCAGAGTACCCCTTTCAAAGTCCAGTATGCTTACCGAGTTCAGTACATCTACTTTTAACACATTTTACAAATATTACCACTGCATGTGCAAAAATAGCACACACAAGACGTAACATCGCTTGGGCAGAACTAGTCGGCCTAAGTGATCAGTATTCATCTCTGTGAACACACACAATCATTTGCCTGAGGTTCTCTTTTGAACGAAGCATCTCCATATTTTACGAAGTTGGATGTTATTATAGTCGGATACAACTGAAGAACGGAACTGCTTTTCGCCGTCCAAGGACCCCCTTCCAGACAACCGTGTTGGCTGATTCTCATGACCCCGCGCCAAACTAGAGAGATGGGGTCTATACCCGACCATAGAGGGAAGGGATTATTCCCTTTCATCTACCACTCCATACTTTGTCACACTAGCAGGGTCATTGGAATCGGCCAATGCAACTGGCTGGAAGAGGGGTCCTTTGACAGAGAAAAGCCGCTGCATTCTTGTTATGTCCGACTATAAGCAGGTACATATTTACGTGGGGCCGATAAATTAATCTTTAATTTATGAGTCTTCAAAGTTGTGCATGAGATCTTCTCAACCCACACAGATTTTTGTTTTTGCAGATATGCTCATCTGTGTTGAGAAATTTAACTTCAGGGCCTAAGTTCACGAACCGGTGGGGACAGTACTGGCAGTCTTCGGTCTGGCGCACCCGTACCCCACATGCGGCCACGGCAAAATTGGCACTTGATTCTTATCAGTGATAAAGAATATAACTTTCTTTTATCTTAATGCAGTTGTTCCCATCGTCCAGAGTGTGCGCTTGCGCAGGGAAACATTTAAATGTGATGGTTTTCTTGGAAATAAATTAAGTCCAGAAGCGTGGTGTGTGTACCTCTTTTTTCTTGTCCTGCGTCTTTGTTCCGCTTGTTCCACCCTGACAACATTATGAACCAACTAGCCCAGCAATTTACGCTGCGAAAAGATAACAACATGCCTGACTAAACGGCAACTTCCTATAACGCCACACAGAGCACGCCAAGAAAGATGCCATGCATCTCGCCATCTCGCCAACTTCTCGTTAGATCAGCCAATGTCGCTGCACTGCCGGTCTGTGACGTCACCTGCCGAGGATATAAAAGCCATGTGCATGGATAGGCTGCGCCGGCACCGGCGTCATGTTCAACCGCTGCTTGCTCTTCATGCAGGTATGTTACTGTACTCGCGTTGAGTGTATCCGGTCTGATGATCGATATTTGCTGCTGTACCCTTGCCCACGTAGTATTGTGTCCTGGTGCGTACACGCGTTTTATTGCGCAAGTCATCTCCTCCTGAGTGGTGACGTGGAACTCAATCCGGGCCCCCCATCAAAGTCAGCGAACTCCAGTAAAAGCAGTACATCTGGTACCAGACCTTTAACCCCGTCTAAAAGTGGTTCCAGTCTCGCTCTCGGGGAGGCTGACGATGCGAGTTCTTCCACTGTAAATCTTGGCAGTGAAATCTCTTCAAATTCTTCAGTGTCTGACATGTTCTCTAGAATACTGGCAGGGCAGAATCAGTTGGCCCGTGACATCGCATACATTAAGCAATCTTTTGCCTGTCGCTTTGATGCTTTGGAGTCTCGTGTGGCTGCATTGGAGTGTTTACCCACGCCTGAAAATTCCAATCTACTTTGTGATTTACACGCTGAAATTAACTCTTTAAATCCCAAAGTAATACAGCTGGTGCAAAAAAATGATGACTTTGAAAATCGCTCTCGCATCTCATCTGTATTTACTGATTAATGTAAGATTAGCTGCACCAGTATTGAGCTCTTCCACAGGCTCGGTGCAGCTCGCTACTCGTCCAGTTACACTAAATCTTTCTAGCTTCAACGACAGAGATGTGGTTTTTAAAAACGTCTCTGCACTCAAGGTCTCTGCCTTCTTCATTACAGAAGATTTTTCTTTAAGGGTTAGGCCCATTCGGGAAAAAAAATATGGGACGAATCAGTCTCTTTTTCTGACAACGACTCTGTCGTGAAGTTGTTTCGATCATGCCTTCATTGACAAGGTTCGTTATGATTGGGATGAAAGTTCTAACTCATTGGTAAAAGCGTATAATGATCCTCTTTGTTCTGGGCCTGCGTCCTTGACTGCCGCGTCATCGTCTCCCTGACTTAGCTCTGGCCGTCCTGATAAGCTTGTCGTCTTAAATATTAATGCTCGCAGCATTGTTAAAAAAATTCCTGATTTACTTTCCCTTATCTCCCCATATTATTGGCATAACGGAGACCTGGCTGCATAGCGGAATTTACAACTCCGAATTCACTCCACCAGGATTTGTTGCCGTGCGCTTAGACAGAAGTTGCAGTACTGTTGGCGGTGTGGCATTCCTGATCAGATTGGATTTGCAATTCTCAGTGTTACCTTCTCCCCCTGACACAGAATCCTTGTGGTGTAAAGTTTATCTAAACAATTATAGTATTATAATCAGTGTTATTTATCGTCCACCTGGCTCTTCCATTCATATCCTTCAAGCTGTCGCAAATTTCATGAGCAAGATCGGCATTGCTTCATCAAGATTTAACTGCATGGGAGACTTCAACACTCCTGGCATCCACTGGTCTTCGTTGTCTGCATTTGTTCGTGACATTGCAATTTGTAGAGAACTAATAAACATCTCCGTATTGTTTGGACTGACTCAGGTTGTATCAGTGCTACTAGGCTGAATTCCATTCTCGACTTAGTTTTTCTAAGCGCTTCTTTGGCCCAAAATTCCTTCTCTTGCGAAGTAATTGATGGGCTTTCAGACCATAAAGACGTGTTAGTTTCACTCTCTTGTCGAATCCCGAAATCACCCCCTTGTTCAATACTTTTCCCGACTTCACTCATGGTGACGACCAGTATATTATTGATGTTTCAGCTGATCATTTCGATACGTTTTTGCTTTCTCAGCAAGCCAGGACGTAAAATTTCTTGCTAATTGCTTTGAATGTCTTGTCAACGATTGCGTCGAAAGCTTTGTTCCTATTAAAACTAAGAAAACAAATACTAATGTTCCTTGGATGACTCGAGACATTTTGCATTTATCTCGTTGCGTTCGTAGCCTAAAGCGTTCTAGAAGAAGCAACGATCCCATAACCTTAGACAGATTTCACAAGGCAAAAAAAAAGAACGTAATTTTAAGTTACAAATCACCAAAGCTTTCTTTTTTGGTGTCCACCTGCGCGATCTGTTAAGAACTAACCCGCGAAAATTTTGGTCATCCATCTCACCTTGCAATACGTCATCCACTTCGTTCAGATTAGATAATGAAGTCATCAGTGAGCCGCCAGTAATATCGGTTGCTTTCAACAAATATTTTCACTCAGTGATCGTTCCCAGTAATACCGTCATTCCGCCACTCACTAATATAATTTCTTCTCTAGCAATCAGTGATGTTGTGGTAAACACTAATAGCCTCCTAAATCTTGTATTAAACCTCGACGTTAACATCTGTACCGATCCACATGGAATATACCATGCGTTCCTGGTTCATTACTCCATGTGGTTTTTGAAATACCTGACCATCATATTCAACAAGTCCTTATCATCTGCTACTGTCCCTTCTTCATGGAAATTAGCCACAGTGCTTCCTCTTTATAAACCTGGTGATAGGCAGTGCTTGTCGAACTTTAGACCCTATTTCTTTGACATCAAAGTCATGCAAAATATTGTATGCCGTCATTCATAAACAAATCATGCTTCTTCTTGAATCCAATAATTTTGCTATCTAACATTCAGCATGGGTTTAGGCGCAGTTTTAGTACGGTGGCACAATTAATAGAATTCTCTCATGATATATCACTTAACCACGATTTCGCAACCAAGTTGATTCCATTTTTATAGATTTCTCGAACGCATTCTATACTGTTCTACATTTCAAACTTCTTGGTAAACTAAATGCTGTACTAAACAGTCCTCACTTGGTAGATTGGATTTCCCGCTTTCTCTCATCTCGTTCCCAGTTGGTATATTATAATTTTTCTCGTTCCGCTGCTGTTGATGTAACGTCAGGAGTGCCTCAAGGCTTCGTCCTTGGACCGCTACTCTTTTTAATAGATATAAATGACTTGTCACGCAACATTTCTTCTAACATCCAACTTTACGACGATGACTGTGTTTTATGCGAAGTAATTAATGACCTTATGATCCTCGTCATCTCCAAGAGTCATTTGCCATGTTTTGTCGTTGGTGTAGCACCTGGCAAATGAGAATTAATTTCGACAAAACCGTCCTCATGTCTTTTTGTAACAAGTCTTTCGTTTCCCTTTTTAGTTACTCTTTCAATGACTGTGCGGTACATAGGGCTTCTCAATGTATATATCTTGGTGTCATATTCACGCATAACATGTCTTATTTATTTATTTATTTATTTATTTATTTATTTATTTATTTATTTATTTATTTATTTATTTATTTATTTATTTATTTATTCAACTACCTCACGGGCTCCGACTGGAGTATTATGTGAGGGGGGTTACATAACTGGGGTGGGAAAAAGAAGCAAGTAGAACATGGTTATTTTAACATCGTTATACAAAGAACAAGCAACCAACCAGAAAATAGAACTAAATTGAAAAACTAAATTGAAAAACGCACTACAGAACACACTTCACAAGAAAATGCTACTTATTTTTTCTTTGAAAATAACATGATCTGAGATGTGAACAATGTTGTCAGGAAGACTATTCCAATAAATGATTGCACGGGGCAGGGCTGATGAGTTGAATGCAGTGGTCCTTCCCGAAAGGCGCTTAAAACTGAGGTGATTATGCAATCGGTGAGATGTGCGGGCCGGTTTTGTAAGGGGTAGTGTGAAGGAATGATGGCTGTAAACAATTTTATGGAAGAGACAGATAAGTGCTATTGTTCTGCGAGATTCTAAGGATGGAAGGGATAACGAAGCCTTAATGTTAGTTATACTGGAATGTCGGCAATAGTTGCGAGAAATGAAGCGAGCGGCACGATTTTGTACGCGCTCTAGGGAATTAATTAGGTACTGTTGGTGAGGTGACCAAATGGAAGATGCGTATTCAATTTGTGGGCGGACGAATGTCTGATATGCGAGCTGGCGTGTGGAAGAAGGCGCACCTCTGAGGTTACGCTTTAAATAACCTAATGTACGGCTAGCTTTGGCAGCAATTTTTTCTATGTGGGTTTTCCATGAGAGATTAGATAAAAAGTGAACGCCAAGGTACTTGTACGATGACGCAAGAGTGACTGGACTGTTGTTAAGCGAGTAAGTGAAAAAGTAATTAGACCGTTTACGGCTAAATGTCATTAACTGGCATTTATCAGTGTTAAGGGACATTTGCCATGATGAGCACCAGTTATTAATGCGGTGTAGATCTTCTTGAAAGGCGATGTGGTCATTAAAGGAGCGGATTTTGCGATAAATAACGCAATCGTCTGCAAACATTCTGAGTGTTGAGGTAATGCCTAATGGGAGGTCATTGATGTATATCAGAAAAAGTAACGGGCCTATTACACTACCTTGCGGTACGCCTGATGTTACATCAATTAAAGGGGATGAATGGTTATCAATAGAAGTGAATTGTTTTCAAAATGATAAAAAGTTTCTTATCCAAGAAATTGTTAATGAATCGAGGCGCAATGATGAGAGTTTCGCTATTAAACGACAGTGTGGGACGCGGTCAAAGGCTTTAGCATAGTCTAGGAATACACAGTCGATTTGAAGATTTTCGTCCATACCGTGAAACAGCTCATTAGTAAATTCGAGTAGTTGTGTTTCACATGATAACCCTTTTCTGAACCCATGTTGTTTTGAAAAGAAAAAACCGTTGCCTTCTAAATGTAATGCCGTGTTAGATGCAATGATGTGTTCGAGAAGCTTGCAAGATATACATGTCAGAGATATTGGGCGATAGTTAGCAACTTGGTCTAATCACATTGATTACATATGCAATAAAGCACTAAAGAACAAGGTTATCTACGACGCACGCTACCCATTACATCAAAAGAAACAAAGCTACTGTTGTATAAAACTCTAATCGGCCCTTTTCGTGATTACGCAGCTGTAGTGTAGAACCCGTACAAGCAGTTTAAATTTAATATGTTAGAAGCAGTCCAGAAAAAGCTGTGCGTCTTAAATATTATCGCTATGATCGCGATTCCTCACCCTCTTCTGCACTTCTTTCATTGAATTTAACCAAGCTCTTCGCCCGTCGCCACACTGCATCACTATTCAAAATTCTTACATTGTATCATCAATCAGGTAACCAACACATTAACATTGCACCACTATCGTCTACAAAAAGCCATCACGAGCTAAATTTGATACCGTATTTTGCGCATAATAATTTGTTCAAATTCAGTTTTTTTCCTCATTTAGAGAAACCTGGAATTCTCTACCTGGGTCCATTCGTTCAGGTCCATTTCAAAGTATTGTAAATGCTATCGAAGACTCATGATAGCTGAATGTTCCTAACCGGTCGTTAACAGTTCCTTTGTTGTTTGATATTTCTTGTGTGATTTGAACTTTATTGCAGTGCTCACTTTGTACATTTTGCTGTATTTTGTTACCTTGTTGCGTATTTCGCACTTTGTGTTTTTTCCCACTGCTGTCATAGCGCATATAATTGCGCTGTGGTATGTATAAATAAATAAAGAAATAAATATGCATGCAGGTTTATTGTCATAAATGTCTGGCATATCCTCCCTACCCACACACTTTTTCTAGCTATGCCCAGCCCAGCAACGGCATTTCGCTATATCGCGCTGCATTTTGCGCAGCACGATCAAGAATGTTACGCCGTGCGCCTCAGTGATCACACTGCCGAAGCCAGCGTGCATGCATAACCAGCTTACGATGCATACATAGGCATGGCACAAAATTTATAATGTAAATTAACCCACTTTAGTGTTATTCTGCTGTATTGCACGCTTTACATAATCTCTGGATCAGGCCTGTTGTTCTCAGCTGAAAACTTATGTCGGCGCGCTGAGCGACCGTGCAGCCTGCAGGCTGCGTTCGGTTCTCGAACCTATCTCCTTGTGGCATCTCGTGGTGGCGAGCAACCTGCGAAACGGCACGTTCAGTCATGCACATCTCACTGAACACCTCTCCAGTGCACCGTTTCCTCCTCGCGAAAGAAAAGGAGCACGCATAGACTTGAACTCCAATTACCGTATGTGACTGCGAGCTTGCGAAGTAAAATGACCGAGTACAAAGAAGGAAGCAACCGAGCGGCGCGCGTCAGCTCGAGGCAGAGCGGCGCTAATGGCGAGCAGGCGCCCGCGGCACCCGCGGTGGCCTCCCACCGTTGTCATGGCTGTGAGGGCTGTGTTCCAACATCTACTGCTTAAAAAATATTTTTAGCTTGTGAGATATATAACTTGTAAAAACAATCCACAACAGTCACAATTTTCGTAGACGAACGCGACAAAGCGCCGGACATGACGTGTTGGCCCTCCCAGCCAATCCTGCGTTCCTCTTCTGTATCTACAAGCAAGCGGAATAGCCTGACCTGGAAGTCGAGCGGGCGCGCTTCTTTGAAGATTGAACTGCGGCTTGGGCTGACAGACAGCGGTCAATGCCCTTCATATATAGGCGCCCTCCGCGTCTGTTCGTTCTTCGCGCCAAGGTATGCGCGCACACACACACAGTATTAGCTGTGCAATTTCCTTCTCCTCGCGCCTGGCCAGCGTCCTTATTAGTCAAGCGCAGAGAATGGCTTCGAGAACCTTCCAGATCCTTCTTGCGTTGCGCCGCCACCGGGGCACGAGTGAAGTGGAGAGGGCACCATTTAGCGCGCTCAAGGCTAGGCCCTCCCCGTCGACCGTGAGCCGAATTAACACAGACATACTTAAAGAACCGACGACGCACTGTGACGTAATTCCTTTGGCGCCGCGCCAGCGAGTGATGTGGAGGGGGCAGCAACACACACAAGGTTAAGCGCTCTGAGGGGTTTTCTTCTACCGTGTTCTAGCGGCGCGCGCTGGCGAGGTCTCTTCAGCGCGGCGCTGGGATTATCCGGCGAATTTTGTGACAATGGCCATCGCGCCGCTTAAAGTTGTACGTTTCTTAAAAAAACAGTAAATAAAGGCAGCATTGCAGAAAATAACGCTATTTGGTTGTGCGATAAAATCACGGGCAATTTCCTGTCGTAAACAGGGACAGAAAGACGCAGACAACACACACGGGGGACGTTCACTGACTATTTATTGAAATGACGACAGTACGCTGGGTAGAAAACATCCTCCCTACCATTATGCCCTTTTTATGAGCACATAGTACGAGACCACCTATCAGTGCATCCCATAGCCATACCACGGAAGACTGCTGAACGTGGTGTCACATGTACGAATTTCTTGGAGGCTGTGCGCTTTTTTTGGGCAGGGGCAGTGAATGAGCGCATGAGAGGCATCGCCAGTGCTATGAATCTCGGCAGCTGGTAGAGTTCACTTTCCACTCTGGTAACTAATCTCTTAATGGAAATGAACTGAGGAAAGCGCGACCCACACTCATGTCTGTGAGAAACATCAGTGGATACCCGGTCCCAGAACAAGCCTAGACAACAACGAGATGGTTCTCAAGGCTGTCATTAAGGCTTGGGAGCGTCCGTTTTATGTACCATTAATCACAGCTACGCAGCATGCTATGAAAAACGCCCGACGTATACATTCTACAAGCCTTGTGTCATGTATTTTTCACATCGTTAGTTTATGTTCACCCCGGAATCATGGCACGTACTAGAAGCCTTTATTGCGTGATTATTTATTTTACTTATTCAAACACCTACGTGCATGTCACCCTGGTGAGCACTACAGTATGAGTGGCATGGTAAGATAATGGAAAACTTGACGGCACCAATGTTCTGCATGAAATAAACAGAGGCATCAATTATATTGCCCTGAAGGGCATTAGATTAAGGGCTTGGTAAAAAAGACAACCACGAAAGTCAGACCACGAAAGTCAGACCACAGTTCATCAAAGTTTTTCGTAGCGCTATATAAACAAATCTGTCGAGTTCACACTGGTGTCTGCATAACTATGATAGTCACCGCTCACAGAGTAGTAGACTTTGCGAGTCCAAGCCACAGGAATGAGCGCTTTTGGACTCACAATGGCAGCTATTAGAGCGTCATGATAGCTTATTCCAGGCGCAACCGAGAGAGAATGAATCAACGAAAGGGAGTTTGAAAACAAAAGATCAAGAGTTTAGCTTCCCCCACTCTGTCATCTGGTAGGTGTCACAAATTAATAAAGGCCATGTGTCGCGATAAATTATTTTAAGATGTTGGACAGGGCTGACTGGGAGGAGAACAGTGGCGACTCATTGTGGCACTGAACATAAGGCATGTTAGCCTTTCCACCAATCAAGAAAAAATAAGTGCAAACTTTTAGCAGAACATTCGAGAGGGCATTACGAGAAATCATGTCGTCATTAGGCGGGCGATAAAATTTTATTTTATTTATTTAACAAATGCTGCAGGCCCTAAGTGGGCCCTAGCAGAAGGGGCGAAATGAAAACAGCATTGTGAACATGAATTAATTGCACGAAACATAATTGAGCGAAATACAATGAGACATGTTCAACTCTTTCGAAGAAAACATATATAAATGCAAAACACGACTATGAGGTAGACGCGAACAATTTGTCAATAAAGTCAATAGACATGACGACATTAGAAGGCAGCTTGTTCCACTCCTCAATAGTACATGGGTAAGGGGAATACTTAAAGACATTAATTTTAGCTTGATATGGAGTTGAAGAGTTTGCATGATGATGTCTTTTGGGACGAGTTTTAAGGGGCGCAAGGTCAAGTTCGGAACTTATGGCAAGGTGTTTTTCAGTAGAAATAGAAATTTTATTCTGAGGATTTTCCGACGTATTTTCAGTTACGGGGTGGCATTTTCTTAGGAGGATTTGGTCTTTAGGGCTATTGATTTCGTTAAACAAAATGCAATCATCGGCACAGAGCCTAACTTGGACTGGTTCGGATATAATAGTAACGATGTCATTTATGTATATTAGTAATAACAACGGGCCTAGTACACTGCCTTGTGGAATACTTGAAGTAACTGGTAAAGAATTTGAATGATAGCCGTCAGTGCTAACAAACTTTACACGGTTGGCGCGATATGACGAAACCCACGTGATTACAAATTGAGGAAGACCAATTAGTTTAAGTTTATATATTAGTTTAGCATGTGACACAACATCGAAAGCTCTTTTAAAATCTAAAACATGGCATCGAACTGCCCTGTGTTGTTAAAGACTGTGTTGTTAAAGCTGTGAATAACCGAAGTTAGTGGGATCACAGTGGATAAACCTTTCCTAAAACCATGTTGAACAGAAGAAAGTGCACCATTTTCATCTAGAAATTTGGTTATGTATTTAGCTAAAATATGTTCTGCCAATTTACAACATGTGGAAGTGAGAGAGATGGGACGATAGCTAGCAACAAGTGCCCTTTTTAGTCACAGGCACAACACAAGCTGTCCTCTAGTCGGAAGGTAGTCTTCCTGTTGCAAACCAGGTGCGAGATATTATTGAAAGAAATTTAAAAATAACTTCTGCATATCGACGCAAAAATATCTTGGGGATTTTATCCGGACCAGAACAGGATTTAGTTTTAAGAATTAACAACACTGCAGTTAAATTGGGCAATGTATCAACGCCTGGATTCTGAAAACAAAATGCATCACTAAGAAACCTACATGGATTTCGATCTGAAAATACACTATGGCAGTGCCTATTAAAGTGTTCAGCAATGTTAGTTTTGTCCACAAGGATTGAACCCTCATGCATAATCCGATCAATGGGCTTTTTCATTCCTGCTAAATAGTTCTAAAATTTTTCGGGGGAGTTTTGAATAAAGTTCGGTAGTGTGTGCTCACAGTAGAACCGCTTTTCATTCTGAATTTCTTCAGTAAGGTTTGATTTGAGAGTTTGAATTATGGATCTACTGGCTCTCCTTTGTTTCAACCGTTTAATTTTCCTCGTAAGATGCACAATGTTTCGATTGACCCAGGAATTTGTGTCGCATCTTTTATTCACTTCAGTAGGGCCAAATTTTCTATGCAGTGGAAGCAGATTTTTTTAAACCTTTCCCACAATTCAAGAACGTCAGAACCATCAAAGCGTCAAGTCATTACTCAAAGTAATCTAGCACACTTTCGTCGTTTGCGTGTGAGTAATTCTTGAGAGGAACTTTTTTGGCGACAGGTTTTTGTTCACACCATGGATAGGAGATGAAACATAGACCATACTGTGGTCAGACAAGCCACATTCCACCGATACTGATGAATTTGGAATGGAACGACTTAAGAATACAAGATCATGCACAGATGCAAAATCACCTTGCACACGTGTTCGTTCACTAACAACTTGTTGCAGGTAATGACAAAGCATTATGTCGCATAACTTCTCACCATGTGCACCAAAGGATGAAAAGAGAAATGGGTAATCCCAGTCGATTCCTGGCAAGTTTAAGTCTCCCACCAGGATGATTCTGTCACCCTTGAATCTGGACATGTGATCAGCAAGGTCATTTAGGAATAGTACTGGTGAATCTGGAGCTCGATAAGCTGCAAAATCTAGGTAAGACTGGCCGCAGCAGGTTGCTTTTAAAGAAATATTTTCATGGCTAGCAATTTCCTTCATGTTGATAGCACAATAGCCACGTTTTACAATAACCGCTACCCAACCCCCACGAGAAGGGCTGCTACAACGAATTACTTCATAGCCGGGAAGAAAAACATCAGTGCCATCAGTGTCGTCTCGTAGCTAGGTTTCCGTAATTGCAGCTGTATGTGGATCATGTTCAAGTATAACCTCAAGTTTTTCTGTTTTGTTTAGGACACTACGTGCATTGACTGGCTGTAATTGAGACTCTGAGTTGTTGGTCACTGTGAGCAGCAAGTCAAGGTGTTTGTGAGCCGCTCTGATGGTCTGGCCTGCTAGCATGCTGCTTGGAAGCCTTACCTGGCAGCTTCACTCGTGTGTTCTTAACATCACCCCATGCATGCAGTGTTCCATCCATCAGCATTTTATCGTTCAATAGTATTACTTTTTTGCCTTCCTTTTTCTCTTGTTTGACACTTTCCCATAAGATCTTGCGTTTTCTGAATGTGTTGCGGTAGTGATCACTTTGAGGGATATGTAAGTTTGTAAGCATTCTTCAAAACTTTGTTTTTCATTATAGTCCTGAAAAAAGATTGACAGGTCTTGTTTTCTCTGCTTTGTGGGTTCTTCCTACTGCAAAACATGACACTCCAAGTTTTTCGGAAAAAATACCTTGAAGTATTTTTTGCGGAAGATCATCGTCGCTTTCATCGGGTTCTTCTTTTACTCCGAACACTAGCAGATTTGATCGCCTACTTCTATCCTCTAAGTCATCAATCTTCGTCTGAATTGAACGCACAGTTTGTTTAAGGGTGTCTATTCGAGTTGTATGTTGTTCAAATTCCAAAAATTAGAGCACAGGTCGCTGACTGTTTTTTGAAGATTCGCCTGCTGCCATCTCAGGGCTGTTATTTCAGATGTTAGTTTATCCTAACCCTGCACCAACTGCTCCAAAAATACGCGAGTGTTTGGTTTATGCGGGCGAGGATTCAACTCGACATAGCCGCAGAGCAACAATTCGCACACGCGATATACATCAGAGGCAATTCCTAAGCACTTTTCTAGGCACGACAAAACAAAAAGGAAGAAGTAATTGATCTTAATGCTAGGGTAATAGCCACAAACCTGCACAAGGCAGAAGAAGGTTCTGTTAGGCGAGATGCCCATTGTCGATGCGCTGCGCCCACTGAAGAGGAATTCTTGCGGGATGTCTTTTAAAGTAGGATCTGTTGATGCTACATGGAAGTTAGGTGGTTGTGCGCAGGTAACGGTGCGTCAAGGATGAGTACTAGAACACGCACAAGGCAGAAGGGTCTGTTAGGCGGCATGCCCACTGTCAATGCGCCGCGCAACGCATTATGGTTCTCTATATAGTGCTAGTTTTGCACCACTGTGATTCGCATTTAATACCACCGATAGCGGCCGCAAAACTTGCTATATTCCTATAGGAACTCAGGTGACGAACAGCAGAGCATGAAGAAGGATCTTTGTGTGCCATTCTCTGGTTGCTTATTTCAGAGCTGTAAAATACTTTAATAAAGAATTCTATAGCTTATATTCCATTAGTGACTATAGATGAAAGGCGGGGACACTTGGAGAGTTTTAAGATACGCTACAAAAGTGACGAATCATTGCACCGCAAAAAAATACACCTTGAGAAATTCATATGGAAGCGCTCGTGTGTCAGCTTGTCTGTCTGTGTTGAGTGCTACGCTGCAACTTTTCGTCATAGACGGCCAACTGCCGCACACCCTTCCTTACACCACCAAAGTGATCGACAGGAGACGCGCTTCACATCCACACGGTACAGTAAAAGAGGGGCGCTCTAAACACCTAGGCGGTTTTTCCGAAGAGCCTTTCCCATGCTTGTCCCCCCCCCCCCCCCCCCGATATATATCTCCGGTCAAATTTATTAGCTCGATATGCATAGCGGACGAGTTTTTCTTTTGAGTACAACAGCAGCGTTTCGAATGTGCTGCTCACTCTACACTGCTTTATGCAGTCTAAAATATATATTAACCTTCTACACCTAAAATATCATTTCAAGTGCGCGCTTTATGAGAACAATAATTTTGGTGATACCTGAAAATTTTCTCCATATGCCAAATGCCGACTATGTAGACGTGTAAAATTACGGGAAATATTACATTTAGACTCAATGGCTCAACGTTTTTGAGCTATTTGGGCCTGTTGCCAAATACTTATTGCAGTTAAGGGCTTTCAGCCGTAAAAGCCATAGTAAAAATGCGTCAAAAAACACGATACACAAAAGTAGGTCACATAGAACAGGACGAGCGGCCACATCTTATAAGATTGCCTGAAATTTGCTGTTTCTACGACACTGCAATGCCGTGATGACAGCGCAGTGAGCAATGGACGAGCGGAGTAAAGGGACTCTGAAAACTAGTACTTTGTTGGCCTGACGCGCCAATAAAGATCGCAACTCGGCCCTGAAATTGCAGCAAGCTTGCTCTGCACTCCTGGAAGAACAGGATCACCGCCTCTCTTGGCACCGCTCAGTTTAAAGATGACAAAAATTTCGAATTACGGCACGGAAAGCAAACACCACCATCTCTACCAACGTATAGAATCAGCTGCGCTTGGCTGCGATGACTCAAGGTTCGCATCTCGCGTCGCAAAGTGACAGAGCTGCATGCGGAAGGCTTTGAACATCGGCAAACAGTACAGTCAGTCCTAAAAATATGTTTTCGATAGAATGATGTTTCCTTCAAACCTGCCCGCTCCATGTCTTTCCTCTGTGGACTGCCCACTTATAAACACGCTCTCTATAATGATAAGCATAGAGATGTCAGCGCGTATTACGCCAGTGGCTGACCCTTGAACATTCCCACTAAGCCTCTATTGTCAACATGATACGACAGTGCGCATGCTAAAATACCACCGCGTATTAACTTCATCCCAGCTCTTTTCAGGTTGAGAACGGCGGAAATTAGTGGAATTCTTTTAAGCTATTGCAGAATGCTATAAGTGCGCCGCAAAAATCATCAGTAGTAGTAATTTCTTTTTTTCTCAGAAGTCACTTAAAGGTTTACTATCCTCCTCAAACCTGGCAAAGAAAAATTTCTGCATTACTTTGGGCAACCAAATCGCAGGGGTGACAACTATACAAAAAGGTTAGTGGCTACTTTTTAAAGCTGTGCTGGCAACGTTGCATTGCTTTCTCTTCTTTCTAGGCACTAAAGGAAAGGCGGCACCCGCCGTGAGCATGAGTTACGGTCGCGGCGAGAAATACTTAGGTATTTACAGGTACATATTGGCAAATGGCAGGGCACTGTTAAGCGCCTTTTTCTACTCGTAACTGTGCCACGAACATACAAAAAAAGCCAGTCTAGCAGCCAAAGGCACACCCTTCTTGTGCGCATTGTAAGTTTGATCATTTTCTTTATGTTTGCATTGCCAAACACAATGATAAAATTTGCTGCGGTGCCTAACCTTGCAGCACGTTCCGGAGGCTAAAGAACAGCCTCCTGGTGGCTGTGTGCTTCAACTCAGTCTTCGGAGGCATCTCCAACTTCCTGCTGGGCCCAGCCATGGCCTCGCTGCTGGCCAACCTCGAGAGGTGGGCATGAGCCACTGCCGTTTTGGCAGTTGTGCACCCGGTACCAGATATTATCACTCTCTCCGCAAAAATCACACAGTATGTCAATCCCGCGATCGCTTTAAAGAAATAAACTTTTCTCGCACGATAATCTAATAACTGATCAGCTCGTACAGCACTGATACCCAATTAGAACACCATGGCTTACTTTCAAATAGGAGCCAGCTTAATTTACTGCGCGTCGCTTGTTTAGATTCACTTGTAAACGGCGCAGGCATGTATGCACTGGCTGCCTGTTCATGCTATATCACGGAAGGTAGCCGCTTAATTTCAGTGACAACGCGTTATGGGGTAATTTCAATATTTCAGGATGAGAAGACTTCGATGGAGGCACGTGCGGTGACTACGAATGTATCCACCTGAAGATTGGTACTGGGATATAATACTTGCTTGCAATAAAACCCTGAAAATTAGTCATTTAGTAAGCATGATCCACTGGGACCTTCCAGTGAAGATGTGAAGAAGTATGAAGTAATTCCGTACATCTGTCCGGAAGTCCGGAAGCTGTCCCTTAAGGCTAATTTCACCAAACAGCTTCTCAAGGTTAAAATTTTACTCCATTACCAGACACTTTACGGTTCTGTATCCTCGGAGCCTATACGAAAATCTAGTTCGGAGCAGGCACAACATTCGCGTCAGAGTATAGGTTGAAGTCGAGAGTAGCTTCGGTGCCTCACAATTAAAAATACTAGACTGATACGTGGGATCACTTTATCAAAGCGATGGTTCATCATCACGCTGTCACGCAAACATTGCATAACTGCGGTTCAGATAACGACTGGTGCTTGGGGTAAATGGCTTTCTGTTAGCAATAGAACACCGTTACTCCCTCCGTGGTGGGACGCCACCTTGCTTCTCAGTATTTAATACTAAATGTGCAAAGAAGAGGTGACTGCAGCTGAGTGATACTATGAGTGGCGGAGCGCTCTCACTGATATGAGGCCTCGTTCCAATGCTCTGCAGGGCCGCGGCTGACCAACAGGTGAACGCGCTGCACTGGTGCCTGGTGAACTTCCCCGCCGCGCTGGCGGCCTCAGCGTGCTCACTCTGCTACGTCACCTACGCAGGCGTCTTCAGCTGGTCAGCCTCGTTTTGCTTTGTAGTGCCAAAGCACTTACAGGCGCTTTGCACCGCCAGTAATCGGTGCGCCTTCAATGGCCTCCGATTAACTCTTATCAATGCCTGTCCCTTTGTCCGTGGTCCTACGGGAGCAGACCGGACGCCTCTTCATTGGTCTCCCGCTCCTTGCAGCTCACATTGGTTGGAACGGCACCACCCCCGGGCTGCTGCGTCACCGGGCGCTTCCTATAGCCTGTGGGCGCAGTGCAACAGAACCTTCTGGGCTGTAATAATCACAAAAAATAGTGAGCAGTAAAGGTAGCAGCTAGGGGTAGGAAAGGGCTTGAATTGCTATACTCGGCTGATATGTCAGTACAAATACGGAGTTTATACAAGACCTGCGAGGAGTTCTTGTCTGGTAACATTCGAGCCCTGTTTCCGGCGAATAAATGAGAACTCAGGAACTGCTTATAGCAAAACCTTCTGGCGTAATACTTACCAATGGGCAATGCTCTCTACTCCAAACAGTGCATGTCAACCGGGACTTCAAAGCAAGCACTTTTGTCATTGTCTCTAAGAAATGGACAAAGTGTTTCACCCGTGATGCAGTAGCAGACGCTTGAATAAATCTCTCACATGCACTAAAGCGGAAAAATGCATTATAGTGCGCACAGATTTCTTTTATTTTTATGTGTCCAATGAAGTTTGAAGAATGTATTGCAATGTAAGGGGGACAGTATATTAAAACATAGACACCTGACAGTCTTTCTACATATTAGCGAACATAAAATGCTGAATTTCGAGGATATAGAGTGCATATCCACATTATCAAAATATTACGTGAAAAAGGCTTACTGCTATTGTCCAGTCATGCCATGTCCTAGTAGGCTGCGGGTTAACAGCAAAAAGCAGTTAGCGTTTTGCGAATAGAGACTGCCTTAAGTAGCATCACGAGTGTGGTTACCTAGCACCAGAGGCTCACAAAGTGTGCAACCATGGTGTCATACAATAGTGCCATTCCCTTTGGACAATGCTCAAATCTATTTCGACAACAATGGTGTTAGTCACAACTCTGAAAGCACAAGAACCAGGTATATAAGAGCCGCTCTCTGCTTCTGCTCCAGGCGGGGTGACGCCATCAAGCGAGCCGAGGAGGAAGCAAGGAACAAGATCGCTGAGAAGAGGAAGAAGCGCGGAAGGTGCAGGTCAGCTGGGAATCTCAAAGTCTCCGCTTACACGTTTCGGCCGGCTTTTTGGTTCAGAATAATTATGAAGTGAACGGCGCGATCTGAGACACACACATCGCGACGAAGAATCAGAAAAACAGACGCTCTCTAAAAACTGAAGGTTTATTTCTGGGATATCAAATAAAATCCACAGATGGCCTGCAAGCAATTCAGAGCATAAGCATTTAAAACAAAATCAACAAAAATAGTTGTAGATTTGCGCTGTTCAAACCCGAATTAGGGGCGCCAGCAATGTGGTTTTCTCTTTGGTATCGGTGTTCCCATCATTATTCACGGGTGACGGTTGTTCGGGTAGGGATAACGAGTTAGTGTCCGTATATGCGGAACCGGCCATTCTCCTCATTCATATATCCCTGGTAGTCTTGCTACCACTCCTGGCGCGGTGGTGCAGTAGTCAGGCACTGCGCCACTGCCCTTGTGTGGCAGAAGCTGCCACCGATTGGACTTGGGTTCGGTTGCGACCCATGTGTGTCTTCCCGAGCAGGCTCTTGCGATTAAATGAGCTGCCGCCACGTTACGTGGTGCACAGGTTTCTCTGGGTATACACCAGAAACCCCAAGGTGTTCTGAACCTTGGTGTTCTGTGTATAACCAGAACACCAAGGTTGCGTGGAACGTGTCATCGCGTATGCAAGCCGCATGCTTTCTCGCGCTGAAACAAACTATTCGACCACAGAAAAGGAATGCCTCGCGGTTGTGTGGGCAACCATGAAATTTCGTCCTTACCTCTACGGCCGCCCGTTCAAAGTAGTTACCGACCACCATTCTTTGTACTGGCTGGCCAATCTTCCCGACCCACAGGGGCGCCTGGCCCTATGGAGCCTCCGCCTCAAAGAATTCGACTACACTATTATCCACAAATCTGGTCAGACGCACGAAGACGCTGACGCACTCCCTCGCGCACCCGTCGGGTTAGTCGGGTTAGCCGATGATAGCATAGAGGACGACGGTGGTTTTCTTGGAGTTGTCAGCGACTTAGACTTAAAGACCAGAGAGCGAGCTGACCCAGACCTGCGACCTATCATTGATTATCTGGAGGGCCGAGCTTCTGTCGTACCTCGACAATTTTCTAGGAACCTGCCGGCATTCTGCCTCCGGAACGGCATTTTGTTTAAGACAAACTCCAGCACTGCTGACCGAGCGCACCTCCTCGTCGTTGCGGCAGACCTCCGCGCCGATATCCTTCTTGCTTGTCACGATGAGCCGACCTCCGGTGAACTGGGCTTTGCCCGCACACTTGCACGCGTGCGCGAGCCGTATTATTGGCCCAAACTTTCAGAGAACTCAGAGAGGTTCGGATCCCACCGGCGGCATGTGGGTGTTTTTTCTTCTGCTTTTCTGATCAATTAGCTTTAAGCGATAACATATTCGGTAATATTCTAAATCGAACAACAGCACAGAATAAATAAATTAATAAAAGTCCCCTCTGTCCCTTGGTTTCTGTGGCTGTTGGCTTCTCACACACACACACACACACACACACACACACACACACACACACACACACACACACACACACACACACACACACACACACACACACACACACACACACACACACACACACACACACACACACACACACACACACACACACACACACACACACACACACACACACACACACACACACACACACACACACACACACACACACACACACACACACACACACACACACACACACACACACACACACACACACACACACACACACACACACACACACACACACACACACACACACACACACACACACACACACACACACACACACACACACACACACACACACACACACACACACACACCACACGCATTGTAGTGAACCGCTACGGCCACGCGTGATACCGCCTAGGCAGATCACTGACGAAGCGCCGACGACCGCGCTGCACGAGATCGGTTCGGTTGGACTGGCCGTCTCCTGTGCTGCCCGCCGTTCTGCTCGCCGTTTTGTGTCGCCGTGAATTCTGTACCTGTTATATTTGTGCGGACACACCCTTTCACTCGGTGGAGGTGCGGATTTGTTCACGTCTTGACGCTACGAAGCCGTACGCTTCCGCTCTTCACCATTCCTAAAGATTCCGCACAGCCGCTGACCCTCCTGCCGCACAGCCGCTGACAGCCGTCTGCGCTGGAGCTTTACGCCAGCGCGATCATGCTGCATTCAGCGCTACCGGAGACCATGACGTCGAGGACTGGTTAACCTCGTACGAGCGGGTCAGTACCCATAACAACTGGTACGACGCTCTAAAGTTAACAACATCATCTTCTATCTCACGGACGTTGTGAATCTGTGGTACCTAAACTACGAAGCTGACATCACATCGTGGTCCCCCTTCAAGTGGAATTTCACCGATGTCGTCGGCCGGCCTCCTGTGCGCAACCTACGCGCTGCGCAACACTTGCGCGCTCGGGCGCAGCTGCCCGGCGAAAATTTCACCCGTTATATTGAGGAAGTGGTCGACCTGTGCAAACATGTGGATGCTTCGATGCCCGAGCGCGCCAAGATCGACCACATCCTGAAGGGCATTGACGACGACACGTTCCAGATGCTTCTCGCCAAAAATCCAGCCACGGTCTTCGATGCCACAGCACAATACCAGAGCTACGACGAACTCCGCAAGCGCCGTCTTCTCACTCGCTCTCCACTCTGAGCTTCTGGTCGCTTTGACCGCTGACTCCGACCAGTCGCTACTGCTGCCCCAGATCCAGCAGTTTGTTCCCGAAGAAGTTGGCCGTCAGCTGTCTCTCGTCCACCCGAGCCCTCCCGCTTCCTCTCCTCTTGTGCCTTCCCTACAGCCCGTCAACCGCGAACAAGTTGCCGAAGCTCTTCCTACTCTACCAGAAGTTCGTTCCGTTCCTCCTTTGACGTACGCCGGCGTCACGGCTCATTATAGCCGATCCACTCCTGTGACGGCGCACTTGATGTATGCCACCATGGCTGCGTGGCCTCGGCCTTCGGCGTTACCACCCCGTCAACCTGTCTGGCGCCCGGCACCGGCCCCACCAGCGGCTTCGCTTCATCCTCCCCTTTCGCCACATTACAACCATTGGCGCACACCGGACAATCGTCCTATATGCTTTTCGTGCGGCTTCCCTGGACATGTGACCCGCCTCTGTCGTCTCCGCATGGTCGCCTCTCCAGCGGTTGCGCCTTCTGCCTGCTCATCTCAGCTTCTCCGTTGTGTTTCATCTCCGGAGGCCTACGTCATTGACGAGCATCCGTACACGACCCGTCGATCTCCGCTCCCACGTCGCCGTTGACTGTCACCTATGCGCCGTCACCCTACATCCGCTGACGAGGGAAACTAAATTCCGCAGTTCCGGAGGCAAAAACTGCGTGCCAATCAAACAGTTCACGGCCTCACCTTCCTCCTACGAGCATTCCAGGGGTTTCTGTCGAAGGTTTGTCTGTGTACGCGCTTTTGTAGCCGTATGGCTGCGCTTGGGTGGATGCCAATGAGTAATTGAATGAATGAATGAATGAATGAATGAATGAATGAATGAATTGTAACGGCCTTTATTGACAGTTGTGAAGGCCGGTTAGAGCGAGCAAGGACAGGTCCGGACCCGGAACAGTTCACGCTCTCGTCTCGCGCGGCGCGTCGGCTCTGCTGCTTCAGCTGCCGATCGTCGTCTTCTCGTCTCGCGCCTCGCCTCGGTTCTGCTGCTCTGACTGCTGATGATCTTCCTCTTTACATTTGGCCCCGGGGGAAAAAGAGCCATCCTGGCGATTTAGGGGGTCAACACGACGCAGGGGTCGTAGTGCGGCTTCAATCGCGAAACGTGGACGGTCTCACGCCCACGTCGTCGGTGAAGGCGTCACGGGCTCAACTACGTAAGTGACGGGAGAAGTGCGCTCAAGGACGCGGTAGGGTCCCTGGTAGTTCGGAAGCAACTTACTAGAGAGACCTGGTGCAGCAGACGGCACACGGAGCCAAACAAGGGATTGCGGCTGAAAAGTGTCGGTGCCATGGGAGTGGTCCAAGCGGTATTTCTGGCGCCCTTGGTCGTCGGACGTGAATGACCGGGCGAGCTGGCGGCACTCTTCAGCGTGTCTGGAGGCTTCGGATACGGTTGTGGTTTCTGACGAATCAGGATGATAAGGAAGAATAGTGTCGAGCGGCGAGGATGGTTCACGGCCGTACAGAAGGAAGAATGGTGAGAAACCAGTAGTGCTCTGCGTAGCGGTGTTGTAGGCATACGTGACGAAGGGGAGGACGACGTCCCAGTTAGTATGGTCGGCCGCCACGTACATTGACAACATGTCACCTAATGTTCGATTGAAACGTTCAGTCAAGCCGTTCGTCTGGGGATGATAGGCAGTAGTGGTGCGGCGAGTAATGTTGCATTGCTGCAGGAGAGATGAAACGACGTCTGACAGAAACACCCGCCCACGGTCGCTCAACAGTTCACGCGGTGCTCCGTGCCGAAGTATGAAATGGTGCAAGAGGAAGGTGGCAACATCCCGCGCTGTAGCAGCTGGGAGGGCGGCTGTTTCAGCGTACCGTGTCAGGTGGTCTACAGCGACGATAACCCAGCGGTTTCCTGCAGCAGTGTACGGAAGGGGTCCATACAGGTCAATGCCAACTCGGTCAAATGGCCTGGATGGGCAAGGCAAAGGCTGCAGAGGGCCGGTCGAATGATGATGACCGAGCTTGCGGCGCTGGCAATCGGGGCAGGAACGGACGAATTTTCGAACGTAGTTGTACATGCCGCGCCAGTAATAGCGGAGGCGAAGCCGGTTGTAGGTCTTGAAAGCACCGCCGTGACCAGCTTGCGGGTCGCTATGAAAGGCTGCGCATATTTCTGAGCGTAAATGTCCAGGGATCACTAGGAGCCATTTGCGGCCATCAGGGAGATAATTTCGGCGGTACAAAATCCCATCATGAATAGTGAAGTGGGCAGCCTGACGGCGGATTGCACGCGGTACCGACACGACAGAACGGTCTGAAAGATAACGTACAAGAGAAGTGATCCACGCGTCCTTGGACTGCTCGTTGGGCATATCGTCCAATGACAAGGGGGCGCAGTCGATGGCGGGTGGAGAGGCACATTCATTGGCTAGAGGTGAACGAGACAAAGCGTCGGCGTCGTTATGCTTCCTGCCAGAGCGATAGATCACACGAATATCGTACTCCTGAAGGCGTAAGGCCCATCGGGCGAGGCGGCCATTTGGGTCTTTGAGGGAGGACAGCCAACATAGGGAATGATGGTCCGTAACGACCGCGAAAGGCCGGCCGTATACGTAAGGTCGAAATTTTCCGATTGCCCAAACGATTGCCAAGCACTCTTTTTCTGTGACGGAGTAGTTTTGCTCTGACTTCGTCAGGGTGCGGCTCGCGTATGCAACAACATACTCCGCACACCCCGGTTTCCGTTGAGCAAGAACAGCACCGATACCAACGCCACTGGCATCTGTGTGGATTTCAGTTGGAGAATCAGGGTCAAAGTGGCGCAGTACGGGTGGAGAAGTAAGTAGACGGCGCAACGTGGTGAACGCTTCGTCACAGGCAGGACTCCAGCTTGATAAGTCGCTACTGCCACGAAGAAGGCCAGTCAGAGGTGCGATGATAGAAGCGAAATTTCGGATAAAGCGTCGGAAGTAAGAACATAAGCCGATGAAACTGCGAAGTTCCTTCATCGTAGAGGGCTTCGGGAACTCAGAGACAGCACGAAGCTTTGCTGGGTCAGGAAGAACACCCTGTTTTGACACGACGTGGCCCAAAATCGTCAACTGGCGAGCAGCAAAGCGACATTTCTTTAAATTGAGTTGAAGCCCGGCTGCCGCGAGGCATCTCAAAACGTGCTCTAGGCGAACGAGGTGCGTCTGGAAATCTGGGGAGAAAACAACGATGTCGTCCAAGTAACATAAGCAGGTTTTCCATTTCAGGCCGCGCAGTATGGTGTCCATCATTCGCTCAAAAGTGGCAGGGGCATTGCATAGTCCGAAGGGCATGACGTTGAATTCATACAGCCCGTCAGGCGTCACAAAGGCTGTCTTAGGGCGGTCATCGTCGGCCATCGGGACTTGCCAATACCCCGAACGGAGATCTAACGATGAAAAGAATTCAGCTCCCTGCAGGCAGTCAAGTGCGTCGTCAATGCGGGGCAGCGGATAGACGTCTTTTCGGGTGATTTTGTTGAGGCGCCGGTAGTCAACGCAAAAGCGGATAGAGCCGTCTTTCTTGGTGACAAGGACGACGGGGGAAGCCCAAGGACTGTGTGATGGTTGTATGACTCCACGCTGCAGCATATCATTCACCTGGGTGTCGATAACCTGGCGTTCGGTGGCCGAGACGCGATATGGGCGTTGGCGCAACGGCGAATGGGCGCCTGTGTCGATCTGATGGGTAACAGCCGAAGTGCGGCCCAAACGGTGGTGAGAGAAGTCAAACGATGACCGAAACTGATCTAGCATGGTCGCAAGCTGGGTCTTCTCTGATGGCGAAAGATTCGCGTCGATTGAGCCCGCGAAGACGGCCTCGGCAGCGGGATCAGGAGACGGTGGGGAAGAAGTAAGTGACGACACTTGCAGGCGGCAGGAGTCGTCCTCAGAAGGGTCCCAGGTGACGACGGAAGCGAAGGGCTGGACATATCCCAAGCATTCACCGTGAAGAAGAGTGGAGGGGCACAGGAATGGATTCGTCAGGGGCAAGGCGCTGCAGCCGGCTGAGACGGTAAGCACGGCGAATGGCAGGGGTAGACAGTGGCGAGAAGCGAAGGAGTCGGACGGGATGAAGATGACAGGGCCGTTGGATGCAGAGTCGCAATGAACAGAGACGAGCACAGCACAGCACGGCGGGATCATGACGTCATCAGCCACAGTCAGCTTGGAGCACAAGTTAGTGGAAGCGTTCACCGAGTCGTCGCCGAATGGAAGAAGGGCGACTTCGGAACGAGTGCAGTCGATGACAGCGTCATGTTGGGAGAGAAAGTCCCAGCCTAAGATGACGTCGTGAGACGGCGATGGGAAGACGATGAATTCAACAATATACAGAACATCCCGAATAGTAACTCGGGCTGTACATGCCCCCAAAGGCGCGATAAGTTGCGAATTAGCGGCGCGAAGCATAAAACCATATAGCGGAGTCATCACTTTTCGTAACTGGCGGCACAATTTCTCACTGAGTACAGATACAGCAGCACCGGTGTCAACAAGCGCGAAAGCATCGGTGCCCTCCACAGAAACCGCGATCAAATTTGTCGGAGAAAGTCGAGGTCTTGAGCTTGGCGACGAGCACGCAGTTCTTGCCTCCGGAACTGCGGGCACTAGTTTTCCGAAGGGGAAGAGGGACGACGGCGCATCGGGGAAACCGAGCGGCGACGCGGAGATGGAGAACGGCGGCGAATAGACGGGCTGAGATCGGAGGAAGCAGTGGTCTCAGAAGGCATAGTGCGGTGAAAAGGCTGGGGAGGGGCGTAGGCGTAACCTCGAGGGTCGGGATCGGCAGCAGGGGACAACACTTGGCGGCGGCAGTGACGCATCACGTGACCAGGAATGCCACAGGCATAACAAATGGGTAAGTTGTCCGGTGTCCGCCATGGACGGAAACGTTGCGGTGGTAAACGTTGCGGTGGTGGCCGGGCAGGACGAAATGGTGTCGACTGCGGTGGATGCTGGTACGAAACGAACGTTTCTGGCCGGGGACGCCTGACGGCTTCGGCATAGGTAAGTGGCGCAGCGACGGGAGGCGAAGAGGAAACCGACGGCAGGGCTTCGGACACTTGCTCCCGAATGACGTGCTGAAGTGTCGGAATTAGGTTAGAAGGACTCGGAACAGCAGGAAGAAGCGACAGCTGCCGCGCAACCTCCTCACGGACAAACTGCTTGATCTGGAGCAGTAGCGAGCTGTCTTCTGTCGTCATGCTGAGGCTAGTAACTGTGTCTGTCTGTGGAGACGGCTGCCGAGTGAAAACGCGCTGTCGGCGAAGCTCATCGTAGCTTTGGCAGTGGTCGAATATATCGGTAACAGAGGTGACGTTCTTGCCCACAAGCATATTGAAAGCGTCGTCTTCGATTCCTTTAAGGACGTGTTTAACTTTATCGGCCTCTGCCATGGACGCATTGACACGCTTGCAGAGATTGACGACGTCTTCGATGTAACTAGTGTATGATTCACCGCTCTGCTGTGCACGAGCGCGAAGACGCTGCTCGGCGCGAAGTTTGCGTACCGCCGGACGGCCGAAGATGTCAGAGAAGCTGGTTTTGAATTCGGTCCAAGTGGTGAAGTCCGATTCGTGGTTTTGGAACCAAAGGTGGGCAACGCCGGTCAGGTAGAAGATTACGTTGGTAAGCTTCATACTGTCGTCCCATCGGTTATGAGCGCTCACCCTGTCGTAAGATGACAGCCAGTCCTCCACGTCGTTGTCGTCCGTGCCGCTGAAGACGGCCGGGTCGCGCTGGCGGAGCGCACCATGGCAAGCAACGGGTGCCGGCGAAGAGCCGGCTGGCTGGCTGGCGTTGGCAGGCATGGGGGTAGCGATGGTCCGGTTGCGTAGCTCCAGGACGGAATCCCGCAGCCTCCACCAAGATGTAACGGCCTTTATTGACAGTTGTGAAGGCCGGTTAGAGCGAGCAAGGACAGGTCCGGACCCGGAACAGTTCACGCTCTCGTCTCGCGCGGCGCGTCGGCTCTGCTGCTTCAGCTGCCGATCGTCGTCTTCTCGTCTCGCGCCTCGCCTCGGTTCTGCTGCTCTGACTGCTGATGATCTTCCTCTTTACAGAATGAATGAATGAATGAATGAATGAATGAATGAATGAATGAATGAATGAATGAAATCTTTATTTGCATCAAATACAGATGGGGGAATGTAGAAAAAAAGCTGTCCTTGGACAGCTTGACGGAATTACTCTCTTATTAGCGTTCACTACCCTGCGCCATCTTTTGAATTCGTCGCCAATACTCCGACACCTTCGCCCTGCAGCTCATATCGATGTCCATACGGATGCGAGTGGCGTTGGCCTCGGAGCTGTCTTGGCCCAGCGAAAACATGGTTTTGAAGAATACGTCGTTGCGTATGCGAGTCGCGTGCTTACCAAAGCTGAATCCAACTATTCCGTTACGGAGAAGGAATGTTTGGCTATTGTATGGGTGCTAACTAAATTCCCCTCCTATCTATATATGGCCGCCGGTTTGACGTCGTCACGGACCACCATGCGCTCTGCTGGTTATCGTCTTTTAAAGATACATCCGGCCGCCTCACTCGGTGGGCTCTTCGCCTTTGAGAGTTTCACATACGCGTCATCTAACGTTCTGGCCGTAAGCACATGGACGCCGATGCTTTGTCTTGGTCTCCCCTTCCCAGCGATGCTGCCTGCTCCTCGACGACCGATCCCATACTTTGGTCTTTTACCATCGCTGATATGCCTGCGGAGCAGCGGAAAGACCCGTGGCTTGCGTCCGTCATAGACGTCGTGTCTTCAGCCCAAAGCATTGCTCCTTCTAGAACTTTACGGCGTCAAGCTCCGCACTTTGCCCTCCGGGAAGCCCTTTTATGCCGCCACAACTACATGCCTGATGGTCGGCAGTGGCTTCTCGCTATTCCCCGCCAACGATCTGAAATTTCCGCCTCTTACCTCGCTGAACCCCAGCGTGCGCACATTGGTGTGCTGAAAATATCCAAAAAATTTCTCAGCGTTACTATTGGCGTAGCATGTACGCCGATGTTAGCAATTACGTCCGATCTTGCATCGCCTGTAAGCGGTAGAAGATATCCGCTCCCCGCGTGACTGGCCCCTTACAACCACTCCCTTGCCCGGCACGTCCTTTCGATCACGTTGACGTTGACCTTTACGGCCCGTTTCCCTGCATGGTCCCTGCGAAACGTTTCATTATCGTAGGCGTCGACCACCTCACCCGGTATGCCGAGACAGCCTTCCTGCTCCTACTAGCCGCGAAGTTGCTATGTTCCCGCTCCATCATTTTGTTCTTCGCCACGGCGCGCCGAGCGAGCTGCTCAGTGAAAGAGACCGCGCCGTCCTTTCCCACGTCAATCAAGCTTTGCTTCCCGAATGTCGCATCGCACGTCGGACCACTACTGCTTACCATCCACAAACTAACGGGCTGACCGAGCACTTCAACCGTACTCTCGGAGACGTGCTCACGATGTAAGTCGCAGCAGATCAGACCAACTGGGACGCTGTACTTCCTTTCATGACATACGTGTAAACACCGCCACGCAGTCAACCACAGGCTCTACCCGTTTCTTCCTTCTGTATGGGCGTGGGCCGTCGTCCACGATGGACGCTATCCTACCTTATACTGCTGACGCCTGCGAGTGGACGCCCCTTTCAGAAGTCACAAAGCATGCATACGAATGCCGCCAGTTGGTGCGCTCTTTAACTTCCGAATCCCAAGGCCGCTAAAAGCATCGCCAGGATAACGACAACACGCAACACATATTTCCGGTTGAATCATTAGTGGCTCTGGGTCCCAGCCGCACCCCGCGGATTGTCGTCAAAATTTCGCACGGAATGCCATAGGCACACGTTGTCCAGGAAACGTCGCCGGTCAATTACATCGTGGAGCCGCTCAACCACTCTTCGGACTTGCGCCATCGCGGCCGAGAAACCATTCACGTCAACCGCCTGAAGACATACTACTACCGGCTCCTCTTTCCCTCGCCACAAGTCGCCAGGGTGGCTCATCTTCGTTCCCGTAGAAATTGTTGTGAACCACGACGGCCGCGCCTGATACCGCCTGGGCAGACCACTGACGCATCGCCGACGAAGATGAAGCGCCGATGAAAGACGAAGTGCCGCCGCGCTGCACGAGATCGGTTCGCTTCGTCTGTGTAGGGGGTTGTGTCGCCCGCCGAGAACTCCGTCCCTGTTCTGTAACAGGGACGGAGTTCTCGGCGGGCGACACAACCAACAAACACACAAACATGCACACAGACATTATATATATATATATATATATATATATATAATGTCTGTGTACATGTTTGTGTGTTTTTGTTATATATATATATATATATATATAGGTTGCGAAAGCGTGACGTACTAGACTGCTTATAAGAATATATAGCGAAGTATACGCTTCGTTAAAGGAAACATATTTATTCAACTCGACGTTTCGATCGGAACTCCTGAAGAAGACGTAGAACATAAATACCCCCGAAAGCAGAATATTTGACAGCCGTCGCCGTAGCTCAGAGGTAGAGCACCGGACGCGTAATTCGGAGCTCGTGGGTTCGGATCCCACCGGCGGCATGTGGTTGTTTTTCTTCTGCTTTTCTAATCAATTAGCATTAAGCGATAACATATTCAGTAATATTCTAAATTTATCAACACCACAAATTAAATAAATAAAAAAAAAATCCCCTGTGCCCCTTGGTTTCTGTGGCTGTTGGCTTCTGCCCTATTTATAACGAGCCCCTCATTCCCCTTCCCTTGTTTGCTTAATTGCTTAGCGAGGGCCTCGGTTCTGGCAGCCTTGACGCCATAGGAAGCATAACAGGGTTCTCACGCAGCTTCCACCCTCTCCGTCGATGACGTTCTACGTCACACCTGCGGTAACTCAGGACGTTCCACGTCCGCCGCTTATGAACGTGGGTGGCGCTGATGAACACTCTCAAGGTTAGGTTATTTGTAAACATAAATACCCCCGAAAGCAGAAAATTTGACAGCCGTCGCCGTAGCTCGGAGGTAGAGCACCGGACGCGTAATTCGGAGCTCGTGGGTTCGGATCCCACCGGCGGCATGTGGTTGTTTTTTCTTCTGCTTTTCTAATCAATTAGCATTAAGCGATAACATATTCAGTAATATTCTAAATTTATCAACACCACAAATTAAATAAATAAAAAAAATCCCCTGTGCCCCTTGGTTTCTGTGGCTGTTGGCTTCTGCCCTATTTATAACGAGCCCCTCATTCCCCTTCCCTTGTTTGCTTAATTGCTTAGCGAGGGCCTCGGTTCTGGCAGCCTTGACGCCATAGGAAGCATAACAGGGTTCTCACGCAGCTTCCACCCTCTCCGTTCGATGACGTTCTACGTCACACCTGCGGTAACTCAGGACGTTCCACGTCCGCCGCTTATGAACGTGGGTGGCGCTGATGAACACTCTCAAGGTTAGGTTATTTGTAAACATAAATACCCCCGAAAGCAGAAGATTTGACAGCCGTCGCCGTAGCTCGGAGGTAGAGCACCGGACGCGGAATTCGGAGGTCGTGGGTTCGGATCCCACCGGCGGCATGTGGTTGTTTTTTCTTCTGCTTTTCTAATCAATTAGCTTTAAGCGATAACATATTCAGTAATATTCTAAATTTATGAACACCAGAAATTAAATAAATAAAAAAAAAAAACAAAAAAAGATCCCCTGTGCCCCTTGGTTTCTGTGGCTGTTGGCTTCTGCCCTACTTATAACGAGCCCCTCATTCCCCTTCCCTTGTTTGCTTAATTGCTTAGCGAGGGCCTCGGTTCTGGCAGCCTTGACGCCATAGGAAGCATAACAGGGTTCTCACGCAGCTTCCACCCTCTCCGTTCGATGACGTTCTACGTCACACCTGCGGTAACTCAGGACGTTCCACGTCCGCCGCTTATGAACGTGGGTGGCGCTGATGAACACTCTCAAGGTTAGGTTATTTGTAAACATAAATACCCCCGAAAGCAGAAGATTTGACAGCCGTCGCCGTAGCTCGGAGGTAGAGCACCGGACGCGGAATTCGGAGGTCGTGGGTCGGATCCCACCGGCGGCATGTGGTTGTTTTTCTTCTGCTTTTCTAATCAATTAGCTTTAAGCGATAACATATTCAGTAATATTCTAAATTTATCAACACCAGAAATTAAATAAATAAAAAAAACAAAAAAAGATCCCCTGTGCCCCTTGGTTTCTGTGGCTGTTGGCTTCTGCCCTATTTATAACGAGCCCCTCATTCCCCTTCCCTTGTTTGCTTAATTGCTTAGCGAGGGCCTCGGTTCTGGCAGCCTTGACGCCATAGGAAGCATAAGAGGGTTCTCACGCAGCTTCCACCCTCTCCGTCGATGACGTTCTACGTCACACCTGCGGTAACTCAGGACGTTCCACGTCCGCCGCTTATGAACGTGGGTGGCGCTGATGAACACTCTCAAGGTTAGGTTATTTGTAAACATAAATACCCCCGAAAGCAGAAGATTTGACAGCCGTCGCCGTAGCTCAGAGGTAGGGCACCGGACGCGTAATTCGGAGGTCGTAGGTTCGGATCCCACCGGCGGCATGTGGTTGTTTTTTCTTCTGCTTTTCTAATCAATTAGCATTAAGCGATGACATATTCAGTAATATTCTAAATTTATCAACACCACAAATTAAATAAATAAAGAAACAAAAAAAAATCCCCTGTGCCCCTTGGTTACTGTGGCTGTTGGCTTCTGCCCTATATATATATATATATATAGCCACCGCGGCGGCTTATGTTTTTCAATATATATATATATATATTGACGCCAGCGCTCGTGCAGATGGAGGCGCCTCTCAAGAAGAAGAGGAAGTGTGTGCGTGTGTGAAAGTGGAAGTGATCTGGAAGCGCACGTCTGTTGACCCGTTGTGGACCCTCAGCCGCTGCTTACCAACGTGACATCTGGTGGAGGTGCTGGGTACGTCGTTAATGCACCGCACGCCCCCTTCAAGCCGCAATTCGAGCCCCGTACAAATACCGAAGGTAGACACGCCAGTCCACCAGGGCAGTCGCCGATTACAGGGCTTACCTCCCGAATTTGGACTGCTCCCTGTTTCCCATTGTTCACGGAGGGCAGGTCCTACAACTATGAATCCTCCAGCTACAGTGTCGCCTGTCCTGCTCCACCACCAGTGAGAGCCACCCCATTTTCGCGGTCAACCACACGAGGACGCCGAAGACTGGCTGGACCAGCATGACCGGGTGGCCATCTACAATGGTTGGGGCGCTGACTGTAAGATGCGGCATGTTTATTTCGCCCTTGAAGACTACGCGAGGACCTGGTTTCTGAACAATGAATCTGGCCTTGGAACGTGGGATACGTTCAAGACAGAGTTCCTCTAAACCTTCAAGGACAGCACGTCGCGCAGGGAGAAGGCCGACCTGCTTTTAAAAACCAGACATCAACTCCCCAGCGAGAGTGTGACGGTGTATGCCGAGGAAATGAAGAGGCTGTTCCGGCGTGCCGACCCAAACATGTTGGAGGAGAGGAAGGTGAGCTTCCTTATGAAAGGTGTTAAGGAGCAGCTGTTCGCCGGCCTGGTTCGAAGTCTTCCAGTCACGGTAGCTGACTTCGTAAAGGAGGCGAGCACCATCGAAAAGTCTTTGGACATGAGGGCCCGGCAGTACGATCGTACGACAGCGTCGATGCTCACGGCCACTGTGGAGGACGCCACGGTGAAGTCGGCAGACTCCTTACGTGAGATGATACGTTGTATTGTGAGGGAGGAACTGGCAAAGCTATTTCCGGACAAGGAAAAACCTCCGCCTAGCACTCTTGCTGACGTTGTCCGTGAGGAGGTGCAGCAAGCTCTAGGCACTTGTACAGCACTACCTGTTGCCGGCCCTGTGCAGCCTCAGCCCCCAAATCTCAGCTACGCCGCCGTCACACGCCGTTTTATTCCATCGCAGCCGCCGAACCGACGTTACGACACACCTGCCTCCGCCGCTGCACGAGCTCCACCTCCCCAGCCGAATTCTCCACAGCGGCTAGGACGCCGCAGAACGGATGTCCGGAGAGCGCCAGACAATCAGCCGCTGTGCTACCACTGCGGTGAGGCTGGACATGTTTATCGTCGCTGCCCCTACAGGGAGCTGGGCCTTCGAGGATTCCCCGTCGGTTGTCATCGTCCAATGTATGGAGAACGACCGCAGGAGATCGCAGACTACATCTCGCAAGCGGACTCCGTACAGCGCCGTTTCTCTCAATCTCCATCACCGCGTCGCTACAGTTCCCCAGGGCGAGGCCAGTCTCAGAGTCCCCGCAGGGGAAACTAGATGCAGCAGCCTCTGGAGGTGCGGCTGCTCAACGACAAAGTATACAAGATCCTCCATCGCCACACGACAGTTCTCAACCAACGCCGAATTCCGTAGCCGTACCGACGATTCTTGAGCCCACGTACCTCAAAACTAGCCGATGTCCTGACGCACCCCTCCATGGCCACGACACCCTTCCTCGAGGCCGAACTCCTTCGACGCACCGCAGCCGAAACCGAACGCCTCGACATCCCCAAAGTAAGACACCACCAACTGCCGACTTGGATATTTTGGTTGACGGCGCCGATGTAACCGCGCTGGTGGATACAGGTGCCGATTATTCAGTACTTAGTGGACAATTCGCCGCGGAACTAAGAAAGGTCACAACTGCTTGGGATGGCCCACAGATGCGTACTGCAGGAGGACATTTAATTACACCTACGGGAACGTGCACGTCGAGGGTAACCGTGGAAGGCCAAACATTCTTGGCGACGTTCGTAGTGCTAGCCGAGTGCTCCCGCGACGTCATACTCGGCATGGACTTTCTGACCGAAAACGGTGCAGTTATTGATCTGCAATCGCAGTCCGTCAAGTTCTCGACCGAGAAGGCCATATCCGTGGATAGTGTTCTCCCAGCGGCGCTGCACATTCTGGACGAACACGTGACCGTGCCTCCACGCTCCAGTGTGATGGTAACCGTCGGTTCAAAGCACATACGGGAACTTGAGGGTGTCGTCGAAAGCAAGCAGCTGTTGCTACTGGACAGAGGAATTTCCGTCGCCAGGGCGGTTGTCTTCTTTGAAGATAGCAAGGTCAACGTTCTTCTCAACAACTTCAGCAACGAACACCAACACCTTAACAAGGGGACGACTGTGGCGTATATTGACGCTCTTAGTGAAAATAGGTGTGTGCATAGTTTAACATCTGCTTCAACAACTGAGCCCGACGGACTTGCTGGTGTTAAGTACGATATTAACCCAACCTTGCCGCCCGGCCAGCGAGACAAAGTTCGGGAACTGCTCAGTCGCTACCGTGGTGCCTTCGCGTCCTCGCCACGCGTCGGGCGGACGCATCTTGCGAAACATCGCATTATTACAGACGAAAATGTTCCGCCACTCCGACAGTCACCTTACCGAGTGTCTACCAAAGAACGTGAGGCTATTACCACACAGGTGGAAGAAATGCTCGCAAACGACGTTATTCGCCCTTCTAGGAGCCCGTGGGCGGCACCTGTAGTGCTTGTGAAGAAGAAGGACGGCACCTTACGATTCTGCGTTGACTACCGTCGCTTAAACACCATCACTAAAAAGGATGTGTATCCGCTGCCCAGAATTGACGACGCCTTGGATCGCTTATGCAACACCAGATATTTTTCTTCCATGGATTTGAAGTCTGGATATTGGCAAATTGAGGTAGACGAAAGAGACCGCGAAAAGACGGCATTCATCACTCCAGACGGGTTGTACGAGTTTCAGGTGATGCCATTTGGTCTTTGCTCGGCACCCGCGACTTTCCAAAGGCTCATGGACACCATCCTTGCGGATTTTAAGTGGCAAACTTGTCTGGTCTACCTGGACGACGTCATCGTTTTTGCCCCGTCTTTCGAGGAGCACCTTCGTCGCCTCGAGGAGGTCTTGCAGGCCATAACATCATCAGGCCTTACTCTCAAAGCCGAAAAATGCCATTTTGCTTATGAAGAGCTAAAGTTTTTTGGCCATGTCGTCAACCAAGAAGAGGTTCTTCCGGATCCTGAAAAAACATCCGCCATTTCCAATTTTCCACCACCGCGTGACGAAAAGGAAGTTCGTCGCTTCCTCGGGCTATGCGCATATTACCGCCGCTTCGTGGAGAATTTCTCTAAAATTGCTTCACCCCTTACTGATCTGACAAAAGCGCATGTACTATCGCGCTCAATATGAGTTGCAACGCGCGGTCATCGACCGGGGCTCGTTCCGTGGTGTGCCTCCTCCAAACAGACGCTCGGAATTCTGGGATAAACTGCTGTTCCAGGAAACAAGAGCACCCCCGCTCTGGAAAAAGTTTCTCCCAGAATTCCGAGCGACTGTTTGGAGGAGGCACGCCACGGAACGAGCCCCGGTCGATGACCGCGCGTTGCAACTCATATTGAGCGCGATAGTACCGTTCAAGTGGGAACCTCCGCAGCAGAAGGCGTTTCAAGAGCTTCAACGCCGCCTGCAGTCACCCCCCGTGCTGGCGCACTTTGATGAGCTTGCTGACACACGGGTCCACACCGATGCGAGCAACGTTGGTTTGGGTGCTGTCCTTGTTCAAGTTCAGCGGGACCAAGAACGTGTCATCGCCTATGCCAGCCGTGCACTCTCCAAGACAGAGGCCAACTATTCTGCCTCTGAAAAAGAGTGCCTCGCCATTGTGTGGGCAGTTTCCAAGTTCAGACCATACCTTTATGGCCGATCCTTCAAAGTAGTGACCGATCATCACGCACTATGCTGGCTGACCAATCTCAAGGATCCTTCCGGCCGCCTAGCTAGATGGAGCCTTCGACTTCAAGAGTTCGCCATCACCGTCATCTACAAATCCGGTCACACACATGCAGACGCAGACTGTTTATCTCGTGCTCCCGTGCAACCAGCTCCGGATGATGCTGCTGACGACGAAGAAATATTCCTGAGTGCTGTTGATACCAACGATTTCGCCGAGCATCAACGCGCCGACCCCGATCTTCGCGACGTCATTCGTTATCTTGAAGGAGCCAGCAGTACAGTTCCTAAAGCCTTCAGGCGCTCTTTGTCGTCTCTCTGCATACATAACGGTGTTCTCTTTAAGAAGAACTTCGCTGCCAACACTAGGCCGTACTTGCTCGTCGTCCCCGTGTCCCTACACAATGAAATTCTTCCCGCCTGCCATGACGAACCAGCTTCCGGCCACCTTGGGATTACTAGAACACAAGCCAGAATTCAAGAGAAGTACTACTGGCCGCGCCTGGGTCATGACGTTGCACACTACGTCCGCACTTGCCGGGATTGCCAGCGCCGTAAGATCCCGCCCGTGAAGCCAGCCGGATTCCTCAAGCCCGTTGAGCCGCCTTCGCAAGCATTTCAACAAGTCGACATGGACTTGCTGGGACCTTTCCTTACATCAGGCTCCGGGAAAAGGTGGATAATAGTAGCCACTGATTACTCACGCGTTATGCAGAGACAGCATCCCTTCCGAATAGCACCGCCCTCGAAGTAGCCCAGTGTTTTGTGCATCAAATCGTCTTACGTCATGGAGCTCCACAAGTTTTGATTACGGACAGAGGGGCTGCCTTCTCCTCTGAGCTCTTGCACCATATTCTAGTTTTTAGTCACACCAGTCACCGTAGGACGACTTCTTATCATCCCCAAACTAACGGACTGGCGGAACGTCTAAACAAGACGCTTACAGACATGCTTTCCATGTACGTCGACGTGGAACATAAAACCTGGGACGACGTCCTACCCTATGTCACGTTCGCGTATAATACAGCCGTACAAGAAACCACGAACATGACACCCTTTAGCCTCGTTTATGGCCGTCAGGTGACAACACTCGATGCCATGCTGCCCCATGAGGAAGACCACCCAAATGACGACGTTGCATCCTTCTTACAACGCGCCGAAGCTGCCCGCCAACTCGCACGGCTTCGCATTCAAGATCAACAGGGCCAGGACGCGCAACGCTACAACCTACGGAGACGGCTTGTTGAATACCTCCCAGGTGACCTCGTCTGGGTTTGGTCCCCAATCCGACGATGCGGCCTAAGTGAAAAGCTCTTGCGCCGCTATTTCGGTCCTTACCGAATTGTGCGCCGCCTTGGAGCCCTGAATTATGAAGTCGTCCCTCATGAGCCCCAACAATCTCGCCGCCACCCCCGCCCCGAGGTGGCCCACGTCGTTCGCCTGAAGCCCTACTACGAAAGGGAGCACTAACTCTTCTCGAGACCACCCCTGCGTCCGTGGCGGCATCGGGTCGATGCCTTCGCTGGAGGGGGCTAATGACGCCAGCGCTCGTGCAGATGGAGGCGCCTCTCAAGAAGAAGAGGAAGTGTGTGCGTGTGTGAAAGTGGAAGTGATCTGGAAGCGCACGTCTGTTGACCCGTTGTGGACCCTCAGCCGCTGCTTACCAACGTGACAATATTGAAAAACATAAGCCGCCGCGGTAGCTCAGCGGTTATGGTGCTCGGCTGCTGACCCAAAAGACGCGGGTTCGATCCCGGCCGCGGCGGTTGAATTTCTTTGGAGGAGAAATTCTAGAGGCCCGTGTACTGTGCGATGTCAGTGCACGTTAAAGAACCCCAGGTGGTCGAAATTTCCGGAGCCCTCCACTACGGCGTCTCACATATCCTTAGTCGCTTTGGGACGTTAAACCCCAGAAACTAAACTAAACTAAACTATTGAAAAACATAACGACTTAATTCACGACGTTTCGCCTGGAGGTGGTCGTCGTCATCGTTGGACGTCGTAAATTAAATCCTGCTATGTTTTCCAATTTCTGGTGGCTTTATATATAGCGGTGTTTACGCTTCGTTTGAGGAACATTTATTTCACTCGTCGGTTCGATCGGAAAACCGATCTTCTTCACGAGTGATTAGTCTTTGCTAATGTTTCCCCTTTTATAGGGATGGGCACAGAAGAAGTTTCAGTTTCAGTTTATTTCCCACAAGTGCAGGGCATGTACGAGGTGTGCCGAGGGTGACGGGATGAAAGCTGTGTCAAGGGCAGCTTGACTGGCCCCGTCTCCCCGAACAACATGGCAGCAAGCACGACAGTTCAGAAGGACATAAAATATATATGATGGGAAGAATAACAAGGAAGAAATGGAAAAAAATATACGAACAAGATAAGTACAAAAACAGTGAATGAGTGCATTAGTTAAAAAATACGATCAAATCTTACAGTACAGGTTAGTTAATAATGTCGAATAATTTTTTCTTCGTTAGATCCCGCAGCTGCTCTTCCGTTAGCTTATATTTGTTTAGTGTACTAGGCAGCCTGTTTCGAAGCATCTGGAGACCGTAGGTAGTACGTGATCGCGGAACGTGCTAATGTTCATGGTGGCGGGTGGAGCGAGATGACATGTTAATCTGCAAGTTTGCAACGGCTCGTAATGTTGTTATAATTTTATGGATTTCAGATTTCAAGGATGCCAGCAACTGACGCTCATAAAGCGTAGAAATTTTAGTAATCTTGTATTTAAGGAATAGGCCGGAAGTGTGGGCATTATATGGAGAGTTTGAAATGGCTCGAACTGCATTTTTTTGTAATGTAACCAATCTATTTAGTGATTTCTTGGTGCCATTACCCCAAACCAGATTACAATATAATAGATGAGGTGCAAAAAGCCTGCTATAGAGCATTAGTTTTTGGGGGACAGGTAAAAAATGTACTTTTCTCATTATACCTAATGCTTTGCAGATTTTAGTTTGTATGTTTTCGGCGTGAAAATCCCATAGCATATTTTCATCAAAAACGACACCCAGGGATTTTGCTGATGAAGAAAATTCTATTTCAGTATTATCGAACTTCAGTGGATTAATTCACGAGGTGAGCGAGAAACACATAAAAGAAAAATACACATAAAAACAATGAAATTAGGGGGAGTGTGACCCACAGAAAATAAAACGGAGAGTGCCCAGAACAGCTACTCAGTAGGAAAATACAATGTCCAGAGGCGGCCTCTGCTTTCCTAAGCACCGCAGGCTTGCTTATTGACAGGCGTGTCGAGCTCTGAGATTGTCGACAGGGTGCGTGGCCGTGCAGCAACTTTCGTGAAAAAATGCGGGTACTTGTTCCTCCTCCTGGCCGCGAGGGCAGGAAAAGAAAAAAAAAAGATATCTCGACCCCACAACAAAACAAACACAGCAAGGAAGAAAAAAAAAGAGAGAACAAAAAGAGATTTTCTGAAGAAGTTAGCGCAAAAAAACGTACAAAAGGCCGAAAGAAAGGACACATAAGACATTCACGAGCGCTACTACCAACTGTTTATTCATGCGGTCGTACAAGGCACAGCAGATAGCAACAAGTTACTAAAAAAAATCTGTGCCTCCCCCGTAACCGAGAGTAGGGTAAGCATGAGGTGGTGGTGAAAAACATTTATGGGAAATTAAGTTCTTTACAGAAATTTGATTGGGGTAGGACCCTATTGGCCCTTTCCCCTTACAATACTGGGTGGAGCCCCTATTCCGGTGCCCCATTGGCAAGCAGCGCCGCCCTCGTCCGTTGAATCAAAGCATTTTGGCTCTTTAGGTGTTGACAGCCGAGCAGGGCCGCCTCCCAGTCCTCTCTGGTGGTGTTGGGGTTGGGGGGGATAGATGGATTTGATTGACACGCCCAAACCATGTGGAAGGTGTCAGCCACCTCCCAACAGAACTGGCACGCGCCATCAAATGATGTATTGAAATGTTTAAGCACCGCCGGGCACAGCACAGTGTTAGTAAGAATTTTGATGACGAGGCGCTCGTCAGCGCGATCCAGACCCTTACAAGTGGCCGGGTAGCGCCGGTGCTCCTCCTTGTAGTAATCGGTGATTTGTTTGAATGTAAGGGCCAGATTGTCTGATTGGGAGTACCCTTCCAAGGACAGGGAGATAGCCCGGGGAGAGAGTGCGCGGGCGGCCTGATCGGCCTGTTCGTTTCCATGGAGTCCCTGGTGACCGGGGGCCCAAATCAGGTTGCGTGGAGTTGGATCTTCGCATCGACAGCTATATTCCAGTATGCGCCAGGCAAGCGGGGGAGCCCAGCCAAACTCGTAGTTGCGACAGGCCCCTCGCGAGTCGGTGATGATGTGTTTTGACTTGGGATTCGTGAGAGCCAGAGCAATGGCAATCTCCTCCGCGTGTGTTGCGTTGTAGGCTTTGAAAGTGAGCCCGTTAACTGTGTTTGTGTTGTGTACGACTGCGGCCGTGTACCACCCCCCGTGGTGTGGACCGGCAACGCCTACGTAATACACGTGTTCTTGGTTACCATAGTATCGCGCCAACGGTTCTGCGCGCGCCTTGCGACGACCGCTATGGCCTTCTCTGGACATGTTGCGGGGAAGGGGTCGGACCCGGAGGGCGCGTCTCCAGGGTTCTGGCACTCTCTCCCTTTCCTCAATGTGGTAGTTATGTTTGATGTGTAGCCGGTCCAAGAGGCGGCGACCGGACGTGGTCTGTGCAAGACGCGTGTATTGGTTGACTAAGTGGCCTTCTCGAAGCTCCCGAAATGTGTTCACCACGCCCAAGGCCAGAAGCCTCTGGTTGGACGTGGTGACCGGGAGATCGAGAGCCCGCTCGATGACTTTCCGCAGGATGACCTCCAGTTGGTCATCATCGTGTTTGCGCAGGTGCAAGTAGGGAGTAGAGTAGAGGAATCTACTCGTTACGAAAGCATGGGCAAGCCGCAGTGCATCCCTGCTTCGTAATCCGCCCCGCTTGTTGGAGACCCGGCGGACCATGCGGCCTACCTGGTCTCCCACCGTGCGAAGTTTGGCTAGGGTGGTGTCGACTCTGCGTTGGTGGTGTATGAAGAGGCCAAGGACGCGGATCTCCTTGGCCTCCCGTATCGGTCCCGAGGGGAGACTGATGCGAAGCGGTGTTGTGTCCCGAGGGGAGGGACGTAAGTGCACAAATTCTGATTTAGCTGGGGCGCACTGGAGTGCGCAGTAGGCCGCGTAGTCGTCGACTAGGGTCGCCGCTGCTTGCAGGCAGGACTCCATGTGGCCCAGGTTACCTTGCGTGGCCCAGATTGTAATGTCATCCGCATAAAGAGTGTGATGTATTTGGAGGGAAGACGAAGCATTGCCAAATTGAAGAGCAGGGGAGACAGGACCGCGCCTTGAGGTGTTCCCCTCGAGCCGATGGTGTATGGCCCGTGTTCCGCATCTTGTATGCGTATATAGGCTTGACGGTCTGTAAGAAATTGTCTTATGTAATGGAATGTTTTGTGGCCACAGTTGGTGTTACTGAGGTGGTCCAGGATTACTTCAAGTTTGACGTTGTCGAATGCGCCTTTAAGATCCAAGGCCAGGACCACCTTGTCGTTGTGGCTCAAGCAACCTGAGGGGAAAACCTCAGGTTGCTTGAGCCAACGTTTCGACAAGGGGACTTGTCTTCGGCTGGGCAAAGCGTTCATCATTGGCAGGGATTAAACAGGGCCTTCGCTCCGAGGAGGAAGGCCCCGAGGGTGGGAAAGGAAAGTGGTGTGAGAGGGGATGCGTGTCAGGAAGGGGAGGGAGGTGAATCTTGATTCGTTAAGCTGCAATAGTCGAAAAACTTATATCCCGAGGGTGTGTAATGAACAAAGGCTTTGAAGGGGCTGCGACGGGGGGTTGGCGCTGGATGGACCTGAAAAACTCAGATAAGAGGATTAGTCAGCGTGGTACAGGGAAATGAGAACAAGGCAAACAAAATAGGCTGGCACTGGAAGGAGAACGAAAGGGGGGGCATTTACAAGGAAGGACAAGGCAGGGGGGGAGGGGGGGGGGGGGAATGGCTCGAGTTCAGAGAAAGCCAAAAGGTGGGGGCAGAGGGGGTAACAGGAATGTCATGGTTTCCGAGAACTGATAGTAGGGGTTTAGGAGAAAAAAAAAGGTGAACAAAGGGACAGGGTGAGAAGGCCGGAAATGTGGTGGAAGATATGACATGGGAAGGGTGCAAAGAGCGATAGTATACTCAGAAGTACTTGTATTTCGGCGTGTTGGTTCATAACTTTTCAGGAGGACACAGGGGCGCAACAAAAGACACGGACATAGAAGCAGACAGGGACAAGGGCTTGTCCCTGTCTACCTCCACGCCCGCGCCCCCCATCGCGCCCCCGTGTCCTCCTGAAAAGATAATATACTTATGCGAGGTTCTAGGAAATGGTCTGACCACGTGCGAGACATTTGTTAATTTAAATTGATGCTAACCCTGAAATGTACCTGGGAGATTCCAGGTTTCCTCTGGACATGTTAACCCCTGTTGGTTGCAGTGTTTTAAATTTGTGGATTAGGAATGCTTCTCTGTATTTTCTGTCCCTAGTCGATTTGAAGCCTGACTGAAGAATGAACAATTTGAGTTCGTCGAATTTGTGATGGCGTTGATTAAAATGGGTCGACACTGCCTTCTGTTCATTCCGTGTTGTGTCAGCCCGGTGCCCGTTGAATCTGGCACTCATTGTTTGCCCGGTTTCTCCGATATATTGTCTCTGGCAGAAGGAGCACTGGATCATGTAGATAATATTGTGGGGACATTCTTGTGGGGACATTCTTGTGGGGACATCGTTGTGGGGACATTCTACAGGATCGAAAATGTCGTGGTGGAGCTGCAGAAGTATATCCTGTGCTGACTTGTGAGGACGAAAACCGAACATAGTGTCCGCGAAAATGGGCTGTGTTTCGAGATAATCGGAGATTCTGTCACTGACCATCGTCTCCATCAGCTTGCCGACACAAGACGTGAGGGAGATGGGGCGAAGGTTCTCCACATCAATAGGTTTGCCGGCCTTCGGAATGAAGGTCACGAGAGCCGATTTCCAATTTAGAGGAAGAGGAGTCTCTCCGTCCCAATTTGAGGAGCGCGGCGTAGGCTGCGTCGGGAAGGTTGGCTAAGAGCTTGACCGTAACCTTGTCGCGCCCGGGTGCAGTGCCCCGCTTCAGTTTGCTTAAGGCCGCCCGGAGGTCGTGGAGCTGGAACGGAGTGTCCAGCTCGGTGTTCTCTTCGCCTGCATAAGAGTACGCCGCCGGCCGGGGGTCCTTAGTGGTGCACAGGTATCGATCCCTGAGCCTGTGCGCTAGCTGTGTTGTCGATCCTGTAATGTTGTGCAATGCCCTTTGCAAGTGGCGTTGGGTTCCCGTGCGTGTTTGTATTGGATCGATGAGAGCGCGGAATAGGCGCCACGTGTTGCGTCCAGACATCTGGCGTGCAGCCGCGTTGCATCGGTCCACCCAGTTAGTGTCGGCTAGCTGAGTAGCATATTCCGCTGCCTGTTGTGTGAGTTCGAGGATGCGTTTCTTTAGGCGTCTGTTATGTTTCTGTTTCTTCCATCGTTTGGTGAGGCTGCGGCGGGCCTCCCAAAGGTGGAGCAAGTGGTTGTCCACGTCCGTTTGTGTTTCTGTGAGCTGTATCTGCTTTTCGTGTTGTGTGAGTGTAGACGTGAGCGATTTGGACCATGCGTCGTATCCCGACTGGAGGGTGTCTACGATGAGTAGAGAGGTGCGGAAAGTCGTCCAGTCCGGGACACGAGCTTGTTTTAGTGAGCGTTTCAGGGGACGCATGTAAATGGTTGTGTTGATTATGCAGTGATCACTACCCAGAGTCGTCTGTATTCAGCCAGTCGGCATGGCGTATGTTGCGTGTAAATGTGAGGTCCGGGCAAGTTTCTCGTTGAATCGAATTGCCGACACGTGTTGGGTTGGCGGGGTCAGTGTGTAAAGTGAGTCCAAGTGGGGAAAGAAGTTCCGCGAGCTTCCTCCCACGTCTGTCCTCCCGGGGGTACCCCCATAGCCTGCTCGGGGCGTTGAAATCCCCGACGATCAGAAGGGATCCCTTCCAGCCACCTGCATAGCTTGGGTGAAAATTTCATTGAACGTGACATTCTTAAGTTTAGGTGGGCAGTAAATGTTTAGAATGTGTACAGGTGGGTCAGACCGCTTTAGGGGAACCACTGACACCATCGTGTACGGGAAAGGCGGTGTTGTGGGGAGCGTGACCTCCTGCGCAGTGTACTGCTTGTGAACAAGTATATATGTCTGCGGGTTGTGTTGAAATGTAGTGTAGTTTGCTAGTTTGGCCCCGGCGCCGGGTTCCTGGAGGGCAACCACGGCAACGAGGAACTCAAAGGTCTCAAGATAGAGGCGGAGATGAGTCCGCTTCGTGCGGTTCTTGAGACCACGGCAGTTCCACTGCGTTAGTGTAAGCGGCTGAATTGTTCTTGCTCGCGACTTAGTGTTGGGGGCCATTGTCGGAGGCGGAGGGTGGGGTTACGTTGTTAAGACTCCCCAGTCCGCTAGTGCCCGGCGCAGACGTGCAGGAGTCCTCCGAGAAGTCAAACTCATCGGGAATAACTCTGTTGAATTTGGAGGGGCGGTTAGCGTCCCTGATGGGCCCTACGCGTTTAAGGACGCGCGGATTGTCTTTTATCCATTTTTGGATAATGTGAGTTACGGCTTGTGTCACCTGTACGATGACACTCTCCACCTGACGCGCAATGGTATCGTGGATAATTTTGGGGAGGTCAGCCAATTGTGTTTCAATCGCGGTCACCCGGGTTTCTAGGGCCGCGGCGCGATTCGCCACAGGAGTGGGAATCTCCCTGTCTGTGATGTTTTCTTCCTCGCCGCTCGACGCGGACGGAGTAGGGAATTGGGCTTTGAGCGAATTAAGCTCGCTGGCTAGTTTTTCGTTTTGAGCTCGCAAGAGGGCGAGCTCGCGCTTGAGTTCCTGCGTCTCGGCGGTGCTGGTGGGGGAGGAGGGAGGAGGGGAAGGAGAGGAGGCGATCCTCGCCCAGCTGCCTACCTTGGGTTGGTTTCAGGCGGCGCCGCCAGATGAAGCGCTGAGAGCTGGGAATTCCGCTGCTCCGGGTGGTGGCGGTACCGTTGCTGTCTTGCCAGGTGGAGGCCGTGGCGTCTTCTGGTTGTTTTGCTGCCGGCCGGTGGCGTGACTTCCTCGTGTCGCGCCGGAATTGGCTCCCTTGGGTGGCTTGATTGGCGGCCTGGGCCCTGGCTGTGGAAGCCGGATGAATTTGCTGGTGCATTCGCGGGAGCTGGTGAGGTGCGGGCCCCCGCATATTATGCACATTGGATTGCAAACGTGGGGGGCCATCCCCTCAGTACCAACCCCCACGTTCTGGCCACAAAGGCCGCATCTTTCTTTGACCGGGGTGGGACAGTTGTCCACCCGGTGCCCCAGCGTGCCGCAACGGTAGCACGCTGGCACCGTTTTCTTATACTCCTTGACGGGAGTCAGTTCTGCATTGTAGTGGACGTAACGCGGAACGTTGCGTCCCTCGAAAGTGAGCACAGCTACATTCGATGTTCCCAGCTTGCGCACATGGACTAATTCACCACCGCGCCACAGCACACTATGTTTCAATGATTCGCTGGTTTCAAGGTTATGCACAGTAATCACACCACGACACACATCACCGGTGAGCCTGAGGTGTCCGTGAAGCGGTAGCGATCCTTCGCTGGTGGTAATTTGGATGTCCGTCAGAAGCTTTTGAGCCACCTCGGGGTTCTGCGTGCCGCAGACGATGATATTTTGTTCCCAATTGGGAGAAATTGTAATCGCATTCATATGCTGTCTGCCGATGAGTTGAGAAATGGCAGCGCCGAGCTCACCGTGCTGAAATGCTGTCTTGAGGGCGACCGTACTGCGTGGCCTCAGCACGATCACGTAATCGTCAGGGTTCATCCTGACCGTTGGCTCAGGCGTCCACTTGGAGACTGGTGAAAATGTCTTTTGTGGACATTTAGAACACGGAAGCTACCGGCGCTTGTATGCCGGTCCTGTAGGAGGGCTTAGAGTGTCTCGTTAAATCTCGTTAAATCTCGTACGGTTCCCGGATGTTCTCGTTTCAGTGCCCGGATGAGTGGAATTCAGTGCCCGGTTGTTGGCCCTCGGTCTCGGCGTGACGTCACCCCACTGCCGACAACGGGAGCTAAAAGCATTTCATGCTTAAAAAACGAGTCTAAAAAAGGAGCGTAATACACGTGAACAGATGTCTCACTCACACAACGCTTGGGCAATTTTTTGATATAATAAGCCTGTAGAAGTGGCCTCGCCTTATCATTCCCGGTCTTCCCAAGAATCGTGGTCCTCTCAAATCTTGCCGTGCATGTGCGGTCACACGTAGCAAGGAGCTGCACGAGGTTCGCATTTGTGTCCTCATTTTCTACGGTATCGGCATGCTCCCGCAGCCGGTCATTATTGCAGCGGCCAGTTTGGCCAACGTATGAAGCCCCACAAGAGAGGAGGATGCGGTAAAGCACACCTGTGGCACATTTAACATAGGCGTCCCATGCTTCTTGTTGCAGCCCCCGCCGGCACAACCAGTCATGCGAGTGCAAAGCTTTGACAGCTTGTTGGGTGCACAGAGCACCAAGGGCACATGGTGCCTGTCAACTACTTTTTTTAGGTTGTGGGAGAGTTGGTGGGCATAAGGGACCACCAGCGGCTTTGAGGAAGGGGGTTGAGTCTCTTCTTGGCGCCTTTTTGATTCTGCATCAGTGTTCCAACGACAGCTGAAATGAGCGGTCCAGGGAAGCCTGCTCTTAAATGTCGCGAAACCTGATCATTTATACTCTGTTGAATTTCATGAGGGCAAGATTTTTGAAGAGCAGAATCCAAGCAAAGTTAGGATTTTACCACCTTGGAATGTGCCGAGTCATAGCTGAGCAACTCTTTGTTGGCTCTGGGGAGTACATCCAGCAAAGATGTATTCATAGAGCTTTTGAAGCATGGCACTGTGATACCTCTTGTTACTAGCTTTGAATGGCATGATATATACGGAAACAGAGGCTTATTACCGCGGGGTTCGAACGGCCAACAAAAATCTGCAAGGGTAAAACACAGGCGGAGGTCTGCAAATTTGATGCGGCTAAATGAGGTGCTGCTTTCTTTCCTTTCTACAGCCGGATAAGGTGGCAGGGTTTGTTTTAGTGCTTAAAGATCCTTTGTTTTCGAAAGCACGTGTCGCTGTGCGTGATGTGTCCAGGGAGTGTAGTAAAATGTATGTTTACATGAGGTCAAAAAAAGCTGTGTAATGAATAAAACATTACAAAGCTGGCTCAAGACATGAACAGATAACACTAGTCTTTGTTTCAGTACATTTCTTTCTGCAAGACGTTAGAGATCTACTGTCCATTTGCCATAAATGTGTCTGAACGGGGTACCTGGTATATATAAGTCGTTGTGTTTATTCAATGGCAGCTCAGCTTGATCTCTGTAGACCATGATTTCCAGGTAAAAATATCACTTAAGTAACCGACTTCCAGAGAAAAAATGCTCCAGAACCTTTAGCCTTTTTATTGACGTGAAAGATTTGTTCTACTCCATTCTTCACGGCGAACTGCTAACGACTGTCAGCGAATGTATCGATCGACGCGGAGTGCGTGCTTTCAAGACGCTTCCAGAATCTCCATGGAAAGGTTTTTGGTCAAATGTTTAGGGAAATCCCCCAAGGTGGAGTAGATTTGTAATAAGGAAGTAATTACTTATTGACATCCACCCAAGCGCAGCCACACGGCTGCAAAGGAAAGCTATACAGCTTTCTCAGAAACTTCGCAGTTAAACACAAATTTGTCCTGGTCCGGGGTTCGCTTTTTGGACTTGCTCTTCCTCCTTATGTTCAGTCTACGTTCACGGAATCGAACTCGGCGATTTTCATTAAAAAAAAATGTAAGTATCGGCTTCTGCATTGCCCCCCTACTCAGTGATAGCGATCTAGCGAAATGTGACCATGTCCCCAAAGACTTTCTTCAGACAACAATGGCCGTAAGAGCATTTAGGCTTGTTGACACTTGTTTTGCTTTTGTTTGCACTGACTGTTCTAGAACGTAACTTCCAGCCAAAGTTTCGCTTATTCTGTGCACTTTTGCTGACTGCGTCACCCCACATCCAATCAGTCACAATATCCCTGTTCATAACCGCATCAGATTTGTAGATCTTGGCCTGTACTTCACCCGTGCACATGTTTGTTTCCGCTTCGAACTCCGCGGTAATTAGCCTCAGCTTCCGTACGAATCATGTCATACAAAGGTAGTAAAAAGACTTATCACACTGTCATTCTTTAACAGCTCTGCAACTAAACATTGCTGTCATAAGAAAGCATTTGAGCTTTACAGAAGAGGTGAAAATACAGCTTTTGGTTGATTGCTCACGTATCTAATGCAGGGAAAACTCGTCGAAAACGTTTCTGTGCGATTATTTATCTGCATGGCATCTCGCACAACCTGAGAAGAAGTTGAAAAAAAGAACTCGCCGATGTCTTATCGGCACCTGATCGTCTGGCTGGCCTGTGCGGAGTCATGAACACTGAAAATGGCAAACAGCCTAAGTACACGCCGAAGCACCAACAGCGCTTCGTCGATTATAAACAGGCGGTCCTTCATTCTATTTCGTTGCCCAGCGGTGCACAATATGTAAAGCAGAATAGACAGCCTCTAAATAAAATATAATAAGAACACAGTTAAGTTTGAAAAGTGAAGTCTAGTAACGTCAGCTTTCACTGCCGAGATTTAGCCCAAGCAGAAAGCACAGAACCTGTGTTACACTGTATAGTGATACCGCAGCGCTTGCAAAGAATCGTTGCCGCGAGAAGTAAACGGAGCTCTGAAGATTAGAAGGAGTTCGGACCCCTTCAGTTGCACTACTTCACAAGGAGCTGCGACTTCTGGGGGAAGCTTGATCATTGTATGGCTCGGAGCTTTTCTATTTGTCTTTCTTTCCTTCTCTGCGCGTATGCTCTCAATCACTTCCACGCAATTTGTGATAGATACTTGATGACGCGGAAATAGACCTTCAGTTGTTAGTCAGAGCTCTGTTCGTCTTATTCTTAGTCCTAGTGTGTGTCGCAGATTGTGCCATTCACTTCACGATATCCGAAATCTGACGTTTTCAATAGAATGAATCGATCCAGCAATGGCGGCGTAGCATTTGCTGCATGCCTGCGCTGCTTTCCGGAAATGTTTGTGACGTCAATAAACCTCAGAGGCACAGCGCATCACATATGAAGCATATTGCACCAGTCGCATATTGTACCAGTTGAAGACAAAATTCATAGCAGTTCTATTCAATACAATTCGAAGTACTTTTCACTTCAACAAAGGCCACTGCGAGTAAAGGAAGTCTAGCTCTAAGACGAAATACTGTTATTAACCCCCTGGGTGTACAGCTATAAGAAGTGCTAAATGCGCGTGCAATCAACAAGTTGAATATTCATTTTTACTGCAAGCTCCTTTGTCGTGCATGCTATTTTTGAAGCATTCGCAGACTATTTTATTCGGTAACTTTTACCTGCGCTATTGATATCTTCTGAACTGCTCTGTCATTAATTACGATTTCCTGAATCCAGCTGCGAGCAGCTATAGACTTTTGGAATTTCAATGCTCTTATTGCGAATTTTTTTTGCCCACTCATAACAGGTCTAGAGAGGCGAAATCACTGCCTGAGCAAAACGATGCAAAAAAGCCTGAGCAGAGTTTCCGCCGTTCATGAATTCGTGCCTTCCTGTAGAGCTGTTGTTGGAAGGCAAGAGGCAGATACAAGAAACTAGTGGAGATTTTTTTTTTTTCGAAGCGAGCGAAATTCAGAAACTAAGGCCAACGGAAACTTTATTAAAAACGAGTAACGAGAGACAAAGAGGGCAATGTCATTAGCAATATGGATAAGATAGTTAAAGTAGCCGAAGAGTTTTACACAAATCTATACAGTAGCGATTGCAATAAGAATGTTACTGAGAGAGGCAGTGGAACACAGCAATGGGACATCCCGCCAGTAACGAAGGAGGAAGTATAGAAAGCCTTGGGAGCAATGCAGAGGGGGAAAGCAGCTGGTGAGGATCAGATAACAGCAGATTTGTTGAAGGATGGAGGAGAGATTGTGCTAGAAAAACTAGCCACCCTGTATACGCAATGCCTTGTGACCTCGAGCGTACCTAGAGCTTGGAAAAACGCTAATATTATCTTAATTCATAAGAAAGGAGACGCCAAGGACTTGAAGAATTACATACCGATCAGCTTACTGTCTGTTGCCTACAAGGTATTTGCTAAGGTAATCGCTAATATAGTCTGGACAACCTTAGACTTCAATCAACCAAAGGACCAGGCAGGCTTTCGTAAAGGATACTCGACAATGGACCATATTCACGCAATCAGTGAGGTGTTAGAGAAATGCGCAGAATATAACCAGGCCCTATATATTGCGTTCATTGATTACGAGAAAGCATTCGACTCAGTAGAAACCTCAGCAGTCATGCAGGCATTGCGGAATCAGGGTGTAGAAGAGTGCTGTGTGAAAATATTGGGAGATATTTATAACGATTGCACAGCTACCATAGTTCTCCATAAAGTGAGTAATCAAATTCCAATAAGGCAAGGTGTCAGGCAGGGAGACACGACCTCGCCTATGCTATTCACTGCCTGTTTACAGGAGGTATTCCGGGGCCTGAAATGGGAACAGTTGGGGATAAGAGTTAATGGAGAATACCTAAGTAATTTGCGATTCGCTGTTGACATTGCCTTGCTAAGTCACTCAGGACATGAACTGCAAAGCATGATCAATGAATTAGACAGCCAGAGCAGAACCGTGGGGCTAGAAATTAACATGCAGAAAGCCAAAGTAATGTTCAACAGCCTACCAAGGGAACTGTAGTTCTCAATTGGTAGCCAGGTGCTGGAAGTAGTAAGAGAATACGTCTATTTAGGGCAGGTAGTGACAGCTGATCCAGATCACGAGAGGGAAATAACTAGAAGAATAAGAATTGGGTGGAGCGCATATGGCAGGTTATCTCAGATCACGAATGGCAGTTTACCAATATCCTTTAAGAGAAAAGTATACAACAGGTGTATCTTACCAGTACTCACCTATGGGGCAGAAACGTGGAGGCTAACAAAGAGGGTTCACCTTAAGTTAAGGACAACGCAGCAAGCTATGGAAAGAAAAATGATAGGTGTAACGTTAAGAGATCGGAAGTGGGCGGAGTGGGTGAGAGAACAAACGCGAGTTAATAATATCCTTGTTGAAATCAAGAGGAAGAAGTGGGCTTGGACAGGGCATGTAATGCGAAGGCAAGATAACCGCTGGTCCTTAAGGGTAACGAAGTGGATTCCAAGAGAAGGCAAGCGTAGCAGGGGGTGGTCGAAAATTAGGTCGGCGGATGAGATTAAGAAATTTGCGGGAATATGGTGGCCCCGGCTGGCGAAGGACACAGTTAATTGGAGAGACATGGGAGAAGCATTTGCCCTGCGGTGGGAGTAGTCAGGATAATGATGATGATGATGATGATGATGAAATCCACGCACCTTTCCTTTGGAACAACCATGAAAACGAAACGGACCAAATATTTATCTTTTTTGAGCACTCTACATAATATCCTGGAAAACGCTGTGGCTACTGCAAACAAGAATATTGGCAGTGGCTTAGCTCTCGTTAAGCCTGGATATACAAGCGAAAATCTGCAGTTATGCTTTGTTTGACGTCATGGCTGTCGCAGTTCGCGCGCACTGCACTAGGAGCAACACGACAATGGTGTAGGTAAGCGCGTTATATAGCCCTCCTTGCGCATGCATAGTAACTGTGGTAGACACGCGGTTGCAACGAAAGATCGAAGGATTACGAGGAGGCGAGCGCGCGGTAGTAGCGGCGGTGAGGAGGCGGCGCACAGGCGCAGTAGCGTGCGGCTGCGGCGAAAGGTCAGCCGGCGGAGTCGGCGCGGCGGCGGTTGCGGCCACCTGCTCCGCGCGTGACGTCACTCGGTTTCGCGCATGCGCAGCGGTAGCAAATCTTGGCTCCGGCGGCTCACGCGAAGCGCGGCTGTGGTGCGGGTAGTAAAGCTTTTCGCTTCAAAGTTTCTCAGTTTCTGTCTTGAAGAAATATCACTGTTTCAATTTAATAACACCAGTTGGGTCTGTCGCAGTCTGAACTATCAAAACCACAGCAACGTAAACAGTAAGTCATCAGGAAAACATGTAACCGACTGTATAAGCCGTGTCTTACAGCTGCATAAGGTTGGATACTGCTTACCATAGAGATTTTCAGAAACAACAAAAAGTCAAGGAAAACAGCTTGACAACGCCGTACCGAACATTTGATGATCATAAAATGGTGAATGTGAGCAGCAGGAGCAACAGCGAGTACTTCAACGAGGACAGTTGGGATGTGTTTCCCTTTCGCTTTCAAGCGTCACAGTGGCGGCGCAAAATGGCTTTAAATAAGCATTTGTGGTGAAACGTTTAGGGGAATCCACCATTGTGGAGTAGATTTGTAATACGGGAGTAATTACTCATTGACATCCACCCGAGCGCATTCATACGGCTACAAATGAAAAGCTAAACAGCTTATCGCCAGTAGGCTGTTTGAATTATCGCAGGTCCGCCGGGAATTAAATGGCATGTCTGTGATCGCCCATGCCATCATGTGCATCGCCTTGCGGCCGCGCAACACTGTATATGTGTGAGGCTTCTTTTATGGAATTCGAGCAAACAACGCCCCCTCTTTTTTTTTCTTCAGCTACGCAGACCTCTTGCTCTGCTATATCTTCAGTGTCTTCAGCATCTTCTACGTGATTTGGGCCTACGCCAATTTATACGCCGAGTAAGTGAACTTGGAAGCCTCTGAATACACAATCGTAGTTGACTCACAGTAAGCCACCATGTGCTCGCCTTCAATACCACGAGTCTTGCCGGTAGTATTTTTTTTCTTGAATAGCAGAAATGGGTTCCTGAGTGAAACGCAAATCTTGCAGCACGAAGGCACACGTAGCTTGATATGTTACGCTAAATAGTCGCGTGTATTGCACTCTTCACGCGTGTCCTAGTTCTTGCTTGCGTTCCGACTACGCAGGTGCTTTTTTTTTCGTGTTAATTGCCTGTATGCAAAAAGGAATAGCGTTGCCAGCATAATAGCACCCTTTTTTTTCTTATTAAATGCGTTCTTAGTCGATGCGTTCGCTCTTAATGACCACACGTTCTGGTTTTGTTTCACCTTCCCTATAGCACAATGAGTGACCTAAAATTATTTGCTCTTTTTCGTTTTTTGGGGGGAAATTTCTCCTCTTAGGCCAGACAAGGCGCATCATTTATGAAAGAATGAGATATTTCAAACCCCATATAACTCCAGTATTGCCTAATTTATCCTTGCGTTTCGCTTATGTACGCTAAATAAAAGGTGGGCACACACTGAAAGGCCCCACGCCCTACTCTGCTTAGAGTAGGGCGCTCATTAAGCTTATGTGAGCGGCTTTAGAGGTGCAAAATTTTCAGCACGTCGCTCTAAAAGAGTCGGTAGCGACAAAGTAGTCAGGTGCTCCGATTCTTGGCAGGATGGTGCGGATTAAGGTGGTAGTCACTGAAAAGCGCTGTAGGTTACTCATGGTGCCCTCGTTCGCGTTCGGTGCCTACCCAAAAAGATGCAAACCTCGTGCCATTACACCAGTCCATATACACACATTGCCGTATAGCATTCAACCGGTGTCGATTTATAAACGATAGGCGAACCGGGCGTTCCACCTAAGACATCTAGCAATTTTGAAAAGTGTCTTTTCTAGGTTGAAAAAACGCTCTCCTCGCTACAGTATTGCAGGCAAGCTGCGCATCAGAATGCATTCAAAACGTATTTACTTTCCCCTGGGTTGAGTAAAATCAAATAGTTAATTTTTGAACTATTAAACCTGGGATCCTTAGGTCGCCTCCACTATGGATATACGCATCTAACACAAATCTTCGCTTTTTGATACAAGATTGGTTTGGTTTATGGGATTTAACGTCCCAAAGCGACTGAGGATATGATATAGGCCGTAGTAAAGGGCTCCCGAAATTTCGGCCACCAGGGGTTCTTTAACGTGCACTGACATCGCACAGTACACGGGCCTCCAGAATTTCTCCTCCATCGAAGTTCGACCGCCGCGGCCGGGATCGAACCCGCGTCTGTCGGGTCAGCAGCCGAGCACCATAGCCACTGAGCCACCGCGGCGGCTTTTATATTAACAAACAAAAAGCAAATGATAAAGAGAGGCATAGAGAGGCGACGAGTGCCGAGGAGGCATCAGTGCTTTCTCATACTCCCAATGGGGTCGCCGCAGTGACCTCCTTTATTAAACTACGTTTCATGTATTCTTCATAAATAGAGGGGCACATGAACAAAACTTAGTCTTGCAAAAGCACTTTCACAATTAGTCTGCAAAGCCCCGTATTGTTGGCATGTCGCAGGCTTACCTAAACAACCAAATGCTGCTTAAAGTGTCTCACGGCATGGTTACAAACTACACCACTTAAACAAACTGATGGTAACGAAAAAATAATGACGCCAACGAAGTTCCTGAAAAACCACCCCGCTTTCTTGAGGAGATGAAGCGCTACAAATATCACGGGCGCCATGCTGGAAGGCCTCAATTTGGCGAAACTGAGGATCTTCCCAAGCTCTGACAACGCCGTCAGATCAGAAAACTAATGATATCAAAACACAAAATACAACCCTCGGTCCGCCTCCGGTTTCATTGGGTTATCTGGATATACTACGGAGTAATCATCACATGGGCGTCGCCTCATGGGCTGTCGGCAAAGCAAGGGTCGCGTGATTCGACTGCCGGTGCGCGTCTTTCGTTTGTGTGGCGTTTCATTGAAGGCATTATCTGTGCAAGTAATTATAGAAACAATGGTTTAGTTTATTTTTCTTAAGTACTTAGCGCAACTTTATAAGCAACTTTACGCGCAAGATGCGCATTGAGTGCGCGTTAGGATAATGTGTAAGTTATTATTCTTTGTGTCCTATGGCGAGGGAACGCTAAGGTGGCGTCATCAGCTGACTGTCGGTGGCAAACACAGCGGCGAGGTAGACCGTGTAAACGGCGTAACCAAGGGCGTCAATAAACTCGCAGTTCGCGATTTACTATTTACTTCTGCTTGTAACATCTCTGAATGTGCAAAGTTCAATTCCGTGAGAGTGCGAGCATCGTAGAATATACATAGAGTGTACAAAAGGGAGTCAGCCTGAACGACTACGATGCAGCAAGGAGGTGGCGCTGGCGATGGATCCCGCATAGCAACATAACAACGCGTCAGCAAACTGAAAGTAGGTTTATATGTAAGGTTTCATTTATAACATTATGAGATTGTAAGATCTAGGTCACTGTCGTAATAACGATTTGAGCGTGCTAGTTCAGAAGACGTTAATAGACATATGTCCCTTCGAACTTTAACGCAGTACAAGTGGGCCCGCGAAAATTTAAAGTGCTACGTTAGTCCGTGCATCGAATAGAAGCCACGCCTGCACCGTGGGTATTTTTCATAGGCGAATAGTAACCTGGCGGAAAGCAAACCTAGCCCCACACTACCTCCCGCGGAGACGCCTAGGTAGGGACGGATTGCTTCTGTTTGCCATTAAGAGCAGCACAGCTACTTGCTTTCCTGGAGCAGAATCCCTGTTTACCTTGGGAGAGCAGAGACTGGTCGGCGTCTTTTGCAGGATATGAAAAGGAGCTGCAGTGGTGAGAGATTGCGAAACACAATGAATTGGGCCCTGCAGTAAAGGACACAGCAGAAAAACCATGATATTGGTACAAAATTGAGGTTCCAAACATGTTATAAATATCCAGCCCTGCCACATAACCTCCCATTTATACTATACAAAAACACACACATTTTACGATTGGGTAGAAGAGGTTCACGGTCTCTTTTTTTGTGATTGCTATGTTCTGGTAATGCTTTTGTTTTGTTGCACTTTATGTTTTCTTCTTTCTTTCTTTGTGTCCTTGTTCTTCATTTCTACTAATTGATTGTACAATGTTGCTGCACGTTCTTGAAATATTTTCTCACGTATGGTGTTTCACTTGTGTTGTTTACGTGCTATAACTTCTGTGCTCAGAATCTTGTATAAAACCTTTATTTACTTCGCTTCAAAACAGTGTAGCGCAACCAAAGACAAGGACAAAAATGAACAGAAGGAACACCACGAGCGCTAACTTCCAACAAACTTTATTGTTCTCAACCAGCACATTTATATGCCAGAAAAAACACGCAGTCAGTTTTGCATAACATTATCGCATTCCCAAAAAAGCGAGCACTTAATCACTGAGAAAGATGGAAGGCGTGCTAACACCTGTGTGACCTGAGCTATTTGTCTTCTCAGCTTCAATGATTTCTCGTGTTAACCTGTCTCTGCTTCTTGCTATGGCAACACAACTCTTTCAACTGGTTTCATTGGTACGCCAAGTGTCGCAGCGTGAAACGCAGCTGGAACAGGACTGCTGCACTTCTGAAGGAGTCGACATACTGCAACGCACAAAGACAGGGTCACCAAGCTGCCGCTTAAGCGCGTCGAGACCTTCACCAAGGAACAGGTTTGACGGCCACATGTTGCATATGCCGAAGAAGGTGAACGCATGCGCATTGCCATTATAGCCTCGTATGCATGGAGCCCGACGTTGCGGGTCGGGTCGGGGTGCGCCAGATGTCGGGCTGACCAGCTCGACCCCACCGCGTTTACATGAACCGGTTTTCGGTCGGGCAGAGATCGTCGCTACCCCTAGCGTCGAGCAAGCAAACCACACGCATGCTAGAGGAGGAGGAACGCGCGGACGAAAACTTCCCTTTCCCGACTGCTGCTCTTTCCGGTCGGTTGGTTCGCCCGCTCGCGTGCGCGCTCTCTTCGAAGCCGGCAGCGGCTCGGTTTGATTTACAATGGGTGTCTCCGCTGCTGCGTTGAGCTTCATGTTATGTTTGAATCAGCTCTATTTCATGGAGATTTTAGTTTCATGGATGAATGTGCACAACATGGTACTTGCAGTGGCGATGTAACGTCAAAACGTTCGCTTCCGCCGCTTCCGAAGCCTCACGTCAAAATGGTCTCGTTCAAGACTGAGCGACGACTGGTCCGATCCGAACAGCTCCTAAAATCCGCGAATAAATTACCCGGGAGGTCACACAAGGACGACTTTTTCAATATTTATAAGCGTAAACTTTTTCTTCATGTTCTTCCAGCAGGTGCGCAGCTGTTCCCATGTAAAATTATTACCCATACCCCGCATCTCCCGCTCCAATTCTTTATATACGTCTCGATTTCGCTGTCGCTTGTTGTCGAGTGCTTCGCTCAGGTGCGCGCTCCATCTTTCGACAGCAGCGCCATCTTGCGTCTGGCCGATTTCTCCGCCATGTTGGCTTGGGTAGCCACCGTTGCCATACAGGCAGCGAGTACTCACCGCGCTGTTCAGCCTTATCCGAGTGTTGATTTTTTATGATTTTGAACTGCAAAGTGTTGCACTGTATGCACTCAGCAACTGTGAACAAAATGGCCCGTGCTTCGGCGAGCGGCAACGCGGATGTTCCCCTGCAAGTTGTGCCGAAAATCGGCAATGGAGGTGCGCTTCTACGCAAGTGTGCGAAATTCATTTAACGGCTTTCTGGTACCTATAAAGGAGACATTTACCAATGCGAGCACGAAACTTGCAGAGCGCTTCTATGTTGTAGTTATAATTATTAAAGAAAAACCGCTCCGTTTCGGGCTAACAGCAGTGTTGCTGTCAAGCGCTCAAGCGGTCTGCCCTGCGTTGCGCCGGTGACACGAACAGATTGAAACTGCGTTCGACCGCGTCTTTCACTACATTTTCCCTCTGCACTGTCCTAAAAAACGGTACTTTCTGTAGTGCTACATGGAGAAGGCACCGCTGGAGCGCATAAGCGCACAGAATTCTGTAGCGGGCTTTGCATAAATTTCTTGATTACTTCGTACTAACGGCAAAATAACTGGTGAAGCTTGCAAATTTAGGGTGGTCCACTCTCAGCGTGAACATGCGAGTGTGTGGCAGCGCTCTTCGGAGCGCCAGTGCATCCGTCGGCGCCGCGCGTCGAAGTAAAGTGTCGCAGGAACAGAGGAAACGGGATGTGGAGCTTCGCGTCATCTGACATTTCGCTAAACTCGGAAAAGGATGTAGTAGAGAGGCACCTGGCCTTCGAACGCGATGTAATTTATACACTCGAAACTGGTGCACATGTTGTGACAGTTCCTGAGGGGTGTATCTGTTTGGTCCGTCTCGGGTGCGGCCTCTGATTAATGCCGAAAGAGCGAAAAAGTGCGTGCGTGTGGTCGGGTGGGCACTGCGTGCCTGTTGATTGCACATCCCTAATAGGCACATTTTCTTTTTAAACAATCGGCACTTTGCATTATGGCGTCAGTTGAAAATAGTATTTGGTCGAAGCATGAGGTGTCACGATGCAAGGCGGACACGTCAAAGCTGTGGCCTTGAGTTTTTTTAAGTCCTGCTGGTTTATCGGATATTTACTGCAAGCAAACAGCTGTGGCATTTGCGCAATGCACCATGGCTTTCAAGTACTGTCAAATAGCTATGTTTACAGTGCCGCTGTCGCTAATAATCAGTCGCCAGTGTCGGCAGTTATTTATTTGTTCAGAATACCCTAAGGGCCCGGCAGGGTATTACATAGGGAGGACTGATGAAAAACAAACAAGCGTGCACAAGAGAGAGAGAGAGAAATAACATTTATTGACACCCGTCAAAAGGTTGACCCGGATCCGAGTCGCAGCTCGGTCCCAGCCATGTCCTCCCCCTTAACCGTCGACCGGAATCTCCTGGATCTCGGCAGCGGCCAGGGCGAGACGGATGACAGTGCGTTGTTCTTTTTCGTCCTCTTTCAGAAGCAGTGCCTCCCCGGACTCAGCAGTTCTGTAAGGCTCTCCAAAGCTAGGACATGTCCATATCATATGGACCATGTCCGCTATGCCCTCGCAACGCTTGCACCTGGGGCTGAAAATCTCCGGGTGCCACTTACTATAGAGCTGCGGGTTCGGGAAAACTCCAGTTTGAAGCTTGCGCCACACGACCTCTTCACTTTTAGTGAGTTGTCTATTCGGTTTTGGAAATGTCGCTCTGCCTAATTTGTAATGATTTAGAATTTCTTGGTATGTATTAAAAATCTCATTGAACCGTAGAAAAACTTTTACAGAAGAGCTATAACAGAAATGTTTCACGCAACCCGCAGTGCTGCTGCATCATTTCCCCGAATTATTACTTATGTTTTGATTTGGCAAGGGCCACAGACGACACATATCTTAGCGACATCAGCAGTAGGTGCTCGCGTGTAAGGTATGTGTATACCTGAAACAGCCCGCAAACGCACTGCCGCCGTGGCTCTCTGTGTTCTTCACACTGCTCCGCTTCAAGCCGCCTTCGCTTCCTGTAGTTGTTTGAACAGCAGACGACTACGCGGTGGTTTCCTGAAGACCTCGTTTCAGCTTAAATCGCGCATACACCCAAATCGGGCTACTACAGCTAAGCAACCGCATACAATAAACACGGAGAACCGCAGAGAACGCGCGGGACGCACGGGACGCACGGTGTAACGACCAGGTCAAGCAAGAACAGAATGAACGTTTATTGATAGCAGCTGCTCAGTTTTATAGGGGCAGGTCGATGTAGGCACGTGTGTAGGCGACAACGGCAGCGGTCGGTTCGGGATGGGCTGGCACGCACAGCGCATGCGTATCATGTACGATACATCTTCACTTGTTTATTGAATCTTGGGAATGCGTCACGAATTCACTTGGTTGAAGTTGTGATGTAGTAAAGCCTGTTTGGCGGCCTCCTGTTTCTGGTGGACCGCCTCACCGCTGGTGTAGAGTGTCCGTCCGTAGATGGCGCAGCAGCTACTCTTCTTGGACTGGGCCCCTGCTCGTCGACGAGCTCGCACTCACTCTCGGACTCGCCACTTCCGAGTGCGTTGCTCTCGAAGGGTTCCAACGTCGCACTTAGATGCTTGCGGTTGCGGCGAAGCAGCTTGTTATCTTCGGTAAGCACCCGGTATGACCGCGGCGCTACCGGCCCCAGTACTTGCGCTTTGCGAGTCCACTGTTTGTGACGGATCCTAACCACTTCTCCTTTCCGGAGGGCCGGTAGAGATTTTGCGCCGGTGTCGAGCGGCTTGCGTTTGAAGACTGTTGTTTTTGGCTGTTGGCTGAAGTCGGGAAGTCGCGTACGCAGTCTTCTGCCTTGCAGGAGCTCACCCGGCGAACGACCGTCCTCCAACGGAGTCGAACGGTAGGAAAGCAGTCCAAGCCAGAAGTCTTCCCGTGTCTCTTGCGTTTTTTTCAGGATTTTCTTTACGATTTGAACACCCTTCTCGGCAAGTCCATTAGACTGTGGAAATGCAGGGCTCGACGTAATGTGCTTGAACTCGTACCTGGATGCAAAAACAGCAAATTCGTGAGAGGAGAACTGGGGACCGTTGTCGCTGCAAACTTCCACAGGGATCCCGTAACGGGCGAAGATCCCACTCAATTTGTCAATGACAGTGCGGGCTGTTGTGTCGCTTAGTCGTTCAACCTCTGGGAAGTTCGATAGGGCATCATACACGCCCAAGTAGGAACTACCGCCGTGCTGGAAGATGTCGACGCCGACTCTGTACCACGCGTAATGTGGTGTTGGGCGCATCAGAAATGGCTCGCGTTGAAGTTGGTAGGCATATTTCCGGCAGACTGTGCAACCTTTTAACATCGTTTCGATATCGGAGTTGAGTCCGGGCCAGAACACTAGCTGTCGAGCTCTTGCTTTACACTTATACAGGCCCCAATGTCCCTCATGTATTCGTTGAAGCATTTCCGCCCTCATACACTTTGGGATGACTACTTTAGTGCCTTTAAACACAATACCTTAAATCAGGGACAATTCCGCCGCAAATGGTTTCATGCTGCCACTCAGGTTACCGCCGGCTGTTATGTACCGTATAACCGACTGTAGATCCGGATCGTTTGCCGTGGCCTCCACAAGTCGATTAAGTGTTTTTCTGCTCACCATGTCCGTGACCGCTCCAACCGCATGAACTTCTACTTCGTCTTCAGAGGCTGTGATGTCCAGTGGTTTCTTGGGTGACGCCCTTGACAGCATATCGGCCAGCAGCAGCTCTTTCCCTGGTACGAATTGAAGGGAATAATCGTACTTGCACAAGCGCAAGAAAAACCGCTGAAGCCGTGGTGGCATATCGCCGATTCCTTTCGACGCAATTGCTAGGAGGGGGCGGTGGTCCGTCTCGATAACAATTCTTCGGCCGTAAACGAAATAGTGAAATTTTTCACATCCAAAAGTTATTCCCATTGTTTCTTTCTCTATTTGTGAGTACCTTTGCTCAGCCTCACTCATGACGCGTGATGCGTAGGCGACAGGTCGCCAGCTATGTCCGTGTCGCTGCAACAGTGCAGCTCCTAGCCCATTTTTTGATGCATCAGAGCTAATTTTTGTCTCTCTTCCTGGATCAAAAATTGCCAGCACCGGTGCGCTGCTTAGAAGTGCGCAAATAGCTGTCCACTCAGCGGCATGCTTGTCTGTCCACTCGAAGACTTTCTGTTTTGATAAGACCTCGTAACAACTTAGTCTTTTCAGCAAGATGCGGGATATACTTCCCAAAGTAATTGGCCACACCAAGCATTCGCTGAACCGCCGTCTTATCAGCCGGTTGCGGCATTTCAGCAATCGATGCACTGAATGAAAGATTCGGCTTTATCCCGTCTTGGCTGATGAGGTCGCCCAAGAACTCAACCTCGGTGCACGTGAACTTGCATTTGGCTGGATTGAACGTCAAGCCTGCTTGCTTTGCTAGCTCCAGCGCTCTACGAAGGCGCTTGTCGTGTTCTTCCCGGGTAGCACCCCATATCAGGACGTCATCGACATACACGCGCACGCCTGGTGCTCGATCAAAAACTGAGCTCAACGTTTTTTGAAACACTTCAGGCGCTGACGCAATCCCAAACGGCAGTCTCAAAAAACGATAACGCCCAAAAGGTGTCGCAAACGTGCAAATGGTGGATGTGGCCTGATCCAATGGAATCTGATGGAACCCGGAGTTTGCATCTAGGCGCGAGAAGTATTTAGCGCCTGCCAGCTCTGCCTCAATATCGTCACGTTTAGGCATCTGATAGTGCTCCCGTTTCAGGCATTCGTTAATGTTTCTAGGATCCATGCAGACCCGAAGTTTGCCATCCTTTTTCCTGACAATGACCAGCGGACTCACCCATTCTGTTGGTTCATTGACCCTTTCAATGATATGGGCCTCTTCCATGCGCTGCAGCTCCTCTCGCAGTGGTTCTTGCAGTGCCAAGGGGACGCGTCGCGCCGGCTGTATCACTGGTATGGCGTCTTCGCGCAGGACCATCCGGTATGGGCGGGCTACACAGCCGGTACCTTGAAAAAGCGGCGAGAATTCTTGCAGTATTTTGTCAGACTCTGCTGTATCCACTGCGTTGACTGAACGAACTAAGAGTCCCAGCGCCTCCGTTGCATGTTGTCCAAGTATCGCCTGTTTGCTTTTCTTCCCTATGAAGAAGGTGAAGGTGCCGGACTTGTCGTTAATGACCACTGGTAGGGTCGCCACGCCGAAGTGCTTAATTATGTCACCACTGTAAGACCGAAGAACGGAGCTGCTTGGAGTCAAGCATGGCGTAGCTTTGAACTTGCGAAAGACTGATTAAGGCAGCAAGTTTGCCTGGGACCCAGTGTCTACTTTAAAAACAACATTCTGGTTCGACACCTTGGCTTCAACTGTCCAGTCAGCGGTCCTATCAACTGTGCATACCCTCACATTGAGGATGTCGAAGTTGTCCCCGTCGTGAGCGACTGCACTGACTGCAGGCTCTTTCTGGCAGCAGGCCGCGAAATGATTGGCCCCTTTGCACGCAAAACATGTCTTCCCGAACGCCGGACACTTGTTCCGCTCGTGCAATCGGTTGCATCGGCTGCATCTGAATCGTTCACGCCGTCTTACCGACGCCACTTGCCTTTCCATTTGGCCCCAGGTCTCATTTTGGTGAGCAGACACTTCGGCAGCTTTGCAGCTCTGTTCTGCTTTAAGCAGCGTTAGGTCTTTAACTTTGAGCAGTGTCTCCCGTAGCTTCGGATTATTTGTGCCGAACACAATCTGGTCACGGATCATTCCGTCGCTCAGTGTTGAGAAGTTGCAACTCTGGGCTAGCTTTCGCAGGTCGCGTAGAAATTGTTCAAAAGGTTCGACTTCCGCTTGAATCCTTGAGCGAAACACGTACCTCTCGTAGACCTCATTCTGCTGCTCCTGACAGTACGCTTCAAACTTGCTCACAACCGTTGCATAGTCATTCTTGCTTTCTTCCGCCGAAAAAGTGAAGTTATTAAATACCTCAAGAGCGTCATCGCCGGTAACACTTAGCAGCAGCGCAGTCTTAGCAGCTTCCGTCCTTGGCTCCTTGGTCGATGCTGTTGCTTCCAAAAAGAGCTCGAACTTCTGCTTAAACAACGCCCACTTCTTTGCGATGTTCCCGGTCGGAAGTAGCTGGTCGCGCGGCTTGAGTAGCTCCATTTTTCCTGGCTTGTAGGCGACGCCTTTGCGTTTCTTGTTCAAGCCACTGCTTGAGAGGCAGACAGTCGGCCCACTGCTGACACCATGTAACGACCAGGTCAAGCAAGAACAGAACGAACGTTTATTGATAGCAGCTGCTCGGTTTTATAGGGGCAGGTCGATGTAGGCACGTGTGTAGGCGACAACGGCAGCGGTCGGTTCGGGATGGGCTGGCACGCACAGCGCATGCGTATCATGTACGATACACACGGGACGCACGGATACCGCCTTTCCGAACCAGCTAGAGAGGAGGAAAGCAACATGGCGGTGTTCGGCGCACATCTGGAAAAAATATCTCCGAGTTCCTGATCAGCGCCAGCCAGACCAGAGAGGAGGAAAGAGAGGAGGCAGGAGAGGAGGCGCTAGAGTCAACCCACCCCCTGCAGTCGGGCTCGCCCAGCTCGACTCGACGGTCCCTTTCCTCGACCCCTAGCGTATACATGAGCCCGACAACCGGTTCTCGGCCCGACAGCCCCCTTAACCCGACTTTTGTCGGGCTCATGTAAACGCCCAGTATGTCTCTATTCACTTCATCGCAAGCAGATGGAAGTGGTGCTGACGCACGCGTCGCCTCTCTCTGATAAAAGAGGCTTCTCCCATTTTGCGCGCTAATCTATAGAATTTTCATCTCACCCAGTCATGGTTCAGTGTTTTTTTATTTTTGTCAATAAAAGAGCGGCAATGGCCTGGTAGATTTTCAAACGAATCTGATGCGCTTCCTGACGATCTTGTATGTTCCCCAGCAGTTTTTTTTTTACGCTGCGTCCAGTCTGACCGGCGTACGCCTTGCTACATGTAATGGGGATCTCATAGACCCTTACGTAGGGCTTTGTGTGCTTCCGGCCTTGGAAATAAGCAGAGAAGTGCCTTCCGATATACGACTGCAGCGGTGTTAGCAGTGCATCATACGTTCCCCCAACTCGTCCTCCACCCATCTTCTTATCCTGCGGCGCTGAGAGGAGTGTTTCCCATACAATGCAGATAGAGGGACGTGCATACCGCATTTAAATTGTGAAATATATGGTGCGTGGGCTCAGTCTTGATATAGGTAGTAAACTGGCGGTGTAAATCAAGGAGGAGAAATAGGATAAACTTGAATTACTTCTTTTGCCCCATGGTTAACACAATCATTTCGAGTCTGCTTGTAAAAAAAATGCTTAGATATTCCACCTGTATTAGAGATAACCTCATCGGACACTAGTGAAAGCGAATAACCCTTAAATTTTATTATTTGTGCAGTCGCAGAGGGATTAGCAACTGTGGAGAGCAAGCTCTCTGTTCATTAAATTCCTCCCTTAATGCAGTGAGCAACCGGCAGCTGCTTCAGCGCCGAGCGTTACATCCAGCGGGAGTGTCCATTTGTAGCATGCGACTTGCACTTCCCTCCAGATGCACTGCTTCGCCCCATCTCCCCACTCCTTCCTTGTGCATGACTGCTGTTGCATGGCTCTGCTTCCGACATTGCTGTTGGCCAGCAGAATGTGTGATCGGTCATCATGTCATGTTAGGCACATTTTCATTGTTTGTAATCAATAAGGCAGGGGTTAGAGACGAGAAAGAGGGTGTCGTTCCATGGCTCCATGTCAGTCAAGGGAGAGCCTTGGTTGACAAGGTGGTCGCATATTAGATGCTGATGCGGTTCACTGTTTCACATATTAGCATATTAGCATATCAACATATTAGATGCTGATGCGGTTCACAAATTGTCATTAGAGGTTTTTAATAACCAATCACGTCGAAATAATTTGGTTCTTTTCGGCTTACTCTACTCTGCAGAAGTGGGCTGGGTGGAATCTGAAGATAAGGAGCGATCATTTTTCCAGTCAAGCCTGGTGAACTTATTAGCGCAAGCAGTATCGAGCGTGTACATCAATTAGGATAATGCAAGCCTAATAAAAACCGTCCGATTGTGGTCAGATTCTGCAGTTACAAAGATAAGGAACGAGTGCTTTCACACGCCCCTACATTGAAGCAAACCGCTGATGCTATTCGTGAGGATTTCACTTTTGCAGTGAGACAAGCCTTTCAAGACTTGTGCAGTACGCCCGTTCTTTGTAAAAATCTTTTAAACTATGGCATAATAAAGTGTTGATGCATGAGAAATCCTTTTACTATGACACAGAGAAAGACCGAGTTGTCGAGATTAACAGACAGCAAGAAACAAGACATGCGACTCGATGGAGTAAATCTATGGAAGGGCGGCATAATAGTTCACTAAGTGCATCGCAGGCCTTGACAATACTCGTTGTAAACTGCCGAAGTATGAAAAACAAAACAGATGACTTTGCGCCTGCCGTAAATCCACTTGTTGTAATCGGCACAGAATCTTGACTTCACGATTCTATTCTAAGCAGTGAAGTCCTCCCTGCTGGTATTGAAATATATCGTCGCGACAGGAATACCCAAGCTGGGGGCGTGTTCATTCTACTTGATGCTGCCCTGCGATCTTCCGTGTTATCATCACCTTCGTAATTCGGAGAGTCAGTTTGGTGCAATCTGCATCTAGATAATGGTCGCCTTTTAGCTGTTGGCTTGTTTTACCGTTCACCAGCATGTGCTAATCCTGACGTGTTTAAGCACCTGTCGAATTTCACATCTTCATTTAAACAAGATTTTGTCACAGGGGGCGATTTTAATATGTCAACTATCCAATGGGACAACAATAAATGCATTTTGACTGATTCCAGTGCCTTATCGGCCGGGTTTTATGAGTTCGTATCATCTAATGACCTGTATCAATTTGTTACGGAACCAACTAGACAGGGAAGTAGCGGGGCTTCTATCCAGGACTTAATTTTTAAGGCAGAAGCCTTTAATGCCTCATCGTTGTAAGCAGGAGTTGTCGACAGAAATATCACGCTTTTCAATTGGTCGAAATGGTCGTGACGTCACAGGGCGCGAATTTCAAACAAAGCAATTGTACTTTGGCTAGTAACCATGCAACCAATTAACGGGATGGTATAATGGTGCTCCAAGTAAGTGGGACTGAGTTTGTTAATTAGTTAATTAACCAATTAGCCTAATTAACATTTCTAGTCAGACCAGAAAGATAAATACAACCGAGTAGGAAATTGGTCGAGTTGGGGAACGAACCCCGGTCTCCGGAGTGCGAGACGAGCACGCTACCACTCCGCCATGCCACCTCGATGGTTTTGAATGAACAAAGGCGTGTCTTGTGAATACGGAGTCTTCGTTCACTCCCATCTTACTCCCTTCCCCTACGGCGAGGCTCCTCAGGTGTCCACCGAGATATGAGAGACAGATACATTTCCTTTCCTCAAAAACCAATTTACCGACGAGCAAGGCGTAGAGCCGAACGGGCGATGGCATTCTGTGGACTCCCTGACGGCGTTGCAAAACGCTGTCGCGTTCCACACTCAGAGGCAAAGCTTAACATCTTAACCACACATCAGTGACACAAGCAGCAACACCGCGCTTATGGCTTTCGGCTCACCGCACTTTAGGTCAACAAAGTGTTTTCCTAAATTTTTTTTATAACAGACCATCCATCATTGGAGACGTTGTAATGATTCCCGGTATAAGCGACCATGACTGCGTTGTTGCACAACTCGCGCCTGTTATTCCCAGAATAGCATATGCCGGGTCGAAAACAGTTTACTTCTATGAAAAGGGTGATTATGTTTCCATCTGCACTAGGCTCCAATCATTCTTACCAGAATTTGATGCGGCCAGCCGAATTTTAGATTACAATGGGCTATGGATAATGTTTAAGGGAGTAATGTTCAAAAATAAATTTGAAAACCTAACTAACCAGTGCATTCCAAGCAAATGCATAACTCGTAAAAGACGAGCGGATAATGCTTGGGTAACTCGTGAGACCCGATTACTTATCAAGAAATGACACCGCCTCCTAAACAGGTACAAAAGAAATAAACATCCTACCGTCTGTGAGTCCCTAAACCGTCTTGGCAAAGAAATAAAGATTAAGAACAGGATAGCAAAGCTTAACTACTTTAACGAATTGGGCGCCAAGCTGCAAACTAATTCTAAGGAAATGTGGAAATTTTTAAAATCTCATGAAAAAGAGCCCATAGGAATTCCGAACTTGGTAGACAGTCGTGGTGCCGTGGTAGATGAAAATTATCAGACGGCCTGTTCATTTAATAGTTACTTCCAGTCTGTTTTCCCTGTGCCCTACTCAGGCGAGCTTCCCTCAGTGTCAGTGGCACTAACCACACGCATGCATGATCTGGTTATTACGCACAATGGCGTCGCAAAACTGCTTCAAGATATTAAACCTCGCTCTGCCGGTGGGCCTGATGGAATTTCTTCCTATGTCCTGCGGGCATGCTCCGATATGTTTGCCCATTATTTCATTATTTGGTTATTTTCTTTAATAAATCACTAAGGACCAGCATTGTTCCTGATGAGTGGAAACTAACTAACGTAGTCCCGACTCACAAAGGTGGCTCAAGAAATAGTGTCGCGAATTACAGGCCTATCTCGATCACGTGTATTTGTTGCAAAATAATGGAGCACACAATCTACAGTTCACTGATTAAGCACCTCGAATATAATAAATTCTTTACAGACTGCCAACATGGTTTTAGGGCTGGCCGTCCATGCACAACACAGTTAGTTGAATTTAGCCATGACCTTTTCTCAGCCTTCGACTGCCTCGAGCAGACAGAGTGCGTTTTCCTAAATTTCAAAAAACGCATTTGATACAGTTCCTCACTTCCTGTTGCTCCATAAACTTTCCTTTCTTTGTGTAACAAACGATGTATATCAATGGATTAAAAATAATCTTGAAGGGCGCAAGCAACGCGTCTTGGTCAACGGTTTTTTTTTTTTTTCAGATATGGCGACAGTAACTTCGGGAGTCGCGCAGGGGTCTGTGTTAGGGCCATTGCTGTTCTTAATTTATGTCAGTGACATAGTAGAAAATCTTAATTGCCGGGTGCGGTCGTACGCCGATGAATGCGTTTTGTATTACTCAGTTAAAGCGCCATGTGACATAGATTACCTTCAACAAAACCTAGACCGCATTCAACAATGGTGCAAAAAATGGAGCATGTCTTTGAATGGGGCTAAATGCTAGTGTGTTTCCTCTACGCGCAGGCGCACTCCAATTCACTCGGAGCATGTTTTAAATGAGCAGCTTTTATCTAAAGTGTCGGACTATAAATATCTTGGTATTCACTTTTCGGCTGACCTTACCTGGAGAAAATAGGTTGATTACACAGGAACAAAGGCGTCGAGAATGTTAATTCTTTTAAAAAGAAATTTTAGGGATGCTCCTCAAGAGGTTAAGGAGCTTTTATATTTTACTAACATCAGATCAATCATGAACTATGATCAATCATGAAGTGGTCTGGCCCTGGCCTAGTCTGTGTATGGCCGGGGGAGGCTGTTTTGGCAGGCCGAAAACTTCTTTTAGCGCTCGTGGTGTTCGTCTCTCGTCTCTTGTGTCCTTAGCGCTCGTGGTGTTCGTCTCTCGTCTCTTGTGTCCTCGTCTTTTGCTGCGCTACAGTGTATTGGAACAATGTACCAACAAACCCAAAATAGCGCTCGTGGTGTTCGTCTCTCGTCTCTTGTGTCCTCGTCTTTTGCTGCGCTACAGTGTATTGGAACAATGTACCAACAAACCCAAAATAGCGCTCGTGGTGTTCGTCTCTCGTCTGTTGTGTCCTCGTCTTTTGCTGCGCTACAGTGTATTGGAACAATGTACCAACAAACCCAAAATAGCGCTCGTGGTGTTCGTCTCTCGTCTCTTGTGTCCTCGTCTTTTGCTGCGCTACAGTGTATTGGAACAATGTACCAACAAACCCAAAATAGCGCTCGTGGTGTTCGTCTCTCGTCTCTTGTGTCCTCGTCTTTTGCTGCGCTACAGTGTATTGGAACAATGTACCAACAAGCCCAAAAAGCCACGCTATGCCTGTGCTGTATGGGACCCTCAAGCCGGAACCCACTGTGCTATTCTGGAGCGAGTTCAGAATCGTCCAGAAGAGCAAGGTTCTGGGCTAGTTGGCAATGCATTTAAAGGAAGAAACAGCGCGACGAAACACGGACACACGAAGAAACGGCACACACACGAGCGCTGACTCACAACTGAAAGTTTATTCTGGTGGAAAGACCCTTAAATATAAAACATGAGGGGCTGGGTAACAGGGCTGCTCCCGCGATAACCGGCAGTCAGTTTGGTCGCGTCACAAGATGACACAAAAACACAACATGGAACAAAATAAAGTTATAAGCGATAAAAAGACGGTGTAAAGGGCCGCGTAACGGTGGTCAGGTAGGTAACATTAACAAAAACTATGAAAAAGTACCCAAAAGGGCGGGGAAAGGTAAAAACTATGAAGGACACAGATGAAATTTATACAGGTGAAAACAAAAATATAAACAATGTAAAAACGTGAAGAAGGTAAAAGTTTAAAAAAACGTACTCAAAAGGGGAAGTGGATCTAAAAGCAAGATAAAAGCCGTAGCAACGAGGATTCCGTGATTTCTTCAGCTGTGTGTGGCGCACCAGAAACCTTAGGCGTTAGTCAACGCACCCAGAAAATGTAGCTCTTTTTTTGATAAGGAGAGGGATGGAGTACTGACGCAGTCTTGACCGGCATAATGGATTTGGAGGGCTTCAACGATTTCCCTTGTCAGCCTACCTCGTCCTCGCCCAATAGTGGTGCAACGATTAAAATCAGGGGTGCTGATTCTTTCAGGGGTGTTTTCTCCGATCTTGCACTTCTTACAGTGCTTAGACAGGTGCCCAGAAATGGGTATACTTTTAACATTGTTTTGATGTTCTTGGAGTCTGATATTGACACACCTTCCCATTTGACCAATGTACCTCTTCCCACATGACACTGGCACAGAGTAAATTATTCCTGAATCACAGGGGACATATTGTTCAGAGTGTGACACTCTGCACCCTCGGGGTTCCTGTGGGTTATTCACTTTGGAACAGAGGGCGGAAAGCTTGTTGGGGGCCGTGAAGACGAGATCCACACCGGCGCGCTGTGCGACTTTTTTTAGATGATGACTGAGTTTGTGGAGGTAGGGCATTACCACAACATTTCTGCGCTTATTGTTTCAAGTATCAGGTTCGATGTGCTGCCAGGACTTCTTGATCATGGAGCCAACTACGGAGACTAGCAGGTGTAAAGGGTAGCCTGCTGCTATAAGGCGATCGGTCTGGTTATTGAAGCTGTCCAGGAAGAAATGCTCACATGATTTTTGCAGCGCGTTTTGGAAGCCCAGTTTTACTATGACAAGTTTTGTGACAAGTTTTGTGAGGGCTGACGCGAACGGCAGGAGTGCCTTCTTGCCTCTAGGTTGGTAAGACCAGCAGGTGTGGTTATCAGAAAATCGGAGGCTTAGGTCAAGAAATCTGATTGACAGCTCGTTGGGTGTTTCATGCGTCAAAGGGAGAGGTATGCTTCTTTCAAGTAAGGAAAGGGCCTGCGATACTGCTGAGGTAAAAGATTCGTGGCTGCAATTTAAAAGAACGAGGTAGTCGTCGACGTAGCTAAGCACTGTTAGAAGTGCAAAATCGGAGAAAACACCCCTGAAAGAATCTGCACCCCTGACTTTAATCGTTGACCACTATTGGACGAGGAAGAGATAGGTTGACAAGGGAAATCGTTGAAGCCCTCCAAATCCATTATGCCGGTCAAGACTGCGTCAGTACTCCATCCCTCTCCTTGTCAAAAAAAGAGCTAGATTTTCTAGGTGCGTTGACTAACGCATAAGGTTTCTGGTGCACCACACACAGCTGATTAATTCACGGAATCCTCGTTGCTACCGCTTTTATCTTGCTTTTGGTTCCACACCCCTTTTTGGGCACGTTTTTTTTTAACTTTTACCTTCTTCACGTTTTTACATTGTTTATATTTTTGTTTTCACCTCTATAATTTTCATCTGTCCTTCATATGTTTTACCTTTCCCCGTCCTTTTATGTGCTTTTTCATAGTTTTTGTTAATGTTGCCAACCTAACCCCTGTTACGCGGCCCTTTACACCGTCTTTTTATCGCTTATAACTTTCTTTTGTTCCCTGTTGTGTTTTTGTGTCATCTTGTGACGCGACCACACTGACTGCCGGTTATCGCGGGAGCAGCCCTGTTACCCAGCCCCTCATGTTTTATATTTAAGGGTCTTTCCACGAGAATAAACTTTCAATTGTGAGTCTGCGCTCGTGTGTGTGTCGTTTCTTCGTGTGTCCGTGTTTCGTCGCGCTGTTTGTTCCTTCAGAATCGTGCAGCGCGGTTTGTTACTAACAGCTATAGTTTCGATGTTCGTAGTATCAGCATTATGCAGGATTTGGAGTCCCTTAAGGAGCGCCGACTACAGATTAAACTAGAATTTCTCTACCGCATTTATTTTAATAAAACTGGCATAAACCCTAAAACATATTTGCTGCCACCCTATTTTACATCGAAACGGTGCGATTATGAATGGAAAATACGCGAGATAAAATGTCGTACTGATGCTTTCAAGCACTCTTTCTTTCCGCATACCATCAATAAATGGAACAAGAAGCCTCATGCTGTGGTTGAATGTCGGTCTGAGAATGCTTTTCGTACGCTGTTGTCGAGCCTGAGGCGTGCGTGAATGCTCGCTTATACTTTATCGCCTTTTCTCTGTTTTGCATTGGTACCCCCGGTAAACCTGACATGTGTGCACACAGTTGATGCCACTACTTTCTTTCTATTTTCTTCTTCGTTACCGTGTATCAATTACTGGGTAGCCGATGTTGTTTGTTTGACATGTATGTATTATGTATACCAACTGCAATTATGCTGTCACGGCGCTGCAGAAAATTCAAATAAATAAATAAATAAAGGATAGCGGTCTGTCCCTGTTGCAAGAGGACAAAGAAAGGAACTTCGTTGGCACGCTGAGCAAACTGATAACAAAAGAATCATGAAAGCAAGAAAGATGTAAAAAAGGTTAATTCAATAAAAATGGCTGTGGCTTAGCTTGGTTAAGCCCGGTAATTGCGAAGGCAATATCCGTAGCTACGCCATGGTTCAGCTGGTGGTGTAGCTGGTGGTGGTGCTTGTGGTTATACTTGTGGTGATGCATCGGTTATCCTATCCAATCCAATCCAATCCCATCGAATAGCGCGCCGCGCGCGGCGGGCGCAGGAGTTAGGCAGCAGCTACCAAGCGCGGCCTCGCCTCGCGACGGCACAAGTTGTAGCCCTGGGGCGCGATTACGAGTCGCTCAAAATCGTCTCAATCGGAAAGTGTCTCAAAAAGTGTCTCATTTGCCCCGTTCCTATTTGTCGGTCGTGACCAGCGGCCATATTGTTTTTTTGCGTCACCGGCCGACGTCATAAAACGGGCAGAAGTGTTGAAGTTGCTTACCTAATTATGCAAGCCGATTGAGACGATTTTTCGGGATTGGAACGAGTGGTCTCAAACCGCTTGAGACAGAAAATGGCGGTTGTTTACAAGGCCGGTGGCCGCGCGAGCAGCGGTGTAAGAGGGTGCATGAAGACGGTTTTGACGTGCCGGACGAGTTGTTTCAACGTTTTGACATAGGAAGGAGCACAATGGCTGTGCGACGAACTCGCCGTTGAACTTGGAGGTGTGCGGGTGAGTGCGCGGTCAGTGGAGCGGCAAGTGCCTGAGCGTGCCTTCGCCGCCGGTGGGTTTCAAGACACCGTAGGAAATGAACTAAACGTCGGCGTAGCCCAACCGACTGTGCAAGTGTTTGCGGTGAGTTGCGGAGACCACTGTCGAAGTTAAGTCGCAGAAGGTGCGCGCTTTCCGGCGAGACCCCTCAAGACAAGGCGGCGGCGAAGGTGGACTTCGTTTGCATAAACTTTCGCCACCGCAGTATCCCCGGCGGCGTCATCCGAGCATCATCCGAACGGAACGTCAAAAACACCAACACGAATGCCAAGTGCTTAACCCGAAGCGGGCGGCATGAGTTGGTTACGAGGCGGCATGAGTGATTGTTGGCGCAGTGACCGGGCGTGCCGGCTATTCCCGCAGTGACATTGCAAGCTCCCAGCAGCTGCACCAGTCTGCTTCCGTATGTCGGCAGTTGCTGCAGTGTGATTATTCATGGTCGCCTTGTATTTTCTAAACAAAAATAAATAGAATCACGCATCGCCTTTGGAGCACATTTGCCAACGATAGCAGGCTAGGTGAGTTCACACTGGCGAGTCGCGGAGGTCGCGCGACAGGCTTAAATCGATTTGTTACGCTCCCTCCCCGCTTTACATGTGCTTCGCGAACCGTAACTAATTGACCGAAATCGGTCGCCTAGAATACTAGCGCGACGTTTGCAACTTGCCAGTGTGAACTTGCCTTAAAGCTGCGTTCGCCGGTTTTCGAGCCAAGCGCTCCTTGCAAATTGATCTCGGCAGCCCCGTAGCAATCACTGCCTTTAAATAGATTTTTCCGCGCACTTAAGACGTCCGCACAGTACCTTGATTCTATGTAGTGTGTAAAAAAAAAGGACAGCCGTCAATCAGCTGATTTTTTTTCTGGCTGCCATGTTTACGATGGCTGAGTATGTGCGTGGAGAGATAAGGCTGAATCCATGGCTGAATCCTTTGAATCAGGCGACAGCTCACGCCACCTAGCCGACGCTACCAACGCTTTTCCAGCGTCAGCGCACCATCGCGGCAGCAAAAGTGAGTGAAGAGCAAACTTAATTGCAAAATTGAGGACGCTTCTTCTTTTGCTTCATGTCGTTGAGTTTGAAACATAGTTTGTTAGCGAAATAAAACATTCTTCAAATTATTAACGGCGTGTTTACAGCAAAACTTTAGCATACGGTCCCTTATTGCGCAACTAAATGCTTCCTGGGTGGAACCCTACTATTAGACTCCACAACCTCGCTGCTAATTGGTTGATTCCGCGGTCGACGACTAGCGGTGTCGTCATTTTGACGTCAGAGTCTCAAAATTGCGACAAAAACTCGTAATCGCGCCCCTGCTCTTGCAGCTGTGACGTCACACCGCTAGGCGCGGCGCGCGCGGCGGGTAACAGAGTAGGCTCAGTCGATGTCCGGATGCCGCAAATGCTGCCAACAACTGAAGGACGAGGCGAAGCCCTCGAAGAAGCGCTTTTGTATCGCCGTTCCAGGGGATCGCGCCGCCGCACGAACAGGCGAATTTGTTGCCTTCCTCGTCCCGTGATCATGTGCGATGATTGGGTGTGCACGTCTTACCCAGGCTTTCTTTGATGCTTCTGATGTACTGAGCTGCTCAGCTTGTGCCGGAAACACCTGCGCGGTAACAGAGTAGGCTCAGTCGATGTCCGGATGCCGCAAATGCTGCCAACAACTGAAGGACGAGGCGAAGCCCTCGAAGAAGCGCTTTTGTATCGCCGTTCCAGGGGATCGCGCCGCCGCACGAACAGGCGAATTTGTTGCCTTCCTCGTCCCGTGATCATGTGCGATGATTGGGTGTGCACGTCTTACCCAGGCTATCTTTGATGCTTCTGATGTACTGAGCTGCTCAGCTTGTGCCGGAAACACCTGCGCGGTAACAGAGTAGGCTCAGTCGATGTCCGGATGCCGCAAATGCTGCCAACAACTGAAGGACGAGGCGAAGCCCTCGAAGAAGCGCTTTTGTATCGCCGTTCCAGGGGATCGCGCCGCCGCACGAACAGGCGAATTTGTTGCCTTCCTCGTCCCGTGATCATGTGCGATGATTGGGTGTGCACGTCTTACCCAGGCTTTCTTTGATGCTTCTGATGTACTGAGCTGCTCAGCTTGTGCCGGAAACACCTGCGCGGTAACAGAGTAGGCTCAGTCGATGTCCGGATGCCGCAAATGCTGCCAACAACTGAAGGGCGAGGCGAAGCCCTCGAAGAAGCGCTTTTGTATCGCCGTTCCAGGGGATCGCGCCGCCGCACGAACAGGCGAATTTGTTGCCTTCCCCGTCCCGTGATCATGTGCGATGATTGGGTGTGCACGTCTTACCCAGGCTTTCTTTGATGCTTCTGATGTACTGAGCTGCTCAGCTTGTGCCGGAAACACCTGCGCGGTAACAGAGTAGGCTCAGTCGATGTCCGGATGCCGCAAATGCTGCCAACAACTGAAGGGCGAGGCGAAGCCCTCGAAGAAGCGCTTTTGTATCGCCGTTCCAGGGGATCGCGCCGCCGCACGAACAGGCGAATTTGTTGCCTTCCTCGTCCCGTGATCATGTGCGATGATTGGATGTGCACGTCTTACCCAGGCTTTCTTTGATGCTTCTGATGTACTGAGCTGCTCAGCTTGTGCCGGAAACACCTGCGCGGTAACAGAGTAGGCTCAGTCGATGTCCGGATGCCGCAAATGCTGCCAACAACTGAAGGACGAGGCGAAGCCCTCGAAGAAGCGCTTTTGTATCGCCGTTCCAGGGGATCGCGCCGCCGCACGAACAGGCGAATTTGTTGCCTTCCTCGTCCCGTGATCATGTGCGATGATTGGGTGTGCACGTCTTACCCAGGCTTTCTTTGATGCTTCTGTTGTACTGAGCTGCTCAGCTTGTGCCGGAAACACCTGCGCGGTAACAGAGTAGGCTCAGTCGATGTCCGGATGCCGCAAATGCTGCCAACAACTGAAGGGCGAGGCGAAGCCCTCGAAGAAGCGCTTTTGTATCGCCGTTCCAGGGGATCGCGCCGCCGCACGAACAGGCGAATTTGTTGCCTTCCTCGTCCCGTGATCATGTGCGATGATTGGGTGTGCACGTCTTACCCAGGCTTTCTTTGATGCTTCTGATGTACTGAGCTGCTCAGCTTGTGCCGGAAACACCTGCGCGGTAACAGAGTAGGCTCAGTCGATGTCCGGATGCCGCAAATGCTGCCAACAACTGAAGGGCGAGGCGAAGCCCTCGAAGAAGCGCTTTTGTATCGCCGTTCCAGGGGATCGCGCCGCCGCACGAACAGGCGAATTTGTTGCCTTCCCCGTCCCGTGATCATGTGCGATGATTGGGTGTGCACGTCTTACCCAGGCTTTCTTTGATGCTTCTGATGTACTGAGCTGCTCAGCTTGTGCCGGAAACACCTGCGCTGTAACAGAGTAGGCTCAGTCGATGTCCGGATGCCGCAAATGCTGCCAACAACTGAAGGACGAGGCGAAGCCCTCGAAGAAGCGCTTTTGTATCGCCGTTCCAGGGGATCGCGCCGCCGCACGAACAGGCAAATTTGTTGCCTTCCTCGTCCCGTGATCATGTGCGATGATTGGGTGTGCACGTCTTACCCAGGCTTTCTTTGATGCTTCTGATGTACTGAGCTGCTCAGCTTGTGCCGGAAACACCTGCGCGGTAAGAGAGTAGGCTCAGTCGATGTCCGGATGTCGCAAATGCTGCCAACAACTGAAGGGTGAGGCGAAGCCCTCGAAGAAGCGCTTTTGTATCGCCGTTCCAGGGAATCGCGCCGCCGCACGAACAGGCGAATTTGTTGCCTTCCTCGTCCCGTGATCATGTGCGATGATTGGGTGTGCACGTCTTACCCAGGCTTTCTTTGATGCTTCTGATGTACTGAGCTGCTCAGCTTGTGCCGGAAACACCTGCGCGGTAACAGAGTAGGCTCAGTCGATGTCCGGATGCCGCAAATGCTGCCAACAACTGAAGGACGAGGCGAAGCCCTCGAAGAAGCGCTTTTGTATCGCCGTTCCAGGGGATCGCGCCGCCGCACGAACAGGCGAATTTGTTGCCTTCCTCGTCCCGTGATCATGTGCGATGATTGGGTGTGCACGTCTTACCCAGGCTTTCTTGGATGCTTCTGATGTACTGAGCTGCTCAGCTTGTGCCGGAAACACCTGCGCGGTAACAGAGTAGGCTCAGTCGATGTCCGGATGCCGCAAATGCTGCCAACAACTGAAGGGCGAGGCGAAGCCCTCGAAGATGCGCTTTTGTATCGCCGTTCCAGGGGATCGCGCTGCCGCACGAACAGGCGAATTTGTTGCCTTCCTCGTCCCGTGATCATGTGCGATGATTGGGTGTGCACGTCTTACCCAGGCTTTCTTTGATGCTTCTGATGTACTGAGCTGCTCAGCTTGTGCCGGAAACACCTGCGCGGTAACAGAGTAGGCTCAGTCGATGTCCGGATGCCGCAAATGCTGCCAACAACTGAAGGACGAGGCGAAGCCCTCGAAGAAGCGCTTTTGTGTCGCCGTTCCAGGGGATCGCGCCGCCGCACGAACAGGCAAATTTGTTGCCTTCCTCGTCCCGTGATCATGTGCGATGATTGGGTGTGCACGTCTTACCCAGGCTTTCTTGGATGCTTCTGATGTACTGAGCTGCTCAGCTTGTGCCGGAAACACCTGCGCGGTAACAGAGTAGGCTCAGTCGATGTCCGGATGCCGCAAATGCTGCCAACAACTGAAGGGCGAGGCGAAGCCCTCGAAGAAGCGCTTTTGTATCGCCGTTCCAGGGGATCGCGCCGCCGCACGAACAGGCAAATTTGTTGCCTTCCTCGTCCCGTGATCATGTGCGATGATTGGGTGTGCACGTCTTACCCAGGCTTTCTTTGATGCTTCTGATGTACTGAGCTGCTCACCTTGTGCCGGAAACACCTGCGCGGTAACAGAGTAGCCTCAGTCGATGTCCGGATGCCGCAAATGCTGCCAACAACTGAAGGGCGAGGCGAAGCCCTCGAAGAAGCGCTTTTGTATCGCCGTTCCAGGGGATCGCGCCGCTGCACGAACAGGCGAATTTGTTGCCTTCCTCGTCCCGTGATCATGTGCGATGATTGGGTGTGCACGTCTTACCCAGGCTTTCTTTGATGCTTCTGATGTACTGAGCTGCTCATCTTGTGCCGGAAACACCGTCGCGGTAACAGAGTAGGCTCAGTCGATGTCCGGATGCCGCAAATGCTGCCAACAACTCACAGTACACGAAGAGAGTGACTGAAATATCTACAAATTCAGTGGTTTGATATGAATGGTTAGATAACTGCTGGTACTAACCAGCTCGTTAGTCAAGAGTATAAGCTGTGCTCTAATGCAGTGCATGGCTTAAAATAGCACACCGAAGAAAGCGCGCTGATAACTCGGGACATCTGCTTATAACAATGCTTGCATTCTAAGATGAAATATCACGTATGTAGCGGTCAATTCGTCTATTCTCCTGCTCAGGTACGAAGTGACAGCTCTTTTGTATCGGGCCGGTGTAGTTGAAACTACTGCTGGAAGGTGCCTCCCCCCTAAGGACAGTTTTGTAAATCTGATGTCGGCGTTGTGACCGAATAATCACGCGCATTACTCTGTCAGGTGGCTCCCAGACAGCAACATAGGAGGCAGGTGGGCCACGTAGGTCCCCTCACTTTGCGGCCTAATCACAGCCTGCTCACCGGGTAGTGAGCAAACTACCCACCATGGCAGGTGGAAGTTAAATAATGACTGGTCGCTCGGGAAGAGCAACCTGGGCTACACAAGGCCCACCGCTGGAAGAGACTGCCGTCGCAGGGCAGTGGCGCATCGCTTAACCGCGGCACCAATGCGCCAGGAGGGGTATGAGGACTCTCAGGGATCTATGAATGCTAAGCAGAGAATGACCTGCATATCTAGCAACTAACCCAAAACGCTCTCGCGCCGAACCCCTCCAATTCTTGCCGTACCCTCCGAGTGCCCATCCAATTCTTGTTCTTCTCGTTTTCTTGCCACCATCTTTTGAACGCTGCAGCAAAGGCGCTGCCAGTCCATCTTGTTTAGGAAACTGTAATTACGAAAGATCACTGCGCCTCCAGTAATGCTTCTTAAGACCCTGCTTCGTGACAGAGGGCACAAAGTCTTATTATTAACCAAACATCTAACACAGGCATCATAAACAAATGTGTTCCACACGGTCCTATTGCATGCCCTCTATTGTTTCTACTCTATATTAACGGCTTGCCTTCCTGTTCTAGCCATTGCCATGGCATCTTATCATAGCACGACGACGTTAACCAGCTGATATTAAACTTACTAAATGACCTTAATTCTCTTGAGCATTGATGCTATATTAACTCGCTGGCTGTGGATATTACTAATACTTGTTTTCTCATTTTCCGTCCCTCTCAGAAGCCATTTCCTGTCACACTACCACTAAACTTCAAATCCACTGTCATCTGGTCGCAAGGCCGAGTTTCATTTCTGGGTGCTGTTATTGAACCTCGCAAAAAATTCTAAGACATAAAGCAGGACAGCGCTTGTCCTGTGTTTTCTTCTACTTTGTCTGCGTCGTTTGCGCTGTTGGCATTCAATAAAGCAGAAACGTGCAAGACATTTTCGTATGTATAACACGCTCTGATCAGAGGTCGAAATATCCCTATCCATACATTGTTATCCCTTTGCTAATTTTTCAGCCGGCCGCAGTGGCTGAATTTCGATGAAGGCGAAATTCTAGAGGCCCGTGTGCTGTGCGATGTCAGTGCACGTTAAAGACCCCCAGGTGGTCGAAATTTCCGGAGCCCTCCACTACGGCGTCCCTCATAGCCTGAGTCACTCTGGGACGTTAAACCCCCATAAGCCAAACCAAACCAAACCACTTTTTCGTCCATAGGCGCCTAAACAATGGGGTCTCATTCGGGGGTAACGCTTATCGTATTCAACTCTAGGCCTTACTAAAACTCCGAAAGCAAGCCACACGCATCAGAACTCTTCCCCTAGAACCTTACCCTCGCGCATGTTGTTTAGGCATTTAAACATTCTGCCCATCTGAGCCGTTTATTTCTATAATATGAGTATTTTATTTCTTTAAGATTCAGCACCAACTCCCCCTATTCATCTTCTTTACCAACACGATCATGAACAACGATCATAAATTATAAACAGCGCTACGTAATAACTTTCTTCTACCTGAGGTCAGAACTAACTACGGGAATCAATGCCTTCACTTTGCCGCACGACATTGATCTCTTTATATCTGGACAAGACCAAAGTAATACACTTTCTTCATTTAAATGCATTGCGGAAGAAAGCGCGACGGTATTACAGGCACGAAGAAAACAAGTAAAAGGGCAGAGGCTAACTCGCAGATAAGTTTATTTTCAAAATGTACGCGTGTAAATAGGAACAGAAACAGCACAAAAACAAAAAAAGTGATCGTCCCATTCAACACCACGCGTAGAAACCAAAGCACTAAGATTATTATTGCCATCCAAGTGATGAGACTACAAACTCAAACTCTTTATCAGGCAATCCTACGGAAGTTTGATAGAGTTAGTCCTATTCAAGCGCGTGTAAAGGGCTTCCATGAGTTCGCGAACCGAATGGCCACTGTGCCCAAAAACTATGGTTTTGCTGCCGGACAACGGCGTGCATTGTTTCGTCTTCTTTTTGTCCTTAGTACCACACGTGCTTCCTGGAAGCACTTTACATGCGTTATTATTGTTCTATTTTATCAACCAAACTTCCGTAGGACTGCCTGAAAATGTTTTTATTATAATAGCTCATCGCATGGGCTCCAATGATATTCTTAGTGTTTTGGCTTCTGCGAGAGGTGTCTAATGTGATGATTGCTGGCTTTGTGTTTTTTGTGCTGTTTGTATTTCTGATTATACACGTACTTTTCTCGAATGAAGGTGAGTGGCGAGCTGGCGCCTATCCTTGCATTTGTTTTTTTTTTTCGTCCTCTTCTTTCGGGGATGCATTTCAACCAACTTCTTCACCTTTCTGCGCTTTTTCCTTAAACTACAAATCAACAATTTCCCTTCGTGATATGCGATTGTCATTACATTATTATTGTTTATCCTATCACGTCATCCTGGAGGTGGGTCATTGCACTTTCTTCTGTATTCAGTTTCTTATACTTAAATCTGTCCGTTCCGTGCTTTGCATTATGTTCGCCATTAATTGTCTATTGCGTCGAAATATAATATGTGTACATTTATATCCTTTAGAGCTTTTGTTTCGCATTTTATTGATTACTTCTCTATTGAAGTTTATTTTCATAGGAGGTCCCGCCTGCGACCTTGTACCATGGTACCTCTCGCTGTATATTCTTGTAACTTGTTTTGGATCCACAAACAAACTTTCAACATGAACTCGCTAGCGTTCTGCGGCATAAATGCGCTCCTGATCTGTTGGCGATGTGAAACAAACGCAGCCTCACTTCTGCTTGGGCCAAAAAAACTATCCCGCGTTGTATTTTGAGCAGAAAGTGGAAGCGTGTCAGGAAGTAATCACTGCCAAGTTTCCTCTCCGTTCCGACCAGCGTCCCTGATTTTCACCCCTTCTCTCCGGCAGCAGGTACGCGACGCTTCCGGCTCTGTGCGGCACGGTGGTGCTGCTCAGCGCGCTGTCGGGCGAAGAGGAGCAGCGCTTCTGGGGCGCCGGCCGCCGCCTCCTGGACTGGGAGGCGCTGCGCGGCCACATGTCGTGGACGCTGCTGCTCGTCTGCGGATCCACTTCCATGCTGTCGCAGATGGCCGTGGTGCGTGGCACAGGCGTCGGCGAAAACCCGCCAGTTCGCACACAATGCTTCGTCGCATCTGAAATAACGCAAGGCAGTGGCAACACAGAATGGAAACTTAAGCACGAACTCGAAGAAAACATGAGTCACGACGCCTGCTCAGTAAACCTAGCTTACACTTTGGAACCATCTTTGTGAACGTTCTGACCAATACCTTTTGAAGACCTCAATCAAAACGTTAGCATGGTTTAACATATCCAGGCGGACGACCTGTGTTCAATGTCAGTGGTTGGCCGCTCAGGGAGAACTGACGGCGCTTCGAGACTTCAGTAAAATTTTCTGGGAATAAGAAGGGCAATAAAAATAAGAAGGGAATAAGAAGGGTCTTATGTAGTGCCCCTGTAAGTTTCACGGCTCTGGGGCTTCGCAATGACGGTGGTTTCTTGCTTCTACCGCGCGCAGCGGCACAACCTGGTGAAGGTGGTTTTCGACAACGTGGACACGGCCTTCTGGAAGGCGCGCTCACCCATCACCATACAGCTCCTGATGGCCTTCACGGCGGCTGGCTTCGCGGAGCTCATCAACAGCCTCGCCCTCTGCGACCTCATCATGCCGGTTGTCTTCGAGATCGTACGCCTTTTCAGTCCTAGGTTATGTTCCAAGAAAAAAGCAGGCTAATGCGTTTCCATTAGGTATTGGTCTTGCAAAGAAGTTCCCTGACTGGTAGAGAGGGTGCTTCAGTCATCAGAACCACCGAGTTTGAAAATCTGAGGACTCGAGTAGCTTCATTTAGATCATCATATGTGAACATAATAATCCGATCCAGTAATTCACCCAAATTCACCCACCACCATAATCGATTTTCTTGGGGAGCCCTACTTCGAAAATTGTGCGGGTCCTCTGGAATTTTTAGTCTTGGGAAAACTTCTAAATGTTATGCTTCGAAAGCGCCCAGTCTTTTCTTCTGCATGGATAAATGTAGCTATCATTTACTTGAGGAATTCGGGCGAGCATATATTCATCGCAATAATGAGCCAATAACCTAATTTAGTGTGACATTGCAAAATCTCCTTTATCTGAACGACGCGCACAGAACGTGTTCTTTTTTATTCGATGATGACGCACCGGAAATCTGAGCGAAATTAGGAGATTAAATGTAATACCAGTTTCTTGCTATCGCTTTTCATGCGCTGCAGAAGCTGCTGCAAAATAAACGCGAATTGAGCGTTGTACGGGCGCTACTACCTCAATGGACAGTGGATCCCCCCGCCAACGCTAAGTCAGCAGTTTAATGCATGCATAGTGTCGCCATTGTGGGAGCATCCTTTTCCAGAATGCCAAGAATATTTTTTTCATGGAGCTCAAGAAGGTGACGAACAAAGGTTAAGTTCCAAGGAAGTAATGCTACTTGCAAACGGAATGAATCGTGCTAGTTATGAGCGATAGATCAAGGTTCTCTTCAGATCGTCAGGTAGATGTGCGCAGTGACGCTTAGTCTGGCAGCACGTACAGCTACGCCAAAACTCTGCCGCCAGATTTAGCGGGCGTGGTGGCGCCCTCTAGCGATAACTATGGAGCTCGTCGGTTCGCTAAATTTCTGGGTGCCGGTGTCGCTGGTGTGACCCATACGCAGAGCGGCGCCAGATTTCCGCCGCAAATAGGATGGCTGGATGGCCAGGGCCGCTTTCGTTGTGAAGACACCGCTCTCGAAGGCTGCTTGTTGTGTCCCACTCTCCCGTTCGGCTGCACTGAGCACAATGCGGCGGCGGACCGTTTCGAAGCGAAATCTGCCGCTACCGCATGCAATTCCGCAAATTCGGTTTCTGCCAAGACGGGGTGGTACCAGAGATTGCTTAAGTTAGGCTAAACTATGCCACTTTTTGCAGCCAATCTGCCGAGAAACTCGGCGCCTTGTGAGTCGTTACATTCTCAGAACGGGTGCAGCATACTTCAGTGCTATCTGTTCACCCCAGCAGTCTACATTTCACTACTTTTCCAAATAATAGGATAGCTTAATTGAAGCTACATTTGCCCACTCTCCAAATACTGCCTTTCAGACAGCTCCTCCTTGGCCATGAAATCAAGTGCGAGAGCTAGTCTTGGACGGCTGCTAATATCAGCAACTATCAGGAAGCAACGTTGTTCGTTACACCTCCACGTCAGCAAAAGGTGTCCTAGAATGCAATCGTTTCGCATCCCTTAGCTCGCACATTTTGAAGTTGTTTGTTGCCAGCCTTCTCGATTGACCTGCAAATCCCACTTTTCCGCCCGCGCGGTCCCGACCTCAGCGAAATAGCCGCTGCCTTTTCTAGTGGAGGCAGAACACTCGGGAACACAACAGTTGTGTTCGGTCATCCATGTCTTTCTGTGGGCTTTACGCCGAACGTGGTTTTCGAACTAGCTGGGACCTAATGAGATATCTATTGCCACGCACGACGGCTACCGAGAGAGGCGGCAAGCCGTCGTGTCTTGGAAACTATAATATGACGCCTCCTTCTTTATTCGATTCCAATTTTGAGGTTCCCGCCCTTCGCCGTTGGATGCCTTGATCTACGTTCGCTCTTGGTTATTCAATGAAGCCCAGGGCACGACGTCGATTCAGGTGAACGGCGGGAAATTCAGAAATAGCTTGGAATCGGTTTGGGAATCGCTGTGTTGCACCACCGCGGAGCAGACGGTTCCGCGGAAGCCAGGAAGGCGGCCTGCGTTTCTCCGACACTCGTTCTTTTGTATAACCTAGCAGGAATAATGCGGTTGAAACAAAGTTGTTATCAATGGATCACTTTGTGAGCTTTTTCTGTGAATAAGTCGCTCTTGGTGTTTTTTTTATCAAATAACACTATAGTTAAGTTTGTTCTCGAATACGGCTGCTTAGCAAATACGAATCAGCAAGACTTCTTCACATCGTATCACTAGTCTGCATGCAGTCAACACCGTTCCCAAGGAACCTGAACCTCCTGCATGATTTTATTGCAGAACAAGCCACTGAGGGAAGCAGGTGAGAGAGTATGAACACCTTGGCTTCAGACGTGTCCTAAGCTGTACACTCTGGAGCAGTGTGGCGACGGTCCGTTTGGAACAGAAATTAGGCAATACGGCGTGGACTTCTGGACGCATGGTGCAGCAATAACACATAGCGATTCCAGACAAAATAGCAAAAGCGGCCGCAACCATGCTGAAATAGTATATTTATTAATAATAATTTCAATTACCCATTTACTTTCAAGGAACATAATCATCATCATCATCATCATCAGCCTGAATACACCCATTGCAGGGCAAAGGCCTCTCCCATGTCTCTCCAATTAACCCTGTCCTTTGCCAGTTGCGGCTACCGTATCCCCGCAAACTTATTAATCACATCCGCCCACCTAACTTTGTGCCATCCCCTGCTACGTTTCCCTTCTCTTGGAATCCACTCCGTTACCCTTAAGGACCAGCGGTTATCTTGCCTTCGCATTACATGCCCTGTCCAAGCCCATTTCTTCCTCTTGAGTTCAACTAGGATATAATTAACCCGCGTTTGTTCCTTCACCCACTCCGCGCTCTTCCGATCTCTTAACGTTATACCTATCATTTTTCTTTCCACAGCTCGCTGCGTTGTTCTTAACTTATCTGAACCTTCTTTGTTAGCCTCCACGTTTCTGCCCCATAGGTGACTACCTGTAAGATACAGCGGTTGTATACTTTTCTCTTGAGGGATATTGGCAAACTGCCATACATGATCTGAGAGAACCTGCCATATGCGTTCCAACCCATTCTTATTCTTCTAGTTATTTCCCTCTCATGATCCGGATCTGCGGTCACTACCTGCCCTAAGTAGACATATTCTCTTACTACTTCCAGCACCTCGCTACCAACTGCGAACTGCTGTCCCCTTGCTAGGTTGTTGAACATTACTTTGGTTTCCTGCATTTTAATTTTTAGCCCCACCGTTCTGCTCTGCCTGTCTAACTCATTGATCATACTTTGTAGTTCTTGTCCTGAGTGGCTTAGCAAGGTAATGTCATCAGCGAATCGCAAATTACTCAGGTATTCTCCATTAACTCCTATCCCCAACTCTTCCCACTTGAGGCCCCGAAATACCTCCTGTAAGCAGGCGGTGAATAGCTTTGGCGAGATCGTGTCTCCCTGCCCCGACACCTTTCCGTATTGGAATTTTATTGCTGACTTTATGGAGAACCATAGTAGCTGTGTTATCGTTCTATATATCTTCCAGTATATTGACACAACATGCTTCCACACGCTGGTTTCCACACTCTGTTTCTTTGCCTCCTTGTTAATTTTTTTCTTTTGCAGCCTCTTGAAAGTTTAAGAACTTTTTTTTAAATAAATATCTGCATCAACGCCATTGACACCGCCAACTGTAAGGCACTGCCACTCAATGTGATAGAGAAATGCGTAGAATATATAATTGTATACAACTGTAACTTTGATTGAATTCCTCAATAAACTTTCAGCTTCAACTTCAAATTCAACCCCTACATATAGCCTTCATTTATTGCGAGAAAGCATTTGGCTCAGTGGAAACCTCAGCTGTCATGCAGGCATTGCGCAATCCGGGTGCGGAGGAGTGTTATGTGAATATATTGGAAGATATTTATAACGATTGCACAGCTACAACAGTTCTCCATAAAGTCAGGAATAAAATTCCAATACGGAAAGGTGTCAGGCAGGGAGACACGATCTCGCCGATGCTCTTCACTGCCTGCTTACAGGAGGTTGAGAGGACATACCAACTAGCCCAACTAGACACCAACTAGCCCAGCTGTCTGCCTTAAATGCCTTTAATTACAGGAGGTATTTCGGGGCCTGAAGTGAGAAGAGTTGAGGATAAGTGTTAAGGGAGAATACCTTAGTAATTTGCGATTAGCTGATGACATTGCCTTGCTAAGCTACTCAGGACAAGAACTACAAAGTATGATCAATGAGTTAGACAGGCAGAGCAGAACGGTGGGGCTAAAAATTAACATGCAGAAAACCAAAGTAATGTTCAACAACGTAGCAAGGGGATAGCAGTTCGCAGTTGGTAGCGAGGTGCTGGAAGTAGTAAGAGAATATGTCTACTTAGGGCAGGTAGTGACCGCAGATACGGATCACGAGAGGGAAATAACTAGAAGAATAAGAATGGGTTGGAGCGCATATGGCAGGTACTCTGAGATCATGAATGGCAGTTTGCCAATATCCCTCAAGAGAAAAGTATAGAACCGTTGTATCTTACCGGTACTCACCTATGAGGCAGAAACGTGGAGGCTATCAAAGAGGGTTCAGCTTAACTTAAGGACAACGCAGCGAGCTCTGGAAAGAAAAATGATAGGTGTAACGTTAAGATATCGGTAGAGGGTGGAGTGGGTGAGGGAACAAACGCGGGTTAACGACATCCTAGTTGAAATCAAGAGGAAGAAATGGGCTTGGGCAGGGCATGTAATGGGAAGGCAAGATAACCGCTGGCCCTTAAGGGTAACGGAGTGGATTCCAAGAGAAGGCAAATGTAGCAGGGGACGGCAGAAAGTTAGGTGGGCGGATGAGATTCAGAAGTTTACGGGGATACAGTGGCCGCAACTGGCAAAGGACAGGGTTAATTGGAGAGACATGGGAGAGGCCTTTGCCCTGCAGTGGGTGTAGTCAGGCTGATGACGATGATGATGTTCCTTGAAAGCAAATGTATAATTGAAATTGTTACTAATAAATACGCTATTTTAGCATGGTTGCGGCCGCTTTTGCTTTTTTGTCTCAGGGTGTAGAAGAATGTGATGTGAACATATTGGAAGATATTTATAACGATTGCACAGCTACGATAGTCCTCCATAAAGTCATCAATGAAATTCCAATAAGGAAAGGTGTCAGGCAGAGAGACACGATTTCGCCTATGCTATTCACTGCCTGTTTACAGGAGGTATTCCGAGGCCTGAAATGGGAACAGTTGGGGATAAGGGAGAGAGAAAAACTTCAATCAATAAAGGACAGGTATGCCTGATTATGCACCTAGCACGCTACTCCAGATGAGGGTGATAGAAATTGGTGAAAAAAGATAAAAAGTGAAAAAGAAAGATGACATCAACCATACTAAACGCTCACGCACTCATCAACACACATGATTATCAAAAGATGTCTACTAATCCCGTGTCCCCAAGAAAAAACTAAGAATGCCTTTGTCCCTCGCGCAGTCGAAGTCGCATCACTCCAGGGTCCAAAGAAATGCTCCAGGTGCACGGGGCCTTTCTGACGGAGTCCTAAGGCGCTTAACAGTGCCTTGCGATGGGGAATAAAGATTTGGCAGCGGCAGATAAAGTGTTGAAGATTCTCGCACACACCACATATCGAGCACTGAGATCGACTTGATGCACCAATTTTACAAAAAAAAAACCAATTTAGTAAATGTAACGTCCAGACGAATTCGATACAGACAATTATAATAAGGGAGTAATTACTCTTTGGCATCCACGCGAGCACAGCGATACGGCTACGAAGGAAAGCTATACAGCTTTGTCAGAAACTTCATAGTTAAATAATTCGTCCTGGTCCGGGGTTCGAACCCGGGACTACCGCTTCACCGGAGCAGTCGCTCTACCAATTGAGCTAACCGGGACGGCAAGCTTATGGTAGGGCGAGAGCGAATTGATCAATAACTCGATTTGACCAACACAGTTCCCACTTCGAGTTATACATCAATTCGCTCTCGCCCTACCATAAGCTAGCCGTCCCGGTTAGCTCAATTGGTAGAGCGACTGCTCCGGTGAAGCGGTGGTCCCGGGCTCGAACCCCGGGCCAGGACGAATTCTTGTTTAACTACAAAGTTTCTGTGAAAGCTGTATAGCTTTTCTTTGTAACCATATGGCTGCTCTTGGGTGGATGTCAATGAGTAATTACTCCCTTGTTACAAATCTACTCCACCTTGGGGGATTCCCCTAAACATTTGACCAATGCAGGCAATTGCGATCACGTCTACCTAAATGGCGTGGAATGCGAATTTCACAAGTGGGGTCGGTGCGAAGGAGGGGTCCGTATTGACACCACGGATCACACCACAAAGAGCGTTGCACCTGCCAGGATTTAACAGCCAGAAGTCTCGTGTCACCACTACGAGAAAGGGTATGGGTAGGAGCACGGAGGTGCCATGCGCCGACCTCGTCGCTGCACCGTCAGCACGATCGTTGCCTGCGAGACTGCAGTGAGCGGGCAGCCACTAAAGCACAAGACGGTGACGTAGCTCACTGGCCTCGTTGTGTACTCTGTTCAAGCCATCGACGATCTGCTCTTGAAGGCTTCCTGATGACTTTATCGATTGTAGCGCAGCGCGAGAGTCACTGAAGGTAACCCACGCTGTTGGCGATTGTTGTAGAAGGTGATATAATGCTGCTCGCATAGCAACCAGCTCGGTAGCTCGGTAGCAGTAGTCGAGGTGTGGTGACTGAGTGTCGCCAAAATTGTGGTGCGCGTTGACGGAAGCCACACGCCAATCGCCGATGAGATGGATGTGACAAAGTCATCAATGCAGATGTGGCGGTACGCACTGTAGCAGTAATAAATGTGCTCAAGATCAAAGTATTTAAACGCAGGATGGGGCGTGTTTGTTTTTCTTTTAATGCCAGGAGCTGTGGTCTCGATTCGCCATGCTGCATACCTCCAAGTTGATTGGGGATAAGAGTTAACGGAGAATACCTAAGCAATCTGCGATTCGCTGATAACATTGCCTTGCTAAGTCACTTGGGAGGTGAGCTGCAAAGCATGATCAATGACTTAGACATGCAGGGCAGTACGGTGGGGCTAAAAATTAGCATGCATACAACCAAAGTAATGTTCAACAGTCTAGCAAGGAAATAGCAGTTCGCCGTTGGTAGCGCGGTGCTGGAAGTAGTAAGAGAATATGTCTACTTAGGGCAGGTAGTGACCGCAGATCGGGATCATGAGAGGTAAATAACTAGAAGAATAACAATGGGGTGGAGCGCATATCGCAGGTTCTATCAGGTCATGAATGGCAGTTTGCCAATATCCCTCAAGAAAAAAGTCTACAACAGCTGTATCGTACCGGTAGTCACCTACAAGGCAGAAACGTGAAGGCTAACAAAGAGGGTTCAGCTTAAGTTAAGCACAACGCAGTGAGCTCTGGAAAGAAAAATGATAGGTGTAACGTTAAGAGATCGGAAGAGGGCGGAGTGGGTGAGGGAACAAACGCGGGTTAATATATCCTAGTCGAAATCAAGGGGAAGAAATGGGCTTGGGCAGGGCATGTAATGGGAAGGCAAGATAACCGCTGGCCCTTAAGCGTAACGGAGTGGATTCCAAGAGAAGGCAAATGTAGCAGGGGACGGCAGAAAGTAAGGTGGGCGGATGAGATTAAGAAATTTGCGGGAATACGATGGCGGCAACTGGCACGGACTGGGTTAATTGGAGAGACATGGGAGAGGCCTTCACCCTGCAGAGGGCGTAGGCGGGGTGATGATACTGATGATGATGTTTAATTCATAGGCTGTGTATGACACCATTGACCTATATTGTTAACGCAAGCCTGTAATACTGACACCTCACTATGGCTGCTTATTTCATGACAAATTGTATACTAATCCTCAACCAAATAGAAGCCAAAGATTCAGTCAGGTCCTTATTATAAATTAAAAAGAAAGGAAAAGGCAACGTATTTGTTCAAAATACATGACGACTGTCGCGTACTGGTGTCAACGGTGCTTGGCCTGCCCACGGGGTGTTATCTTCTAGCGCACTCAGACGCGACGAGGTGCTTCACGTTTTCCCAAATGGTTGCTGGGAGGAGTAAACAGAAGACCCGTAATTAGCTGCACCAGGCCGAAAGACGGCTCGATTCGAGCGCCCTGAACGCTGCACCCACCAAGGTGAAAGGCGTTTGAGCTTCTCAGACTACGAGCGCTGGGGCATTCAAGCTTCCACGGCTGCCGCAGTGGCCAAATGTTTATGCTGACTACTTGCCACGGCTTCTTTGTTCCCGTGTGGGCTTTAACATATGAACCAAAAGCAGCGTGAGTGCTTCTCGTAGTGCACGAGATGCAGCTCAGAGACGTGAGTACGTTATTGTGCCAACATCAAAGGCCTCGCTCCCGTTACGCTTCATAAGGGGCCTAAGAATGTCGCACGGGGCGCAAGAAATTCCCAAGACTCGTAAAAAAAGGGAAGTCAGTTCTTATCCTGTGCTCCCGTTGGCACCTGCACTACACAACGTGCTTACTGCGCCCATACGCATGGCTCATCCCAGGCGTCGGTGTCCACCACCAACCCGGTGCTGTACGCGATTCCGGTGGCGGCCGCCGCCTCGTCGAACCTCATCTTCCCGTCGAGCATCCCGGTGGTGATCCTGAGGAATTCCCTGGAGATGCCCACCAGTGAAGCGGTGAGCTGATACAGACCTCTTCTTGCCGTCGTTGTTTGTTGACTTCGTAGCAAAAGGTGCTTTCTTGCAGCTGATTAATAAATATATGCATAAATCACCAAACAATTAAGAACATTACCGAACGTTTCGGCTGGCACTCCTAAAAGGCGTCCCAACCGAAACATCAAGCAATAAGCAACCCTGTTATGGATTTTATTGTATGACGATATATACATGGCGTTTCACCCAAAAGTTTACACTGTTTTTAAAAATCGGGTTTTTGAGCTAGAGCATCGCTTTTTTTGGTATAGCAATGTCAGCTGTGTGTTACATCAAATTACAACTAAGATGTGCTAAGTAGCAGGCTGGTTAACTAATACTGAATATTTAACTTTTTAATTCCTCTTAGTCTCGACGCCCACTGTAAGTAGTATCCGTATCAGTTTTCAGACTTTCGAAAGCACATTTACCCTCGGCCCTATGGCTCAACAATTGATGACTACACCGCATCAAAATGCATGTACTTTCAAGACCCTTGCAGGCAGAGCAACCCCGCCAGTGCACTTAACTTGTCGAAACAGCCAAAATTTGTTGGGCCACAGCGCTGAAGGTAACCGCGTTTTCGAAATGCTTAAAACTGATACGGTTATTACTTACGGTGGGCCTTTAAATAATGAGGAAGCCTAACTTGGTACTTATAAAGTTAACTATTCAATATTAGTTAACCAACCTGCCAGTTAGCACGTCTTGTATCTGATGGGCCACACAACTTACAGTGGTGTACCGAAAAACCACTGTTCTAAATGAAAAAGACTATTTTTTAAATTTGTGTAAAGTCTCAGGAGAAACACCCTGTAGTATATGTATCTGTATACGTGTGTTCAGGTAAGAACGGTAATCAAAGTCCCATGACCATTTTGTTTTTCAATGAAATTTTGTACGTAATGGGAAAACGTACCCACACAAAAGAAAGTCACTTAGAATAAAGATTTTTTTTTTCGAAAAATTGCCTGCATCGCAAGAAGTGGAACACCTCGCTTTTGTGACTTCGCAAAATCAATACTTCGCACCCCCGCATAAAAAAAAATAATAATTTTCTGAAGACCCGAAATATTTTTCCAGAAATTGTACGCAGGCAGCAGTTTTGCAGCAAAACAAATCATAAGTATTGTTGAAAAACACTGGAAGGCCGATTTCGATACCCACTAATGCTAAATTTCAGCACAGGTATGTACGTTTTTCGGTTTACGATATACTGTGGCAAAGAATTTGATACCGGTGTATGTATGAACAGTTGCAAATTATTATTTATTATCCACTGACACTACTCCCCAGTCTTTGATTGTCACGAAGGTGGCTTTGTGGTCGGAGAAATGAATGCAGATATGTACCAATGCCTCGTTCACAAGCAGATGGTTTATAGAAGTAAGACAAGGCTGTGAGTTGCGTGGCCGACACGGACAGTCTATCGCATGCAGCTCAGTTCGCAGCACCGCCCGTGGGTGTGTATACCACCGCCTTCCCTCCCCCGGTGGTGAACGACGGCGGGTACCAACCTGGCGCCGTCTATATGGGCGAGCGGCCGGTCTCGGGGAGCGCTTGATTACACCAGCGACGTGGCTGAACCCATAAGGGCTGAGGCCTAAACGCAATGCATTCCAATAAGGGCAATTATGATAATCGGACAAGAACAAGTACTCGAAGCTGAAATTTTTCCTAAGTCTTAATCAGTCTTTTCTACTATTTCCGGACAAAATCTGTACTTGTAGACCCCTCTAATGATTTTTAACAATGCGTTGAACTGCAATTCGAAAAAAGGCGAAATTCGACGGAAATTAAAAACTCGCCAGTATATTCAAGATAGTTCATTGCCTTCTTTCTTCGGAGGGCACAGGCCACGGCAAACGCGGCTACACGGCGGCGACGGAGGAGACGTTCGGTGATAGAGATGATGAAGGGGAGGAAATATATTTCAAGAAATTTACAGGGTAGAAAACTTCGAGTTACAGAAACGAATTCACACAGACAAATTCAATAACTGTAACTTAAAAGAATTGATCTCACACAGAAAGACACTCTACATGACCTTACTTATCGACCAAGGGTTAAAGCCTACATACTTGTAGAAGTACGTACCAAGCACGGAACCTCTAGCTAGACTAGACAGGACTGGTATCTAATGCTTTTTCTTGCATTTTATATGTTTCATAAATAAAGAAAAGCGGTCATGCTCCTAGGCCCGCCCAAGACTTCGCTAAGCAATCAAATTTTATTATACAGTCGCCACAGCCCCTGTGGGTTGGGCACAACCTCAAACCTCAAGTTCACGCATGAAAAGGCAGATCATGATTGTATACAGTTCTTGGATTTACAGCTTTCCTTTACCAACGACCACGTGTGTTGGACGTATCAACCGCGCTCAAAGAAGTCTCTGTTAGCCTACCATATCGCCCATTCCAAATTAGAAAAAGGAGGAATAGTTTCTCTTTGCATTAGGTCGGCCCTAGAAAAATCTTGTCCACACAAGATAAGTGAAAGCTTCGAGTATCAGATCGGAAGAGTTATGTCAGCAGGTTGCCCATTGCAACTGGTCACCAGCGTGTCCGAAAGCCTCCTTCAAAAAATGAAGAAACCGGGCTACAAGCGTGACATTGGAAACAAACCTGTGCAGGTCATACCTTACCTGCATCGGTTTCTTCACAATTTGAAAAAGGTGGCTTCCAGGCACGGAGTGAAGCTGGTTTTTTCAGCCCCCTGCAAACTGGCAAGTTTAAGCCCGATGGTGTCAGGAAAGCGGGTCAAAAAGGCCTGTACTGTCAAACACCAAACAGTGTTCACAAAATGCACCACTAATGTGGTATACGAGATCCCTTTGACGTGTGGCAAAGTTTATGTGGGGCAAACGGGACAGTGTTTCAATGAGCGTGCTCGACAACACAATGTGACCCTAAAAGCAAGACGGGGAGCAACCTAGCTATACAGTGCAGCAGGTGTAAAGATTGTTGTCCGAAATTTAACGAGACCAGGTTTCTAGCCAGGGCAAAAGAAAAAATCGAAATAGAAGTAATTTAGGCTTTTTATAGTCATCAAAGAAAAGACAACTGCTTTAGCACGCCTTCTGTTCTCCTCACCAGAAAAAAACTACTAGATTTTTTGGACGGTTTCGTTTAGATGCCCTTTGCAAAGTCCGCTTCCTTCAATCGGTTTAAGGGTAAGGTTGGTTTCTGAAACTCGGAAAGGAGCCGCGAAGGTAAGGACCTCGTAAGGAAAGGTGAAGATTGGTTTGTGAATACGGGGGTTAGCGTTGGTTCTTATCCTTATTCATAATCGTTCAACCTGTTCTGTCATTCACACTCGCAAGTTTTATCAACCCTGCTTTTTGTGATAGCGACCTCCCTATGACTTGTGCTGTTATCACTCGTCCACCACCGCATTTGTTTTTAGTTTTTTATTGGCTATCCTCGTGTTCACGCACCCTCATGCAGCTCAGCGGCTATAAAAGAGCGCCTGGTTACCTTTCATGTTATTAAAGTTAGAAGTTACGCCTCTTTCCTGTTCTATGTTTTTTTCCTGTTTCTTCCTTTTTTGGCGTAGGACCTTCTTTTAAGACAATGTACCAACCAACCCGTCAAAAAGTTCTACTACTACATCAAACCTATACTCCATCTCAGAAGATGTTTGCAGCACTACGAAAGGTAGAGCTATCTCGTCCAATAAGGATGGCGCGCACTACATTAGTGTATTCCTACGCGCGTGCTTTCCCGCCAATCACTGACAGGTGGCTCCATAAATGTGAAACAAGGCTTACTAGTAGTTCGCTTCTTTCTACCTCTAGCAGGTGGCGCTTCATATCTTTTCATTCTTTCATTTCGTTGCTTTTGGACAGGCGGACGCCCGTTCCAAAAGGACTGGCCCCACTTTTTCTTTTTTTTTCGCCACCTGTTCGTATCAGTTCCTCTCTTGTCACGCCACAGCTACTTTCAATGTTCCTGTCATGCGTACATAAATTTATTTATTCTAGCGTGGTCACTACACTATTACGCTGGGTCGAACGCAGGGTGGCAAGAACATTCAAACAGAGCTAGACAACTGGACCAGGAAGAGGAGACAAACACGGCGCTGAACTTACAGATGATTTGTTTGAAAGATATCAACTTATGCCTACAAAAATGGGCACATATGCGCACAGTCATGCATCGGTGTTCAGACAGAAACTACAAAATTCCACAATATTCGCACGTGTTGTACCTGCCTTCCAAGCTACCCTTTGTGCAGCAATGTCATTTCTTTCCCTGGCAAAGCTAAAGAAACAGACCGAAAGCAGGCCGGGCAGCCGAGTGCCGATGATGGCGGAATGCAAAATATGCCCATGCGCTGCGCGAAAGTCAACGCACAAGCGGTCAAAATTAATCCGGAGCCCTCCACTACGGCGTCTGCCATACCGCCCCTTCTCATGGGGTCAGGCGTACGCCTGGTAAGACACCTGTATCTTTTCGTGCTCCGAATTCCCAGCATGGCTTGTCTTCCGTCAAATTTAAAATGCGGCACGTTAAACCTGCGTGGACTAGTAGCTAGGCATATACAATGTCAGCTAAGGCATCTTCTGCATGAGAAAGACCTTGACATTTTTGCAGTACAAGAAACAAAATTAGAGAGGGAGAGCCCGACGGACGCTATGGTTGCGCAGTTCAAGCCGCGGTATAACGTGCGTGCTAGTCATGCAGTGGGGACATCAGCGGACTGTGTTCTGTTTATTAAGAACAGTCTCGGTGTCGGTGAACAAGCAGTGGTGTGTTGGACGAGGGGAAGGTTGGTGCTTTGTGATCTTTTGTGCGGGGAGGAATATTTCAGAGTTATCTGTGTGTGTGCTCCTACAAAACCGCGTGAACGTATTTTGTTTTTCCAGGAACTATGTGCGTACATCGAATGCAATACACTTGTCACTCCTTCTTTTGGGGGATTTTAATTGCGTTCTCAGCGCAGATGACCGAGCAGGCTCAGCGGTTACCGAAAGCGAAAGTGCTATTTTCTTGAAAGAAAACATTGAAAAGTACTCACTTCAAGACGTAGCCCAGTTTGCAGAGGGAGGAATTAGGCGTCATTACACACATTTTCAAGGGCGTAGTCATGCTAGGCTAGATAGAGCTTACGTTTCCCTTGAGCTAGCGGCGATTTGTGGTAACCACATCGTCGAACCGGTTACGTTTAGCGATCACTGTTGTGTCATACTAACCATGGAAAAGAACGTGACACCTGAAGGGAAATTCAGCTGGGACTGGTGGAAGCTCAGTGCAAAATGATTCAAAAATGATACGTTTCTTTTAGAAACAAAGAACGTGTTAGGAAAAGTTTGGTTGAATTGTGGAAAAAGTTGGGCAGAAAAGTGGGAACAATGTAAAGTTGATGTCAAAATGTGGGTTATGGAAAGGTCCGTAGAAATTAAACACGCTGAAAAAACTGAACACAAGAACGTAATACAGATGTTGAAGGAATCAATTATAGAGGAAAATAGAGCTCCGGGACTATACACTGATCTTATCAGCGAAGTTAAAGCAAAGCTTGAGGTTATCGATGTGACAAGATTTCAGGGAGCAGCAATCCGTGCACGAACAGATCGCTTGCTGGCAGATGATATGCCCAGTAGGCGAAATTTGACGACGGAGAAAAAGATACGCTAGAAGGAAAGATATTGTAGAAATGGAAAACAAAGGTATTCTGACGGACGATCCGAAGGCGATAAGGAAGGCTTTCAGTCAATATTACCATCATTTGTTCGCTTCTAGATCGGCGGATGTACAGGCCTTTGAACATGAGTTTTTAAGTCCATTACCTCGACTGACCAGTGAAGACAATGACATCCTGTCTGCCGACTTTACAACAGTGTAATTGGAATGCGCTATTGATGAGCTCCACTTGGGGAAATCGCCAGGTGCTGACGGGATAACAACGGAATTTTATAAGGCGTTCAAACGCGAAACCACTCTCATTTTACAAGGCGTTTATTAAGAATGATTTAGAGGTTGTTTTTTACTCTCGTTTTCCCGTGCACATACAGTACCTATACCGAAAACTGACAATCCTGCTCAGCTTAAGCAATTTACTGGTTATCGGCCAATAACGCTTACTAATTTTGATTATAAAATTTTTATGAAAATATTAGCCAGACGTTTACAGTCAGTTATAGACATCTTGGTTGGCCCCCACCAGACGTGTGGAATTCAAGGGTGAACCATCTTCACAATTTTTCATTTCACTCGAAGTATACTGGATTGCTGTGACGCTGACTTTAGGCGAGCCGCAATGTTGCAAATTGACCTTGTATGTCATGACATCCTTATTAACATCCTCGAACATGTCTGTGTTGGAGAAGTTATTTTAAAAGGAGTTCAAATGGCTTTAGTAACTGTACCATGAATCTGGTTGTTAACCGAGAGTTCACAGATAGAAATGCCATTAGAGCATCCGTGCGGCAAGGCTGCCTATTGTCACCGCTATTACTCTATGTACTATCGGCGACAAAAGTCTCCGGACCGCCACGCACGGTCGCCGGAGCAGCGGGGAGCGCATCGCCGCGCGCTCTCGCGGTGACGCACCTGGTGACGAGACCGACGCTGCGCGCATGCGCGTCCTTCCTTATCTGCGAGCATGCTGATTTACTCGCTCGGAGCCACCACTTGTCGGTCGTCGGGGCGCGCCGCTAGGCGCCGCTGCCGCAGTGCCACGCTGCTGACTCATCGGCGCTGTCGGGCGCCTGTCGCTCGCTTGCCCATGCTCTGGCACACGCCTGTGATAACGCTCGTCGCTTGTGGTCGCCAATTTTCGGCCGTAATAAAGCAATAAAGAAGCGATTAAGCCGCAAACAGCGCATTTAGAGCGCCAGTTGTGCGCTGCTGCCTGCCTGCAGTAGAATGGTCAGTCAAGACACCTTTAACTTAAATGTATCTTGCAAATTATTGTGCAACTGTATCCTCATCCATATTGAACGCGAGGCGAATGCTATCTGTCTAATCTGCAACCTGAGAAGGACGCTCCATGGCGTGGAACACTCTCCAAAGATGCCGATTACCCTACGTAGAGAGCAGGCGGGCGCACCATGCAGCCCAGAGTCGCCTGCCTAGTCGCTCTGCATAGCGCCGCGCACGTGCGGTACCTCTGTGAAGAGAGGGAAGAGACGAGGCTTCCTCGGGGTGACGACAAGCATAATGATCGGCCTGGCGACGAAGAGCCCACAGATTCAGGAGGTCTATCTCCGGGTTTGGGTCATCTTCATTTACAGCAGTGGTAACAGTTTGAGTCGCGGGAACAGCAGAGAGAGTAAACTGCTGAAGATGGGTTGAGTGTAGATAAACGATTGCCTGCGCGTACAGAGTCTCATGACGTTATGAGTACGCTGCGGCGTATTTTCCGTAGACGCGAAGAAGCGGAGGAGGTAAAAATAGGGTATGATCACCGCTCCAAGTATGTGATTTAACAGCCCTACGAGGGTTACCGGGGCCTAACCACCAAGCCAAGTCAGGTGAATACGGGCCACCTGATTGGCACCTCATTGGCGGTTAGAGGCCTGCATTTGGTTTAAAAGTTGAAAGAGAGAGAATAAACATTTATTTGTAAAAAGGATCGGATCGGGGTAGAAAGGAATGATCTTTAAAGCTTCCTTGGATCTGTGCATTCCTGAAGGAATCAGATTGGTATCCCCAAGAAGTGTGCGCGGCGCTGAAGTCCCCACCAACTATAATAGGGACAACCGAGTTGTGTTTCCTTGGTCTGTGTCTTTTTTGCACTGTGTAACAGACAATTTGAAAACGTTCTTTTCAATGAAAGTTCCCCACAGCGCTACATAATACATCCTCTACGAACAAAGAAACCTAGTTAGTACTTCTGGCCCGCCTTATAAAGGGCTAATACAAAACGCGCATCACCTCAGCCGATACGGTATCAAATGTTGGCGCTAGCATTCACTCATACACGATTATTTCACAGCTCACGTAGACCTAAGTTATGCCCGCACAGCTTGTTTTTTATATTTTTCTTCGCCCTACAACATTCGACTGCTTCATACTCGTCTGTGCGCTCTCAAGTTTACAGCGTCTTGTCTGACCGTTCAAATGTGAAGAGGCCGCATAGTGCGAAAGGCACTATTGATCATTCATTTTTTGCGGCGTTGTAATTATTGTTTTATTTAGCACGGAATTCTCATGCGCTGCGCTGAAAAGTGGAGAAGACGAGCGTTATCATAGGCGTGTGCCAGAGCATGGGCAAGCGAGCGACAGGCGCCCGACAGCGCCGATGAGTCAGCAGCGTGCCACTGCGGCAGCGGCGCCTAGCGGCGCGCCCCGACGACCGACGAGCGGCGGCTCTGAGCGAGTAAACGGCATGCTCGCAGATAAGGAAGGACGCGCATGCGCGCAGTGTCGGTCTCGTCACCAGGTGCGTCACCGCGAGAACGCGCGGCGATGCGCTCCCCGCTGCTCCGGCGACCGTGCGTGGCGGTCCGGAGACTTTTGTCCCCGATAGTACTATCGTGCGCAAAAGTGGAGAGACCACGGCTTCGACGGCAGTAGCGGCTGCGGGGCCACACCGCGGCGCTGTTGTCTCGCGCTGCGCGCTCGCTGCGCGATTCCCTCGCGTGACGCAAAACTTTTCCCTCGCTCTCGGGCTGGTGCTTATCATGACTGACAAACTTCTAGTGCGTCGTTCGGCTCTTCTGCTGCTCACGATCGCGTCGAAGGAAAGCGCGCATCGCAAGGAATTCAGGAATAGCGAAGTGGCGCTTTAGTGAAGCAAGCGGGCGGTGACGTTGCGTCCACTCACTGCACTCCGCAGCGGCAAAGGCCATTCTAATTGTAGTTGCAGCGACGTTTCGTATTTCCTTCCCACAGAAAGAAGAATGGTTTATTTTAAAGCAACAGAGTTAATAACCGCACGTCGAAAATAATGGTTATCGGCGTGGGTCGCGTCGAGCGTTTCAATCCTCGCAGCCTTCAAAAATTTACCAACCCTGGTACCTTTGCAACCCCACGTCCCCTGTTCAAAGCGTCGCAGCCTCGTAAAATCACCAGCATGACTTTGGGAGATGGCATGGAAATCCCCACTTCTGTTACCAAAAGGTTATGATGACCCCTTTCAGCTCGAAAGCTTCACCTTAAATTTCGACGGTGACAGGATATCCCATGTGGTCTAGGTCACCCAAAAAGAAATCTCCACCACACACGAAATGAGTCAGAAACAAGCAATAACTTCGCTGTCATTTCCTTGCATAGGGGATAACGTATCCATGTAGCATGATACAGAAAAGTAGCGCTCTCGCGTATGCCTAATATGAATGCAATTGATAGTCTGATAATTTTTTCCTTAATTTGAGAAGTCATCTCCACGATAGTTTCCCCTTTTAAAGGAGCTGATAGCTCATTCCTATCGAAGATTCGGAACAAGATTTCTTGCTCCATAAACAGGAGAGCGCAGTTCAAAGGATGATCTGGATTAAGATGCTTAGTTTTGATTGGCAACCGCGACGCCGTGATGTATTTTGTGCTGTATTCAGCCACCGAGCTCCTCCAGAGCGCAGGTACGAAAAAATGGAGACCACGCGAATTGTGATTAACTGTTTGTTATTGCCATATGACGACGCTTTGGTGAACAGGCCAGCAAGTTTAGGACAGCCGCATTGCACATTCAGGCACACGCCGTCCTATGGCGCTGACAAAAGACCTGATCACAGCGCGTGGGATCTCTCCACTTTTCCGTACTTCCGACCTGGAGGAACTCACCCACCGAATGACACAGCGCAAAATGCAACACTGCCTCACGGTAGCCATTCATGACTGAAGACCCTAATAGAAATCATCTTTTGAAATGCGCTTTCCGCTTCATGGAGAAAAAGCTTGTTCCACATCGCCGATTTGACTACGCTAGCACCTCGATTAGAAGGGGAAAATATCGTGCAGTCGTGTTCGCAAACCAACATAAAAACACACAACTCTTGTTTTTGTGGGGAGAAAATACGAAACGTCGCTGCAACTACAAGTAGAATGGCCTTTGCCGCTGCGGAGTGAAGTGAGTGGACGCAACGTCACCGCCCGCTTGCTTAGCTTAAGCGCCACTGCGCTATTCTTGAATTCCTCGCGATGCGCGCTTTCCTTCGACGCGATCGTCAGCAGCAGAAGAGCCGAACGACGCACTAGAAGTTTGTCAGTCATGATAAGCACTAGCCTGAGAGCGAGGGAAAAGTTTTGCGTCACGCGAGGCAATCTCGCAGCGAGCGCGCAGCGCGAGATAGGAGCGCCGTGGTTGCGGCCCCGCAGCCGCTCCTGCCGTCGAAGCAGTGGTCTCTCCACTTTTGCGCACGATAGTACATAGAGCCGCTTTGTCAGAATGTAATAAATAACAGCTATATTCGTGGTTTTTAACTAGAAGCATGAGAAATGAAAGTATTGGCTTAGGCCAATGATGTGGCATTTTCCTGTAGCGACCACAGCAGCACAGAACATGCGATGTCGGTTGTTCGCAAGTTTTGTGATGTAATCAATAGAGTTGTTAATCTGGACAAATGTGCGGCCCTTTGGCATGGGAACTGGGCATCAGCGCTTTTGTTTCATGCAAAAGTAAAATGGTCATATGTCCATTTGAAATACCTAGGAGTTCCTCTTGATGAGCATCGAGATAACGATGACTTGTCGAAGGAGAAAATTCAAGAACTCTCCACGCGTACACAGAAATGGTCGGGAAAGGAACTGTTTTTATTCGCGCGCGCAGACATATGTAATGTATACCTGGTTTGAAAAGTGTGCTATTTGTTGCAGGTTGTTTCATGCTCTCGGCTTAGCATTCAAAAGTTCCATTGTCTCTTCACAGTTTTTGTTTGGCAGTCCTCATGGGAGAGGACTAAACGTGATAATTTATTTCTGCATTTGAAAAAAGGGGATATTTCCTTGCCATACTTGTACCTGAGGCAGGTGGCGTCAAGATTTATGTTTCTTCGAGGTCAACGCGACCCTTTCGTGCGGACTTTTATTCAAGTGAGGCTTTCTTTGGCTTTGCCAAAGTATGTAATTTCCACTGTAGATGGATGAGATACAATGCAAGTAGATTTTTGAAAGAAGTGATCCTTGCTTTGCGGTTTCTTAACGCTCGCTTCAGTTTGGAATACCTGTCAAATGTCACGCGTCAGAAATTTTTAAAAGATTTGCCCGACTCCGTCTTCCCCAAGCCAATATATTGATTTCTTTACAGTGGAGATCGAGGAAGAAATGTTTTAAACAAAGTAAGCAAAATGATGGTGCCAGCGGGTGTGAAGACGTTTTTCTTCAAGTTGCACACTGTTACTTTGCCAGTTAAAACATGGATGGAGGAGAAGAGATTGTTTTTACTATGTGGTGCTGACTGCATGTTGTATCACAAACCAGAGTCAATAGAACACGTCTTTATTGATTGCTGGGATGCGCTGCTCTTTTGGGGCGTGCTCCAGCATACAGTAAAGAAAGACAGCCTTGACGTCGTATGGAATACGATTCCTGGACGTTGAGCCGGATCTTTTTAAATATCATGTAATTTTCCTTCTTGGACTGCACAGTATTTGGCGAAGCAGGATGGCTGTACGCCACTGCGATGAAGATGCGCGGTCTGTTCGAGATTACTTTAAAGAAAACATATTTAAGCCACGTGAAGTGTAGAAGGAGCTATGTTTTGGTGATGAAGTTATTGTCTTGATGGGAGAATTGTGATCCTTGAAACAGTTTTGATTTTCTCATGTCAGTTAAACACATGTCCGCTCTTGATGTTTGAGAGTGTAGCGCAGAACGTCTTTTTGTGATCTGTGGTAATCTGTAAAAATAGGCAATAAAGACAAAAAAAAAAGCTGGCGTGGCGGACTGGTTACCGTGCTCGCACTCCGGAGGCCCGGTTCGATTCCCCAACTCAACCAATATCCTACTCGGTTTTATTTATTAATTAATGCATCTGGAATTTTCCGCTCATGGCGAACGCCGCCGACGACGACACCGGATTTTCTGAAACACGGGGCCCCTAACTCTGTCCCGTTAAAAGGGCAAACGATAGCTGGAGCACAGCTTCGCCCTAGTTTAGCCGACGGGGCCAAGGTCTTGACGGACCCGCTTCTTGACGTTTCACTTGTGACTGCGGTGACCGCAGTCTCACAGAAAGTACGTACGTTGAAGCTTGCCTCTCTCCACAAATCGACATGGCGTGGAGCAGTTCTTGCGCCTTTCGAGTTTTCGCTCAAATCTACCGCGTAAGAAATACATATTAGGAAAAGCAGAAAAAACGCCGGGTGCGTGGTATTTGCAAGGCGGGATAACACATAGAGCTGCCGGTTAGGGTTGTTGAGCTTGTTACTGATTTCTTCATTCTCTGACAGCGCACATATTAGTGTTCTCGTAGGTTAGTGCCCTGCTTACCGCTTTGTCGATGCTACTCGGGAGGGCATATATACTGACGTGTCGAGGCAAAAAAAAATGGCTTGGCTTAGCTTAGGTTAAGCCTGAATATCAACGAAAAGCTTCGGTGAGCGTCATACGAGGAAGCCGAGCGCGCCCCGATGCACACTCGGTAAACACGTGCAGAGCACGCGCACGACGGCGAAGGTGGACCGACGGAGCCGCGCTTGTCGGCGGCTCCGCCGACCACGTGCTCCTCTCCAGTGACTTGACGCGGCGAACTCGCGCATGCGCAGCTGTGGCTAAAATTTATCACGGCGCACGCCAGACCCGGTGTTGACTACCCTATTGAAACTTTTCGCTTCAAAACAAAAAGAGCTGCATTTGTCCTTTGCGAGCAAAACCACGAACCTGCGTTTTCTCTGCTTCTTGAAATCTATTTCTTTCAAGTGGCAGCTTCAAGGTCAAATCCGAAAGGCGCGCGAGCGGCCCCACTTCGTCGTCTTGCTGAGATAAGCAAACTGCAAGGCGTTACCTGTGCGCGCGTGAGACCGCATCTACAGCCAAGCGCGCATTAAAAGGGCACTCAAATCAGCGCGCGCTTCCTGCGTCGGCCAGACAGAGACGCCCGATCGAGCTACCTTCCAGCTGTCGCCAACCGCCCCAAACATTGCCTTGGCGGCCGACGTTTCGCGTCGTCAGTCGAGCCACGCTTTCGCGCATTGTGTTAAGCGTGCTGACGACGATACAAAAAAATTCTGAGATCTCTGGCGTCTGTCCGTTGGTTTTGCTGTTACGGCTGCACAAACGCGCTGAATTATTTTTCATGTGGATAAGCTTTGTTTCTTGACTACAGACTTAAGACATGCCTGCGCTTACTTCTCCTAAGAAAGGAACCGCTGCAAATGCAATCATAGTCACTAGAGAAAAACACAGACTCTAAACGTAGGCACCTTTCTGCGGATGGCAGACATCATTCTACTGCTGCCGCGCGTGTGATTCTACTGCTCAAAACGACCGCAGCGGCACTACTTAATTCCGTCTAAAGGACGTTGCCGCGTACGGCATAGCATTTCAGAGCGAAAGAGAATCCTATGCAAAGGGGTGGCTGACCTTAGGGTTTCACTTTGTGTGGTCGCGCAACTTCAGTCAGCATAGTGCAGTCTTTCGAAAGCGGTGCCTCATTTGGTCTTACATTCGGCCGCATCACTCTCAGAGTTCGCTATACTTGCTCGCAGGTGGCGCTTGGTCTGGCGCTGAAGGCCGTGCTGGTGCTGTCCGTGGTGCTCTCCACCAACACCGTGGGTCACTTCCTATTCCGCGCAGAATTGGCGCACGACCTGCCGCCTGCTGTTCACACCACGTCGAACGCGAGCTTCGCCCTGCTTGAGTGACGCGGTCGGCGGTGTGGCTGGCAGCCAAGCCTCGTGGGTGTGTCCTCAGCACCACACGCGCGGTGCACACCAGCACAGTTTGATACCCAGCCTCGCTGGACATTTAATGTGTGCAGTGAACCATTTGTGCACACGCAAACTGCTGTTAAGCGATGCAGCCATCGGCCTTAAACTCGTGTTGGACTGGTTACTTGTAATCTATCCGCTTTATTGCTGTAGCGTGTGATTTGCGCCGACTCGTTGCACGAACAGTGCTCTTAAAACCTCGTCTTAAATGTCAGGAGTAGCTCTGTACAGTTTAGTGCTGCTCTCATCATTAAAGAAATACCTAAGATTCGCTCAAGTGCCATAAGACATATTTTAAATCTTCCTTGTTTGCTCTTAGACGCTTTCTGAGATTATGGCCTGCTTAACAAAAACTTAATGCCCGTTCAGTCTCGAAGCAATTTTCCACTCTGGTTCTCCAGCTCAAGGACTCAAAATGAACGGTGGACACCAGCAGTATATGTGCTTTTTCTCTACGCTAAGTAGAATAACTGAGCAGACATATAGTTCTTATTTCCAGGATTTCTAGACGCCTTTTCTTCATTGTGTCATTGTTTGGCTGTTCAAAAACGCTACTTCGAGATCGTTCCGAGCACTCTAGAATTTGCCTCTAATTTGTTCGCCTATTGGCGGGGCAGCTTTTATAACCCTAATTCTGTTCGTTTAGCGTTCGTTGGATGATTTATAAGAGCTGTAATTTTATTATTTCAAAGACATCTCGCTTCCACAGGTTACATACTAACACACTTGAACAAGGTAGGAATCCTGGAGGTGTTGATGCCGGCATGTCCTAAATTGTGTACTTGCACTCGAACACTCGGCGGCCTGTTGTGGGAGTTGCGCACACCGTGAGCGAATCCGCACAAGTGAGGACGAGGAGATACAGCACAAGCGCTCCATCCCAACTTATATTTTATTGAGATTAAGACATGTGTAATGGTACAGTCTATATTCAACATTAAATGGTGTTGAGAGCACGGAAGAAATCAGAAAAGGTTCAGTAGACCCGTGTGCCAATACACGGCAAAGTAAGTGCATAAACTAATGACTGCAAAAAGCGATCGCAATGAGATTATCTCCATCACCAAATGGGCAGGCACATGCTGCATTGGTAATGAACAATGTGTGCAAAAAAGAGCTAGGGAAATATACAGAAGTCATACGTTTACATTTATTATCATGCAAAGCATGTATTAAAGAAAATATTACTTAACCTGCAGAATTGCGATCGGGAATAATGAAAAGAGCGAAAAGGAACGGCTCACAATAGTTATAAAGAATAAGGAAAGCATGGAAAATTATTTAGCAGGCTCTTCACTGAAATAGAGTCTATGCCTGAATTATAATTCTTCGCCAATTCATTTAACAAAGTTGGAAGTAGAACTTTCAACGTCTGATTTCTGCAGCCTGCAGGGCATTTGTTAACATGTCATTTTTCTGAGTTGCGCATCAGGTACACAGCAGTGTGTTTTTGTAGCGAGAGCTACACTGCGCTACCCAGTCGAGCACCTCAACGTGAGCTGGGAGGCCGATAGTGCGCATGCGCGAGCCCAAAGAGGAGCAGCAGGTGCGCGGCGCATGACGTCGGAGTTCGCCGGCGCCGCGCTTGGAGCCGCACCGGCCCGTCTACGCCGGCCGCCATTGCCGCGCATGAATGCGCATGCGCGGCAGCTGGAGAACGGCAGCAGGTGCGCGGCTCATGACATCAGAACGCTGCCGCCGCCGCGGCCGCGTGTGGGTCATGTGGATAAACTGGGTATGTGTGGCTATGTGTATAAAGCTGAGGTGTTACGAAAACATGCGTAACCAGTGGGGAACTGTAGCTCTCGCTACGTATATTGCCGCGAATGCTTGCAGTGTTTGTCCATTCATCATAGCTGCCGGAACGCCACTTCATCGCTTTGTTTGTGATGCAAGACGCGCCTAGATTTATCTCGATTGATTGCATCCAGGCGGAGCTGATTCTACTTTGGGCCAGAATGTTCTAGTAACTTTCCAAGCTTTATCTCGAAAGTTCGCTATCAGCTTTAAAAAGAGCATGGCCGGGAGCGGCCGGCATTCTGTACGGCGACCACCAAGCACGCTTGATGCTACGCCGCCGTCGAGTGATCCAGTCCTTTGTGGGCGCCAGTCAGCCGGAATAAACAGATTTGTTACAGAGCGTGCCGCTAGGGCGCCCCATACACGTGTGTGGACGACAGTGCATGTTCTTATTATGGGTTAAAGAGAGCGCTGTGCAACTTCTGCGGATACCGAGATTTCGTTCAAAAAACCCTTATTAGTATTTTATTTGTTTTCAGTTCTCGAAGCGCCCCGCAGTTGAGCGCTGATGACAATTAGCAATGGTAAAGCCTGAACAGGTCTTCGAAATTTGAAAGACTGACGCCTCATGATGGCCATAGTTTTTGGAAGTTTTTTTTTTATAAGGTCATTTCGTACGTTCAACTGCGCAAAAAAAAACACGGACACAAGGTAGAAGGCACGACACGAGCGCTGACAGGCAAGGTTTTACAAGCTTTGCCTTCGTGTTCACTGCGGCCTTGTGGGTGGGAATCGACGTCAACCCCAGGTCTGGGATGAGTGGCACAAGACAGCTGAAAGCCTCACCGAGTTCCTGTGGAATACCATTCGCCCCACGCTGCCCACCAAGAAGAAAGTGTCAGCGACCACGGGAAGCGTCACAGTTCTAGACAACACAGCGATTGAAGAAAGACATGAACGGACACTGGAACTGGGACCTAAGTTCTGCCTTGAACCTGCCATGACATCGCTAGAGAGATTAGCGCTGTCGCGTTCGGTGTCCAAGGTTGTGCCAGATGAAGACACGGCAAGATGCCTGAAGGAATGCTCGGCCTGTGTGATAAGACCAAAGAAGGGACAGGAAGACACCTACCACGATAAAAAGGTTGGTGGACTATTTAGTAGCTTAGGAACTGCGCCCTCTCTTGTCAGATAAAGAAGGGTTCTTCGTCCTTGCGCCAGAAGTGATTTTCGGCAAAAAAGCGGGAGAAGCACTGAAGAAAAACTTCAAAGGGGTGACTCTGAAGACAGCTGCTATCGAAAAACAAGCCATAGTTTTGCTGCAGGGAATGAACCTTGACGGTTTGGCTGCTGCTGTCAATAACAGTAGAGGTAATGTTCTTGATCTGTTCTTCACGGCAAAAACGTATAAGCCGACCGTTCCATAGGGCTATTGCGTCAGAGCGGAACACTTGGCAGCATGTCATTTCAGGGTTCCTACAGCGACAATTGGGTTCACTTACGCTTTCGGACCCTTTCTTGGTGAAAAATTCTGCAAGCGTTGTCAAGTTCCTTTCCGAGCTGGAAGAAAAAAGTACTTTGCCTTCAGCATAGACGCAGAGGACTTATTTTACTCTCTACCCCACACTCAGCTCATGAAGAAAGTGAAAGACTGCGTTGTCTTGGACAACGACGAGGTGGCTTTTGTGGCCAAATGTGGCATATCGGTGGAAAGTTTCCTTGAGCTGCTTTCTTTTTACCTAGATTCTACTTTCGTTGGTTGGGGTGGGAAAGTCTTTGTCCAGAGGTCGGGAGTGTGCATAGGCTCTAGAGTTGCGCTCATTTTGAGTGACATTTTCTTAAGTAGAATGGATCAGGAACTGGCGGAGGATCTTGTTGATCTTACAGGAAAGGTATTTCGTTATGTGGATGATTTTTTGGTTTTCCCGCTGTGGAGTTCTCCTAGGGTGGTTCCGGACGTCGTCAAAATTTTCAGGGAAAGGGGCGACGGCTTGAAGTTCACCTTTGAACTACCAAGCCTGAGTACTGTTCAGTTCCTGGACCTGAGTATCGAGTGCCTTGAAAAAGTAGTATGTTGGAAGTACCACCCTCGGACCACAAAACCACTCCTGAACTATGGTTCTGGGCACTCCAAACTGATTAAGGCTGGCATAGTGACCTCCTGTCTGAAAGCTTCCCTGGAAAAATCCTGTGAGCATAGGGTTCAGGCCAGCTTCCAAGCACAAATAAGGAGGTTGAAGGAAGCCGGCCATCCTGAGCTTGTTCTCGGCCAGATCACTGAAAGGATCTTAGCCGAGACAGGGAGGGCGGGTGTTCAAAAAGAGAACATAAAAGGACGAATTGTAGGAATTCCATACGTTCTCGGAATTTCGCACAGGATAAAGAAAGTGGGGGCTGGATACGGAGCAACCGTCATTTTCACCGCAAGGAATAAGCTGGCGGGGGTCTGTAGCGCTGTACGCAACAAGCTTGAGCCAGAGGGCCACAGAAGAAAGGTTGGATGCACGGTAGCGCACAGGAAGGAAAACAGATTCACGGATTGTGGCACGGGGGTGGTTTATGAAGTCCCCCTAAAGTGTGGTAGGTCACACATCGGCCACACGGGCCGATGTATTAATGAGCGGATGGCGGAGCACCGTAGGTCTTTGAAGGGTGCGGTCTCGTCTAACCTTGCATTGCACTGCAGGAATTGCCAGGGATGCTTTCCACATCTGAATAAAACCACAATCTTATTCAGACACCGAGACCAGATATGCAGGGAGTTAGTGGAAGCATATCTCATCAAGAAAAAAGGAGATACATGCGTCGCTTCGCCTTCCGTCGGCCTGCTGGATGAGGAGATACCTTTTCTACGCAATTATCTCTGCACGAGTAGGAAGTACGGAACGTTGGCCTGACCGGATGCCACCTGTTGGTTTTTCCTTGTTTTTGGGTTTTTGTTTTGTTGAATGAATTGACAGTGCACGCGCCAAAGTTCGTGATTGTGTTGCGTTTGTTTCTATGTGTCTGTGCCCCGGGTTTTTTGAGCATTTATTAGCACCTGATTCCTGAAATAAAAATTTAGTTGATAGTCTGCGCTCGTGTCGTGCCTTTTACCTTGTGTCCGTGTTTTTTTGCGCAGTTGAAAGTATGAACTCCCACCAACTCGCCCAGTTTTCCGTTCTTATTAAGGTCATTTCTGTGGACATCCCAGAAGAAATTCTATTCAAAAATGGAACCGAGAAACATGAAACTTTGTACAACCTCGATATCTATGCGGTCAATTACTATTGCTCATAGTAGGACAAATTTACTTTTGTACAGAACAGTCTTAGTTTTATCCCTAATAAGCTTTAATTCGTTTTTGCTGCAGAAGTTCCAACTAGGAAAAGTGTTCAGTTAGCATGACAAGAGAAATCGGCACCAGAACAAGCTGAAATAAACAAATTAGGATCCCATAATCTCTTGCTGACCACGTAGGGTAACATAATTTACAACTGTGTGATCGCAACAGATTGTGATCGGTGTTGAAGGCTATGCCTCGCATAACATGAGCCAACTTCTGAAGAAGCGTAGTATGATTACTGAAGCAATGGCTTCACTACGCCACGTCAAGTCAAGGACATCGAGCCAAGCCGAAGCCCCTACTGCGCATGCGCAGCACCACAGGCCACTGCTCGTGACGTCACAGGTGCGCCGCCGCTGACTCCGCCGCCTCGCTTCGCGCATGCGCAGTAGCTACAGATGACGCTCAGCCGCTGCCGCCGCCGACTCCGCTTCTTCGCTGCGCACTTTGCGCATGCGCAGTAGTACAGATGCGTCATTGCTCGGCAACTTTATAAACAGAGAGCGTGAAGCACTCGTTCTTAAGATGGACGATGGGTGAAGAAGCGGAAAGTCCGCGTGTACACTGCGACAGACATCAACGGCGACTGCGGCAAACCCCATCGACAGACCAGCAACGGATCAGCGAGTCAGCAACGAGCCCAAGAGGCCAGGAATGCCAAGCGCGCGACCGAGACGCCGGAACAACGAGAGGAACGGCTCGCTAAGCGATGCTGTCCAGAAGCGGAGAGACGACGGCGATAAGCCGCGAGCGAAGCCATGCGTTCATCGGGTCAGTCGGTGTAAACCGAATCGTAGAGCACGTGTAACTATGTGTATCAAGCTATCGCGTAGACACTACGTTTATCCGGAGCTAAACCACCAGGAATTTTTTTTTATAATCGAACGATTTCGTAGTGATAGGTACACTACGTTACTAACCAACGTTACTAGAACCGGGCAATCTGGTTCTAGCAACGTTGGGCGTGGCTGCGCGCTGAGCCGTGGAGCCACCGCTCCGCCAGCTGTGCGCATGCACCCAGTGACGTCAGAGAAAGAATGATTATATGAGAAATATAGCGGGGCTCTATTTGAAGGGCAATACCGATAGTGAGAAATTCGACATCAAAATTGGAGCGTAATCGGACAGAATAACCCTAATCTAGTGCATGGAAATACATACCTACTGCCGCTTTGCCGCCATGCTGAGAAGCACCTGTGAAAAAAACTGCGCGGCTAGGATAATGGAAGGGATAATCTTCCAGGAGACCATTCAACGCATTGGCAGTAAAGTTCTTTGCATTTTGCGGCTGTGTATGATCAAAGCAAAGTGCAGGAGGAGACTGCATATAGCTAACGCATGGCGCGGACCTAAGTGAGACCACAACTTTAGACAACTAGGACCCTGTATATTCAAATTGAAACAGCTCGTATTGAGGCCAGTTTTGATCTTTAAACAATGGTCGGTAAGAAAAATGGGCGGAGCCACTTCAGGCCTAAGCTCAAGTTCAGCAAGAAGGTTCGCTCTTTGAGAAGCTGAAAGGGACAGAATATAGATGAGTCTAATCAGAGTAGACTCTCCGCACCACTAAAGTATCGCTGGTCAGTTGAAAGGGACAGATAGTAGGTGAGTCCTTAGGAGAGTGGTCCCCGCTCCAGCTGAACGGGACAGTTCGACTCCCGAACGTGGGTCTCCAGAAAGAGGACCACATTTGCAACTGATTTTCGCGAACCAAGGCAAAGCGAAGAGCTCGCCTCCCGAGAAGCAGCAGAGGGTTAGTTTTGTATCTAGGACAAAAGGAGAACAGTACACAACCGAACACCAGAATTGGTCTTACCCTCGTCTTATGCAGAAATAAAAGAGTTTATCTGCGCATACCGAATTTCTAATTGCAGATTCACGTCAGGCGACCGAGGGCGCGCTAACCATTCAGGGCAATCATTTTCAGATGAACTCCTCAGTCCATTTGACAGTCATATTTACACCGAGGTATTTTAAGGACTCAACTGGTGGGATTTGGGCATCTCGCTACCATAGAAAGATACAAAGAGGGGGCACTGGCGGGAAAACGAGAACGAAAGATTTGTTCTCGTTGACAATTAAAGGTAACTTACACAGCCTAACTACTAGGGCATTGAGGTAGGCTTGCAATAACTGGAGCAGTGACTTAATATATTCAGCAAATGCAAAATAAAAGGCTATGTTATCCGCATACAGATACACTTTGATACCATGAATATGTTAAAGGGTAAAGGTGACGGGAGCAATCCTCGAGGCACACCCCCAGTCTGGAAAAAGATTTCGAAAGCAAAGGATTCGTCGGCGCACAAAAAACTTACATCGTTTGGGATTTCCTGTAACCATGGAAAGATGTAAAAAAGCAGCCCATTTTTGTCTAGCTTGTTGAACAGTGTTCTACACTGTCATGTGTTTCGGTAATATCTGGAGTGAATAAAGCCGCAACTTCCGCAAGCTGTTTTCCCCAATAAACTCTGTTGGTAGTTAGCGCTCTTACTGTCCGTTTCTTGCTGTCTTTTCGTATGTGTGCCTTTTCGCGCCGTTAAAAATATTGCAACTTTTTTTTCTTTATTGCAACCCTAATACCGCTTCCCAAGTCTAAATGTGCTGTCCAGATCGAGCGCCCTCGACGAAATCCACTCTGAGCGGCGTTTAAGACTTTTAGTGCCGTAAGGTGATTGGTAAGGCAACTGTGAACCATGCGCTCAATAAGTTTAACTAAATTTGTTATCAGGGAAAAGGGCCGAATATAATCGATATCAAAACCATTCCTACGATTCTTTAGCAATAAGATTATTTTCGCGATTTTTCTGTCGGGAGGCAGCCAAGCTGTCTCGAGGGATAAGTTAGCAGTATGCAAAACATCAGAGGTATAGTCTTACATAAGAGTTTTCAACATTCCGGCAGTAACCACGTCGCATCCAGGAGCTGCTGGTTTGAGGCCAGAAACTATAAAATGTAATGTGATAGACAGGGTTGAAAAGCCGTGTAGTCTGCGCATGGCGCGGGTAGGACATCGGAGCCACCTGGCACTTGGCAGCAGCGACGTGCCACGTGCGCACTGCGTTAACAGTTGTACACTCTTGTCACAGGCACCAACCGCTTGACTGCACTCAGCGCCCGTACTGGACCAAGCCAGCTCTGCGCGCCGGACTTCAGATTGTTACGCCGGATTTTCCGCAAGGTGTACCAGGAGCAATACTTTGATTTGAGCTAGTTGGTTGTAGCATGACATGTTTACGCAAAAGGCGTACTGGCGCTAAAAAACGGAGACAACAGGCGCCAGTCCTGTCCTGCGCAGAACTACTGCGCTGCCCTACGCCAGCGCCAGGAGCTGCAAAAGGAGCCACATCACCGCAGCTAGCCTCACTTGGAAGCAGCGACGTGCCACGTGCGCACTGTTTTAACAGTTGTACGCTCTTGTCACAGGCACCAACAGTCTGGCTGCACTCAGCCCCCGTACCGGACCAAGCCATCTCTCCACGCCGGACTTCAGATTGTTACGCCGGATTTTCCGCAAGGTGTACCAGGAGGCGTGACCATCAGCTGCGCAGAACTACTGCGCTGCCTTACGCCAGCGCCAGGAGCTACAAAAGGAGCCACATCACAGCAGCTAGCCTCACTTGGCAGCAGCGACGTGCCACGTGCGCACTGTTTTAACAGTTGTACGCTCTTGTCACAGGCACCAACCGCTTGGCTGCACCCAGCGCCCGTACCGGACAAGCCAGCTCTCCGCGCCGGACTTCAGATTGTTACGCCGGATTTTCCGCAAGGTGTACCAGGAGGCGTGACCGTCAGCTGCGCAGAACTACTGCGCTGCCCTACGCCAGTGCCAGGAGCTAAAAATGCACATTAAATCAGTTGTGAGTGGCGCTCTGTCTCGTCTTTCTTCACCTGTGTGTGTGTGTGCTTATGGTTTGGCGCCTTTGAATTTAATTATGAATAACTACCAACTAGCCCAACAACAAGTTCTTCTAAAAAAGGAGCCACATCATCGCAGCTAGCCTCACTTGGCAGCAGCGACGTGCCACGTGCGCACTGTGTTAACAGTTGTACGCTCTTGTCACAGGCACCAACAGTCTGGCTGCACTCAGCGCCCGTACCGGACCAAGTCAGCTCTCTGCGCCAGACTTCAGATTGTTACGCCGGATTTTCCGCAAGGTGTACCAGGAATGCTTCACAAGCATTCAGCAGCAGTGGCACCGCAGGACCTACTATCCGTGCCCTAAAAACATCACCTTAATTTACAGGTTGGTTTTTTTTCCTCCTTTTCCCCTTGAAATGCAACTTTAGCTATTTTTTTTCTGGTAGCCGCTGCTGCTGACTGCTCGGTCTGTCGTGACAAGTGAAAAATGGCTGACACATGTCTTGCATGCAACGAACAGCTTTCTGAGGATGAAGCGTTTCTGACATGCTCAGAGTGTTGTTATGTGTATCATCTTGGCACATGTTCTGGGGTAAGTGAAGCCACATACAAGAAAAAGGCATAAACTGCAAAAAAGCATGGAAATGCCCAACATGCAAAACAGCTAAGGCTCGAAGCAACCATAGTGGCAAGAAAACAAGCGAGGAACCGGAAATGAATCTTGCAAGTGAAATTACAGATGTTCGTCTAGTGCTCACAGAAGTACTTGAGATCAAATCGAAAATCGACGCACTAGGAGAGATAAAGGCCACTGTGGATGGTATTGAGCAGTTTATGGAGGAAATTTCCACAAAATACGACGAAGTTTTGTCGAAAATGAAGCAAGAGGATGCAGATATATCTGCCCTCGGAAAGCGAGTGGAAAAACTCGAGGTTCTGGTAGCAGAACAAGAAAACCAGGAATTAAGGCAACAAGTTAACGAACTAGAGCAGTACAGCAGACGCCAAAATTTAGAAATACTTGGGCTGCCCCATCATGAAAATGAAAACCTACTGGAAAAGCTTAATGTCTTGGCCATTGATCTCGAACTTCCGCTGCTTTCCGAGGCAGATGTTGAGGCTGTTCATCGATTGCCCTCACGGTCTATCAAGGAGAGCACTAACAAAGCGAGTGCTAGTAGTGACAGTGAGGTCGGGGAGAGTTCTAAGAAGGTTACACCTGTTCTTGTACGCTTCGTATCCCGTTCAACCAGAGACGCATGGCTTGCAAAAAAGGGACAGCTAAAGGAAGCGAAATCTAAAATCTTCTTCAATGAAAACCTGACAGCACAGAACAGGGCGCTCTTTTGGAAAATGAAAAAAACGGCCAAAGAAAAAGAGTATGAGTTTGCCTGGTTGGAGAATGGAAAAATGTTTGTTCGTCGTGGCCCCCGCAGCCGAGTTATCGGGATTAGGACGACTAACGATCTGGATAAGATACGTTGAGTAACAGGCCGGATGCACACCACGGTAACTGATAGCAGCACCCTTGAAAATGACAGCCCCGTTCGCATATTCTTATCATGATGCTGATTCGTTTAAACATTCCAAGCGTCTACGAGAAAAAAATCAACTTTCCTTACTCCATCTCAATGCGCAAAGCCTTCGGAATAAACAGGATTCTGTAGAAACCCTCCTAAATGCACTAGACCATAAATTTGAGTTTTTAGCTTTCACTGAAACTTGGTTTACCAATGATTATGATGTCATACAATTTCCAGGATACAAATGCGCATCAGTTTCATGGAGTAATAAGAGAGGGGGAGGTGTGGCCATTTATGTAATGAACTACCTAAACTATGTCACCATTGAAGATTTCTGTGTCATAGATCAGCACTTTGAGTGTGTCATGTTAAAATGTGTTGGTACCATATTTGCCGTTATATACAGGCCGCCTTCTGGATCACAGGCAATGTTTTTAGTATTTCTTGAAAATATGTTAGAACAGTGCATGCAGTTTAAGTCGCCTGTAGTTTTTTGTGGTGATTTCAATATCGATCTCTTATTGCCTGAATCTAATCAGCAAAGGATGCTTGATATTTTTTTCTCGTTTGGTTGTGAAAATGTGATACATCTGCCAACTAGAGTGACTGATATGTGCCGTACTTTACTAGATGTGTGCTTCACAAGCTACAAAAAGGATGATGTGCAAGCAGGTGTACTGATAGCTGATGTTAGTGACCATTTGCCGATTTTCATGTCATTTAAACCATACTTTACAACACAGAGTCATTCCCAAATCAGTGCACCGATTACATATAGAATCATTAATGAAGCAAACACCACAATATTTAGAAACTTAGTAGCAGAAACAAGTTGGGCAGAGGTTTTTCAACTATCTGACCCCGTTACAGCATATGACATCTTTATTAAAACAGTTACCGAGCTCTATAATCAAGCCTTTCCTACAGTGCAATTCAAAAAGTGTGATAAAGCCAGAAAACCATGGATAAATGCTGAACTTCTGAAAATAATTAGAAATCGTGGCAGACTATTTGCCTCTTTTATCAGAACGAAAAATATAGACAGTTTGATTGAGTATAAACGAATTCGTAACAAGTTAAGCTCTGATATTAAAAAAGCCAGGACCAGTTATTACGAACATAAGTTTACTGATATCTGCAACAACCCTAAACAGGTATGGAATACCGTAAACACGCTAATGTCCAAAAATGAAAGAGACGGCATCTCTGAACTCGTTATAAATGGTGTGCCTTACACAGGGGCGTCGCTGGCTGACAAACTTAATGAGCATTTTCTCATATCAGGGGCTTCAAGTAAATCTCAGGCAAGTAACTGTGATTTTACATCGTATCTCACATCCAACATCGAAAGCTCAATGTTCATGTTTCCAACTACAGAATTGGAAATCTGCACAGTAATCAAAAACTTAAAAAGTAGCAGTGCATGTGGTGCTGATGATATTAAAGTTCAACCTATAAAATCCGTTAGTCACATGATTAGTGAGCCACTTACGCATATATGCAACCTGATTTTGAGTAGCGGAATATTTCCAGGCAAACTAAAAATTGCAAAAGTCTCCGTCATACACAAGGGAGGCGATAGAAATGATATAAATAACTATAGGCCAATTTCGGTACTACCAGTCCTCTCGAAAGTAGTTGAACAGGTTATAAACATCAGACTACTAAACTTCTGCAAGCGAAACGATATCATCGCAGAACAGCAATATGGATTTCAGAAAGAGAAATCTACTGAAATGGCGCTAATAAAAAATAAGGATAAGATAATAGACAATTTTGAGCAGAAAATATATACAATAGGTGTTTTTCTTGACTTTAGGAAGGCATTCGATTCTATCAAGCACCCGATATTGTTGTACAAGTTATATAAATATGGCATTAGAGGAACGGATCTCACATTAATGAAGAATTACCTCTCAAATCGTCAACAGTACACGAACATTCCGAATGCGAAGTCCAGCTTAGGTCTGATACATTATGGAGTTCCGCAAGGATCAATCCTTGGGCCGCTGTTATTTCTTCTTTATATAAATGATGTAATTAACGTGCCCTCTACACCAGAAATAGTACTGTACGCTGACGATACCAATGTATTATTCTGCGGACAAGATCTGGAAGCCCTCCAAGTAGAAACCAATATATGGCTCCAAAACTTATTCACATGGCTCCGCACTAACGAACTGCAGTTAAACACTAAAAAAACTAAGTACATTATATTCCGCGCACGTAACAATTGCATTAAACAATAAATACTGATTCAATTTTGTGATGAATCTATTGAACGTGCAATATCTCATAAATTTCTTGGCTTCATATTTCACGAACATCTCGACTGGTCCCCTCACATTGAAAAAGTTCGCACAGGTATCTCTAGGTCCATTGGTATCATGTATAAATTAGAGGACCTTTTGCCTATGTGTCTAAAGAAACAACTATACTATACACTGGTACATTCGCGTTTCCACTATTGTCTTCTTGTTTGGGGCACAGCACCTAAAACAAGCATAGAAAACATATACTTATTACAAAAGAAATTTCTGCGACTAATGGATAATGCACCATACCTTAGCCACACTGCCCCATTGTTTAGAAAACACCAATTGCTTACACTGTGGAATGTTATAAACAAAAAGATAGCGTTAGCCACTTACCAACAAATGCATTCTGATCCTGCCGCCTTTTGTCATAAGTATCTTACGAAACCACACAGCTACAACATACGGCACATAAGTTATAATAAGGAAAAAATACGTACTAACTACGGCGCCCAGAAACTTAGCTACAGAATTTCCAGTTTTTTAAACGATCACCATCCTGCTGTAAACATTATTCAAGAAAGCAAATCATTGAAAGCTTTCAAAAATTGCATCACCATGTATCTATTGTCACTCCAGGCATAACCACTCTTTTTTTTTCTTTTTTTTATTCTGTTGTCTCTCATAGTATTTCTCCAACTGTAGATAAATGTTCAAGATAAAATTACTGCAGTTCACTGTTAACCAATCCTTTCTGTATTTCCATTTCGTTTTTGTGTCTATTTTATGCGCTGAATGTCTTGTGCTCTCGAATGGGAGCAAGAAGGGCGTGGACTCTTTGTCAGGCATCCTTTTGCCTTTTAGTCTGCGCCCTAGGCAACTGTACCATTGAGTTGTCTAAATAAACACTTTGACTTTGATCGTCAGCTGCGCAGAACTACTGCGCTGCCCTACGCCAGCGCCAGGAGCTACAAAAGGAGCCACATCACCGCAGCTAGCCTCACTTGGCAGCAGCGACGTTTCACGTGCGCACTGTGTTAACAGTTTTACGCTCTTGTCACAGGTTAGTGTTATCGCCGGACCGATTCCTTGACTTATCTCCTGTATTGTGTGTCGTTGCTGCTGCCTGGTTTGGACTTGTGCTTGTGTGTTGTCTCAAGCTGCAGTGCTCTATCATCATCTTGTTGCACCCGAAAGGCTGCTTGCTTTCAAATGTCTAAAGAATTAAATAAGCTGAAGGAAGAAATGTGGGCTGAATTTCTTAAACTTAAAGACGAAGTAAAACATGAACTGAAGGCCTTTCTAGAGGCTATGGAAAGAGACTTGCGAAACGAAATTCGTGAGCTAAAAAACGAGCAAAAAAGCTTGACCGAGAGCATTGAGTTCGCGCATGGAACAATAGAGGACATCAAAAAACAACTGGATGATGAGGTTTCCAAAAAGTGCAACTATCAACTGATAATGAGGCTCTGTGTGCCAGATGCACATCTCTCGAGAGTAAATTGCAAAATGCAGAAAGCAGGCTTACTCATGCTGAACAATATTCAAAGAAGTGTAACATTGAAATACAAGGAATAGCAGAGACTGAAGGCGAATCCCTGAGTGACATTCTCTCTAAAATTGCCAACACCATCCCAGAAACGATAGAAGAAGCGGACATTGAAGTCTGCCATCGCGTGCCGAAGCGAACTGCTGAGAAATCGCACATCCTCGTCCAATTCAAATCCCGCATGAAGCGAGACATTGTCCTGACAAAGGCGAAAAAAACACGGCTGACAAGCAAAGACATCGGCCTAGACAAATCAGATGCAATATATGTTAATGAGCACCTCGGTCCCGAATTGAAGGAACTACTCAATGGCTGTGAAAAAAAATACGAGTGCAACTGGAAATCGGTGTGGTCCTACAACGGGAAAATCTTTGCCAAGCAGGCAGATAACACGCCCACTGTGCATGTGACAGGTGAGGGCGTTGTCGACAAGATTTTTTCTACTCAAGCGGGCGACACAGCTCGTGATGCCGATAACGTGTGATTGCCGATATTGTGCTCATCTGCCTATCTGCTTCGTGTTTTCTAAGCCTTGAAAGATGGATTATCAGGAGCTTACTCTGCCATCTGATGTGAAGTTTGACTATTTATCATGCGAATCAGTTATGCATATCAATGCACGTTCAGTGAACTGTAAAGAAGATGACATTGTCCTTTTACTGCAGCAATTTTGCTCTCAATTTTCTGTCCTAATGCTGTCGGAAACTTCGTATACAAACAGCAGCAAAATGTTGGAACTAGATGGTTAAAATAACTTCTTTCTTAATCGTAAAAATTTCAGGGGTGGTGGCGTCGCAATTCTAGTTGCAAAGCACAAGAAATATGAAATTTTGCCGGAATTCAGTAAGACCACTGTGGATTATGAAATCTTAACGCTGAAAAATAAACAAGAAATAAATTCTGTCTTGTATCGTCCACCAACTGGGAATGCTGCACGTTTGTTAGAATTTTATGAAGGCTTCTTGGAATTTATTTCTAAAAACAACCTTAGGTTCATCAGTCGTGGTGATTTTAACATAAATATGTTAGAAGAAAGTAATTGTGTTCGTTACTTCAGCACAAAACTCGTTTCATCTGGTTTCATAAATGTGATTAACACACCAACTCGAATTACATGTTCTACATCATCCATGCTAGATCTCATTGTTACAAATTTTGACACTGAAATTTACAATGCAGGCACAGTTGCCTGCGACGTTAGTGATCACTGTCCTACTTTCTTAACATATCGCATTGATTCACTGGACAGGAATGTGAAAAGGGAAACATTTTTTGTTCAGCGCTTTACCGAAGGAAAGCTATACTCGTTCAAGAATGAAATCATGAACCAAAATTGGTCCGCCGTGCTAAAGAATGTGGATGCGAATGACGCGTATAACGAATTCATTAATCGTTTTGTGTGCATCTATGCTAAATATTTCCCTTTGCAAACTATCGTGCCAACAAAAAAGACTAAGAAATCATGGGTCACTCGAGAACACTTACAAATGATCAAAAATAAAAATCGTCACTTTCATTCTTTCTTGCGTACACGTTCAAAAGAAACTCTAAGGAATTTAAAATATTGCGGAATAAGCTAAACGCTGAGCTTCGGAGAGCCAAATCTTTATACTATGAGCAGTTATTTGCAGATTACGCTCGACAACGCCCGGATGCTGCATGGAAAGGAATAAACACTGTTTTGGGTCGTAAAAGTAAAAGTTCCCTTCTGGATGTTTTAACACATGAAGGTGGTGAATTGAGCGGTAAAGTTCTTGTGGATTATCTTAACAATCATTTTGTGAGTATTGCAAATCCTTATGACTATCCTCCAGATGCAACTCGAATCTCCACTAGTACAGTGAATACAATATACCTTCAGCCTACTGATGAACAGGAGATTTATAACACTTTCATGTTCCTCCGAAACAGTAAGGCGCTTGATAATGAAATCATTCAAACAATGCCGATAAAGTATGTATTGACCTTACTTACATCCGTACTTGCTTACATATTTAATTTAATACTGGATTCGGGCGTCTTTCCTGAAAAATGAAATGTGCCAGGGTTTCTGTAACCTTCAAGGGCGGCGACCCAAACTTGGCAACAAACTATCGCCCAATTTCAGTCCTCCCTGTATTTTCTAAGGTACTAGAAAAGATCATTTTTTCTCGTATAACTTACTTCTTTGACAAAGAAAACATAATAACAAATGCACAGTTCGGTTTTAGGCAGGACAGATTGAAACTACTTCACAAACGTTAAAAGAAAATTTTTTACGAAACATAGAAAGTAATTTGTTCTCGTTGGCTGTTTTCATAGATTTCAGCAACGCTTTTGACTGCCTGGACCATAGCATTCTTCTATCCAAAATACAAGCTTACGGGATCCGCGGCACGTGTCTAGCTTTGCTGAGGTCCTCCCTCAGCAACAGGTTTCAGAGAGTGTTTGTCAAAAACTGCAGCTCATCCCTTTTTCCGATAAAGAGTGGCGTACCCCAAGAAGTGTGTTAGGTCCGCTGTTGTTCAATACATACGTTAATGACTTGGTGAATATTGATAGTACAGTAAGACTAGTGGTATATGCTGATGATAGTACTATTCTTTTTTCTGGCCCTAATGCTGATGGTTTAATCATGCAATGTAATGAATTTTTAGCTAAGCTATCTACATGGTCCAAGTTAAACACCCTTCAAATAAATTGCACTAAAACTAAAGCTATTATATTCCGCGTTAAAAACAAATTGGTTGAAATAAATCACACTATAACCTAAGAGCACCAAGAAACTGAAATCGTTGACAACCATAAAATATTAGGTGTACATTATTCCTCGCATCTAAACTGGGATGCTCACATTGATCACCTTCGTAAAAAACTTTCCTCGATTACAGGTGTTATATCGCGCTGTCGTACAGTACTTCCACCGAAGATAAAACTTCAAGCATATCATGCTTTGTTTAACTCCCATTTAAGGTACTGTAGTCTAGTTTGGTGTACAACCACAAAAACCACTTTATAGAAACTCCTGGTTTTACAGAAAAAAATCCTCCGTTACATAGCAAATATTAAGCCCATGGAAGCTACAAAGGGTGCATTTGAATCATTCAATATCATAAGTGTAGACAAGCTGTATGACTTTCGCCTATTACAGTCAATCTACTTTTCTTACCATGAAGTTACAACCTTCTAACGTCCTTGGGATCCTTAGAGCGACGAAATATTAGCGTGCAAACAAGAAATGTTGATGCGTGGGCAGTTCCTCATTTTCGTACATTTTATAAATATCAGTTACTTCCACATAACCTCCCTACAATACTAAACAAATATGGACACACAGAGGGCTTGAACAAAAAACAATTACATTCCTGTTTCGTGCAGTTATGATCCATTAATTTTTGTTTGTTGTTTCCACGTATGTGCTTTTCAGTTGTTTTATTTTGGTTTCAGTTGATTACTGGCCGCTTTATGTAATATTATTTGTCACAGTAACTGTTTTATTACTTCCTTTATTACTGTCTACTTATGTAGTTTCCAATCTATTCATTACGCTGCTGACTTGTAATGGTCTCTTGGGCCTCGTCAAACTTTTGTGTAGCTTTTAGCCCAAGAGATCATCCAGTTGTTTTCTGGAAAAAAAGATGTATTGTATTGTACTGTATTGTATTGTATTGTATTGTATTGTATCCCAGCTTGAAAGCGCATACCAAGGCATTACGCTATTTGATGTTCATTGTTTGCTTCTTTTGGCGATAACACCACTTATTCTTTTACATGAGGGACCCGGCGAATAATGGTTGCATTCCATAAACCAGTAGAAAGCTTGCCTATTATTAGGGATGGATATATGAGTGTTCAAATTCACACTGTGCTCGTTCCCGGCTTTACCAATAGTCGGTTTAAAAGAAGCCCCAAAAAATGTGTAATTTATTTACTTCTAGGACTCTGGTTATGACAGAGGGTCTTCCAGGCAGCTTTATACGTGGATAGGCTTTTTAACATTCACCATTATACCACCAGAAGGGCCGTATGTTACTCACCGTTGATTGTATCTTGAACACGGAACGTGCAGTGGCATCTAACGAGCCGCCCAGAACTTGCTGAGAAAGATCCAGGTTATTAGATTATCCAACAGGGGAGACAGAGAAATGCATAAGTTTTCAGAAGCGTGGATGGTTGACGAATTTCTGTGCTGAAGTAGAGGCCCTAAGTAGACAACACACTTCATTGAACGTTATTAGAAAGTGATCGCTGCGCGTACCCCAATACTCTGTAGACCATCAAAAGACCTGCATCCCATGAGCTACCAAGGTTAAATAAATGTTGACAGAGAATCGGTACGCATATAAGCTACGCGTGAACTGTTACGCTGCTCACGTCACTTGCTGGCATCCAGGCCCACAGAAGCTGCCCTCATTCATCGGCCCGGAAGCTCCAAGTTACGTGGTGTGAATTGAAATCGCGGGCAATGACCATTCTGTTGTTAGAGCGCAGTAGATGAAGGGGCACTGAAAGGGGCTCCAAATAAAGATGAGGCATTCCTGGACACCGCTTCGTTAATATCCTCCTGCGAGAATTTTTCAATGCGACAGGCTGACAAAGGAAAGCTATACAGCTATAAAGCTATAGAGCTATACAGAAACTTCGTAGTTAAAGAAAAACTCGTCCACCTTCCGGGGTTCGAACCCAGGACCACAGCTTCACCGGAGCAGTCGCTCTACCAATTGAGCTAACCGGGACGGCAAGCTTATGGTAGGGCGAGAGCGAATTGATCAATAACTCGCAGTGGGAACTATGTTGGCCATATATTTAGGGGAATCCCCCAAGGGGGAGTAGATTTGTAATAAGGGGGTAACTACTCATTGACGTCCACCTGAACACAGCCATGCTGCTGCAAAGGAAAGCTGTATAGCTTTCTTTTGTAGCCGTATGGCTGTGCTTGGGTGGATGCCAATGAGTAATTACTCCCTTATTACAAATCTACTCCCCCTTGGGGGATTCCCCTAAATATCTGGCCAGCGAGAGGCTCAGTCGTCTGCAGTAAGAACTTGAATTCCAGCCCCTTCGCGCATTTCCCTCCACTGCATGCACGCTCAGAGGCCCTCCACCGTCTGCCGATGTGCGCGGGAAATCCGCCTGGGAGCTTCCTCAACCACCGGACCGGCTGACTGGCCACACACATGGTAGCTGTTTGATGCCTGAAAGAACAGCCATCTCTGAAAAGAATTACACAGCACCATGCGACGGAGGTGGGCGCGAGCATGAAAAAGCCGCCGCAAAGGACTCGCCAACATTTGCGCGTGATTCTGGGTTATCTGCTGCGCGTAGAAGTGTATTATTAGGCTCGGGTGTCCATGAGGAAAGGATGTGGTCATTGAGCGAATTTGTGTATTCGCCTCACAAGGTGTTTAAGAGCCCCTTTAAACATTCTGTCGTGCGGACTACTGCGGGAAAGCAGATGTTAGCAGTGGTAACGGGTGCGCACTGTGGAATTTTAATGTCAACAGCTCTCAGTCTGTTCGTAGAATTTTGTGGTTACGCATGCTTGCCACATTGTCTCCTTCTCAACGCTTGCACTTTTAGTGTTTCTACAAAAGTGAATGTGTGCAGCTGTGAAGCCTGAGAACAGCTGGAGAAAAAAACCCGCAAATGAAACGCCTGAAACGTTTCTGGGGTGTATACCTGTTGTGTTCCTAACTCTTGCGCTGGGCGCTGTAATGTGAGTGGCGTCTTTTTCTTTTCATTTACACTCCTCTCTATAGAGAAGGAGATAAAGTCGCCATAGAGCACGTTTACGGTTGTAAAATTTTGATGATATTGCACAAAATGAGCACTAATTTATTTCTTGAGGGATTGCGCCCTTTTAGCGATGCCACCTAAAAAGCTCTAGTATAGCAGTAACAATTATTCCTTCCAGCCAAAACCAAGACAATGAAGAAGATGGTATTGGGCTAAGAAGAACACGTTGTTTATGCCACTGCACCTTGGCCAATCACCCAATGTGGGTATGTGTAATTTATTTATTTATTTATTTATTTATTTATTTATTTATTTATTTATTTATTTATTTATTTATTTATTTATTTATTTATTTATTTATTACAGATACCTGCAGCGTCCGAGGGCATTATTGCAGGGGGGAACACAATAACTTCTGCTCATTTGGCCGCCAGTACACATGATAACAGAAATACAATCACATAACTAATAGATGAGGAAAAGCATGCACTGAAGGAAGACAACCACGTTCCACAAATAAAATGACACTAATGAAATGAAAAAGACACCCGCAAGACAACTGCGCGCCATGTCACACATGTTTTAAGAGGAAGAAGAACACCTGCTCGTGCAGTAGAGCATGCCCCGTGGTCCTACCTAGCCAGCGCCTGCTTCGCTGCTCTTCGGCGTCCAGAGTACAGCCTTGATACCACCGGTATTCTGCCATGCGAAACCACGACGAGCGACGTGAGGGGCGGCCCTTTCCTCGGCCGGCCAGCGCTTCGCAGTGTGGACCGAGCAACGGAGCCACTGTGCCTGCCTTCGCCGTGGTGTTGTTGTCTACCGCCGGATGCACCATCCTGCTCGGAGTCACCGGCGTCGTCTACACTGCCCGGATGCGCGCTGCCCCCGTCGAACGGGGCTCCCACCAGCGTGGTCTCGAGAGGCACGTTCAGCTCTCCAGGTCCAAGCTGGCCGACGGCGGGTGCCGCTCGCAGCTCTGCCAGTGGAACAGGGACTACATCCTCCGCGCCGCCGACGCGACCAGGGACCCGTGCGACGACTTTTACGCGCACGCCTGCAACGCTGTGCGTTGGTTCCGAATGGGCACCGCGTCGACCAGGCCGTTCGCAGAGCTCAGCACCACGCAACTCATGGTTGACATTGAGCGCTTCTTCCACTATTTCGTACAGCTGAAGGGAAAGCCCACCGAGGACAACTTCCTGTCGCGGATGATGTGGGTCTACGACGCCTGCCGCAACGCCACGGGCCCCAGGGCGAACATCTCGGCCGAGCTCGGAGAAATCTTCGAGGCGATCGGTCTCAACGGTTCTTTTCCCGTAAAAACAATCGCCCGAGGCCAGCTCGCCCCCGTGGTTGCCGCCGGAGACAGACACCTGGCCCTCCATCCTTTATTCAAGGTCAAGGTGCTGCGACGAAACGAACCGAGTGAGGCGGGCAGCTTTGACATCGTTCTGTCGGCTCCGCAAACGCTGTACCGGCGCTTTCTCACAAACTTCGTGGATTCAGCTGATTCGACGTACGTCGACTTCGTCGCCAAGACGCTGAGTCTCTGCACCCTGGAAAACACCCGGCCAGCGGCCAGGAAGATAATGCAGCTGGAGAAGAGACTCGAGAGCTTCATGCTGGCCTCGGACGAAGAGCTCATGGTGCCTCCCCGAGAAAAGCACGCGTCGCTTGACGACCTCTTTCTCTCCGACAACTGGGATTGGCCCGCCTATTTCAACTCGCTCATTGCCAGCGCGAATGGCAGCATCGGAAACGACACAAAAGTCGTCATGGGTGACCCCGTATTCTTTCGAAACATGGTCTCCGTGCTCAGTGGCGCCTGGGATGCCACTGTCGCTAACTACATGGCCTACAAGGCCACCGTCGAGCTTGCGCCAGTGTTGGGACAGGACGCTGAATACTTGCTCCAATTTACCCATGATTATGATGTCCCAGACCTCGGCGAGCGGCAGGCTGCTTGTCTGTCGCTGACGGAAAAGCTGTTTAGATATGGCACCGGTATTGCTTCCAAGCTCACGTTGGGCAAGGAGTTTGCTACGACTCCGCGGAGCCATATGGACATACAGCTGGGCCTGCTTTTCAACGTTTCAAGGCACGTGATCGCCGGGTTGGTCGACTCCGATCGCTCCTGGTTTGACCCTCTCGACAAGGACACGGCGTTGCGGAAACTACGCGCCATGCGCTTTGAGTTTGGAGCCCAATGCAATCTGGTGGAGTACGAACTCTACAGGCGCAATTCCGTTCCGCCGAATATGACGCTACCACCTCTAGTTAAGAGCGGAAAGTACGTAGATCGCCCGTGGCTTCAACATCCGCTCCCACGCGTCGCGTTCTTCTTCTATTCCGTGGCTTCGGCGGCATACTGGGACGCTTGGGGAAGAGCGACGTCTCGAGCCTATGATAACCGTTACACCCTGACGGCTTTCCGGCCTGGCTACGAGCTTCAGCACACCGGAAACCTGGTTGTTTCACACGCGACGGTTGCATTTGTCAGTCAGCTCAGCAACGTCGTCGAACCTGTCTTGTACGGTGCGGTGGCGGCAGGCATGATGCGTGGTCTCGTGGAAGCGCTCGCCAGGAGTGGCTCTTCGGTGGACGCCGAGCTTCGGTCCCGCTTCTGGTGGAGCATCGGGACACTGGAGGCATACGAAAACATCAGCACGTGCATCGAATCTCAGCACGAAGTGCCCCTGGCAGAAGGCACAAGGATACGCTCCCTGGAGATGAACTTTGTGGATAACGCTGTCGCATACCTGCTTTTTCGGCTCTACAGAGATGCGAAGACGATTTACGACAGCGCGAACGTGTCTGGATCCAGTGGTGCGCAGCCTCATGGAGATTCGCTGACGCTAGACCAGATGTTTTTTTACAACTTTGCCACCGCCCACTGTGACTTCAGGGATGAAGAGCTGTGGCAGCAGCAGCGCAAGTTCCACATTACGCCTGCTCCATGGCGCGTTAACGTGCCCCTAATGAACCTGCCCGCTTTTGCGGACGCCTTTTATTGCAAGCCAGGCTCGCGCATGAACCCGGCGAAGCGATGCAAAGCCTGGAAGTGAAAAAAAAAGCCGCTGCTAACTTGGCATGTGCTATATGAGTAGAGGCATAGTATTTATTTGGAATAAAATTCCAAGGCTGGCTGGCATACCCGCATGGGATGGGGATAGGGAAGTATGCCTACGGGTTTTATCATCGTGTTAAGTTTAGATATTAGGGAGATGTGCGCTGTGCTGTCAGAGAAGCTGTCGAAATACACTTGAATAAGCACCTTACAACAAGTGATTAATCATCAGCATCACTACGCTCACTGCAGCCCATCTCTCTCGAACTAACCCGGTCCTGCACTGCAACCAATTTCATACCTTTAAAGGTATCAAACTAACTTTCCCCCCCACCCAACAAAATAGGTGCTTCTGTTACATGTGCACCGTCCTGCACCCTAGCATTTTAGGGGCGTGTCCGCCAGGTGCGAGGGTGTTACTTTCAAAAATGGGCTGTGGCTTAGCTAAGGTTAAGCCTGGATACCTCGAAGCGAAAAGCCAACTCCCAAGCTGCCACTTCCGGATCAGTGTTTCTGCGCCGTCCGACTGTTGCTTCTTCTCCTCCTTCCATGGCGAGTGTCTGCGCCTCTTCTATGGGCAAGCACGCCTTATATGCCCCTCCTTTCAAGGGCGCACTGCGCACGGCTGCGGCGAAAGGTCAAATGGTGGTGAGGAGGAGAAGTGGCGGCGCACATGCGCAGTAGCGCGCGGCGGCGGCGAAAGGTCAGGCGACGGAGTCAGCGACGGCGGCGGCGGCCACCTCGACGTGCGTGATGTCGCTCGGTTTCGCGCATGCGCAAAAGTGGCAAATCTGGTCTCCGGCTCACGCTAAGCGCGGTGTTGACTAGCCTAGTGAAGCTTTTCGCTTCAAAAACATAAAGCTGCCTTCACGTCAATGCTACATGCCCAACTGAAAGGGGGAGATCGAGTGCGGAAAACAGAAAATATAGCCCTAGCTCACGTGTCTTATGGAACGAAATATGCTCGCGCAGTTTCTGTGTCAACCGCACGTGCACGTGTGAAGCATTTTATCCACGCTTCGCTTGTGAATCGATTCGATTGTTGAGGCAACAATCCACATGGCGATCCCAACCTAACTAATTATGAAAGCAGTACAAAGCTCTGACGGTGCCGATAGTATGAGCTCTTGAGGATTTCACTTTGAGACATGGTTTAAATCTTTCGCAGCTGAGAACATGCATGCAGCGGCGAGAAAAATATTGGTTCGTTACTGCTGGAAAAAAATGCCAGCTACTGATTTTGTTGCAACGGCTAGTAAACATTGCTTTAATAATACCGATGTCGTGAATATGGGTGCTCATTGCTTGTTTTTATAATAACCTGCTCCTCTACTAAATCTATACCAACGCAAAGCAGTTACGACTGCACCGCAGTGAATAGAGAAATCATTATGTTGAAGTCTTGCGAAAATATGTTTCAATCAGAATACTCTCCGCGCGAAATCATTCCGCTTTACAGAAAAAACCGCGCACAAAAAACACGACCAAAGTTAGCTATTCCTTAAAGCAACAATTGTGTCAACTGAAAGAAAGGTAACTGTGGAGACCTGAAGTTAATTAGGTTCCCACAAGAAATTGAGAAACTCAGAACGCAAAGTGTGGAAAACAAGAATTTTATTTTGCCCAGGCGTGCGAAGCCTCCAAACTGAACGAGTGCAGCCCATTACAAAAAGGTATAAGCTGCGGTATACGGCGTTTAATGTCCGAAAGCTAAACCTGAGCTACAAGAGACGCCGTAGTGGAGGACTCCGTACTATTTTGGACAATCAAGGGTTTTTTACTGTGCGCTTACATTGCACAACACACGGATGTTTTACGCATTAGTGCTTTCGGCTCCCGTTCTGGGTAAACTATAGCGGACATCGTCTACGCACCGCAGCGCACCGGGCAAAGAACATGAGCTTGAACTGCTAGAACCGGAAGCGATCATTTCCGCCCGCCCGCTTAATTCGGAACCGGCGCACCGCAACTGGAAGCACGTTGTGCGGGCCAGTGAGAGCGCCTAGGGGAGCCGAAAGTCTACCGGACAGCAGAAACATTTCTCGAGCGTTTCGATCAGACTCTGCAGTCCGCTATCACCCTGCAGTCACCGCTGCGTTTTGTTGATTAGTTTAACTATAAGTAGAACATAACAGCATTAAAAAAAATAAAAAGCAACAGTTGAAGTTTGAGCTCTGTCCTGTCCTCACGCCTCTTGCGTTTTTCTTCTTCAATCCCTTTGCACAATTTTATTCCTTTAATTGCTGTTATGAACCTACTCGCCCCGACGAAAGTGCTTATTGAACTGATTTCTCCCACATTGGGCTCTATTCTGTCAAGTGAGAAGACCAGTGATCCAGCATGCACGTGTGTCCGACTGATCTCCAGCACCGCCTGCCAAGCAAGGTTCATCACGTTCTGCCTCGCAAGCGCCACCGGAGGTACGACACTTATTTGGGCGTGTGAATCCTTCATGGGGTCATTTAAGACGTATCTGCTAAATTCTTAAATATGAGTATTGGCACCAAGTTCGCCTGCTGGAAGAATGGCTAAAAACGTACATCATTGAACGGACTGATCCATCAAGACAAGCTCACCCGTCTCGCCGAATTCAAAAAGATGACCACCCAGTCTACCGAATTTCAGTGGCGCTGCATTGTAAGCAATCTACCCAGGTAAGACAAAAGCAAGCATGATACTACGGATACGCTCGTCGTTCTGGGAGATGTGCGGCTCCCTGTGGCCGTCAGAAACACGTTGCAAAAAGGACCGAAGTTCCGTTACGAACCAGCAGCCAGCAGACCACAACTACTGGAGCTTGTTAGGACTGTGGCCATCGGGGCCAAGGAAACTAACAAGGTGAGAGTGATTGGCGATGGCGTTGACTGTTTACTACGAACAGCGAACAGATAGCCAAGGCGATACAGAGCTGCGGAGCTACCGTACTACATGCTGATTAAGAAGGGGGCTTAGTTGTGTTGCCGGAAACACTTTTGAAAGATAAAGCACTTGCAGCCCTAGACAAGAATTTTAAAGCGGTAAAGTTTCGTACCAGAAAGCAGAAATCTTTTGCCTTACAACGGCTGCAAGATCTTTCCCTGGAGAGGGTAAAAACAGCCGCCGAAAAATCGAAGAACAATTTCTTAGAAGTGTTCTTTTCAGGCAGAACACACAAGACGGAATGCCCTCTGAGGACTATTGTGTCGGAAAAGGGTACATGGCAGGCTGCAGTGAGCAAGTTTCTGCAGCAGCAGTTGAAGTTTGCGCTCTGTCCTGTCCTCACCCTCTTGCGTTTTTCCTCTTAAATTCCTTTGCGCAATTTTATTCCTTTAATTAGTGTACAGCGAAACCACGTCAAGGTTAACTACGAGAGCGCCTTTTTAAGGAGTAAATTGAGATAATTCTCTTAAGAAGTGATTGGTATCACGTTGTAAGAAGTATGTTTTGGATGGATGTGTTTGATGAGGGAGTCAATATAGCTATAGATCGGTTCTGTCAGTGTGCCGATGCCAGAAACTATCGGCCGACCAGGATGGTTTTCTTTGTGTATTTTTCAGAGAATTTAGAACCACCCTGGCGACGGATTTATTGTCGTCAACGTCTTACTTACTCGGGCGGGTATTTCGCCTTCGTCGGTGAGTTGTTTTAACGTTTTTGCTATGATTTGTTTGTGTTCGGTGGTGGGATCAGACGGAAGTAGCTTATAAAAAGTTCAGTTCTTGAGCTGCCGATATCCCTCCCGAATGTAATCTTCTTTCTCTAAGATTACTGTGCCACCTCCCTTGTCGGCGGGTTTAATGACAATGTCCGTTCGTTTGCTAGTTGACTTTGGGCATTGCGTTCTTTTCTTGAAAGATTGGGTGGTTCAGGTTTATGGCTCTCGAAGTCGTGAAGGGTATCTCGCTGTATTGATTTTATATACATGTAGAGATGTTTATCCCTGCCGGACTTCGGTGTCCACTGTACCTGAGACGCGCAGAAAGGGTTATAAGTTTGATCTGGTTTGTTCGCAAAGGGTTCGAGAAAAATTGTCGAGATCCGTCAGTAATTGGTATTCCTCAAATCGGCCTATATTCGGGCAAAATATTGCCTCTGGCAGTGACAATATCAAGCCGTGACAGTACAGATTTTTCTTCTTGGCTTAATGGTGCCTTTGAGACGTTAATAATGTTTTCTTTGACTTCTAACCCACGTATACTTTGTTTAAAAGGGGTTAGAAAATTTCCTCTGTTCTGAAGGGTAAGGCTGCGTTCACCTACATTGTTACTTGGTTGTGATGCCGCGGCACACCCTATTCTTTTACCTAGAGGGATGTTATCTCACGAGACTTTCTTATACTTCTTAGCCCAGATTTCTGCAGTTTTGTTGAACTGGAAGACCTCAAGCTCGTCAGCCTCTGTTGTTGAAAGCATGATGTTGTGACAGTACCCAAAGGCCTTTCTGTGTCTTTAACACCGTCGATGAATAGCTTTTCGAAACCCCATAGATTAGCCTGGAGCCAGGAACTGCTTAACGCGTCCATAAACCTTCTAAAAATAATCATAGATCATTGCGAAGAGATGTTGGCATCACTCAGTCGGGAGGAGAGGCGGACTCGTACCAACGTCATGCTTTCAACACAGAGGCTGACGATATTGAGGTCTTCCAGTCCAACAAAACTGCAGAAATCTAGGCTAAGAAGTGTAAGAAATTTTTTGAGAGGTAACACATCCTTCTATATAAAAGAATAGGCTGCCGGCGGCAAGTCACGGTACCAGTGGCGATAGCCATCTGTACAAATAATCAGAAGTGGTTGTGAGCGACAAACATTGCTGCTGCCATTCCATGCCTATTGAAGGTTGCTGGTTTGGACAAGTTGTTTGTAAAGGCTAGGATCTGTGTTGTCGATGTCACTTCGGTTGCCTTGAGCGGCTCCAGTGTCGCTTCACGGGGCAGACGAGACGAATCAACGCTTTGCTTTGCAGCAGGAATCGCATCCAGGAATTGACGCTGTTGTGCTCGCCCCTACATTTCGCTGGCCTCTCTGGAAGCCAGCGCCGTGCGCCCTCAGTCGCGCAAAGCAAGGCCAGGCTATCATCGGGCATGTCGCGGCTTGCAGCATGAATCAACCCGGCTCACCGGCGTAGACCCTTCCTCCTCCTCCTCCTCACTGTCAGCTCGAGGCTCCTACGACGAGCAATACTTTGATTTCAGCTAGTTGGTTGTAGCATGACATGTTTACGCGAAAAGTGTACTGGCGCTAAAAGACGAAGACAATACCCACAACAAGACAAGACTGGCGCCAACTTCCAACTGAGTTTATTCACGGAAAAAAACACTTAATAACCACACGGCACTCAAAAAAGATAAAGGCAAACCAGATACAAGGGGTGATTTAACAAAGACACAAGTGCCAAAAGGCCAAAAGGACCAACGCAATGATTATAATGCTGACAGAGACCCACTAAGAAAACTAATCTCTTCATCTGACAGCGACGCAGATGGCTTGCTTATGCAGATATGCCCCCTCTGCTTGATGTAATATACTTCTATTATTTCACGCTGCAATCTGTCTTTAGACCTTGCAATGAATCTTGTTTTCAAAGCCGGGATGGCATTTGCAGCTTTTGCAGTGAGTGGCCATGTGGCTGCCATAGCCATTTTTTACAGCAATCTTGTGCTGCCGCACTCTTTCATTGAAGCACTGACCTGTCTGGCCGATATATTCCTTACCGCAGCTTAGAGGCACAACGTACACAACGTCAGCCGTGCATTCAGTGGCGCGGATTTTGTGTTCCTTTTTGCACTGCCTAACCATTCTTACTTTGTTCAAGGTGCAAACGCGCGACAGCTTGCAGGGAGCAGAAAGCACCACACTGAGTTTATACGTGCTGGCCACTTTCTTCAGGTTGTGCGACAGCCGATGAATATAGCGAATCACCACCGTCGGTTGTTTTTCTTTGGCCTTGTTTTTTTTTCTCTGTTCACCATTCATCGTCCGCTTGCGCTTCTTGACCAGGTCCTCACTAATACTAGAGATAAGGTGTTTTCGGTACCCGGCTTGGTGAATGCGTTCAGTTTGCGCATCCCATCTCACGCTCACAAGATTTTTCCAATGCAGCTTTCAGGCATGTCGCAACGATTCCCCGCTTGATTAGCTTGGAATGTGCACTACTGAAAGGCAGAAGCTGTTTGCACGATCTTGGGTTGTAGAACCAAAAAACATCGCTGTCCTGCTTAAATACAAGTCTCAAATCAAGAAGCTGCAGACTATTGTTGTGGGGAACTTCATGCGTGAAAAGAAGCCGCTTTTATTCATTGATGAAAAGGGTGACAATGTCTTCATGGATGGCGCTTCGTTTGGGACCTTCGTGATCGGTTACGACAATTAGGCAGTCGTCCATATATCTGAATACTCTAACAATGTTACAGGTAAATAAAAGCTGGTCACTAACACGTTTGTCAACACACGATAAATAAATGTCACTCAGTATAGGTGCAAGGGACGACACAATACAAACGCCATCGCGCTGAATATAGCACTGATGGTTGGAAAAAACCGCAGTCGATGAAACTTACAATTCTAAACGTGTTCAGAAATCATCACAGCTAATACCTGTCTCGTCCTGAAATGACAGTTCGCCTATTCATGCGATCTTCTCTGATAGAAATTAACATTTCGGTATGGGGTATGGAATAATACAGGTCAGTAACATCAATGAAAATGCCGACTGGGCTCCAGGCATACCTATTTCTAAGTTCTTCAACTGCCTCATTAGAGCTCCGGATAAGAAAGGGGTCGTCTAGCGGTAGGAACTTTAAATCTAGCTGAAAGAAACAGCCTACGCACAGCTGTCAGGACCCTTTCTCTGAAACAGTCGTGCGCAGGGGGCACGCAGGCTTGTGAGACTTGCCCGAAAAAGAAAACATCCAGGAACTCTCTGTCAGCACCTTTCACCAGTTTCTTGATCGGACCACAATTCATGTTAGTGAACAGCTTTACTGCGGTGTTCTTAACCTTGGCGGGATTGAACTTCACTGCGATGAAGTTCTTCCTTGCACCTTGAACAAAGTAAGAATGGTTAGCAGCCAGTACAAACACCACCAAACACCACCAGAAACACCAAATCCGCGCCACTGAATGCTTGGCTGATGTTGTGTACGTTGTGCCTCTAAGCTGCGGTAAGGAATATATCGGCCAGACAGGTCATGCTTCAGTGAGGAAGTGAGGCAGCACAAGATTGCTGTAAAAACCAAATATTTAAGGGAATCCCCCAAGGTGGAGTAGATTTGTAATAAGGGAGTAATTACTCATTGACGTCCACCCGAGCGCAGCCATACGGCCACAAAGGAAAGCTATACAGCTTTCACAGAAACTTCGTAGTTAAAGAAAAATTCGTCCTGGTTTCGGAGCAGTCGCTCCGGTGTAGCGGTGGTCCCGGGTTCGAACCCCGGACCAGGAAGAATTTTTCTTTAACTACGAAGTTTCTGTGAAAGCTGTATAGCTTTCCTTTGTGGCGGTATGGCTGCGCTCGGGTGGACGTCAATGAGTAATTACTCCCTTATTACAAATTTACTCCACCTTGGGGGATTCCCCTAAATATTTGGTCAACACTGTTCCCACTTCGAGTTATAGATCAATTCGCTCTCGCCCTACCATAAGCTTGCCGTCCCGGTTAGCTCAATTGGTTGAGCGACTGCTCCGGTGTAGCGGCGCTCCCGGGTTCGAAACCCCGGACCAGGACGAATTTTTCTTTAACCACGAAGTTTCTGTGAAAGCTGTATAGCTTTCCTTTGTGGCCGTATGGCTGCGCTCGGGTGGACGTCAATGAGTAATTACTCCCTTATTGCTGTAAAAAATGGCTATGGCAGCCACATGGCCACTCACTGCAAAAGCTGAAAATGCCATCCCGGCTTTGAAAACACTAGATTCATTGCAAGGTCTAAAGACAGATTAGAGCGTGAAATAATAGAAGCATATTACATCAAACAGAGGAGGCATATCTGCATAAGCAAGCCATCTGTGTCGCTGTCATATGAAGAGGTTAGTTTTCTTAGTGGGTCTTTGTTAGCGTTATAATCATTGCGTTGGTCCTTTTGGCACGTGTGCCTTTGTTAAATCACCCCCTGTATCTGTTGCTTTTTCTGTTTTACTTTTATCTTTTTGCGTGCTCGTGGGGTTATTAAGTGGCTTTTCCGTTATTAAACTTAGTTGGAAGCTCGCGCCAGTCCTGTCTTGTGTGTGTTGTCTTCGTCTTTTAGCGCTAGTACGCTTTTTGCGTAAACATGTCTCCTACGACGCTTCGCCGGCCGCCCTTTCCAGTGTGCAAACCTTCAATGGCCGAGCCCTCTCGACAATTCGTCTAATTTGAACGGTGGCCAGTGCCGTAACATGATTGGAGGATTTGAACGGCAGGCTGCCGCAACGGTCACCGGCGGCTATAAAAACGGAGCCGCGCTGAGTCCGAGCAGCAGACGGGCCTCAGAAGAGCCATCACGCCGGAGCTACGCTTGCCCGGGGCCGCCCTACTTCTTTGTGCTAGCCAGTGGTGCTCTCGGCCCTTGCATCTATCATGTAAAAGCCCTTGTACATATTTTACACAAACGTCCTTTGACTCACCGTTGCCTCCACCGTTTCTTGGCTCGGGGGCCCATACCTAACAGTGGTGGCAGCGGTGGGATGTCAAAAGAGCTACTACTGGGGCTAGTTGGAAATACATACTTGAAGGAATTGGTGAGCGCTAAAAAACCACGTAAAAGGACGAACACACAGGACGAAGCGCTTTCTAACAACTGTTTTAATCTCAAAAGGAACATGACTAAATACACACATTTGACGTCTTATCATGCACAGAAGAGGGAGGTACGCACGCGCTGACAAAAATAAAAATGAAGGAAAAAAGGAAAACAGGTAAAAACTACTCACGCTTACAACAGCCGAAGATTGCTATTCTTGGGATAGGTTAATTCAGTTCCCCCTAACATCACCGAAGGGGAGATGACGCATTGCTTATCCGGAGCAATGCGTCAGCATGTGCATGATAAGACGTCAAATGTGTGTATTTAGTCATGTTCCTTTTGAGATTAAAACAGTTAGAAAGCGCTTCGTCCTGTGTGTTCGTCATTTTCCGTGGTTTTTTAGCGCTCACCAATTCCTTCAAGTGGGATGTCGAGTCCCAACAGTGGTGGCAGCGGATCCCCAGCAGTGCATGGATCCCCAATCCCAACAGTGGATGGCAGCTGCGGGATCGACTGGCGTCAGCTACCTCTGCGCGGTGAGTGCCTGATGTTTTCCCCTCAATTCGATAGACTGCTCTAGCACACGTGATTGTAGCCTAGAGTAGGGCTGTGTGTATTGAAGAAGCGTAGCTTGTTGGGCCAGTTGGTGCATGGTAAGACGAAAACCAGCGAAAAGGACGCGTTCGCAAGGAGAAGTACACAGGACAACGCTGGACAACGCTGGCTGTGTGTAGCACCGGTGAAAGCTTTTCTGTTTCAAGCCTAGCAGGAACGCTTTGAAAAGAGAGCTGGTGCAGAGGGAGTAAACAAGGCGTTGGAACGAATTGCTAACGCGTGTCATACTAGGAGCGCTATTGTAGTGAACGGCAAGGGAATTCAAAGAAAAAAGCAAACTGCAAGAGGCTAATGTGCGCGATGGAGAACTTCAAAGTAATAATAAATAATAATAAATACTTTATTCACACCAAAGAAACAATACAAGACGCGGACGCGCCAAAGCCTCAATTGGGCTTGTAGGGCGCCGTCCGGCAGCAGCAACAACCTGTGTTACCAAATCAATTCATTGTTTTGTGTACTACATTAAAACATATGCACTAGAGCTGTTCAAGCTCGGCAATAGCATCACGTAACTGTCTGCGAGTGTTCAAGTTGAAAACATTATCAGGCATCTCATTGAATATACATGGGATATAATATGACCTCATAGACATACCAAAATGAGTTCGCACTGCAGGGACAATATATCGAGAAACTTTTCTTAATGGGATTGGTTTAACGTTGTGGAACCGAAATTCAGAGTTCCAGAAATATCTGAGTACAGTGACTTGTTTGAACACAATGTCAAAGGAAGGCAGACCTGAAGAAAGGAATACACTTTGCTGTTTATGGGGTATTGAATAGATGACACTCTTAGCCATATTCTTGAGAATACGGTTTATCCTATTTTTCCATGTTGCAGAACAGTTGAAGAAACAGCACATGCCATATCTCAGCAGAGAATACCCCAAAGACTGTGCAATTAAACGTCTTATGGCAAATGGCAGGTAGGCCCTTAGAGCATAGAGCAAGCATGCGACGCCTCTAAGCTTCTTACTGAGGTGTGCCATGTGCGTGTTCCAGGATAAATCACTGTCAAAGTAAATGCCAAGGTATTTCACGGACGGAACACATGTAATGGGGTAGCAAGAACATGCAGTGCAACTGGAGCTGTGCAAAAAAACCGCAGTGAAGGAACTCATCGAAATTTGTGAAGAGTTGGGCATTGATTTGGGCCCCGCAAAACGAAAGCATGCGATTCTTGAGATAATGCGTGAGAAGAATGTAACGGCTGAGGAAGCCAATGAGGCCTGGTCTGAGATCACTGAACGCTATGAGCGCAAAGAGGCAGAAAAAGGCTGAGGCTTAACTTGGTTAAGCCTGGAGAATGCGAAGCATCATCGTGTCGCGTAATTTTGAGGCGCACAACCACAGCGACGGCGCGAGGTGGGCCCCCGTTTCTCCACTGTCGTGACGTCATCGTGTCACGTGGTGTTACGTCATGTATCACGTGATTTGGAGGCGCACAACCACAGCGACGGCGCGAGGTGGGCCCCCATTTCTCCACTGTCCTGACGTCATCGTGCCACGTGGTGTGACGTCATGTATCACGTGATTTGGAGGCGCACAACCACAGCGACGGCGCGAGGTGGGCCCCGTTTCTCCACTGCCGTGACGTCATCGTGTCACATGGTTCATCGTGTCACGTGATTTGGAGGCGCACAACCACAGCGACGGCGCAAGGTGGGCCCCCGTTTCTCTACTGTCGTGACGTCATCGTGTCACGTGGTGTGACGTCATGTATCACGTGATTTGGAGGCGCATAACCACGGTGAAGGGCTGAAGTGGTAGCTAAAGTAGTATGCTTCGCATAAAACAGAAGCAGCCTTAGACGAAACGGCGTGCTCGCGTCAGGAAACTGAAGGGCCTGGAGCTTGAAGCGCATCAGATGAGTTTAGAGAGAAATGAAGCATTATCCATTCTGAATGAGACTAACAGTAGGCAGACAAGAGACAGGCCGCAGCCCTTCGTGATCGCCGAGGATGTGGCTAATATATGGCGGAGTCCGAGCGCGTCTGTGAGAGAAAGCGCGTTGAGAGGAATTGTTGGGCACAGAACTTGGTAGCCCTTCTTTCCAGCGAAGCGTATGACGTTGTCAAGCGCCTGCTGGACGGCGGCTTGGTAGACTATGATGAGCTCAAAGGCTTTTTACTCATGAGATATGACTTGTCACCGGCAGACCTTCGCCAAAGATACCAGCAAGAGCAAAATAGTGCCGAATCGTTTTACGATTTTCCTTACCAGTTTAAAGCCGACATTTTAGAATGGCTCGAAGATGCTGAAGGGTAGGAAGATCGGGACACAGAGGTAGAGTGCGTACCTGTGGAGCAGCCCTGCCATTGCGGCACAGAGGAAGGTAGTCCGTACGTGGCAGATGTAACAGCTGCTGTAACAGTGGAAGGTTTGCCGCATTCGTCAGCTGAGAAAACCTCTCTACCTTCGGATAAGATATCCACAGCATCGGACGATGCAATTACAAAGGTGTCACCCATTGAGATTGTCGCGGAGTTACCAGAAAGCGGACTTCCTACCGTGTCAAAAGCAGGAGAAGTTGCAGAGCAGGGCAGAGAGGACGTCCGTCTGGACATTAATGAAAACGCCTGTGACGACGCAAGCGAAGTAAACGAGGACGGCACACCGTGTTGTGCATCGCGTTCGGCAGAAATGCGGAAACCCGACACTTACGGTCAACTGATGCGGACGCATATAGGGTTTGCGGACGCTGAGTTGGACGTTAGTGTTTGCGGCGAGCGATGCGAAACGAGTCCCGTGCTTTCGCACTGCTCTGAGCTTTGTCATATTCCAGAAAGCAGCTGCAGTAGCGGGAGCATCGCGACTGAGTTCGAGGCCGACCGTCATCCGCAATCGGCTGAAACGCTTCAGGAGTATGACGAGAGCTGCGTGCCAGCACTAATGTCAGTAGAAAACACTGGTTGGTCTGCGGCTGAAGAAACTAAGGTGCTGTACGACAGTGGAGAACAGAACATTCCAGAGGGCCGGTAGACGTCATGGGGGCGGTAGACGCCAACCCGTCCGAGAAAGATGAGGACGAATGTGCGCTCAGAGACTCTGAGGAGGAAGATCACAGTATGGAGGAGGCTAGTAAAGGCACTAAAGACAGAAGTGAGCCAGGTAGCACAGATGAATCGGCTGACGATCACAGCCGTATTGTCAGACAACAGGAACCTTGGCGGCCTAGGCAACGGAAGCAGCATGTGCTTGCACATGAGAAAATGAAAGGAAAACACAAGAAAGAAAGCCGCAACCACAAGGAAAGGAACCACCAGTTCAGGAAAGTTAACGATCACCACAAGGTGACAGGCAAGCACAAGAAAGAGAGCTGTCACAGAAAGATGAAAAGTAGGCATAAGAAAGAGTGGTGCAGACGAAAAGAGAGAAAGGGCTAGCGCACAAAAAGGAGTTGCTGCCATCGGAAGCATCAGCTTCACCGGCACATGGACAGCAGCAAAGTCAGTCACTTCGACAGCCCTCAAACTAGAGTCAAAATCAGAGCTAATGAAATGTGCGAGGCATCAATATCGCGCAAAGCGAAGCGCATAAGTGTGTCGAGGCACATTGATCTGGGCAGTAGGAAAAACTGCAACAAATAAAATTGTATAAGCATTCGCGCGGGACAAAGTATCAAGGGAGGAAACCGAGATACAAGACAGCGCTTCCGGGGAGGCGAGAAATTAAGGAGCGGGACAAGGGAGAATCTTGCCGCCAGCACAGAGAGAGCAAGACGCGCAAAGGCGCGTACTCTCATGAAGGCTCTCGCTTCCCGTTGCAGTCACGGAAGAAACCGCGGTCCCACAGAAAGCGGCACACGCACGCAAGGAAAGCACGTGTACGGCTCAAAAACGGCAAGTTTTTACGGGTCCGTAGTGAAAGGGGCAAGAAAACTTGAAAGAAGAAACCGCCGAAGCGCCCTATTAAGCATAGGTATCGCGATGGAAAACCGCTAGTCGAGATGACGCCATTTAGTAGGCGTGCAATCAGAAGGCCGTGGAGATGCGTACCTCGCATCGAGCGAAAATGACGGGTGAGCGCGAAATTAAAGACTCGTGGAAGGTCTCACTTGCCACCACGAGCAAAAAGAAAGAAAGGACGGCCCCACTGGAAGCGTTGCGTACTCGCTATGGGACGTCGCGACTGGCGCACAAAGCGCAAAAAGAGGGACAAGTCCCAAGACAATGAAAGCGAATCGTTCTCGTTTTGTTTCTCCCGTAGAAATTTGAAAGAGAAGTACAGAGGGAGAGAGAGAGAGAAAAGTGCAGCCACAGTGAAAGAGGCAGAATCATTAGCTTCCGCTGTAGCGGGTGTCGTTAACGTCCGTTAGAAGCGAGTTAAACGTTAACTTAGACGCACTAAGCCGTGCGCTCTGAGCAAGACTGCCTTCGACCTCCTTGTGACTTACATGTTCTCACTTTGCGACCAGTTGTCAAGTTCGTTCGTAGATCGGGGCAGAATTGAGGTCTTCATTTGTGGCCTCAGATGGGTGTTTTCCTGGCCGAGTGATGTCAAGAGAACAAATTTATTTTGCATCCATTCATTCTGTATATTACATCCCACATGTGTCTCTTGTTGAAGGGGGAGCGAAAAATGGACAGAACTATTGCTAGCAGAGTTTTTATGACTTTAAGTCTGGTGTTTTGACGGGTGACAGAAGGCACTTGCTCGTGTTGGATGTTGCCTGTTGTCGGTCGGTTCTTGGCAAGATGCAGAACGATCAACGACCGGTGCTGTGAATCAAGCTCTTCCGAAGGACCGAGCGAAGCTGGTCCAGACACCTGGGCTACAAGGCGGCGGAGCAGTCATCCTGTCCTGACGAGCGGGACCTGTACACGGAAAGGAGCCTGGGGCTACCTGCGGCTGAACACCGGACGAGAACTTGGAGGAGCCTGGTGTACGAGCGCGCCCCGCATCGGAGCCATGCATAAGCAGCTCGTCTTCGTGGCGTATTGTGTGGCGGCGATGGTGCTGTTGGGCTTCTGCCCACATTCCGCTGGCCTCTGGAAACAAGCGCCGTGCGCCCGCCGTCACGCAAAGCAAGGCCAGGCTATCATCGGGCATGTCGCGGCTTGCAGCATGAATCATCCCCCTTCCTCCTCCTCCTCACTGTCGGCTCGAGGCTCCTACGACGCCTCGCCGGCCGCCCTCTCCAGTGTACAAACCTTCAACGGCCGAGCCCTCTCGACCATTCGTCCAATTTGAACGGTGGCCAGTGCCGTGACCTGATTGGAGGGTTTGAACGGCTGGCTGCCGCAATGGACGCCGGCTGCTATAAAAACGGAGCCGCGCTGAGCTCCGGCGGACGCAGTTGTCGCTGCGACGCGCGTCTTTCCATTCCTCTCTCTCCTTCCTCTGATCTTTTAACTCTCCTGTATCTGCACGTGGCAGCGGTGGTGGCTTGGCTCGAGCCAGTAGCAGGCCCGTGCAATTTCCTTTTCATCTTTCTCTCAGTCACAACAACAACAACAACAAGCCCGAGCAGCCGACGGGCAGCAGAAGAGCCACCACGCCGGAGCTACGCTTGCCCGGGGCCGCCCTACTTCTTTGTGCTAGCCCGTGGTGCTCTCGGCCCTTGCATCTATCATGTAAAAGCCCTTGTGCATATTGTACATAAACGTCCTTTGACCGTCGCCTCGATCGTTTCTCGGCTCGGGGGCCCAGACCCAACAGTGGTGGCAGCGGTGGGATCCATGGTCAGTCCCAGCAACGCGCATCGCCTTTAGACGCCCCTTCGGAGGCTCGCACGCAGGCGGTAGGACACGTGCCAGCGGCGATAGCCATTTGTGCATATAATCAGAAGTGGTTTCGAGCGACAAACATTTTTGCTGCAATTCCAAGTTTAATTAAGGTATATTAGCAAATACAACTTCGAAAAAGAACTCCTCACCAGAATTAACAACGTGCAATAAAATATCAAGAAAGTCGCAGTAGTTCAATTAAAGTATACGAGTAAATTGATGTCGTGCCAATAAAAGTAGGGAGGAAAATAATGCAATAAAAATTAATCGATTACACTTCGGTAATTTTGCACTTGCTCTTCTGGGACTATAATGAACCACTACAAGCATATACACTCCAGATGGAACAACTGTAATCTGTTACTTATTTGCTATATTTTGTACAGGACTGCGCGCAGGATAACCATAAACGCACCGCAGTATACCCGACGTACTTGATCCTGCAGTTGCGTGTACTGAGGCCGGGCAAGCGACACAAGCGCAGCATAAATCCAGTGAGGGCTGTCTTCTAACGCGGCCTTTGCCTTACCACGCTCTGCGTAGCAGTCCCGTTCATAATGGTTTGTTTTTGGTTTTCTATCGTTTAACGTCGCAAGGAGACTCAGGCTACGAGGTTCACCATAGTGAATTATTTCGACCACCTGAGGTTCTCTGACGTGCACTAACATCGCACAGTACACGGCTCTCTCCAGCAATCAGCCTTGTTGGAAATGCCACAGCTGCGGCCGGAATCAAACACCCGTCTTTCGCATTAGCAGTCACCCCTGTGCCATACATTAGGTTAATGAGCACACCGCACGCTTAAGCAATGTTGCAGCATCCCATTAAGCATGACAAGTCTCCACGCAGTAGCCAAACGACCGCGGGCAAAGGGCGAGCTCTGGAACTGCCGGCAGAGCTATTTCTTCACATATGCGTCAAGCGGGCTAGGATTACGGAGCTACAGCAGATACATTACCACCGCTTTAACTTCGCATAAAATATTAAAATGACTAAATAACAACCCAGGACCGCACCATTAGCCGCCGGTGTGGTCTATCGCTCGCGGATCCTCGATCGGTGGTGGCCCCTTTAGCGGCCGCTTGTGGCCGCAAACCGAACTTTGGCGGGATTCAGTACATTTAGGAGTAATGAAGGACTCTGGAACTGCTTTGTCCTCTGGCTTCTTCCCATTCAATCTAGGCTTCTCAAAGTCGGCACCACAAAAGTGGTCCTGCAAATGTTTCAGCAACACTGTTCCTTACGCTTATTGGTTGCTCATGATTTTGACTAAAACATAAGGAAACGGCTACGTGCGAGAGATACAGGGCGAAGCGTTAACTTGCGCCTGAAATTTATTGACAACACGGAAGCATATAAATACTCGACTGCCTTCTTGCGAATCATTCTTGCCTCTATAATGTCGCGCATATGTCGGTCCTTGCTCTTCGCTTCAACGTCAACCGTGTACGTACTTAGCGAAGGCTCGCAAGTTTTGCTAGGACAGTCGTGGCAGTGCTCTGACCAGGTCACCATTTCTTCGTTGCGCCGCACTGCGCTTGTGTTGGTTTTGGGTCAACAGCATTTGAGAATGCAACATATGTATGAGTGGTAGGGTGCTTGGAACTGTTTTATCTGAACTCGACCCATCCTGAATGGAATAATGATGTGGATTTACGGATTTATGGTGTCTTACAGGGCCCTGCATAGCATCGGTTCTTAGCTATTTGTTTTTAGCACTTGAACCCACTTGAGTTCACCCACAGGCTACCGGCTGACAACAGATTGCAGTTTTGAGGCTTAGTGACGGTATTTTAGATAATCCAGCTGAGTTTGTACTACCATCCCAGGGCCAACAAACCACTCCTTTTATTCTTCATCACATACAAAGCTTATCAGAAAGGCAACAGTGAACATGTCTTTCATCAACCAATATTCATCTTGACATGAGTGAAAACAGCGCGAAAGTAGCCCGAAGGCGAAACGAAGAAGGGACAGGAAAGAGCGCTGAACTGACAACTGAATTTTATTGAGCTAAACTCGTACAATATGTAGGAAGGCTATGGCAAAGATAATCAGATGCAGTCAACGTCACATGCTGTAAAGAGCAATAAAAGCGATAAACACATGTGACACCATGTTACACCATGTGACGTTGACTGCATCTGATTATCTTTGCCACTGCCTTCCTATATATTGTACGAGTTTAGCTCAATAAAATTCAGTTGCCTGTTCAGCGCTCTTTCCTGTCCCTTCTTCGTTTCGCCTTCGGGCTTCTTTCGCGCTGTTTTCACTCATGTCACAGTGAACCAACTAGCCCAGCAAAAGGTTCTGCTTGATATTCATCTTGTTTAGCGCAAAACGCACCAGACAAAAGAAAAGAGCACACAAGACGAAAAACAGAGCCTGTGATTCGTCTTGTGTGTTCCTTTATTTTTGTCTAGTGAGCGTTCTGCACTAAACCAGAAGAATATAATCACTGAAATCCAACTAACCCATCAGTCAACTCTTCTAAAGTACTCTTCATCAACGCCATGAAACGATCTTGCCCCCTCTTGATTCCGATGAAATCCAGCGAACAAGCCAGTCGTCTATTTTCGGGTGGCTATCCCAAGGATGTGCTGGTTTCAGTGGCTGAAGGCCTAATCAAGAGTAGAAAGAGTAATCCAAGCAGTGAGACGCGAAATCAGTTTATTGTAATAAAAATAAAATGTAAGGTGGGCGAATTTATACAGAAGGAGGTCACGTAGTCAGTGACTCTTCTGGGACCTCCTATATCATTAAGTAAAACAGTAGTAATTAGTGAAACAGAAACAACAATAAAACTCAATAAACATTTGTACAGTTCTCGCTATTGGCCGTAATGAAAGTGTCGGTACAAAACAAACATAGGCATTAACAAGTAGTACATAGCTAAAGAACTGAAGGTTTAAAGGTTTGAAGGTTTATTAAAACGAAATACAAATGAGTTGTAAGTTTCATAAAAAGTTAGTACAGTAGGAGGTCCGAAAGTGAAAACTGTCTGGGGGCCTCCCATCAGGAATACATAAGGAAAGTGCATAAGTTTGGCAGAGGAGCTGGAATAAAATTATACAATCAAGTTAAAACCTATTAGTGTAATTTGCGGCAATGAATAAGTTATACAATAGTTAGCATGCATAATTAAACAAAAAAGGCATAAAATAGCAAAACATAAGAGCAATAGAAAGAACACAAAAAGACATCAGATAACAATGGGCATTGAATAAATGCAGATATAAAACACAGGCGGAGAAAGAAAGAAAAAAAAAAGAGGTTCCAGATGAGTAACAATATGACCGTTTGCTGTCAGAGTGGGGAACAGAAAATAAGATGAAGGCAACCTTAAGCATGGCATGAAGCTGAATGGGTTGATAGGAGATGTTTTTTCAGTAAAGTGTAGAAATCTGGCTGCGAACGTGCGGATTTGATTGCTAGTGGTAATGTATTCCAGGTTTTGATGGCGGAGAAAAAAGCAGTTTGTTTTCCATAATTTGTGTTCACTTTTGGTAGAAGCATATTGTTTTGTTCAGAGAATCTACTGTTATTGCTATTAGAAAGGAAAGATGCGGAAAAACAGAGAAGTTGATCATTATTATTGCGAGCGCGGTAGATTAGAAGACCTAACCTAAGATTAAGGAGGCATTTCAATGGCAGAATGTTTAGGTCAGAGTAAAGAGGTGAAGCAGTGGTTGTGTATGGGCTGAAAGATAAAATTCGAAGCGCTTGATTTTGAAGATGAGAAATACATGACATATGGCATGAATAGGTATTATCCCATGATGATAGGCAATAATTAAGGTGACTGTTAATGAAAGCATAGTACAGGGATAAGAGAACATGGCGTTGAAAGAAAAGTCTAGTTTTTATTAACACCCTTATTCCAAATGACATTTTTTTACTGATAGATTTGGTGTGTAGATGAAATTTTAGATGACAGTCAAGCGTGATGCCGAGAAATGTAACGGATTCGGAGGCAGTGATAATATGATGTCCCAGATAAATGGCTGGGCTCGGGATGACATGCTTTTGATGAGAGCGGAATATCATGAAAGTGGTTTTTGTAGGATTAAGTTGTAGTAAGTTATTTTCACACCATAAAACAATATTCTGTAAGTCCATGTTTAATTTGTTTATTAGGCTTGTGAAATTTCTGTCCTGAGTGAATAATGTCGTATCATCCGCGTAAAGTATACATCTTGTGTTAATTAAGGACAAAGGTAAGTCATTGATGAAAATGAGAAAAAGAAGCGGACCTAGAACGGAACCTTGTGGCACTCCTAAATTAATAGTTAAAGGGGAAGACAATGTTTCTTGTAGCTGGACAACTTGTATACGGTTGGTGAGACAACTGCGTAAAAGAGCTAAAGCAGGCCCACAGATGCCTAGAGATTCTAATTTAGTGTACAGTATAGTGTGGTTAATTGTGTCAAATTCTTTGGTGAAATCTAAGAAAACAGCACCGGCAAACAACCTATTATCAATATATTGCTTAATACTGTCTGTGAATTCGATTAAAGCTAGTTCTGTGGAGTAATTAGGCCGGAATCCAAATTGCTGATCTGCTAACAGCTGGAATTTAATGATGTAGTTCATTATGCGATTAACAATTAACTTTTCTATCATTTTACTGAAGAAAGGCAATATAGTTATTGGACGGTAGTTACTTAGGCATTCTTTGTCGCCTTTCTTGAATATCGGCGTCACCTTACCTTTTTTAAGTTCAGTTGGAAAAACACTAGTCCTAAATACTAAATTAATAATATGGCTAAGAACATTAGACAGCTCACGACCCACCAGCTTTACTTTGAAGGAAGGAATTTCATCGATCCCAGGAGCGGTATTTTTTAGGCTAGAAATTATTTGGAAGACTTCGTCTGGTGAAGTAGGGCGCAAGTAAAAAGAGTGAGGGCATCGACGAGGGCCACAGTAACTACTTGGAGGCGGGGAACCGCGGCGCGAGAAGAAGGGATTAAATGCATTAGCAATGTCAGTTTGATCAGTTAAAGTACACTCACCGTCAGAGACTTTCGTTATGCTCGTTTTGTTTTCAGCTATATTCAGAAATTCCTTAATTGTTACCCAATTTTTACGAGTGTAATTTCCATTTATGAGAATTTCATTTTGGTAGAAATCAGGTTCGGAGCTTTTAAGTGCTGCGGAGAGAGTACCCGAGTTTTTTTGATAGCGCTGTTTTAGGTGCACGTTAAATGGCTGCTTTCTAACCTTTTCGAGAAGGTTATTTTTTTTATTTATACAGCTTAGAAGGCTTTTGGTTGTCCATGGATTCCGAGGAACTGATAGAAAACGAGAAACAACGAAGAGGAAAACGTGATCGCTAAATTTGCGCTGGCAACAATTGATGCACAGCTCATAAACATGCTATTAGCTCCTGTGGAGCTAATTTAATAATTGTATGATTTGAAAAACCGGTTTAATCATCATTATGAAGAATTGGGTTTTTCATCTCGTTTTTGCATTTATATAGGGGATTTCAATTCCACTGGTAAGCTATTGAAGAAAGAAAATGATAAAAAATGAACTGTTTGCTTGCCAAAACTGGTGCCTACTTCAGGGAGAATTAGATTTGTGTTAATCGCAAATCTTGTACCGTTAGCGTTTGCAACCTCTGGTTCTAGAATGGGAGGAAATGAGACGTGTCTATTCATTAATTTGTAAACGAAGATACAAAGGTCATGTTGATCAAGCTGAGATATGCAAAGAAATTTCAAAGAATGCAGCAATCTCTGTGGACTTGAATCGAAAGGGCTGTACGTTATTATTCGGACTGCTTGATCCTGAATTACTTGTAAGGATATCAAACAAGTACTGTAAATGTTGCCCCAGCATACGATGCAATATCACAGATGCGAATGTGTGAACGAGTTGTAAAGTTGAAATAATCTAGGCTTAGTAAAGTATGAACGGATTTTGAGTAAAAATCTTAAGCCATAATTAATCTTGCATCTGATGCAAGCAATCTAGGAATGGAATTTCAGGTGGCGGTCTAGTCTTACTCCTAAAAACAATGATGACTCGATGACTTCAATGAAGTTTGGTCCTATTGAAATGAGAGCAGCAGACGATATTTGCCTTTCGGAGAAGTGATCAGCACAAACTTAGTCTTACCGAAGCAGTTCCATCGAAGCAAGAAAGACGGCCCTGTTCCGGTACATGCATGGCATTCGCACTGGCTTAGGAGGATTGCCAATATAGCGATTGTGCGATTGGTTTCTCTGCTCCAAACAAGCTGTCGATATTGTGTACGATGACCAACCCGTTTCCTAAGACATTGTAAAAAAATTTTTCTTCAAAAATATAGAAATTTTCTGCCAGCTGCATTGCCAGAAAATATCTGTAGTGTTGTGTTTTTGAGCGTTTCTGTTTTTTAACGTACGTTTTCTGTTTTGACTTACATAAAATGTGAAAAGACTGTTTTCTGTTTTTTCTGTTTGTTTTTCAGACTTTGTTTTTGTCTTACGTATATTTTCTGTTTGTTTTTTGTCGTACTTGGTTGCTCTTGTCCGTTAAACGTGCATTATGACACTAGGCAGTATGCGCAAAATTACGTTTATTTGAAGAAAGCAGCCAGGGAACTTGGACAACATGAAGCTTTGAAGGGGGAGTACTAGCGCAGGAGCTCCTGGTGGCAGGCCGTGCTCGTCTTCGCAGGCTTCTCCTTTGTTACGCTGTCCAAAATTCATAACTTTGGCGGCTCTGCTGGAAGGAAAGGACGGCTTAAGATTAGCATACTAATACTATCTTGACCATATAGGTCAGATAATAAATCTATAGAAATTTTAACTCTACAGCAGTGGCGGAAAGTTGTTCAAAGGCGAAAATTCAGAGTTAAATTGTTGGCGGCTTTTTTAATAATGCATGAATACAACACTGTAGTTGTTTGTAACCGCCGTCTGAGATACCATGATTAGGTATCATAGCGATGTTTATAAATTTACTTGTAACAACCAGCTATTAAGGCCCATCTCACTAACTAGAACACCCCAGACTCAGTGTTAGTACTGTTGTTGTGCACGCGTCAGCAGGCTTCAACTGGGGGCACTGTGGCAAATATGAATGCCTACGTGCGAAAGCGTGGCACTGCTGGTCGGCCGCGCGCTGGTCATAAGCACGACGAGTTTCCCTCAAGTTTCAAAAACTGGTTCCCATTGCACAAACGACACAAGCTCTCCGGACTTGCCTAGGATCGCCGAAATGTGCCTGCACTCATCACCCAGGAGCATTCAATCCCTACCGACTTAGCAGTTGACGCACTGAGGGCACATTTCGGACACATATCCCGGGCTCCCTCTCACCACCTTGGCAGTAGAAGTACGGAGAGTTGAGCTAGTTGGCGCATGCCAGGATTGAACAGCACACACAGGACGAGGACACAGAGAAGAAGCGACAAGACACGAGCGCTGACTGTCAACTGAATGGTTTAATCCGAATTGAATGGTTGAATGGAATCCGAATAACTGAATGGATTAATTTAATCCGACCTTGGTAGTCTTCCTATTACTAGGCTGCTCACATTGTTTACTGACACCATTGATGCACATCGTGCCATTCTTCCGTCCCAGTTTACACCTGCCTCTAGACCGTCCTCGACACTTTGGAGCCTGCACAATCTTCGTGTGTTCCTTTCAATACCTGGAATCAGGAAGAAGACCGGTTTATCGCTGATAGAACTAAAACAAGTCAGTCTTGAATATTTCCATGAGCATCATGCAAACCGGGTGCACGTCTACACCGATGGCTCAGTGAACCATAACAGTTCTTCGGGCTCCGTGGTCATCCCTGCAAGGACTGCAGAAATCAGAGTTAGGATAGCTCACCACACTTCTTCGACGGGTGCAGAACTCACCGCCCTTCGTGTCGCCTTTGAACACATCAGCAGCGCCTTCAGCAGTGGTCTATTTTCACCGATTCCAAAGCTGCCCTCCAAGGCTTACAAGCTGCTCTTCGCCGTGGGGCCCATGAGCAACTGGTTATGGAAATTCGACAGCTGCATCACTTTGTCATCAAAAAATTCAGGGGGCACTTTGACTGTCTAAAGTGGGCAGAGGCGGAAGCGCTTTCCGCACCACCTTCGCTGTTTCTGTGGCACTGGTGGCGTCACATGTAATTGAGTACTAATTACTAAGTGATGACAAATCACTCATTAATGATTAATTACTGATTTGTGCCTGAATACTAATTAACTGCTAATTAATGACGCTTAAGCTTCGCCTTTAGGAGTGGAACGCGACAGCGCGTTGTAGCGCTGCCAGGGAGTCCACGGAACACCACCACCCGTTCGGCGCGATGCCTTGCCCTTTAGCGGCAGCTGCCCCCACTGTAGTGCAGTGTCTTCTGACACTTATCACATGGTGTGGGCCTGCCCCTCCAACCCCGCTATTCCCCCCATCCCCAACCCAACCCGGGAGGACTGGGAGGCGAGCCTGCTCGGCTGCCACGACTTACAGGCCCAACAAGCCTTAGTCGGGCGCGCCCGGGCGGCGGCAACCGCCACTGGGGTCCCATACTAGGGACCTCCACCTAGTGTTTGTAAGGATCGGTCCCTTACGGGCTGATCCAAACATACCTCCTGCTCATTCGTAATAAATGTTTTCACCACCACCACCACCCCCTTTGAACGCAACGCTTTTTGAGGAAAGGAAATGGCGCAGTAATTCTCTGTCATCTCGGTGGACACCTCAACCGCACCGTAGAGGAAGGGAGGAAGTGGGAGTGAAAGAAGATAGATAAAGAAGAGCCGTAATGAAGAAAATGAAAATTGTATTTGAGTAAAGGAAATTACGCAGTAACTGTGTCACAAAATTCAGGGGGGGCACTTTTTTGACCTAAAGTGTGGTCACTGATGTGTGGTTAAGATGTTAAGCTTCGTCCCTAAGAGTGGAACGCGACAGCGTCTTGCAACGCTGCCAAGGAGTCTATAGAACGCCATCGCCCATTCGGTTCCACGGCTCGCTCGTCGGTAAATTGGTTTTTGATGAAAGGAAATGTATCTGTCTCTCATTTGTCGGTGGACACCTAAACCTCGCCGGAAGGGAATGGAGGAGGATGAGAGTGAGTGAAGACACCGTATTCAATAGACGCGCCTTTGTTCATTCCAAACCATCGAGCTGGCATAGCGGAGTGGATAGCATGCTCGTCTCTCACGCCGAAGACCGGGGTTCGATTCCTGAGCTCGACCAATTTCTTAATCGCTTTTATTTATTTATATGGCCTGACTAGTAGAGCTAATTAGGCTAATTGGGTAATTAAGCAATTAACTAAGCTCAGTCCCACTTACTTGGAGCATCACTATACGATTCCTTCAATTGGTTGCATGGTTACTAGCCAAAGTACAATTGGCCCCGTTGAAATTCGCGCACTGTGACGTCACGACCGTTTCCACCAATTGAAAAGCGTGACATTTTCTGTCGACAACTGCTGCTTACAACGATGAGACATTAAAGGCTTCCGCCTTAATACAGGGCATGACATTATCTACCAATGGCTACCGGGGCACAGAGGCATAGCAGGTAATCACCGCGCGGATGAGGTAGCACGAACTGCTCACTAGGACGGCAATTTTGTGTCGATCCCCCTTTCGAAATCAGACGCAGCGGGCAGGCTTCGCGCACTTGCGCGGGACATCACGATTGCCGTGTGGAATTCCGGCCAATTTTCAAATTCACGTTTAAGATCCTTGGACCCAGATCTGAAGCCCCGGCTTCCATCCGGCCTATCACGACGTGAAGAAACTTTACTGTGTCGCCTGTGGCTTGGTGTAGCTTTCACCAACCATTACTCTTTCATACTCTGAATGGCTAATAGGCCTGCATGTGCCGTCTGCGAGTATGACGAGACTATATCACACATTCTTTGTGACTGCCCTGCCTACAGCGCCGAAAGGCAGTCTCTCAGCCGTGCGCCGGAGCGTCTGGATCCACGCCAACTGACGGAAATGAAAATTCTCGGCTACTGGCCGCGGTGGTGGTGGTGAAAAACATTTATAATACAATAAATATTTACAGAGAGGTGATTGGGGTAGGCCCTATTGGCCCTTTCCCCTAACAATACTACGTGGAGCCCCTATTCCGGGGCCCCATTGGCAAGCAACGCCGCCCGCGTCCGGTGAACCAAGGCCTTTTAGGTCTTTAGGTCCTGACAGCCGAGCGGGGCCGCCTCCCAGTCCTCTCTGCTGGGGTTGGGGTTGGGGGGGATAGATGGGTTTGACTGACACGCCCAAACCATGTGGAAGGTGTCAGCCACCTCCCCACAGAACTGGCACGCGCCATCAAAGGATGTATTGAAATGTTTAAGCACCGCCGGGCACAGTACAGTGTTAGTAAGAATTTTGATGAGGAGGCGCTCGTCAGCGCGATCCAGACCCTTACAAGGGGCCGGGTAGCGCCGGTGCTCCTCCTTGTAGTAATCGGTGATTTGTTTGAATGTAATGGCCAGATTGTCTGATTGGGAGTACCCTTCCAAGGACAGGGAGATAGCCCGGGGAGAGAGTGCGCGGGCGGCCTGATCGGCCTGTTCGTTTCCCTGGAGTCCCTGGTGACCGGAGGCCCAAATCAGGTTGCGTGGAGTTGGATCTTCAGATCGACAGCTATATTCCAGTATGCGCCAGGCAAGCGGGGGAGCCCAGCCCAACTCGTAGTTCTGACAGGCCCCTCGCGAGTCGGTGATGATGTGTTTCGACTTGGGAGTAGTGAGAGCAAGAGCAATGGCAATCTCCTCCGCGTGTGTTGCGCTGTAGGCTTTGAAAGTGAGCCCGTTGACTGTGTTTGTGTTGTGTACGACTGCGGCCGTGTACCACACCCCGTGGTGTGGGCCGGCAACGTCTACGTAATACACATGTTCTTGGTTACCATAGTATCGCGCCAACGCTCCCGCGCGCGCCTGGCGACGACCGCTATGGTCTTCTCTGGACATGTTGCGGGGAAGGGGTCGGACCCGGAGGGCGCGTCTCCAGGGTTCTGGCAGTCTCTCCCTTTCCTCAATATGGTAGTCATGTTTGATGTGTAACCGGTCCAAGAGGCGGCGACCGGACGTGGTCTGTGCAAGACGCGTGTATTGGTTGACTAAGTGGGCCTCTCGAAGCTCCCGAAATGTGTTCACCACGCCCAAGGCCAGAAGTCGCTGGTTGGACGTGGTGACCGGGAGGTCGAGAGCCCGCTTGATGACTTTCCGGTGGATGACCTCCAGTTGGTCATCATCATGTTTGCGCAGGTGCAAGTAGGGGGTTGAGTAGAGGATTCTACTCGTTACGAAAGCATGGGCAAGCCGCAGTGCATCCTTGCTTCGTAATCCGCCCCGCTTGTTGGAGACCCGGCGGACCATGCGGCCCACCTGGTCTCCCACCGTGCGAAGTTTGGCTAGGGTGGTGTCGACTCTGCGTTGGTGGTGTATGAAGAGACCAAGGACGCGGCGGTTGTCGGCGGTGAAGGCCTCCAAGGCACTGCTCCGCTTCTTGCGAACTTCTGGCCTCCATGATAGGCTGACTTAATGGACGCAGACTTACTGTGCGATGTCAGTGCACGTTAAATAACCCCAGGTGGTCGAAATTTCCGGTGCCCTCCACTGCGGCGTCTCTCATGGCCTTAGTCGCTTTGGAACGTTAAACCCCATAAACCAACCAACCAACCAACCGACTTTCCATGCGACTTCAAATTGTTGTTACTCTCCATTCTCTTTTATTTTGTTTGTCCACTCACCCCCTCAAACTCTTCCCCCCCTTGTACGGTAGCAAACCGATTATTTTTCCGGTTAACCTCCCTACCTTTCCTTTTGTTCCTCCTCCTCGTGCTTGTTTTTCAGCTGCAAGCACGCATCACAATAAAAGTTACGCCGTATGTTTGCTTCTCTATGTATGGCAAGCAAGAGTAAACGCCATAACCACGGTTTTTTTTTTCAGCTCAGGTACTCATCGTTGCCTGGCTGCTCCGTCCTGCTCCAAGGAACCGCTGGAAGCTACTTTACCGCTGCAGCGCAACCGGAATGCCTTGACTATCTAACAAGATAACAGCAGTTCGCTATCTTTAGAACCGGTAATTTCAGTCACCTGCCAACCCGCACGTCATCAGTGGGCGTACATAAAAGGCAGTTGCCAACAGCTGCATCTGGGGCCGACACCGCGCGGAAGGTGGAGTTATGGTTTTAAAGGCACACCGAGGACAGCTGTATCAATTTTTTTTTGGTTAGCAAAATTCGATATTTCGGCATCTCACGGCTACGTTGTCGCTTGTCCGGCAGCGAATTCACTGCGAAGAGATTTAAATTCTAAATTAAAAACATTTTTCCCGCTCTTCTGATTCAAACTCAGGGCTCTCTGATGAAGATATAGAAAAAAAAATTACGAGGAACTTTAGCGGTGGTGGTGGTGAAAACTTTATTTGAAACTGAGTAGTTTGGGACACCTAGATCCTTCGGCCCCTGCACGGCCCCACTGCACTATTACGTTCATGTGCCGGAAGCTCATGACGCTGGCAGCCCGGCCTACGGCGATGGCTTGCTTGGCCGGGTCCTCGGAGCGCAGTAGGGTCTCCCATGCCTCCCAAGTGTTAAGGTGCTCCAGGCCCCGCGGGGGAATGTCCGCCGGGCAGAGGAAAGGGATATGGTCGAGAGTGGCTTTGGGGTGGTGGCAGAGGGTACAGGAGGGGTTTGTGTGGACTTGGTGATAGTGCGAGCGTATATAAGGGGAGGGTAAAGTGCGTGTTTGGAGTCGCCTCCAAAGTGTCTGATGGTAATTGTCGAGGGAGGGATATGGTGGGGGGTAGAGTCGACGCTGGGCTTTGCAGGCCTGCGTCATTTCACTGAATGAGTGCATGCGCTCCCGCGAAAACCTCAGATCGGAGGCCGCCGGTGCCCGGTTAAGAGAACCTCGGTCTAAAGCGTTGGCGGCCTCGTTCCCGGGATTCCCGGAGTGGGCAGGCACCCATATCAGCTCCACGTGACGGGGCGGGTGTGCAGCGAGGGAGTTCAGTATGCGAAATGCAGGGACGTGAACTCTTCCGCGAGCAAAATTTAGTATGGCAGTTTTAGAATCAGATAGTATAAATCGGGCCTCCGTGCGTGTGATGGCCAGGGCAAAGGGGGGCCTCTTCAGCCTCCTCCGAAGTGGCAGCGGGGGATATGTGAAGGGTGGCAATCGGTTTGAGGGAAGGGTTTGTGATGGCTGCAACCGCGTCCTCGCCTGTGCATGCAGCATCCACCCAAACGGCAAACGGTTCCGTGGAGAGCCCGAGCGCGAGCTTTGCGTCGGGGTTCGTGGTAGGTGGGGTGCATGTTTTTGGGGAGAGGTTTGATAAGTAGTTCGGGGTGGATATGGCGGGGGACCTGGAGCTGTGTGGGATCCGTGGCCGGTATTCGGATATACCGAGAGTGTGTAGGGTGTGTCTGCCAGTGGTGGTTCTCGCGAGACGTACGTATTGTGTCTGTCGGGGGGCCTCGGTAAGCTCCCCTATCGTATTGTGCAGGCCTAGTTGTATTAGTTTTTCGGTTGAGGTTTTTAGGCGTAGGTGTAATGCTGTCTTTAATGCTGTTCACTTCACATTCTGTTGGTGCATTACTTAACTGCCAATTAATGACGCTTAATCTTTGCCTTTAGGAGCTAAACGCGACACCGTGTTGTAGCGCTGCCAGGGAGTGCACGGAGCGCCACCACCCGTTCGGCGCGATGCGTTGCCGTTTGAATGCAACGCTTTTTGAGGAAAGGAAATGGCGCTGTAATTCTGTCATCTCGGTGGACACCTGAACCGCACCGCACAGGAAGGGAGGAAGTGGAATGAAAGAAGAAAGAGGGGCCGTAATGAAGAAAATGAAAATTGTATTTGAGGAAAGGAAATTAAGCAGTAACTGCCTCACATATCTCGGTGGACACAAGTCGAAAATTGTATTTGAGGAAACGAAATTAAGCAGTAACTGTCTCACATATCTCGGTGGTATTACGGGTCGTAATTCGAGGTAGCAGAATCCCACCGCTGCCACCAGTTGTTGTAGCTCGGGTAGCGTGGCCAGTTGTTGCGTCTCCCTGGGGGCTCGTCCGAGATGAGGAACAGTCTGAAGCTTCGAAGGTTGGGCATACGAAAACAAGCAGGTTTAATGGCACTTTTTAAAGACACTTATTTACATATTGAAGAAAAGAGCAAAGAAACAAAAAATAAGAGTTCATGACGTCGAGCGACTGGATGAGCCTTTTACCCAGGGCCCAGGACACTACACAACACAGCAAACGAAGACACCTGTTGTAGAGTCCACCCTTGGGAACTGGCGAGGAGGAGACGTAAGTCTGCAGCTCTTTCGCACTGCGGTGCAACAATACTGTTAGCAGCTCGTGTCCATCGAACACAGGTGTGGCATGATGGCACCGCGGCCGCAGCTGCACTGGCATCCTTCTTCCTCTTCCGGGTCTTCTCAGACGAGGTGCATCCTTTCTTCCCCTGTCGTCGGCCCTTTTAGAAGGGAAGGTCGTTGCACCGAGCCAAGCGTGGGAAGAGCTCCATCGACCATTTCCCAGCTAGTCATTCTTTTTGGTGGGGTCATCTTGGGGGTCAAACGACCTTTCGAAATTTCCACTGTTGAATCCGCCACCGTTATCATCGCGGGTCTCAAGTTGGGTCTAACAGTGAAAACCCGTCAAAATTCGCGCGCAGTGACGTCACGACCATTTTGACCAATCCGAAACGCGGACAAATTTGCTAACACGTCTTGGTCACGACAGTATAAGCCATTAAAGACTTTCGCCTTAAATGTGACGTAAACTCAGACTCTGTGATTGCTGGTCGAGTGGTACGGTCTAGCAGGAGCCGAAATTAACGCTACCGCCGCCCAGACGTTGCAGGCATTTAACGGCCGTTGCTACCGTCGCTTCATTTGCGTTTACACCAGAGTTTACGCCAGATACCGTTCCCGATCCCGGTAACAAAGCTCTCGCAAGGAACTTTGGCCTGCACTTTAGCAACCTCAGCCCCACAGAGCGTGCGATGGTTTTAAGTGTTCTGGCAGCTGGAGGGTTGTCAAGAATGTCCGAGCGCCGAGGAGCTGGCAGTGTCGGCAGGAGGCCAAGCTACCGGATCGGGAGCTGTCAGCGCCGTGCCACCGTCACGACTGGAGTGTAGAGACTGCTACTCGCGGATATATGTCAGTTCTGAAATCATATTCCTCGTTCACTGCGCGAACACGCCGAGCGGTACGCTTGCTAATACCGAGGCTCGTGCAACATTAGCTAGCGATAGGCGTATTCCTCCTCCTTCTCTGATGCATATGACTGCAAAGGGCCCGAAAGCAACGTTTCAACGCTGGTAGCAGCTGTGTCGCCTACCGTTACGAGGAGCTGTAATAATAAATCTTCATATGCATTCAATCGCTGCATTCACTCGCTGCAGCTGCAGTTTCGGACACTACCAAGTTTTCTCAAACTTTCAGGAGCTCGAGTGTGTGTGCGTGGCCGTGAGGTAGACCACGCCCTCAGGGCTCGGCTGGCGGGCTGCATCACGGAGCACCCGGAGTGCAGCGTTCTATGCCTCAATATCGTCGTGCTTCGTAACTAACTTCGAGCTCCGTGCGACGAAAAGTACGAGCGACAATATCCACGATATCGATCTGTGTGGGCATGAGAACAACGCTTCGACCTGCAACAGGACTAACCTGTTGCAGGTTAGTCCTGTCTCCTCTAAACGTTCAAATGATGTTTTTCTTGCTGTGCTTCCATGCCCACAAGTGCTTCTTGAATGTGCATGCGAGTATTTTGTGGAATGTTAAACTTTTGTTTTCAGGAGACGTAGAATTGAATCCTGAGGCGCTATGCCGGAAGGCCCGAGTTTGGCGCTCGCCCGAGTTTCATCCGAGTTCGCGATGACGGCAGTCAGTGAACGAAGATAGCGCGGAACGTGCCCACGCAGCGGAGAATAAAATGTAGAGATAAAGCCAGTTAAAGGCGATACAAGCGCACCCTGCGCGCCTCTTTCACACTTCAACAATACACTGCGCAATACCAGGCCGCAGCGCTACCTGAAGTTATCAGCGCCATATCAGCAATCGCGAAATCGTGACTTCTCTGCTATCTATCTGCACACTCGCCGCTAGCTGTTTGACACGCCTTTTCGGGCGCGTCAAAGGCGTGCATAAGGCGTGTCTTCTCTTTCAGGGTCTATCTGTCTCTCCATTTCCGAAGTCGAACAGTGCGCACTAGGTACACTCTTGTACCAACCCTTTCTCTTCTCTCGAATACGTTAAAAGGCAACAGATAATATTATAAACGTTTTGTTCTTTTCCAAATGTATTTTTAAAATCTGAATCCAATGAAGCGTTGTTGAAAAGCATAGCTTTAGGAAATTAACAAAGATTTGACACTTTCTGCCGTTAGTGGCGATAGTGAGGCCATTGCTTGCAGCGTGGCTTGCATACGAACTAGAGCGGCAGCCCACCTTGCCGAAAACGAGAGAGCTCCTGCGTTGAAACGCCGCCGGTAGCGCTACCTTCGACTGGAATGACTGGGCAATTACTACACGCTGAATCTGTATTATTTTTCGGCCATTGCGATAATATATTTTATTCTGTCGTATATCAAAATATAACAGTCATGCATCTTCAGGCTTGCATAATACACAAAAGCAAAAAACTGAATGCACTGCATCCCCGCGTCACTGCTGCTCTCTGCAGTGACCTCACGTGGAGTTCTCCGCTGCTACGGCCGCTGCCGCACCCCGCTATGGCCAACCATTGCTTTTAGTACGCTTTTGGCAAATCTCAGCGGTAGAAATTGGCCGTGCGAGTGGCTGTGATGCGGTGTGAGAAAAAAATTGCTGTCTGGCTGTATTCAATGATTCATTACGTACGCCTGTTGTGTGTGACGCCTCTTTAGTGCACTGCGGGTGCGAAGATCGTGCTACCCAGCGACACAACTCATCCTATATCATCAGACGCTGACTAAAAGCTGCGACGGTGGTGGCGCGCGTATCTGCGTAGTATTTGTTTACGTCGCGTACTTCAAGGTTTTGAGGACTGGTTTTGTCACTAACGTCGATCGCCGTTGTATACCGCAGTGACATCGCAATAATATCGTTCGGGCAGGTGAGGGATCCTGTTAGTAATAATGGAATCGGACTTATAACAGAGAAAGGTGTTACGGTTGTGAAGTACGCAGTGCTTGCGTGCTGGAAATTACAAACTCTTTATTGCACTGGGTCTGGAGCAGCGACCGTTTGTCGATCCCGGATGTTTTGACACATTGATGCTGAGCTTTATCACCGATGAAAGGGCGGCCAAGCCAAACACCTGGGATGTGATGTTGGAGTAGGACGTGCTCCAAGCACCGTTTCGTCGTCGGGCTCCGTGTTTGACGCCTTGCAAGCGGGTGTGACGCGCCGTCAGCGTTGTGCTATGTCTTACGTGGTTGCAGCAGGCTATAATGTTGTGCAATCTTGGTATGCGAGCAAAGAAATCGGCGGCTGTCGCCACGTTGCGTGTCCTTCGCAGAGGAGCTTAGATTAATCAGCGAAGACGTCCGTTTTGCCTGTTATACTTCGATGGTCAACATCGTCGATGTCTGTCAGCAATCAGCACAGCCGCGCAGCATACCTGTAGCCGGCAGGGATGTTGGGAGTGGCCCACCCATAGCGCGTACGCCTATAATTTATGTACGGCACGCCGGGGGCGTGACCAATGGTTTTAATTGACAGGTGAACTCGGAGCTAAACTCGTGAACGGTGAAGTGCCCCGAATTCATCTCGGGACTGTCATGGCGGCAGCAGCAGCAGCCTGGGTCATCGCTTCCTCTGACGGCAAATGTCAGTACGGCTGGCTGGACTTGTTTACTGCCATGGCCGACGGCGAATTCCAGCGACATTTTCGCCTCTCCAAAACATCGGTACGATGGTTGTGTAAAGGGTTAGGCGACGACCCACGCCTGCGGAGAGTGCGTGCCGGGCCTCATTCGCATTCGGCCGAAGAGCAAGTCCTCTGCGCCCTCCGGTTCTTGGCAATCGGGAGCTTCCATGGGAGCGTCGGCGCAGACCGCTTTATTGGACGCCACCAAAGCAATGTCAGCCGCTGTGTCAGGGACGTCTCTGACGCGCTTATCGACACGGCTGTGCAGAAGCGGTGGCTCGCTTTCCCCACAACTGCGGCCGAGCGTGCGTATGTTAAGAAGCACTTCCTTCTGCGCGGCGGCATCACAGACGTCGTGGGATGCGTCCACGGGACCTACATTGGCGTAAAGGCCCCTTCGAAGTCCAGCCCTGACATGGTGAAGGCCAACTATTTCACGAGGAAGGCACATTATGCATTGAACACAATTGTTGTAAGAATGCTCTGTTTTTGCTTTCATGCATGTCATGGTTAATAGAATGTTCTCCCATTGATTAGTGATAGTGGTCCGTGTACTGTGCAGTGTCAGTGGATGTTAAGGAACACCATATGGTCGAAGTTATTGGCAGCCCTTCACCATGACATGCCTCATCGCTTGAGTTACTTTGGGGCATTAAACCTCAAAAACCGCTTCCGTTTATCAGTAACTGAGCAGTTTTATACACAGTGTAGATAATTTTTTGTTTTACCTCATGTGTGCGCATGTAATAAGTGCATGGATTTTTCCAGCTATTTCATGCATGCATTTTAATGGGTTTTTAAACGGTAGCTTTTGTGTCACTTGGCAGATTGCATTCTTATGCAATATTCATAGTCGCAATAAATGTTTCACTTTGGCTGAAGTGGAAAAGCTCCTGCCGGAAGCACTGGCGTCTGTAAGCCAGGAAAGCTGGCAAAACTGTTGTGTTCATGTGGAGCAAGTTGAGGCTGAAGCATGGCAACGCGATATGATTGTTGACGCTGAAATTGAACCGGTTGTCTTCAGCATTTCTGACTCGTGCAACTCCAGTCGAGCACTGATTCCAGTGATGAAGATTTCAGTGATTTGATTTGAGTGATTCCAGTGATGAAGATTTCAGGTTTTCGTTTTATCAAATAGTGTTGTTCGATGGCTGCACATTTTTTTTTCAATTTTGGAGCACTTGAATGATTGTGTATTGGTGTACATCCCTGCACGTGTCCTTTAATTTGTATGCACTGTGATCCATGCCACTGGCTGTTTCCAGAATAAACCATTTCTCTCAAACACTGCGGGGTCAGCATTCTTTATTGTCCTGTCTCATTTATTGTTTGCTCTTTCGAAATATTTTTTTCTACAACTTTTTCTGCATTCTTAGTTGACGCTCCCACAGTTTGGAACTCTTTTTTCCTAGCGTTCCACAACTTTTTCTGCATTCTTAGTTGACGCTCCCACAGTTTGGAACTCTTTTTTCCTAGCGTTCCACAACTTTTTCTGCATTCTTAGTTGACGCTCCCACAGTTTGGAACTCTTTTTTCCTAGCGTTCCACAACTTTTTCTGCATTCTTAGTTGACGCTCCCACAGTTTGGAACTCTTTTTTCCTAGCGTTCCACAACTTTTTCTGCATTCTTAGTTGACGCTCCCACAGTTTGGAACTCTTTTTTCCTAGCGTTCCACAACTTCCTAGCGTTCCACAAGACTGGAGACTGGAGACTCGAGACTCGAGACTCGAGACTCGAGACTCGAGACTCGAGACTCGAGACTCGAGACTCGAGACTCGAGACTCGAGACTCGAGACTCGAGACTCGAGACTCGAGACTCGAGACTCGAGACTCGAGACTCGAGACTCGAGACTCGAGACTCGAGACTCGAGACTCGAGACTCGAGACTCGAGACTCGAGACTCGAGACTCGAGACTCGAGACTCGAGACTCGAGACTCGAGACTCGAGACTCGAGACTCGAGACTCGAGACTCGAGACTCGAGACTCGAGACTCGAGACTCGAGACTCGAGACTCGAGACTCGAGACTCGAGACTCGAGACTCGAGACTCGAGACTCGAGACTGGAGACTGGAGACTGGAGACTGGAGACTGGAGACTGGAGACTGGAGACTGGAGACTGGAGACTGGAGACTGGAGACTGGAGACTGGAGACTGGAGACTGGAGACTGGAGACTGGAGACTGGAGACTGGAGACTGGAGACTGGAGACTGGAGACTGGAGACTGGAGACTGGAGACTGGAGACTGGAGACTGGAGACTGGAGACTGGAGACTGGAGACTGGAGACTGGAGACTGGAGACTGGAGACTGGAGACTGGAGACTGGAGACTGGAGACTGGAGACTGGAGACTGGAGACTGGAGACTGGAGACTGGAGACTGGAGACTGGAGACTGGAGACTGGAGACTGGAGACTGGAGACTGGAGACTGGAGACTGGAGACTGGAGACTGGAGACTGGAGACTGGAGACTGGAGACTGGAGACTGGAGACTGGAGACTGGAGACTGGAGACTGGAGACTGGAGACTGGAGACTGGAGACTGGAGACTGGAGACTGGAGACTGGAGACTGGAGACTGGAGACTGGAGACTGGAGACTGGAGACTGGAGACTGGAGACTGGAGACTGGAGACTGGAGACTGGAGACTGGAGACTGGAGACTGGAGACTGGAGACTGGAGACTGGAGACTGGAGACTGGAGACTGGAGACTGGAGACTGGAGACTGGAGACTGGAGACTGGAGACTGGAGACTGGAGACTGGAGACTGGAGACTGGAGACTGGAGACTGGAGACTGGAGACTGGAGACTGGAGACTGGAGACTGGAGACTGGAGACTGGAGACTGGAGACTGGAGACTGGAGACTGGAGACTGGAGACTGGAGACTGGAGACTGGAGACTGGAGACTGGAGACTGGAGACTGGAGACTGGAGACTGGAGACTGGAGACTGGAGACTGGAGACTGGAGACTGGAGACTGGAGACTGGAGACTGGAGACTGGAGACTGGAGACTGGAGACTGGAGACTGGAGACTGGAGACTGGAGACTGGAGACTGGAGACTGGAGACTGGAGACTGGAGACTGGAGACTGGAGACTGGAGACTGGAGACTGGAGACTGGAGACTGGAGACTGGAGACTGGAGACTGGAGACTGGAGACTGGAGACTGGAGACTGGAGACTGGAGACTGGAGACTGGAGACTGGAGACTGGAGACTGGAGACTGGAGACTGGAGACTGGAGACTGGAGACTGGAGACTGGAGACTGGAGATTGCAGATTGCAGATTGCAGAGAGCATACATACACTAACGAGATATATTCTTGCATCTTGATTCAACGTTTCGACTATATTTAGCGTGCGTAGTGTTTTGGCTAAAGAATGCTCAATATATTTAGGTAATTGAAGCGATTCTATGCATTTGCGCAATGAATAAAGTAATAATGGCCGTAAGTTGCATGTCACAGTTCTCAATGCATTATGTTGTGTGTCAGTGCCCAAATAATGATAAGCTGGGGGCATTATGTACTACCAATCATATTTACTTTTCAGCAGGTGCTTTTGACTACTTCATTGGCCAGTACCCTGTAGAGACCCCAGCGCCGGTAGATCGTCGCAAAGAGTTAAATTATTACCTCAGTGAACGGTTCAAGACATGCGAAAAAAATAAACATCTTTTAGAGTTTTTGATGCATTATAATACTCACCAAGCTACCAATACTTGGTAAAAGCTGGGAGCAAATAACACAATTGCACATCGACTGCAATACGAGTCGCTGATAATCGCAGATTACCAGTTTCTGAGGCTCTGTATATTGCAGCATTTGGCATGTACACTTATGGCCCCAGTTTTTGGGCAGATTTAGTCCAAGTGGGATATATTTGAAGCATTTTATTCCTGCCTTTGTCCTGTGATACAGGGCCCTCCTGTATAATACGGGCCTAGCCTGTAGAATACAGGACTGTCCTGTATGCCGGTATGAATTTTAAACCGGAACCGCATACCGGGTTATTGTACAGGATTTGCGATACCGGATTACCTGAGTATCCTGTACAAAACAGGAGAGTCCTGTATTATACAGGACTGTCCTGTTTTATACAGGATATTCCGGTAATCCGGTATCGCAAATCCTGTACAATAACCCGGTATGCGGTTCCGGTTTAAAATTCATACCGGATTTTTCAGTAGGGAGGGTCTAATGTACTTGCTGTAACTTCAGTAATTCTTGTAGGCTGAGTAACAATTTGGATAAGATTAAACAGTGAGCATAAATAAGTGAATTCCTTGCATAGTGTCGAAGATGAGGATGGTTGCACCGAGGACCAGTCGATGCCCGGAAAGTTAAAATCACCCAACAGAAAGATAGATGACGAAGGGTAACGTGTTACGATGACATTAATGGTATCATGAAGCTCTGCAAGAAATGTAGGAGCTGCGGCTCTTTGCATTCACACCTGGAACAAACTTATCCACCTTTACAGGAGAGAGTGTCTATGGAGGAAAGGGCAGAGGTAGTAGTTTCTGTGGCTGATTAATAGTAGGGATGGGCAGGCGCTGCACTGCCTGGCCAAAGCTAGAGTTGCTGTAAGTTAGGTGGACACGGCGCAGGAAGTGCTTCTCCCCTTGAAGAACATGGCGGAGATGGGTACGCATAGTTTCCTGGGCGGCAATCACCTCTAGTGGGAGACATCCTGCCTCCGCTACTCTTCCTTATGCCGAGGAACCCTTTGGGAGGCCCAGGCATATTCGCAGGCAGTTTTTCCGTGCGGCAACGAGAGACTTATTGCTTGATGTAGATAATGTTTGAAACACTGGTAGACAGTAGCGCAAGGTTCCTTCAACGTAGGCTTTTTCAAGCAGAAGCATTGATCGGCAGTTGCTACCCCACCTTGTTCCCGCCATGAACCTAAACACTTGCGATGCTGCAGTGATCCTCTCGCGGAGTTTTTTTATCTGAGGTGTCCATGACAGATTATAGTCGATTACAACACCCAGGAATCGCTGAGATCGTGCATATGGTAGCGATCGTCCGCCTAGGAGCAGCGGATATCGGGTCATCGTTTTTCTTGTAAACGCCATTGCAGCACTCTTTTCTGGCGAGAGACGAACACCTCTGGAAGCCAGGTACATCGAAATGTGCAATAGCGATCTCTGTAGACGTTGCTGGGTGATATAGCGCGAGCGTGGTGCGGTCCAGATGCAGATATCATCAGCATAAATTGTTATACGGACCCATCGCGGAAGGTTTCTTCTTATGTGTATAAGGGCAATATTGAACAGGAGAGGGCTGAGCACCGCTCCTTGTGGTACGCCCCTCTCTACTGCGTGAAAGTGTGTTTGACCGTTTGGAGTGGTCACAAAAATTTGCCTTTCTTTTTAATAACGCCCAATCCACTTGTACAGCTTTCCTCCAAGGCCAAGACGGGCAAAGGCTGCGAGAATTGCATTGTGAAAGACAGAGTCAAAGGCGGCCTTGATGTCTAGGAAAACGGCTGTCGGGATGTACCCAGCATGAAGGTACTTCTCAATAGATGAGACGAGGGAGATGATATTGTCAGTCGCAGACCTGTTTTGACGGAACCCGTTCATTTCTTGGGGGACTCATGCCACAGGCAGCGCTTCTGCAAACTACTCTCGCCTACTTAAAGGAGGAATATAGGCAGCACACCCATATCTTCACCGATGGTTCAACTACTAAAGAAACCTCTTCATGTGGTCTTTATGTGCCCTCAACAGGCCATGCCCTTTCTTACCGGCTGCATCGGAGGACATCCTCCACGACAGCTGAGCTTCACGGCATAAAGGAAGCTGTTTCTTACATCCTGCGCCGAACCGCCGACCGTTGGGTTATCTTCACCGATTGGAATGCATCTCTCCAGATCCTGGCCAACCTGCTGAAGAAAACGAATCACCAGCCAGTTTCCCTGGACATCGAATATCTACATCATTTAGCTATTGCCGCAGGCCACTGCATAACATTTCAGTGGGTACCTGCTCACTGTGGCATTCAGTCTAATGAAAAAGCAGATGAAGCGGCCAGTAAGGGCCATCAACATCGGAGATACATTAGAACTTTTTTTACGAAATTTGATGCGTCCCAGATGGCCAAAAGTTTTGCTTCCGAAGAAATGTATCGGCTTTGGAGTTTGCTGACACATCAGTACCAATTACTTCTCTCAATCGACCCACATCTTAGATCAAGACTCTCATCCAGAGTTCCTCGACATCTGGAAACACTTTATCATCGACTTCGTCTGAATTCTGCATATACAAACGGCTTACGATACCGTTTTAGACAAATGGACCGTCCGCACTGTGACAACTGTGCCGTGATAGAAACTGTGGAGCATGTCTTGCTTGAGTGCCCTGCATATGCTACCGAGCGTGCGTACTATGAATATTGCATGCAGAAGCTCTGCTCAGTGCCCCTTACAATGAACAAAGTTTTAGGTCCCTTAGCCCGCCTTAGGCAACAGAGACTTGCATTGAACTTTATATTCACATATTTAAAAGACATTGGACATCTCGATAAGCTTTAAATTCACTTGCACGTTTCCTTCATGCATTCTTCATGCAGTGAACTTCGTCAGCCCTTTGATGGACTATGCACTCCATCATTCCATAGGTTACATCAATACTCGCCATTGCATCCTTAGTACCCATTTCATGGCCGCATTTTATCTTCGTTTTTTTTTACCTCTTCCACTCTGCTCTCCTTCTGTCTTTATCTCCCAAATTCCCCTCCCTACGCAGAGTAGCATGCAAGCGATTTTTAAACGCCGGCTAAATTATCTCCTCTTCATTAAAGAGTCTCTCTCTCTCTCTCTCTCTCTCTCTCTCTCTGTAGGAGCTGCATTAGGCGGTCGATAGCATGCGCCTAAATTATTTTGCGGTAGCCTAGTTGAACAGATACCCACATAATTTCGATGCTTGATGTTATGGGAAGAGAATATGACTTTTTTTACTGACTGCTATTAGTACGCCAACACTTTGCCGATCTTTCCTGTCACAGCGACAGGATATGCTCCAACGATATGCTCCAGATCCAAGCTTCCTTTTGGAGTGAGTGGCTTCCGCTCGGTAAGCAATATTTCATTCGAATGTGAATATCAATACAAAAAAAAATTAAAATGAGCGGACTACGTTGAAGATATCTGATATCCGAAAAAAAAAAACTAAAAGGTCCACTCTGCTATCTTTGTATAGAACTATGCAAGCATAATGGGTCGTGATTAAAGCAAATGTATTTGATATCACCCGAACGAGATATCCACCGGATAATACGACAGGATATCTATAACATGAGCTTAGTACGGACATCCGTTAAAAGTATTAAAAGGTGTTTGGATATTTGGCTCCGATTCTGATATCCATGGGATGTGGTGTTTTCACCAAGTTGAAAGGGCAGTACCATCTTGTTTTGTTTCCTCCGGCGCTTTTGCCTCCGCAAGGCGCATGCAGCAGCGCGAGATGGAATGTTGCTGACAGTCGGAGACTAACTCGGCCCATGCATAAAGGGGCTAATCAAATAGCAGTCGAAAGGTAACCGAAATCTGGGAGACTGCTCAGGCTCAAGGGCACACCTCACTTATCGACCCTGAAAAACCTACGCGTATTGGTAACAGTGCAACCAAAGGACACGTTCCCCGACCTTCATTTTGCAAAAAATATCCCCGATGTGACATGGCAGAATCTCAACGTCACCAAAGGAAGCGATCACTATGTGCTGTGTACCACATTCCAAGCGACGCATTGCAGACCGGGAAGTGAAGCACGCGAATTGGGACGCCTTCAGATATGTCCGCTCGCAAATACCGACGAAGGGGATGGTAAATTTAAGACAGTGGCCGGAGCGTCTGCGTCAAGACGCCGCCAACACCTCGAAAACTGTGACGCAGGAGGAAAGCGGCCCCATTCCGGACGCTACGCTAGTACACATGATGGCCGCACAACGCAGTATACACGCTCGATGGCGTAAAATTAAGCATAACCGGCGCTTAAAAACTTGACAAGCCCGATTTGAAAAGGATATCGGGGCACACATGTGGGAGCTTGGCCGAAAGCAGTGGCATCAGACATGCGACTGCCATAATGAGCAACTGGGCAATAAGAACACATGGTTTCTGCTCAAGCATTTACTCGATGCTACGAAAACTAAGACCGACACTCAAAAGACCCTACAGAGGATCGCGCAAGCTTTCCAGGGCAGCCATGAAGAGCTCATGATCACATTAAAAAAATCAGCACGTAAACACTACCCAGGATATACCCAAGCCAGATGGGTATCCAGCGTCGGATAATGCACACATGAATAGGGTTTTTACCGTATCGGAGGTCACAACTGCTCTTAATAAAATTAACACCACCACAGCAACCGGGGAGGATCGCATCACCAATAAGATGTTCCGCAACTTAGAGGGCAAATCAGTAGATGCCCTTACGGACCTCTTCAACAGGTATTGGAGAGAAGGCAGCACTCCGACGAATGGAAACACGCTAAAATCATTTTCATTCATAAACCGGGAAAAAGACTCGGGATTGGGAACCTCGGCCCAATTTCGCTTAATTCATGTCTAGGAAAGGTGATGGAGCATATTGTATTAAACAGGCTCCAAATGCAAGCCGACGCAGAAGACATTCCCCCGTCCGTCATTGGGTTTCGAGCAGGCCTGTGGACTCAGGACATTATGTGGAAGCTAAAACAAAACATCCTAGATGCAAATCGCATAAGAGCCACGCCTATCATTTGGGGACTCGATGTTAGTAAGGCCTCTGACAATGTCACACGCTTCCATCCTCTCTCACCTGTCACCTGAGATACTATTATATCGCCACCTTTCTGAACCAGCGCACGGCTACGCTGCATTTCGGGGACAAAAGTAGCAACAAAATTACACTAGGCACCACAGGAACACCGCAAGTGGCTGTACTTTCACCGTTTCTCATCAACCTTACTTTGAGTGACCTCCTGCGTCTAGATGCTATCCCACATATACATCATTCTATATGCGCCGACATCACCATATGAACCAACTCCAGATGCGATGGAGAGATTTGACAATCCAAACTTTATTTTATTTTACAAATGTGCATACAGTCTTTAGGATGAGCCACAGGCCAAAAGCTAAAGAAAATAGCTTGAAAATGCCTGTGGCTCATCTAAGAGCCATTACAAAATAATAAAATAAACACATGCATAAAACGGTGGCAGATCGCATACGAGCACACTGTAGAAAGAATTTATAATATTTACGATTGAACTCATGGGTACACAGGGAACGGCCTTGCGTGTTCACCGGCTAAATCTGAACTCTTCGTTATCAGGAACAAACAAGCCTCACAGGCAGCACCCGACCCTTGGGAACCTATCGAGTTGCATATTGACAACCATCCAATACCCCTGGTAGCCACGGTCAGGGTTCTTGGCATGTGTATTAGAAGAATACTCTCAACACGGAAGGGATCCGCCGCCTACGCGTCACGGCGCACCAGACACGCGGGCTGGTGAGGCGCATTGCCATTCGTCGCAGGGGCATGAGAAAAGCCTACCAATGCAGCATCATGCAATCATTCTTGATAAGTCGAATCACGTACGCCTGACCGTATTAGCATCTGCGTTGCAGGGACGAATACGCTCTTAATAGCATCATTATAACAGCATACAAGGCGGCCCTTGGCCTGCCGGCATACGCCATCTGAGGTCAACTGATGTAGTTAGCACGCTCGCTGATCTAATAGAAGCCCATATGATGGCACAAGTTACCCGCTTGTCGCGACAGCTGCCGGACGCGTAATTCTCCACAAACTCCCCATCTACCCTGCTGAGGAGGTATGTCAAACATGAGATTTATCAGTCGACATTACCAGTAGACTAGTTGCTAAACCAGTAGCGAAAAATATGGTGTCAGACAAACACGACGCCCGCAGGAAGGCAAGGGCGCAGGCCCTTGTGAAACAGTACGAAAACTAACCACGAGCAGTGTCGCGGACGCATATCAACACATAAAAGGCGGAACATACGTGGCATGCATGGCCACTCCAAAGTCAGCACCCGTTATCGCCACAACCTTTCACACTGCTCAATACGCGAGACTGAGGAAGTAGCTCTCGCACTGGCCACCGCGGATCCCCGCACCAAAACTATTTTAAGCGACTCTAAGAGCGCCTTGCAAAGTTTCGTCAAAAACTCGGTAAGCGCGCTCGCAATGCGACTTCTGCGCTACCTGGCTCTAAATCACAACATCAACCTCGTATGGGTTTCGGCTCACGCGGGTAACTCTGGAAACGAGGGGGTCGACCGTCTAGTCCAAGGTTTAACCGGAGGACGGGATACTTCTCGGGAGCGGAAGCCCCCGCCGAGGCACCTCGCTCGTACGTGGAGGTTACACACTCCTATCGCGAGCAAAGATGCACGTATCCCGCCCCTCACCCCGACCTAGACAGGGCGCAAGCCACGACATTCTGGCGCCTACAAAAAAAAGGTAATTCTTAACCCCTACCGATTATGCCTAATCACTAACAGTGAATATGACCCTGCATGTCCGCACTCTGGTGACAACACGCACGCTACCAAAGACCATATTTTATGGGAATGTGCTAGGAAACCCCCTGCGACGACACTTTTGCCAGCTCCCTCAGCAGTGAAATGGGGCCGGCTATTGACCACGTCGAGAAACACAACCCCACAAGCCCTTATCAAGCGAGGTCAAGAGGTCGCCCCCGACTGGAGGCCGACCTGTACTCTCCCCAGCACCAACTAATCCCTTCCCCTTTTTGTGGCAGTAAAGTAGTAACCTACACGGTATTTACTAAGGTAATCGCTAATAGAGTCAGGACAACCTTGGACTTTAGTCAACCAAATGATCAGGCAGGCTATCGTAGAGGATACTAGACAATAGATCACATTCACACTATCAATCAGGTGATACAGAAATGCGCGGAATATAACCAACCCCTATAGATAGCCTTCATCGATTACGAGAAAGCATTTGACTCAGGGGAAACCTCAGCTGTCATGCAGGCATTGCGGAATCAGGGTGTAGAAGAGTGCTATGTGAAAATATTGGAAGATATTTATAACGATTGCACAGCTACTATAGTTCTCCATAAAGTCAGCAATAAAATTCCAATACGGAAAGGTGTCAGGCAGGGAGACACGATCTCGCCAATGCTCTTCACTGCCTTCTTACAGGAGGTATTCCAGGGACTGGAATGGGAACAGTTGGGGATAAGAGTTAATGGAGAATACCTCAGTAATTTGCAATTCACTGATGATATTGCTTTGCTATGCCACTCAGGACAAGAACTGCAAACCATGATCAATCAGTTAGACAGGCAGAGCAGAACGGTGGGGCTAATAATTAACATGCAGAAAACCAAAGTAATGTTCAACAGCCTAGCAACGGAACAGCAGTTCGCCATTGGTAGCGAGGTGCTGGAAGTAGTAAGAGAATATGCCTACTTAGGGCAGATAGTGACCGAAGATCCGCATCATGAGAGGGAAATAACTAGAAGAATAAGAATGGGGTGGAGCGCATTTGCCAGGTTCTCTCAGATCATCAATGGTAGCTTACCAATATCCCTGAAGAGAAAAGTATACAACAGCTGTATCCTACCGGTACTCTCCTATGGGGCAGAAACGTGGAGGCTAACAAAAAGGGTTCAGCTTAAGTTAAGAACAACGCAGCGAGCTATGGATAGAAAAATGATAGGTGTAACGTTAAGAGATCGAAAGCGAGCGGAGTGGGTGAGGGAACAAACGCGGGTTAATGATATCTTAGTTCAAATCAAGAGGAAGAAATGGGCTTGGGCAGGGCATGTAATGCGAAGGCAAGATAACCGCTGGTCCTTAAGGGTAACGGAGTAGGTTCCAAGAGAAAGCAAACGTAGCAGGGGACGGCAGAAAGCTAGGTGGGCGGATGAGATTAAGTTTGCGGGGATACAGTGGCGGCAACTGACAAAGGACAGGGTTAATTGGAGAGACATGGGAGAAGCCTTTGCCCTGCAGTGGGTGTAGTCAGGCTGATGATGATGATGATGAAAGTAGTAACCACCACCACCATGTTTTCGCTTCATTTGTGCTGCAAATTTTTCTACTCTAATTCTAGGAGATAAAGGTGCAGAAAATGCGAAAGGGCCACAGAAAGATGGCCCCGGGCGTCGGGAAATAACCCGTCATTGCGTCCCTCCCAATTCAGCTCGCCACTCGCTCTAAGAAGTCATCTTTCACGCGCAGGGGCTCACTGAGCCTGTGTGAAGGTGGCTTAAAGTCATCTCTACAGAGAAATCAAAATTCAAGCTAGCTACGGCAAACACGACAGTAACTTTGCGCAATATTCATTGCCGCGGTCTGATAGGACGACATCGTGAGTTCCAAAAGGAAAAGTAATGCGTACAGTCACCCACAGACTGAACACGAATAACGGAATGCGTGGCCCGGACTGCCGTTAGCGCCCCGAAGAGATAGTCATCGGTGCGGGATAATGCTCCCTGTATGTTTACGGTGGCTGACGACAGCTGCTGCGCAGCTCGCTTTGACTGCTTTTTCAATTCTGCCTGATCGCCGCGTAGACACCGCATTCGTCACGGGGGGCGTTTCTGCGGTTTTTGATCGCCGACGCAGCCTCCACGGCCCCGCAACGCTCTTTGAAGTTTTCTTTCCGCCGTTCCAAATATTGCGCGCTATGCTGCCGCGGTTCGCACCAGCTATCGTCCGCCACCGTAAACATACCGACAGCATTATCTCTCAACCGATTATTATCACCTCTTGCCGCTGACATCAGACCAGGCCATGCGTTCCGTCATTGGCATTAAATCTGTGGGCGGCTCTACCGCGCGACCAATGCGCCCGCAGCTTTTCAAATCTGAGCCGCAGAGCGAGATCCGACTACACGACTGCGCGCGCGCTCCCTCGAGCTGCTTACGCCTGCAGTCATAAACAGCACACGAAAGTCAACACTAACAAATTGAAGACCGTGCTTCGTAGGGAGGCTTACACGCTGAATAAATACGGTACCTCTACGGAGAGGACTTTGAACCCCGAAAAATGAGAAAGCGGTTTAGTAACGGTCAGGACACGAACCATTACTATGAGGCGTGAACCTCACTTGATTAGCCGCGTGCTTAAAAAAATAAAATACAGCATATAACGCTGGTAATGACTGCCCCAAAGGTAAATGAAGCGCAGGAACCGTAATTTTGTAGTGAAAACACAGTTCCGCGAGCGCTCAGTTGGTTTACAACGGAGTAGCCGTCAACAAGGTTGAGGGTGAAGACGTACTTTTTCTCGAAGCGGCGGGAGAACAGCTGCTTTTATTTTTCGAACGCTGCATAAGAATGAAATAGCCTATGGGCCAGAAACATCGGCTTACCACATCTGGACTTCAGCTGAGCGTCCTCCTCGCGAAGCTCCTCAGCAGTCGTCGTGCCCGCGCTGCGCAAACACCGGCTTTGTACTGGCTTAACGAGCGGATGCGACTGGAGCGGGATGCTGGGCGTCGAAAGAGAAGTTTATTTTTTTCGAAAGCAACAGAAATACAAAACTGAACTGTTGAACTCAAAGGTCTGATCATTAAAGCACATGCGCAGTGCCACTGCACTGAGCACGTCAGTAGGGCAGTAATGAGGCCGACACTCGACGCCCGCGCAGGGCGATGAAGTACTACGTACGTCGACCACTTGCGGAAAAACTCAGCCTCGCTCATTGACAGTGCGTCCACGCATGCTTGCTCAAAGAGGCGCATGCGGAGGCGCTGCAAAATCGGAAACATCGCTCTTTGCGGACGGCCATTTAACGAAGCCACTCCGCGCTGCCGCCACAAAACGAACATGCCGACACACAAGAGCATATTTGCAAACAGTTCGCGTGAACTAGTGCGCGCTTCCAGGGGGGTTGCAAACATCCTTGACACTATTATCCAAAAGGTGCGCGCCACTACATAGTCGAACATTGCGTGCCGCAATGTTTCTAAGAGACCGCATTGCGGGCATCGGACAGAGGGCGCCACGCCCCACGCCGCAAGGCGGTCTCTTGTGGGCAGGACCCGCCAGCCTCGCAACCAGCCGAAGTCCCTGATATATCTGCAGGAAGTGCAGCTGAGGTCAGCTGGCGCAAGCGCGCCCGTCTCGTTTTCTGGAGTTGTTCGCGGGTGAGCTCTGTTACTGTTAGTGCGTGCTGGCACTAACGCTGGGCGGACGATGTCTCATGGATGAGTAACACGCAAAATGCTTGAGGGGCGTTATTGAAGTGAACGCAAGTAATCACGGGAAAATAGTCTGCCAGCTACTTCCGGTTCCAATTTTCGTCCACTCACTACAGTCGCCGCGCGTGATGGCATCGTTTATTCACTCATTTATTTGTGCTGTGACATGGTTCACTGTACATCATTGTAAGATCAGCGCGCGCTGCATATGTGCGTGTCATTAACGCAGAAAGCGACAATCCCGAAAGATAAGCGTGTTCTGTCGTGGCTTTGCAACCCACAATCGCTCCCGCTCAAAGCGGTGATGTTGATCAGGTTGCGTCTCCTCTGTGCAGCTTCCGATATCGACAAATCGTGCGGGAAGTGCTCGAACGCTCACACTGACTCGCGCGAAATGGGGATGTCGCATCGGGAATGCTTTCAAACATCCGTACTCGGCAACTGCCAGCGTCATTGTGACGTGTCCGGGGAGCATGCCAGTGGTGCGGGTGGTCCGGGTGCACACGTCACGCCCGGCTGCAATTATGAGCGCACTCAAGGGAGCAAAAACAGATGGCTCACTGAAACGCTGACAAGAAGCACTGCGCATGACTTTTACAAGAGAGGCAGACCCCCGTCTCTCTTCCCGTGTCTACTTGAGCCACCAGCGCACTAGAGGAGCCGGGAGGAAGGCCAGAGATAGGTGGGCGTTCAGGACACGCACATACTCAGCACGCGCTGATCTTACGATAATGAACCATGTCACAGCACAAATAAATGAGTGAATAAACGATGCCGTCACGCGCGGCGACTGTAGTGAGTGGGCGAAAATTGGAACCGGAAGTAGCTGGCAGACTATTTTCCCGTGATTACTTGCGTTCACTACAATAACGCCCCTCAACCATTTCGCGCGTTACTCATTCATGAGACATCGTCCGCCCAGTGTCCCGCTCCAGTCGCCATCCCCTCGTCAAGCCAGTACAAAGTCGGTGTTCGCGCAGCGCGGGCACGAAGAGGAGCTTCGCGAGGAGGACGCTCAGCTCAAGTCCAGATGTGGTAAGCCGATGGTTCTGTCCAATACACTATTTCATTCTTATGCAGTGTTCTAAAGACAAAAGTAGCTGTTCTCCCACAACTTCGAGATCAAGTACGTTTGCACCCACAACTTTGTTGACGGCTACCTCGTCGTAAACAAACTGAACGCGCGTGGAACTGCGATTTCATTACAAAATTACTGTTCCTGCGCTTCAGTCACCTTTGGGGCAGTCATTACCAGCGGTATAAGCTGTATTTTATTTCCTAAGCACGCGGCTAATCAAGTAAGGTTCACGCCTCGTATTAATGGCTCGTGTCCTGACCGTTACTAAACCGGTTTCTCATTTTTCGGGGTTCAAAGTCCTCTCCGTAGAAATACTGTATTTCTCAGCGTGTAAGACGCCCTAAGAACCCCAGATTTCATTTTGTTAGTGTTGACTTCCGTGTGCTGTTTACGACTGCAGTCGTAAGCAGCTCGAGGGAGCGTGCGCCGTCGAGCAGTCGGATGTCGCACTCCGGCTCAGATTCGAAAAGCCGCGGGCGTATTGGTCGCGTGGTAGAGCCGCCCACAGACTTAACGCGAATGACGGAACGCATGGCCTGGTCTGATGTCAGCGGCACGAAGTGATAGTAATCGGGTGCGAGATAATGCTGTCGGTATGTTTACGGTGGCTGACGATAGCTGCGAACCGCGGCAGCATAGCGCGCAATTTTTGGTACCGGCGAAGAGCAAACTGCAAAGAGCGTTGCGGGTCGTGGAGGCCGTGTCGGCGAGCAAAAACGGCAGAAACGCCCCCGTGACGAACGCGCTGTCCTCGCGGCGATCAGGCAGAATCGAAAAAGCAGTCAAAGCGAGCTGCGCACCAGCTGACGTCAGCCACCGCGAACATACAGAGAGCATTATCCCGCACCGATGACTAACTCTTCTTGGCGCCGACGGCAGTCCGGACCACGCGTTCCGTAATTCGTGTTAGGTCTGTGGTTGACTGTACGTATAGCTTTTGCGGTTTGAACTCACGACCTCGTCAAAATTGGACAGCGGAAATCAATCTTGCGCAAAGTTACTGTCGTGCTTGCCGTAGCTGCCTTGAATTTTCAGTTGTCGGTAGAGATGACTTTAAGCCGGCTTCACGCAGGCTCAGTGAGCCCCTGCGCGTGAAAGATGACTTCTTAGAGCGAGTGGCAAGCTGAAGTAGGAGGGATGCAATCTTTCTGTGGGAAAACTTGGCCCTTTCAGATTTTCTGCATCTTCATCACCTAAATTAGTATAGAAAAATTCGCAGCACAAATGAAGCGCAAACGTGGGGGGGGGGGGTTACAACTTTACTGCCACAAAAGGGAAGGGAGTAGTTGCTGCTGGAGCCAGTACAGGTTGGCCTCCAGTCGGGGGCGACCTCTTGACCTTGCGTGATGAGGGCTAGTGGGGTTGTTTTTCTTGAACTGACTGAGAACCTGCCCCCATTCGTCTGCTGAGGGAGCTGGCAAAAGTGTCGTCGGATGGGGTTTGCTAGCGAATTTTCATAAAATATGGTCTTGGGTAGTGTGCATCCCGTCACCGCAGTGCGTACATACAGGATCATATTCACCGTTAGTGATTAGACATAATCGGTAGGGGCTAAGAATTACTTTTTTTTTAGGCGTCTGAATGTCGGGGCTTGCGCCCTGTCGAGGTCGGGGTGAGGGGCGGGGTACGTGCATCTTTGCTCGCGATAAGAGTCTGTAACCTCCGCGTACGAACAAGGCGCCTCGGCGGGGGCGTCCGTTCCCGAGATGTATCCCTTCCTCCGGTTGGTTAAACCTTGGGCTAGACAGTCGACTGTCTCTTTTCCGGAGTTAACCGCGTGAGCCGACCCATACGAGATTGATGTCGTGATTTAGAGTCCGGTTGCGCAGAATTCGCATTGCGAGCGCGCTTAAGTGTTTTTGGCGAAATTTTAAAAGGCGCCCTTAGAGCCGCTTAGCATCGTTTTGGTGCCGGGATCCGCTATGGCCAGTGCGAGAGCTACTTCCTGTCTCGCGTATAGAGCAAGCGTGAAAGGTTGTGGCGATCACGAGGCCGGGCTTTGGAGTGGCCATACATGCCACGTATGTTCAGCTCGTGGTTCGTTCTCGTACTGTTTCACAAGGGCCTGCGCCCCTGCTTTCCTGCGGGCGTCGTGTTTGTCTGGCACCATGTTCTTCGCTACTGCTTTAACAACTAGTTTTTTGGTAATGTCGACAGATAAATGTGATGTTGCACATACCTCCTCAGCAGGGTAGATGTGGAGTTTGTCTTGAACTACGTATTCCGCAGCAGTGCGCGAAATGCGGGTCATTTGTGCCATCTTATGGAGCTTCTCGAGCTTATGGAACGAGCCTGTGAAAATATTTCCCAACTGCAGCACTTGATCTGAGTTGGCGCATGCCGGCAGGCCAAGGGCCGCGATGTATGCCGTTATAATGATGCTATTATGAGCGTATTCGTCCCTGTAACGCAGGTGCTAGTAAGGTCAGGCGTACGTGATTCGACTTATCATGAATGATTGCATGATCCGGCACAAGTTGGCTTTTCTCATGCCCCTGTGACGGGCGGCAATGCGCCTCACCAGCCCGCGTATCTGGTGCGCCGTTACGCGTAGAGGGTGGATCCCTTCCGTGTTGAGAGCATTCTTCTTAATACACATGCCAAGAACCCTGATCGTGGCTACCGGGGGTATTTGATGGTTGTCAATGAGCAACTCGATAGGTTCCCGAGGGTCGGGTGCTGCCTGTGAGGCTAGTTTTTTCCTGCTAACGAAGTGTTCGGATTTAGCCGGTGAACACGCAAGGCCGTACCCCAGCACGAAAGAGTGTACCGTGTAGATAGCTCGGTGTAATGACTCTGCAATCTCTCCATCGGATCTGGAGTTGGTTCATATGGTGAGGCCGGCGCATATAGAATGATGTTTATGTGGGATACCATCTAGCAGACGTGGGATGCCACTCATTGTAAGGTTTATGAGAAACGGGGAAAGTGCAGCGCCCTGCGGGGTTCCTCTGGTGCCGAGTGTAATTTTGTTGCTACTTTTGTCCCCGATGTGCAGCGTAGCCGTGCGCTGGTTCAGAAAGGTGGCGATGTAATCGTATGTCCGTTTGCCTACGCTCATCAGTGACAGGCGAGAGACGATGGACGCGTGCGACACATTGTCAAAGGCCTTACCCACATCGAGCCCCAGGATGATACGCGTTGCTCTTATGCGATTTAGATGTATAATGTCTTGTTGTAGCTGCCACGTGATGTCCTCAGTCCACAGGCCTGCTCGAAACCCAATCACGAACGGGGGAAACTTGTCTTCTGCGCCTGCGTGCATTTGGAGCCTGTTTAAGACAATATGCCCCATTATCTTTCTTAGACATGATGTTAGCGAATCGGGCGGAGGCTCCCAATCCCGAGTCTTTTACCCGGTTTATGAATGAAAATGATTTAAGTGTGCTTCCATTCGTCGGGGTTGCTGCCTTCTGTCCAATATCTGTTGAAGAGGTCCGTAAGGTCCTCTACTGATTTGCCCTCTAAGTTGCGGAACATCTTATTGGTGATGCGATCCTCCCCGGCTGCTGTGGTGGTGTTAATTTTATTAGGAGCAGTTGTGACCTCCGATACGGTAAGAACCCTATCGATGAGAGCATTATCCGACGCTGGATACCCATCGGGCTTGGGTATATCCTGGGTAGTGTTTACGTGCTGATTTTTTTAATGTGATCATGAGCTCTTCATGGCTGCCCTGGAAAGCTTGCGCGATCCTCTGTAGGGTCTTTTGAGTGTCGGTCTTAGTTTTCGTAGCATCGAGTAAATGCTTGAGCAGAAACCATGTGTTCTTATTGCCCAGTTGCTCATTATGGCAGTCGCATGTCTGATGCCACTGCTTTCGGCCAAGCTCCCACATGTGTGCCCCGATATCCTTTTCAAATCGGGCTTGTCGAGTTTTTAAGCGCCGGTTATGCTTAATTTTACGCCATCGAGCGTGTATACTGCGTTGTGCTTCCATCGTGGGTACTAGCTTAGCATCCGGAATGGGACCGTTTTCTTCCTGCGTCAGTTTTCGAGGTGTCGGCGGCATCTTGAAGCAGACGCTCCGTCGACTGTCGTAAATCTACTACCCCCTCCGTCGGTCTTTGCAAACGGATGTGCCTGATGGCGTCCCAATTCGTGTGCTTCACTTCCCGGTGACGCATTCTGCAATACGTCGCTTGGAAAGTGGTACACAGCAGATAGTGGTCGCTTCCTGTGGTGATGTTGATATTCTCCCATGTAACATCGGCGCTATTTTTTGCAAAGGCAATATCGGGGCACGTGTCCTTTGGTTACACTGTTACCAATCCGCGTAGGTTTTCCAGGGTCGATGAGTGAGGTGTGCCCTTGCGGCTAAGCAGTCTCCCAGATTTCAGTTACCTTTCTACTGCTAGTTGGGTAGCCCCATTCTGCATGGGGCGCGTTAAAGTTTCCGACTGTCAGCAACATTCCATCTCGCGCTGCTGCATGCGCGTTGCGGAGGCAAAAGAGCCGGAGCAAACACAACGCAATGGTACTGCACTTTCAACTTAGTAAAAACACCACATCCCGTGGATATTAGAATCGGAGCCAAATATCCAAACGCGTTTTAATACTTGTGAGGGATGTCGGTAATAAGCTCTTGTTAGAGATGTCCTGTTGTGTTATCCGGTGGATATCCCGTTCGGGTGATATCAGACATTTGCTTTAATCACGACCCATTATGCTTGCATAGTTATCTACTAAGATAGCAGCCTGGACCTTTCAGTTTTTTTTTCTGATAGAAGATACCTTCAACGTAGTCCGCTCATTTTCATTTCTTGTTTGTGTAATCAGATTAACATGAATCTTGGGATCTGGAGCATATAATCTCGATGAAATTCTTAATTCTGTGGATACATGCTCAATGTGTTGGTGCTGCATGGCTTCTGCTTGTAGCATTTCTATAGCAAGATCTGTGTTTAACATATGCTTCTTTTTCAACATGTACGACGTGAGAGCGCCTAATGATATGCAGATTTTACCCCTAAAACTGTCAGCAGCGGGCCAGGCACCAACACTATTTTAATCAGTTGAAGGCTTCAGGTCTAAACAACAGAAAATGCAAATGATTCTGGAATTATTTTTCACGTGGGCAGAGGAAGTTTTTGCTTATTGGGCCTGCAAAAATACAGAGGGCAATTTAAATTTTTCGACTAATATGTCTAATATGCTCTTGTTAATGGCTATCAAATCCCCGAGGACTTCTTACGGACCTCCATTGAATACAGAAAGCACGGTCGAAACATGCTAGGGATGTCCGCGGGAGTTTACCAGGCTTCCTGTGGTTATCGGCATGCCTTTTAAAGATTTCGCAATGACATCCCTTGTATGTAAATGTTGTCACTGTGAACTGATTTTATTTGAAAAGATTTGACGCTTAACTACCTTCTCTTGACGTAGAATATAATTGCATGTCTCCAAAAAAAAGCCATTTCATTTTCAAGCTACGATAGTGAACGCGTGCTGCCGTAGTTATCAGCCTTCTTGATAAAGAAAGCTTTAATGATTTTGCGCTGAAGCATGTCATTGGCGCAGCTTGGAAACTACATCTCACTGCACATTTGTTGACATCTGCATTTCTAGCCAGCCGTTAATACCACCCTTCACTCGATTGAAGTTTAGTAGAGCTTTCATTCAAACATCAGCCTGTTTGGGCAATCTAGACTTTGTTACAAGCAATGGGAATGCTGAAAAACCTTTGTGACAGATATTTGTGATCTTCGTGACGTGCTCCGTATTGCGCAGCGCAGTCTTCTTTCTTATCATCGGGCAAATTTTTCACTACTTGCATGTTCCAGAAAAAGCGTAAACGTTGTACTGATATTGATCGAAAATTGCTGGCTCTACACAACGGTCATATTTCCTCTTTGACGTAGCTGTTCCCGACGTTATCACGGCTGTTAAGGTCGCTGCAGGAGGCTTAAAATTCACGTACGAATTTCCATGCGTAAACAACTGATACTTTTAGAAGGGACAATTTCTTTCGTTGACAACCACAGCTATAGTATTATAACCCTTGGTCACAAAATACCCTTCTCCCTTATAACAGCTCATATTCTAAAATAAAGAGAAACATGTGGTTGCTATGAATTGCATCTAAGCCGCCTTGGAAAAAAATAACAATCGCCTACATATATTAAACGATAGTGTCAAATCAGGCCAAGCGGATACGCATGTCGGCTTTCCCTGCTGACAGTATTTCAGGTGGCAGTTTTCTGCAGAAAAAAGTTTGAAGTATTCCCCTGGGTTGTAAAAAAGTGTAGATTGGCTAAACAGGACTATGTTTTGAATGAAAGAGCGCTACATTATCTAAATCTAGTAAAAGGTAGTATTAGTGGCAATCTTACTGTCCATTGCCAGAAATCTACAATACGACTCATCTACAGTACGACGCAGTTTATAAGCTACGATCATTGAAGCTTTTTTTTTATCAAGAAGTCTGGTTGGTTTGATTCAACTTGACATCTGCTGAGGATGCATGTTTTGAAGAAAAACACACCTTCTCTGTGTAGTCGTAACTTACTTTCAACAGTGAACTTTAGTGAATATAGTTTTTGAACCTATTTCTGTAAGGTTGTTTTAATCAGAGCTGGCGTTCACGAGGGAAGCCGGCATCCTTCCATCTGCTTCACAAAAAGCAGACTGCTCACAGCGAGCAGGTGACAACCTTTGCACGGCACATTAGCTGATTGCCCGATAGAAAAACAGGCTCCCAAAGAGTATGTACATATGATCCTTACGGCAGACCCGGAAGAGCAACCCACCACGCAAACGATTCCAGTGGCTGTTCGAAACAGCCACCTGGCGGGGCAGTGGCACATTGCTTAACCGCTGCAGCGCTGCGACAGTAGTCGTATGAGGACACCCCGCATTATATAAATCCGTGAAAGAGTTTTTGCGCGGGAGGGGTCTCGCATTGTACTGTTAAGGGTAGGTTAAGCGTCCTGAGATTTGTTCTGTCCTGTTCATTAACACATACCAGCAGCTTGAATTCTAATCATGGCCAACAACCGCTTATGTGATTTTCCGCAGTGGCAGACTAGCTTGCGTTAAGAAATGCATTCTATCGATCGCAGTATAGTGTGATATTATTGCTTGAAGTGAATGACAAGATAATTCTGGGGCATGTTCACATGCCTGCAGTGTTTTATGATCGCTGCAGTGCGAAAATGACCAATAAGACGTTATTAAAAAATCTTTATAAAGATAGAGAATTGGGTATATTTGGGCATATAACCTATATATCCAGCCTCGTATATCCATATGTACCCAATTCCCTATATATTCGCATCTGGATTTAGGTCATCTGTGGTAGTAAACGCAAATATGAACCGTATACGGCTTGATCTACCCGATTCCCTATATATCTGTATCTGGAAATTAAATCAGATATCGCAGTAAATGTAAATACAGATTATATATATGGTCATATCTGTGCATTACCCTATATGTCCCTATCTGAGCTGAAAAACAATATCTAGAACCATGTGTATATATGCACGTAAAAAGCTAGGTACGCCCCTTCCCTGTAAGTTCACGTAATGCTCTCCTCGCATCGAAATGGTTGCACCTAATGCTTTGTCTTTGGGCTATTAGCCAAATATACACTGCTGCCAATGCAACTCTATCAATTACAGCTCATTAGTAAATCACGGGCGTCGCGCGAACTTACTAAACGACGCCTAATTATTCATTTCCTTCTGTATGACAGTCCTCCACTTTCGGCAGTTTCGGAACTTCTTTTCGCACCAGTGGTACGATGTTGCGCCACTGCCGAAAGTGGGTCTTTTACGTCCTAATTTACGTTGCACACCACATTTACGTCGAGCATTTGCCGAACAATGACTCCATGCGCGTCAGCCGGTTTACACGGCTGTTTCCGGTTACCGAGCGCACCTGTTGCGAATAACATTAGCTCACACCTCAATCGCTAAACATGCGAAAGTTTGCAACTAGCCGCGTAGGCCAACGTGGCATCAAGGGTTGCTGCTTTATTTGCAGCGCTCCGAAGCGGTATAAGGGTTAAATACAAAGCCATCATCTGCTGAATCTAGCCACTGCGCATCGCCAAAACTAGTGGTAAGGCTTGACGGTTCGGATTTGTAGAAGCTGTCAGCTCAATTCGGGATCACACGATATCCTGCGTTAGTCAACGTTCGTAATGCCCTCCGCTAGAGCCAAGCACACATTTTACTATCAAGTGAAGCAGCCGGCCCACGCCACACAACGGCTGGCGGGAGCTAAGCAATCATCGAAAAATGTTGCCGCCCAATCGAGGCAGCAGACACGAACGTCGTCCGCAAAGAGCGATTGCGGAGACTTCAAGCACACCAGACTAATAGAAGCTTAAGATTATATTGTTTTTTAAGATGTTATCCGTGGTGAGACATCGAATTTTTGAGCTACACACATGCGCTAACTTTCTTGCAACGGGTGTTTCACTTCAGATGTTCTGCAATTTTTAAAAGGTTTTTCAGTTAGAAGTGCGCTGTTTTCGGCACAACATTGTGTGCGGTGTATCACATCAGACTAGAGCTAGGAGGTGCTAGCTAGAAGGATAGATAACTAATACTGAGTAGGAACCTCTATTACTGTCTATCCTTATTCACTGAGAGGCATGTAGCGATCCATAAGTAATATCCATGATGTAACAATAGAGCAAATGGAACGCGAGGAACGGAAATGAAACGACGCAGACAAGCGCAGACTCGTAACTGTGGTTTTTCGCGCTAGTGTTACACCATGAACTTTATCCAACTTGACCAACTTTCGGCTTTGCGTAATATCCGCACCACGTTTTTAGAATTTCGAAAGTGCAGTTTCCCTCGGCGCTGTGGCCGAACAAATTTACGCTACATCGGACCAAAATACACGCGCAGCAAAGCAACCCCTCCAGTACAAGCCTCTCGGTGAAATAGCCGAAATTTGGTAGGCCACGGCGCCGAGAGTAACTGCATTTTAGAGAGAGAGAGACAGAAACGGACGGAAAGGCAGGGAGGTTAACCAGGCGATGCCCAGTTGGCTACCCTAGACTTGGGGAGGGGAACAAAGGGGAAAAAAGGAAAAAGAGCGGCAAGGAAATGAGTTTTCTAAGTGTCCAGCGACCACTATATCACAGGGACAGAGGGCGCGCACTGAAAACTGATTATAGGCGGGAATGCAACCCCGAGTCCCCTTTAGAAATTTTAAAAACTAATAGGAATGTTACCTACGGTGGCCTACACGCTTAATAAATAAGGAGATTAGCAGTAATTGCTAAACACTAAAAGCCGATTTTAGTTACCAAACCTACTAGTTAGCACGTTTCAGATGTATTCTGATGCGCTGGACTGTTCGCACTGGTATGCTGAAAAAAGTGCTCTTCTAACTCAAAAACGTATATTTTAAAGTTGCTCAAGTTCTTAGGTGAAACTCCCTGTATTATTGTCGTGTAAAGTTCCTTTATCCCATAACTTTCGCGTAATATTTATGGCGACCCACCGGACCGGCTCCGTGGTTTTCACGTTCGGCTGGTGATCTCGGCCGCGGCCCAGTATTTCGATTGATCGAGGCAGAACACATAAGCAGCAGTGCATTGTACAATGTAATTTGTAAATAACAGAGCCCTCCTTCACAGCGACCATCGATCATAGCTGATCTGTCGTTCCGGGTCTTTGTAAAGCACGCAATTCGCAATGTTTGCAGCCCCTTAGACCGCGGCATCTCAACGAAAAAAAAATCAAGGACACAAGTTCCGCCTTAAAGCTATGACGCGATAGCGTAATAGGTTAATCCCTTATATACATAAAGTCGATCCGTTTCTATAGATTCATAGATGCCTGGAAGTCCTCATACCCCTCTTCGCGCAGTGGTGCAGCGGTTAAGCGATGCGCCACTGGACTCCGATGGCAGGCGCTCCCTGCAGGGGGCCTTGGGCCGCCCAGGTTTGCTCTTCCCGAGCGACCGGCCGTCATTAATTTAAATTCCACGGTGGGCAGCTTACTCACTATCCGGTGGGCAGGTTGCGATGACTCGGTGCAAGGTCACGTGACCTTGTGGCCCACGTGCCTCCTATAGATTGCTCTGTGGGCACCACCTGCCAAAGCCATGCTCGTGAGTTTTCGCTCTCAGCGCCGGCAACGCCGATGCCTGATTTTCTTGGTAACGGGGCCTCAGAACTCTCGCGTTAGGATAAAAACTGCCTCACGGTGCACTAACGTAGCAGAGCCTGTACTGGCCTTTTTGCCTTTCGCCTCTATCTAAATGCGGTCGTCCCTGCCCGATTTCCCTCGGACGTCCTTGCGACTAGTAGCCAAACACCACAACTATTAACAACATCAAAGTGTCAAAGAAGAAAATAGAAGCGGACCAACGTCAGGAATATCCGCGACGCTACGCCATCTGCTGTAATGCCTCGCTGCTTCGTCACGCAGCGTTTCACCACTGCTGCGACGGCACGGGAGAGACAGGAACTGCCCCGCGAGTGGGCAAGCGTGGCTCCCAAGACCGCACGAGGAAACACACCGAATCATAAGCTCGACATCGCAAACATCATTCTCGTTCAGCCATCAGTCGTGATGTCTTGTTGCGATGCAGCACCAGTCTGGCCCTCCCTGCACATAGCATATTTCCGTGCAGTGCACGATATCTGCCCGTTAGTCTTATATAAAATTCGTTTGTAGGGCTCCCTTTTTTGGTGTTACACGTGCATATAGCACACAGCAGTGATGTCGACCCCCTGTCTTAGGCATATTCTCGGCGAGCGAATAGCGACAAGGCTGAAATAAGAATCTGTGTATTGCGTGTACTTTGCGACTACTTCAATGCCTGTGATCAACTGCTTAGCCACACTTTGGTGAGCGCATTAGAAAGTACTGTGCTGTTAAGCCACTTCACAGAGGGGTAACCCGCTACGGTGCCTAAGTGGTTATCGTGCTCGAGGTGCGGGTTCGATACCGGCCATGACGGTGGAATTTCGATGGAGACGAAATGTTAGAGGTCCATGTACTGTGCGATGTCTGTGCACCTTAAAAAACCCCTGTGGTCTAAACTATCCAGAGCTCTGCACTACGGCGTCCCTCATTCCTTGAGCAAAAAAATGGCTGTGGTTTATCTGTGATTAAACCTGGAGCGACGCGATAGCTACAGCTGGTACAGTGGAACTCGCTCAGTCGAATTTCAAAACCAGTCTTTCACCGCTCCGTTTCGAAGGGCGTTCCTTCTTCATCTTCTTCTTCCCTGGAGGTGGATTCACTCACTCCCCCCTCTCCACTCCACCCCCACTCGGTTTCGCCGGCGCGCCGCGCCACTGGCAGCTGCTCCGCTCAACGTGACCAGCCACGGTGGCCACGGCACCACCACACTGAAGGTTGGAGATGCTAGCATAACGTAGTCGCGCGGCGCGCACTAGATGCGTGATTTGACGTCACTTCGCGCATGCCGGGAGGCGTCTACACCGCCGTCGGCGCAGGGGCGAGGTGCCCGGCGCGCACTCCAGCTGTACGCTATGACGTCTCTCCGCACATGCGCACAGGCGGAGTTGCGCTGGTGCCACGGCTCAGCGCGCAGCCACGCTGACCTCGCGAAGCAACTGGCATAGTGTGGCTATCGCTACAAAATACATAGGTAGCACATAGCTGCAAGCGGTTCTTCTATGGTTAGCGCATCTTTATTAGCGCTAACCGAAACTGGCTTAGTGATGCTAGTCCTCATTGTTCGATTTTTGTCAGCCAGACACATTTTATCATCTTTCGTTGCGACCGACCGTACCGGAGAGGAGGTGGCGATAAGGGATGATTTGGCAACTGTGCCTCTCATGATTAGTTCTTTTCTTGAGTGTACATGAGTTTCTTTTAAGTGTTGTTCTACTGATATAATTATTGGTGTTTTTTATCATCCTCATAACATAATTAATGGCTTTTCTTATGAATTTGATCGAATTCTGTGTGAAATATGTACGCGTTTCCCTAACTGCACTATACTCATATATCGAGACTTTAACTTCCCTAGTATAAACTGGTTCACACAATCCGTCACAGCGAGTGAAACTGAAGCTAACATGTTTCTTCAATCATGTCTTGATTTTTCACTATAGGAACACATTACCAATCCAATCCATTACCAATTGGTAATGTGTTCCTATAGTGAAAAATCAAGACATGATTGAAGAAACATGTTAGCTTCAGTTTCACTCGCTGTGACGGATTGTGTGAACCAGTTTATACTAGGGAAGTTAAAGTCTCGATATATGAGTATAGTGCAGTTAGGGAAACGCGTACATATTTCACACAGAATTCGATCAAATTCATAAGAAAAGCCATTAATTATGTTATGAGGATGATAAAAAACACCAATAATTATATCAGTAGAACAACACTTAAAAGAAACTCATGTACACTCAAGAAAAGAACTAATCATGAGAGGCACAGTTGCCAAATCATCCCTTATCGCCACCTCCTCTCCGGTACGGTCGGTCGCAACGAAAGATGATAAAATGTGTCTGGCTGACAAAAATCGAACAATGAGGACTAGCATCACTAAGCCATGTTTCGGTTAGCGCTAATAAAGATGCGCTAACCATAGAAGAACCGCTTGCAGCTATGTGCTACCTATGTATTTTGTAGCGATAGCCACACTATGCCAGTTGCTTCGCGAGGTCAGCGTGGCTGCGCGCTGAGCCGTGGCACCAGCGCAACTCCGCCTGTGCGCATGTGCGGAGAGACGTCATAGCGTACAGCTGGAGTGCGCGCCGGGCACCTCGCCCCTGCGCCGACGGCGGTGTAGACGCCTCCCGGCATGCGCGAAGTGACGTCAAATCACGCATCTAGTGCGCGCCGCGCGACTACGTTATGCTAGCATCTCCAACCTTCAGTGTGGTGGTGCCGTGGCCACCGTGGCTGGTCACGTTGAGCGGAGCAGCTGCCAGTGGCGCGGCGCGCCGGCGAAACCGAGTGGGGGTGGAGTGGAGAGGGGGGAGTGAGTGAATCCACCTCCAGGGAAGAAGAAGATGAAGAAGGAACGCCCTTCGAAACGGAGCGGTGAAAGACTGGTTTTGAAATTCGACTGAGCGAGTTCCACTGTACCAGCTGTAGCTATCGCGTCGCTCCAGGTTTAATCACAGATAAACCACAGCCATTTTTTTGCTCAAGGAATGAGGGACGCCGTAGTGCAGAGCTCTGGATAGTTTAGACCACAGGGGTTTTTTAAGGTGCACAGACATCGCACAGTACATGGACCTCTAACATTTCGTCTCCATCGAAATTCCACCGTCATGGCCGGTATCGAACCCGCACCTCGAGCACGATAACCACTTAGGCACCGTAGCGGGTTACCCCTCTGTGAAGTGGCTTAACAGCACAGTACTTTCTAATGCGCTCACCAAAGTGTGGCTAAGCAGTTGATCACAGGCATTGAAGTAGTCGCAAAGTACACGCAATACACAGATTCTTATTTCAGCCTTGTCGCTATTCGCTCGCCGAGAATATGCCTAAGACAGGGGGTCGACATCACTGCTGTGTGCTATATGCACGTGTAACACCAAAAAAGGGAGCCCTACAAACGAATTTTATATAAGACTAACGGGCAGATATCGTGCACTGCACGGAAATATGCTATGTGCAGGGAGGGCCAGACTGGTGCTGCATCGCAACAAGACATCACGACTGATGGCTGAACGAGAATGATGTTTGCGATGTCGAGCTTATGATTCGGTGTGTTTCCTCGTGCGGTCTTGGGAGCCACGCTTGCCCACTCGCGGGGCAGTTCCTGTCTCTCCCGTGCCGTCGCAGCAGTGGTGAAACGCTGCGTGACGAAGCAGCGAGGCATTACAGCAGATGGCGTAGCGTCGCGGATATTCCTGACGTTGGTCCGCTTCTATTTTCTTCTTTGACACTTTGATGTTGTTAATAGTTGTGGTGTTTGGCTACTAGTCGCAAGGACGTCCGAGGGAAATCGGGCAGGGACGACCGCATTTAGATAGAGGCGAAAGGCAAAAAGGCCAGTACAGGCTCTGCTACGTTAGTGCACCGTGAGGCAGTTTTTATCCTAACGCGAGAGTTCTGAGGCCCCGTTACCAAGAAAATCAGGCATCGGCGTTGCCGGCGCTGAGAGCGAAAACTCACGAGCATGGCTTTGGCAGGTGGTGCCCACAGAGCAATCTATAGGAGGCACGTGGGCCACAAGGTCACGTGACCTTGCACCGAGTCATCGCAACCTGCCCACCGGATAGTGAGTAAGCTGCCCACCGTGGAATTTAAATTAATGACGGCCGGTCGCTCGGGAAGAGCAAACCTGGGCGGCCCAAGGCCCCCTGCAGGGAGCGCCTGCCATCGGAGTCCAGTGGCGCATCGCTTAACCGCTGCACCACTGCGCGAAGAGGGGTATGAGGACTTCCAGGCATCTATGAATGTATAGAAACGGATCGACTTTATGTATATAAGGGATTAACCTATTACGCTATCGCGTCATAGCTTTAAGGCGGAACTTGTGTCCTTGATTTTTTTTTCGTTGAGATGCCGCGGTCTAAGGGGCTGCAAACATTGCGAATTGCGTGCTTTACAAAGACCCGGAACGACAGATCAGCTATGATCGATGGTCGCTGTGAAGGAGGGCTCTGTTATTTACAAATTACATTGTACAATGCACTGCTGCTTATGTGTTCTGCCTCGATCAATCGAAATACTGGGCCGCGGCCGAGATCACCAGCCGAACGTGAAAACCACGGAGCCGGTCCGGTGGGTCGCCATAAATATTACGCGAAAGTTATGGGATAAAGGAACTTTACACGACAATAATACAGGGAGTTTCACCTAAGAACTTGAGCAACTTTAAAATATACGTTTTTGAGTTAGAAGAGCACTTTTTTCAGCATACCAGTGCGAACAGTCCAGCGCATCAGAATACATCTGAAACGTGCTAACTAGTAGGTTTGGTAACTAAAATCGGCTTTTAGTGTTTAGCAATTACTGCTAATCTCCTTATTTATTAAGCGTGTAGGCCACCGTAGGTAACATTCCTATTAGTTTTTAAAATTTCTAAAGGGGACTCGGGGTTGCATTCCCGCCTATAATCAGTTTTCAGTGCGCGCCCTCTGTCCCTGTGATATAGTGGTCGCTGGACACTTAGAAAACTCATTTCCTTGCCGCTCTTTTTCCTTTTTTCCCCTTTGTTCCCCTCCCCAAGTCTAGGGTAGCCAACTGGGCATCGCCTGGTTAACCTCCCTGCCTTTCCGTCCGTTTCTGTCTCTCTCTCTCTAAAATGCAGTTACTCTCGGCGCCGTGGCCTACCAAATTTCGGCTATTTCACCGAGAGGCTTGTACTGGAGGGGTTGCTTTGCTGCGCGTGTATTTTGGTCCGATGTAGCGTAAATTTGTTCGGCCACAGCGCCGAGGGAAACTGCACTTTCGAAATTCTAAAAACGTGGTGCGGATATTACGCAAAGCCGAAAGTTGGTCAAGTTGGATAAAGTTCATGGTGTAACACTAGCGCGAAAAACCACAGTTACGAGTCTGCGCTTGTCTGCGTCGTTTCATTTCCGTTCCTCGCGTTCCATTTGCTCTATTGTTACATCATGGATATTACTTATGGATCGCTACATGCCTCTCAGTGAATAAGGATAGACAGTAATAGAGGTTCCTACTCAGTATTAGTTATCTATCCTTCTAGCTAGCACCTCCTAGCTCTAGTCTGATGTGATACACCGCACACAATGTTGTGCCGAAAACAGCGCACTTCTAACTGAAAAACCTTTTAAAAATTGCAGAACATCTGAAGTGAAACACCCGTTGCAAGAAAGTTAGCGCATGTGTGTAGCTCAAAAATTCGATGTCTCACCACGGATAACACCTTAAAAAACAATATAATCTTAAGCTTCTATTAGTCTGGTGTGCTTGAAGTCTCCGCAATCGCTCTTTGCGGACGACGTTCGTGTCTGCTGCCTCGATTGGGCGGCAACATTTTTCGATGATTGCTTAGCTCCCGCCAGCCGTTGTGTGGCGTGGGCCGGCTGCTTCACTTGATAGTAAAATGTGTGCTTGGCTCTAGCGGAGGGCATTACGAACGTTGACTAACGCAGGATATCGTGTGATCCCGAATTGAGCTGACAGCTTCTACAAATCCGAACCGTCAAGCCTTACCACTAGTTTTGGCGATGCGCAGTGGCTAGATTCAGCAGATGATGGCTTTGTATTTAACCCTTATACCGCTTCGGAGCGCTGCAAATAAAGCAGCAACCCTTGATGCCACGTTGGCCTACGCGGCTAGTTGCAAACTTTCGCATGTTTAGCGATTGAGGTGTGAGCTAATGTTATTCGCAACAGGTGCGCTCGGTAACCGGAAACAGCCGTGTAAACCGGCTGACGCGCATGGAGTCATTGTTCGGCAAATGCTCGACGTAAATGTGGTGTGCAACGTAAATTAGGACGTAAAAGACCCACTTTCGGCAGTGGCGCAACATCGTACCACTGGTGCGAAAAGAAGTTCCGAAACTGCCGAAAGTGGAGGGCTGTCATACAGAAGGAAATGAATAATTAGGCGTCGTTTAGTAAGTTCGCGCGACGCCCGTGATTTACTAATGAGCTGTAATTGATAGAGTTGCATTGGCAGCAGTGTATATTTGGCTAATAGCCCAAAGACAAAGCATTAGGTGCAACCATTTCGATGCGAGGAGAGCATTACGTGAACTTACAGGGAAGGGGCGTACCTAGCTTTTTACGTGCATATATACACATGGTTCTAGATATTGTTTTTCAGCTCAGATAGGGACATATAGGGTAATGCACAGATATGACCATATATATAATCTGTATTTACATTTACTGCGATATCTGATTTAATTTCCAGATACAGATATATAGGGAATCGGGTAGATCAAGCCGTATACGGTTCATATTTGCGTTTACTACCACAGATGACCTAAATCCAGATGCGAATATATAGGGAATTGGGTACATATGGATATACGAGGCTGGATATATAGGTTATATGCCCAAATATACCCAATTCTCTATCTTTATAAAGATTTTTTAATAACGTCTTATTGGTCATTTTCGCACTGCAGCGATCATAAAACACTGCAGGCATGTGAACATGCCCCAGAATTATCTTGTCATTCACTTCAAGCAATAATATCACACTATACTGCGATCGATAGAATGCATTTCTTAACGCAAGCTAGTCTGCCACTGCGGAAAATCACATAAGCGGTTGTTGGCCATGATTAGAATTCAAGCTGCTGGTATGTGTTAATGAACAGGACAGAACAAATCTCAGGACGCTTAACCTACCCTTAACAGTACAATGCGAGACCCCTCCCGCGCAAAAACTCTTTCACGGATTTATATAATGCGGGGTGTCCTCATACGACTACTGTCGCAGCGCTGCAGCGGTTAAGCAATGTGCCACTGCCCCGCCAGGTGGCTGTTTCGAACAGCCACTGGAATCGTTTGCGTGGTGGGTTGCTCTTCCGGGTCTGCCGTAAGGATCATATGTACATACTCTTTGGGAGCCTGTTTTTCTATCGGGCAATCAGCTAATGTGCCGTGCAAAGGTTGTCACCTGCTCGCTGTGAGCAGTCTGCTTTTTGTGAAGCAGATGGAAGGATGCCGGCTTCCCTCGTGAACGCCAGCTCTGATTAAAACAACCTTACAGAAATAGGTTCAAAAACTATATTCACTAAAGTTCACTGTTGAAAGTAAGTTACGACTACACAGAGAAGGTGTGTTTTTCTTCAAAACATGCATCCTCAGCAGATGTCAAGTTGAATCAAACCAACCAGACTTCTTGATAAAAAAAAAGCTTCAATGATCGTAGCTTATAAACTGCGTCGTACTGTAGATGAGTCGTATTGTAGATTTCTGGCAATGGACAGTAAGATTGCCACTAATACTACCTTTTACTAGATTTAGATAATGTAGCGCTCTTTCATTCAAAACATAGTCCTGTTTAGCCAATCTACACTTTTTTACAACCCAGGGGAATACTTCAAACTTTTTTCTGCAGAAAACTGCCACCTGAAATACTGTCAGCAGGGAAAGCCGACATGCGTATCCGCTTGGCCTGATTTGACACTATCGTTTAATATATGTAGGCGATTGTTATTTTTTTCCAAGGCGGCTTAGATGCAATTCATAGCAACCACATGTTTCTCTTTATTTTAGAATATGAGCTGTTATAAGGGAGAAGGGTATTTTGTGACCAAGGGTTATAATACTATAGCTGTGGTTGTCAACGAAAGAAATTGTCCCTTCTAAAAGTATCAGTTGTTTACGCATGGAAATTCGTACGTGAATTTTAAGCCTCCTGCAGCGACCTTAACAGCCGTGATAACGTCGGGAACAGCTACGTCAAAGAGGAAATATGACCGTTGTGTAGAGCCAGCAATTTTCGATCAATATCAGTACAACGTTTACGCTTTTTCTGGAACATGCAAGTAGTGAAAAATTTGCCCGATGATAAGAAAGAAGACTGCGCTGCGCAATACGGAGCACGTCACGAAGATCACAAATATCTGTCACAAAGGTTTTTCAGCATTCCCATTGCTTGTAACAAAGTCTAGATTGCCCAAACAGGCTGATGTTTGAATGAAAGCTCTACTAAACTTCAATCGAGTGAAGGGTGGTATTAACGGCTGGCTAGAAATGCAGATGTCAACAAATGTGCAGTGAGATGTAGTTTCCAAGCTGCGCCAATGACATGCTTCAGCGCAAAATCATTAAAGCTTTCTTTATCAAGAAGGCTGATAACTACGGCAGCACGCGTTCACTATCGTAGCTTGAAAATGAAATGGCTTTTTTTTGGAGACATGCAATTATATTCTACGTCAAGAGAAGGTAGTTAAGCGTCAAATCTTTTCAAATAAAATCAGTTCACAGTGACAACATTTACATACAAGGGATGTCATTGCGAAATCTTTAAAAGGCATGCCGATAACCACAGGAAGCCTGGTAAACTCCCGCGGACATCCCTAGCATGTTTCGACCGTGCTTTCTGTATTCAATGGAGGTCCGTAAGAAGTCCTCGGGGATTTGATAGCCATTAACAAGAGCATATTAGACATATTAGTCGAAAAATTTAAATTGCCCTCTGTATTTTTGCAGGCCCAATAAGCAAAAACTTCCTCTGCCCACGTGAAAAATAATTCCAGAATCATTTGCATTTTCTGTTGTTTAGACCTGAAGCCTTCAACTGATTAAAATAGTGTTGGTGCCTGGCCCGCTGCTGACAGTTTTAGGGGTAAAATCTGCATATCATTAGGCGCTCTCACGTCGTACATGTTGAAAAAGAAGCATATGTTAAACACAGATCTTGCTATAGAAATGCTACAAGCAGAAGCCATGCAGCACCAACACATTGAGCATGTATCCACAGAATTAAGAATTTCATCGAGATTATATGCTCCAGATCCCAAGATTCATGTTAATCTGATTACACAAACAAGAAATGAAAATGAGCGGACTACGTTGAAGGTATCTTCTATCAGAAAAAAAAACTGAAAGGTCCAGGCTGCTATCTTAGTAGATAACTATGCAAGCATAATGGGTCGTGATTAAAGCAAATGTCTGATATCACCCGAACGGGATATCCACCGGATAACACAACAGGACATCTCTAACAAGAGCTTATTACCGACATCCCTCACAAGTATTAAAACGCGTTTGGATATTTGGCTCCGATTCTAATATCCACGGGATGTGGTGTTTTTACTAAGTTGAAAGTGCAGTACCATTGCGTTGTGTTTGCTCCGGCTCTTTTGCCTCCGCAACGCGCATGCAGCAGCGCGAGATGGAATGTTGCTGACAGTCGGAAACTTTAACGCGCCCCATGCAGAATGGGGCTACCCAACTAGCAGTAGAAAGGTAACTGAAATCTGGGAGACTGCTTAGCCGCAAGGGCACACCTCACTCATCGACCCTGGAAAACCTACGCGGATTGGTAACAGTGTAACCAAAGGACACGTGCCCCGATATTGCCTTTGCAAAAAATAGCGCCGATGTTACATGGGAGAATATCAACATCACCACAGGAAGCGACCACTATCTGCTGTGTACCACTTTCCAAGCGACGTATTGCAGAATGCGTCACCGGGAAGTGAAGCACACGAATTGGGACGCCATCAGGCACATCCGTTTGCAAAGACCGACGGAGGGGGTAGTAGATTTACGACAGTCGACGGAGCGTCTGCTTCAAGATGCCGCCGACACCTCGAAAACTGACGCAGGAAGAAAACGGTCCCATTCCGGATGCTAAGCTAGTACCCACGATGGAAGCACAACGCAGTATACACGCTCGATGGCGTAAAATTAAGCATAACCGGCGCTTAAAAACTCGACAAGCCCGATTTGAAAAGGATATCGGGGCACACATGTGGGAGCTTGGCCGAAAGCAGTGGCATCAGACATGCGACTGCCATAATGAGCAACTGGGCAATAAGAACACATGGTTTCTGCTCAAGCATTTACTCGATGCTACGAAAACTAAGACCGACACTCAAAAGACCCTACAGAGGATCGCGCAAGCTTTCCAGGGCAGCCATGAAGAGCTCATGATCACATTAAAAAAATCAGCACGTAAACACTACCCAGGATATACCCAAGCCCGATGGGTATCCAGCGTCGGATAATGCTCTCATCGATAGGGTTCTTACCGTATCGGAGGTCACAACTGCTCCTAATAAAATTAACACCACCACAGCAGCCGGGGAGGATCGCATCACCAATAAGATGTTCCGCAACTTAGAGGGCAAATCAGTAGAGGACCTTACGGACCTCTTCAACAGATATTGGACAGAAGGCAGCAACCCCGACGAATGGAAGCACACTTAAATCATTTTCATTCATAAACCGGGTAAAAGACTCGGGATTGGGAGCCTCCGCCCGATTCGCTAACATCATGTCTAAGAAAGATAATGGGGCATATTGTCTTAAACAGGCTCCAAATGCACGCAGGCGCAGAAGACAAGTTTCCCCCGTTCGTGATTGGGTTTCGAGCAGGCCTGTGGACTGAGGACATCACGTGGCAGCTACAACAAGACATTATACATCTAAATCGCATAAGAGCAACGCGTATCATCCTGGGGCTCGATGTGGGTAAGGCCTTTGACAATGTGTCGCACGCGTCCATCGTCTCTCGCCTGTCACTGATGAGCGTAGGCAAACGGACATACGATTACATCGCCACCTTTCTGAACCAGCGCACGGCTACGCTGCACATCGGGGACAAAAGTAGCAACAAAATTACACTCGGCACCAGAGGAACCCCGCAGGGCGCTGCACTTTCCCCGTTTCTCATAAACCTTACAATGAGTGGCATCCCACGTCTGCTAGATGGTATCCCACATAAACATCATTCTATATGCGCCGGCCTCACCATATGAACCAACTCCAGATCCGATGGAGAGATTGCAGAGTCATTACACCGAGCTATCTACACGGTACACTCTTTCGTGCTGGGGTACGGCCTTGCGTGTTCACCGGCTAAATCCGAACACTTCGTTAGCAGGAAAAAACTAGCCTCACAGGCAGCACCCGACCCTCGGGAACCTATCGAGTTGCTCATTGACAACCATCAAATACCCCCGGTAGCCACGATCAGGGTTCTTGGCATGTGTATTAAGAAGAATGCTCTCAACACGGAAGGGATCCACCCTCTACGCGTAACGGCGCACCAGATACGCGGGCTGGTGAGGCGCATTGCCGCCCGTCACAGGGGCATGAGAAAAGCCAACTTGTGCCGGATCATGCAATCATTCATGATAAGTCGAATCACGTACGCCTGACCTTACTAGCACCTGCGTTACAGGGACGAATACGCTCATAATAGCATCATTATAACGGCATACATCGCGGCCCTTGGCCTGCCGGCATGCGCCAACTCAGATCAAGTGCTGCAGTTGGGAAATATTTTCACAGGCTCGTTCCATAAGCTCGAGAAGCTCCATAAGATGGCACAAATGACCCGCATTTCGCGCACTGCTGCGGAATACGTAGTTCAAGACAAACTCCACATCTACCCTGCTGAGGAGGTATGTGCAACATCACATTTATCTGTCGACATTACCAAAAAACTAGTTGTTAAAGCAGTAGCGAAGAACATGGTGCCAGACAAACACGACGCCCGCAGGAAAGCAGGGGCGCAGGCCCTTGTGAAACAGTACGAGAACGAACCACGAGCTGAACATACGTGGCATGTATGGCCACTCCAAAGCCCGGCCTCGTGATCGCCACAACCTTTCACGCTTGCTCTATACGCGAGACAGGAAGTAGCTCTCGCACTGGCCATAGCGGATCCCGGCACCAAAACGATGCTAAGCGGCTCTAAGGGCGCCTTTTAAAATTTCGCCAAAAACACTTAAGCGCGCTCGCAATGCGAATTCTGCGCAACCGGACTCTAAATCACGACATCAATCTCGTATGGGTCGGCTCACGCGGTTAACTCCGGAAAAGAGACAGTCGACTGTCTAGCCCAAGGTTTAACCAACCGGAGGAAGGGATACATCTCGGGAACGGACGCCCCCGCCGAGGCGCCTTGTTCGTACGCGGAGGTTACAGACTCTTATCGCGAGCAAAGATGCACGTACCCCGCCCCTCACCCCGACCTCGACAGGGCGCAAGCCCCGACATTCAGACGCCTAAAAAAAAAGTAATTCTTAGCCCCTACCGATTATGTCTAATCACTAACGGTGAATATGATCCTGTATGTACGCACTGCGGTGACGGGATGCACACTACCCAAGACCATATTTTATGAAAATTCGCTAGCAAACCCCATCCGACGACACTTTTGCCAGCTCCCTCAGCAGACGAATGGGGGCAGGTTCTCAGTCAGTTCAAGAAAAACAACCCCACTAGCCCTCATCACGCAAGGTCAAGAGGTCGCCCCCGACTGGAGGCCAACCTGTACTGGCTCCAGCAGCAACTACTCCCTTCCCTTTTGTGGCAGTAAAGTTGTAACCCCCCCCCCCACGTTTGCGCTTCATTTGTGCTGCGAATTTTTCTATACTAATTTAGGTGATGAAGATGCAGAAAATCTGAAAGGGCCAAGTTTTCCCACAGAAAGATTGCATCCCTCCTACTTCAGCTTGCCACTCGCTCTAAGAAGTCATCTTTCACGCGCAGGGGCTCACTGAGCCTGCGTGAAGCCGGCTTAAAGTCATCTCTACCGACAACTGAAAATTCAAGGCAGCTACGGCAAGCACGACAGTAACTTTGCGCAAGATTGATTTCCGCTGTCCAATTTTGACGAGGTCGTGAGTTCAAACCGCAAAAGCTATACGTACAGTCAACCACAGACCTAACACGAATTACGGAACGCGTGGTCCGGACTGCCGTCGGCGCCAAGAAGAGTTAGTCATCGGTGCGGGATAATGCTCTCTGTATGTTCGCGGTGGCTGACGTCAGCTGGTGCGCAGCTCGCTTTGACTGCTTTTTCGATTCTGCCTGATCGCCGCGAGGACAGCGCGTTCGTCACGGGGGCGTTTCTGCCGTTTTTGCTCGCCGACACGGCCTCCACGACCCGCAACGCTCTTTGCAGTTTGCTCTTCGCCGGTACCAAAAATTGCGCGCTATGCTGCCGCGGTTCGCAGCTATCGTCAGCCACCGTAAACATACCGACAGCATTATCTCGCACCCGATTACTATCACTTCGTGCCGCTGACATCAGACCAGGCCATGCGTTCCGTCATTCGCGTTAAGTCTGTGGGCGGCTCTACCACGCGACCAATACGCCCGCGGCTTTTCGAATCTGAGCCGGAGTGCGACATCCGACTGCTCGACGGCGCACGCTCCCTCGAGCTGCTTACGACTGCAGTCGTAAACAGCACACGGAAGTCAACACTAACAAAATGAAATCTGGGGTTCTTAGGGCGTCTTACACGCTGAGAAATACAGTATTTCTACGGAGAGGACTTTGAACCCCGAAAAATGAGAAACCGGTTTAGTAACGGTCAGGACACGAGCCATTAATACGAGGCGTGAACCTTACTTGATTAGCCGCGTGCTTAGGAAATAAAATACAGCTTATACCGCTGGTAATGACTGCCCCAAAGGTGACTGAAGCGCAGGAACAGTAATTTTGTAATGAAATCGCAGTTCCACGCGCGTTCAGTTTGTTTACGACGAGGTAGCCGTCAACAAAGTTGTGGGTGCAAACGTACTTGATCTCGAAGTTGTGGGAGAACAGCTACTTTTGTCTTTAGAACACTGCATAAGAATGAAATAGTGTATTGGACAGAACCATCGGCTTACCACATCTGGACTTGAGCTGAGCGTCCTCCTCGCGAAGCTCCTCTTCGTGCCCGCGCTGCGCGAACACCGACTTTGTACTGGCTTGACGAGGGGATGGCGACTGGAGCGGGACACTGGGCGGACGATGTCTCATGAATGAGTAACGCGCGAAATGGTTGAGGGGCGTTATTGTAGTGAACGCAAGTAATCACGGGAAAATAGTCTGCCAGCTACTTCCGGTTCCAATTTTCGCCCACTCACTACAGTCGCCGCGCGTGACGGCATCGTTTATTCACTCATTTATTTGTGCTGTGACATGGTTCATTATCGTAAGATCAGCGCGTGCTGAGTATGTGCGTGTCCTGAACGCCCACCTATCTCTGGCCTTCCTCCCGGCTCCTCTAGTGCGCTGGTGGCTCAAGTAGACACGGGAAGAGAGACGGGGGTCTGCCTCTCTTGTAAAAGTCATGCGCAGTGCTTCTTGTCAGCGTTTCAGTGAGCCATCTGTTTTTGCTCCCTTGAGTGCGCTCATAATTGCAGCCGGGCGTGACGTGTGCACCCGGACCACCCGCACCACTGGCATGCTCCCCGGACACGTCACAATGACGCTGGCAGTTGCCGAGTACGGATGTTTGAAAGCATTCCCGATGCGACATCCCCATTTCGCGCGAGTCAGTGTGAGCGTTCGAGCACTTCCCGCACGATTTGTCGATATCGGAAGCTGCACAGAGGAGACGCAACCTGATCAACATCACCGCTTTGAGCGGGAGCGATTGTGGGTTGCAAAGCCACGACAGAACACGCTTATCTTTCGGGATTGTCGCTTTCTGCGTTAATGACACGCACATATGCAGCGCGCGCTGATCTTACGATGATGTACAGTGAACCATGTCACAGCACAAATAAATGAGTGAATAAACGATGCCATCACGCGCGGCGACTGTAGTGAGTGGACGAAAATTGGAACCGGAAGTAGCTGGCAGACTATTTTCCCGTGATTACTTGCGTTCACTTCAATAACGCCCCTCAAGCATTTTGCGTGTTACTCATCCATGAGACATCGTCCGCCCAGCGTTAGTGCCAGCACGCACTAACAGTAACAGAGCTCACCCGCGAACAACTCCAGAAAACGAGACGGGCGCGCTTGCGCCAGCTGACCTCAGCTGCACTTCCTGCAGATATATCAGGGACTTCGGCTGGTTGCGAGGCTGGCGGGTCCTGCCCACAAGAGACCGCCTTGCGGCGTGGGGCGTGGCGCCCTCTGTCCGATGCCCGCAATGCGGTCTCTTAGAAACATTGCGGCACGCAATGTTCGACTATGTAGTGGCGCGCACCTTTTGGATAATAGTGTCAAGGATGTTTGCAACCCCCCTGGAAGCGCGCACTAGTTCACGCGAACTGTTTGCAAATATGCTCTTGTGTGTCGGCATGTTCGTTTTGTGGCGGCAGCGCGGAGTGGCTTCGTTAAATGGCCGTCCGCAAAGAGCGATGTTTCCGATTTTGCAGCGCCTCCGCATGCGCCTCTTTGAGCAAGCATGCGTGGACGCACTGTCAATGAGCGAGGCTGAGTTTTTCCGCAAGTGGTCGACGTACGTAGTACTTCATCGCCCTGCGCGGGCGTCGAGTGTCGGCCTCATTACTGCCCTACTGACGTGCTCAGTGCAGTGGCACTGCGCATGTGCTTTAATGATCAGACCTTTGAGTTCAACAGTTCAGTTTTGTATTTCTGTTGCTTTCGAAAAAAATAAACTTCTCTTTCGACGCCCAGCATCCCGCTCCAGTCGCATCCGCTCGTTAAGCCAGTACAAAGCCGGTGTTTGCGCAGCGCGGGCACGACGACTGCTGAGGAGCTTCGCGAGGAGGACGCTCAGCTGAAGTCCAGATGTGGTAAGCCGATGTTTCTGGCCCATAGGCTATTTCATTCTTATGCAGCGTTCGAAAAATAAAAGCAGCTGTTCTCCCGCCGCTTCGAGAAAAAGTACGTCTTCACCCTCAACCTTGTTGACGGCTACTCCGTTGTAAACCAACTGAGCGCTCGCGGAACTGTGTTTTCACTACAAAATTACGGTTCCTGCGCTTCATTTACCTTTGGGGCAGTCATTACCAGCGTTATATGCTGTATTTTATTTTTTTAAGCACGCGGCTAATCAAGTGAGGTTCACGCCTCATAGTAATGGTTCGTGTCCTGACCGTTACTAAACCGCTTTCTCATTTTTCGGGGTTCAAAGTCCTCTCCGTAGAGGTACCGTATTTATTCAGCGTGTAAGCCTCCCTACGAAGCACGGTCTTCAATTTGTTAGTGTTGACTTTCGTGTGCTGTTTATGACTGCAGGCGTAAGCAGCTCGAGGGAGCGCGCGCGCAGTCGTGTAGTCGGATCTCGCTCTGCGGCTCAGATTTGAAAAGCTGCGGGCGCATTGGTCGCGCGGTAGAGCCGCCCACAGATTTAATGCCAATGACGGAACGCATGGCCTGGTCTGATGTCAGCGGCAAGAGGTGATAATAATCGGTTGAGAGATAATGCTGTCGGTATGTTTACGGTGGCGGACGATAGCTGGTGCGAACCGCGGCAGCATAGCGCGCAATATTTGGAACGGCGGAAAGAAAACTTCAAAGAGCGTTGCGGGGCCGTGGAGGCTGCGTCGGCGATCAAAAACCGCAGAAACGCCCCCCGTGACGAATGCGGTGTCTACGCGGCGATCAGGCAGAATTGAAAAAGCAGTCAAAGCGAGCTGCGCAGCAGCTGTCGTCAGCCACCGTAAACATACAGGGAGCATTATCCCGCACCGATGACTATCTCTTCGGGGCGCTAACGGCAGTCCGGGCCACGCATTCCGTTATTCGTGTTCAGTCTGTGGGTGACTGTACGCATTACTTTTCCTTTTGGAACTCACGATGTCGTCCTATCAGACCGCGGCAATGAATATTGCGCAAAGTTACTGTCGTGTTTGCCGTAGCTAGCTTGAATTTTGATTTCTCTGTAGAGATGACTTTAAGCCACCTTCACACAGGCTCAGTGAGCCCCTGCGCGTGAAAGATGACTTCTTAGAGCGAGTGGCGAGCTGAATTGGGAGGGACGCAATGACGGGTTATTTCCCGACGCCCGGGGCCATCTTTCTGTGGCCCTTTCGCATTTTCTGCACCTTTATCTCCTAGAATTAGAGTAGAAAAATTTGCAGCACAAATGAAGCGAAAACATGGTGGTGGTGGTTACTACTTTCATCATCATCATCATCAGCCTGACTACACCCACTGCAGGGCAAAGGCTTCTCCCATGTCTCTCCAATTAACCCTGTCCTTTGTCAGTTGCCGCCACTGTATCCCCGCAAACTTAATCTCATCCGCCCACCTAGCTTTCTGCCGTCCCCTGCTACGTTTGCTTTCTCTTGGAACCTACTCCGTTACCCTTAAGGACCAGCGGTTATCTTGCCTTCGCATTACATGCCCTGCCCAAGCCCATTTCTTCCTCTTGATTTGAACTAAGATATCATTAACCCGCGTTTGTTCCCTCACCCACTCCGCTCGCTTTCGATCTCTTAACGTTACACCTATCATTTTTCTATCCATAGCTCGCTGCGTTGTTCTTAACTTAAGCTGAACCCTTTTTGTTAGCCTCCACGTTTCTGCCCCATAGGAGAGTACCGGTAGGATACAGCTGTTGTATACTTTTCTCTTCAGGGATATTGGTAAGCTACCATTGATGATCTGAGAGAACCTGGCAAATGCGCTCCACCCCATTCTTATTCTTCTAGTTATTTCCCTCTCATGATGCGGATCTTCGGTCACTATCTGCCCTAAGTAGGCATATTCTCTTACTACTTCCAGCACCTCGCTACCAATGGCGAACTGCTGTTCCGTTGCTAGGCTGTTGAACATTACTTTGGTTTTCTGCATGTTAATTATTAGCCCCACCGTTCTGCTCTGCCTGTCTAACTGATTGATCATGGTTTGCAGTTCTTGTCCTGAGTGGCATAGCAAAGCAATATCATCAGTGAATTGCAAATTACTGAGGTATTCTCCATTAACTCTTATCCCCAACTGTTCCCATTCCAGTCCCTGGAATACCTCCTGTAAGAAGGCAGTGAAGAGCATTGGCGAGATCGTGTCTCCCTGCCTGACACCTTTCCGTATTGGAATTTTATTGCTGACTTTATGGAGAACTATAGTAGCTGTGCAATCGTTATAAATATCTTCCAATATTTTCACATAGCACTCTTCTACACCCTGATTCCGCAATGCCTGCATGACAGCTGAGGTTTCCCCTGAGTCAAATGCTTTCTCGTAATCGATGAAGGCTATCTATAGGGGTTGGTTATATTCCGCGCATTTCTGTATCACCTGATTGATAGTGTGAATGTGATCTATTGTCTAGTATCCTCTACGATAGCCTGCCTGATCATTTGGTTGACTAAAGTCCAAGGTTGTCCTGACTCTATTAGCGATTACCTTAGTAAATACCGTGTAGGTTACTACTTTACTGCCACAAAAAGGGGAAGGGATTAGTTGGTGCTGGGGAGAGTACAGGTCGGCCTCCAGTCGGGGGCGACCTCTTGACCTCGCTTGATAAGGGCTTGTGGGGTTGTGTTTCTCGACGTGGTCAATAGCCGGCCCCATTTCACTGCTGAGGGAGCTGGCAAAAGTGTCGTCGCAGGGGGTTTCCTAGCACATTCCCATAAAATATGGTCTTTGGTAGCGTGCGTGTTGTCACCAGAGTGCGGACATGCAGGGTCATATTCACTGTTAGTGATTAGGCATAATCGGTAGGGGTTAAGAATTACCTTTTTTTTGTAGGCGCCAGAATGTCGTGGCTTGCGCCCTGTCTAGGTCGGGGTGAGGGGCGGGATACGTGCATCTTTGCTCACGATGAGTGTGTAACCTCCACGTACGAGCGAGGTGCCTCGGCGGGGGCTTCCGCTCCCGAGAAGTATCCCGTCCTCCGGTTAAACCTTGGACTAGACGGTCGACCCCCTCGTTTCCAGAGTTACCCGCGTGAGCCGAAACCCATACGAGGTTGATGTTGTGATTTAGAGCCAGGTTGCGCAGAAGTCGCATTGCGAGCGCGCTTACCGAGTTTTTGACGAAACTTTGCAAGGCGCTCTTAGAGTCGCTTAAAATAGTTTTGGTGCGGGGATCCGCGGTGGCCAGTGCGAGAGCTACTTCCTCAGTCTCGCGTATTGAGCAGTGTGAAAGGTTGTGGCGATAACGGGTGCTGACTTTGGAGTGGCCATGCATGCCACGTATGTTCCGCCTTTTATGTGTTGATATGCGTCCGCGACACTGCTCGTGGTTAGTTTTCGTACTGTTTCACAAGGGCCTGCGCCCTTGCCTTCCTGCGGGCGTCGTGTTTGTCTGACACCATATTTTTCGCTACTGGTTTAGCAACTAGTCTACTGGTAATGTCGACTGATAAATCTCATGTTTGACATACCTCCTCAGCAGGGTAGATGGGGAGTTTGTGGAGAATTACGCGTCCGGCAGCTGTCGCGACAAGCGGGTAACTTGTGCCATCATATGGGCTTCTATTAGATCAGCGAGCGTGCTAACTACATCAGTTGACCTCAGATGGCGTATGCCGGCAGGCCAAGGGCCGCCTTGTATGCTGTTATAATGATGCTATTAAGAGCGTATTCGTCCCTGCAACGCAGATGCTAATACGGTCAGGCGTACGTGATTCGACTTATCAAGAATGATTGCATGATGCTGCATTGGTAGGCTTTTCTCATGCCCCTGCGACGAATGGCAATGCGCCTCACCAGCCCGCGTGTCTGGTGCGCCGTGACGCGTAGGCGGCGGATCCCTTCCGTGTTGAGAGTATTCTTCTAATACACATGCCAAGAACCCTGACCGTGGCTACCAGGGGTATTGGATGGTTGTCAATATGCAACTCGATAGGTTCCCAAGGGTCGGGTGCTGCCTGTGAGGCTTGTTTGTTCCTGATAACGAAGAGTTCAGATTTAGCCGGTGAACACGCAAGGCCGTTCCCTGTGTACCCATGAGTTCAATCGTAAATATTATAAATTCTTTCTACAGTGTGCTCGTATGCGATCTGCCACCGTTTTATGCATGTGTTTATTTTATTATTTTGTAATGGCTCTTAGATGAGCCACAGGCATTTTCAAGCTATTTTCTTTAGCTTTTGGCCTGTGGCTCATCCTAAAGACTGTATGCACATTTGTAAAATAAAATAAAGTTTGGATTGTCAAATCTCTCCATCGCATCTGGAGTTGGTTCATATGGTGATGTCGGCGCATATAGAATGATGTATATGTGGGATAGCATCTAGACGCAGGAGGTCACTCAAAGTAAGGTTGATGAGAAACGGTGAAAGTACAGCCACTTGCGGTGTTCCTGTGGTGCCTAGTGTAATTTTGTTGCTACTTTTGTCCCCGAAATGCAGCGTAGCCGTGCGCTGGTTCAGAAAGGTGGCGATATAATAGTATGTCAGGTGACAGGTGAGAGAGGATGGAAGCGTGTGACATTGTCAGAGGCCTTACTAACATCGAGTCCCCAAATGATAGGCGTGGCTCTTATGCGATTTGCATCTAGGATGTTTTGTTTTAGCTTCCACATAATGTCCTGAGTCCACAGGCCTGCTCGAAACCCAATGACGGACGGGGGAATGTCTTCTGCGTCGGCTTGCATTTGGAGCCTGTTTAATACAATATGCTCCATCACCTTTCCTAGACATGAATTAAGCGAAATTGGGCCGAGGTTCCCAATCCCGAGTCTTTTTCCCGGTTTATGAATGAAAATGATTTTAGCGTGTTTCCATTCGTCGGAGTGCTGCCTTCTCTCCAATACCTGTTGAAGAGGTCCGTAAGGGCATCTACTGATTTGCCCTCTAAGTTGCGGAACATCTTATTGGTGATGCGATCCTCCCCGGTTGCTGTGGTGGTGTTAATTTTATTAAGAGCAGTTGTGACCTCCGATACGGTAAAAACCCTATTCATGTGTGCATTATCCGACGCTGGATACCCATCTGGCTTGGGTATATCCTGGGTAGTGTTTACGTGCTGATTTTTTTAATGTGATCATGAGCTCTTCATGGCTGCCCTGGAAAGCTTGCGCGATCCTCTGTAGGGTCTTTTGAGTGTCGGTCTTAGTTTTCGTAGCATCGAGTAAATGCTTGAGCAGAAACCATGTGTTCTTATTGCCCAGTTGCTCATTATGGCAGTCGCATGTCTGATGCCACTGCTTTCGGCCAAGCTCCCACATGTGTGCCCCGATATCCTTTTCAAATCGGGCTTGTCAAGTTTTTAAGCGCCGGTTATGCTTAATTTTACGCCATCGAGCGTGTATACTGCGTTGTGCGGCCATCATGTGTACTAGCGTAGCGTCCGGAATGGGGCCGCTTTCCTCCTGCGTCACAGTTTTCGAGGTGTTGGCGGCGTCTTGACGCAGACGCTCCGGCCACTGTCTTAAATTTACCATCCCCTTCGTCGGTATTTGCGAGCGGACATATCTGAAGGCGTCCCAATTCGCGTGCTTCACTTCCCGGTCTGCAATGCGTCGCTTGGAATGTGGTACACAGCACATAGTGATCGCTTCCTTTGGTGACGTTGAGATTCTGCCATGTCACATCGGGGATATTTTTTGCAAAATGAAGGTCGGGGAACGTGTCCTTTGGTTGCACTGTTACCAATACGCGTAGGTTTTTCAGGGTCGATAAGTGAGGTGTGCCCTTGAGCCTGAGCAGTCTCCCAGATTTCGGTTACCTTTCGACTGCTATTTGATTAGCCCCTTTATGCATGGGCCGAGTTAGTCTCCGACTGTCAGCAACATTCCATCTCGCGCTGCTGCATGCGCCTTGCGGAGGCAAAAGCGCCGGAGGAAACAAAACAAGATGGTACTGCCCTTTCAACTTGGTGAAAACACCACATCCCATGGATATCAGAATCGGAGCCAAATATCCAAACACCTTTTAATACTTTTAACGGATGTCCGTACTAAGCTCATGTTATAGATATCCTGTCGTATTATCCGGTGGATATCTCGTTCGGGTGATATCAAATACATTTGCTTTAATCACGACCCATTATGCTTGCATAGTTCTATACAAAGATAGCAGAGTGGACCTTTTAGTTTTTTTTTTTCGGATATCAGATATCTTCAACGTAGTCCGCTCATTTTAATTTTTTTTTGTATTGATATTCACATTCGAATGAAATATTGCTTACCGAGCGGAAGCCACTCACTCCAAAAGGAAGCTTGGATCTGGAGCATATCGTTGGAGCATATCCTGTCGCTGTGACAGGAAAGATCGGCAAAGTGTTGGCGTACTAATAGCAGTCAGTAAAAAAAGTCATATTCTCTTCCCATAACATCAAGCATCGAAATTATGTGGGTATCTGTTCAACTAGGCTACCGCAAAATAATTTAGGCGCATGCTATCGACCGCCTAATGCAGCTCCTACAGAGAGAGAGAGAGAGAGAGAGAGAGAGAGAGACTCTTTAATGAAGAGGAGATAATTTAGCCGGCGTTTAAAAATCGCTTGCATGCTACTCTGCGTAGGGAGGGGAATTTGGGAGATAAAGACAGAAGGAGAGCAGAGTGGAAGAGGTAAAAAAAAACGAAGATAAAATGCGGCCATGAAATGGGTACTAAGGATGCAATGGCGAGTATTGATGTAACCTATGGAATGATGGAGTGCATAGTCCATCAAAGGGCTGACGAAGTTCACTGCATGAAGAATGCATGAAGGAAACGTGCAAGTGAATTTAAAGCTTATCGAGATGTCCAATGTCTTTTAAATATGTGAATATAAAGTTCAATGCAAGTCTCTGTTGCCTAAGGCGGGCTAAGGGACCTAAAACTTTGTTCATTGTAAGGGGCACTGAGCAGAGCTTCTGCATGCAATATTCATAGTACGCACGCTCGGTAGCATATGCAGGGCACTCAAGCAAGACATGCTCCACAGTTTCTATCACGGCACAGTTGTCACAGTGCGGACGGTCCATTTGTCTAAAACGGTATCGTAAGCCGTTTGTATATGCAGAATTCAGACGAAGTCGATGATAAAGTGTTTCCAGATGTCGAGGAACTCTGGATGAGAGTCTTGATCTAAGATGTGGGTCGATTGAGAGAAGTAATTGGTACTGATGTGTCAGCAAACTCCAAAGCCGATACATTTCTTCGGAAGCAAAACTTTTGGCCATCTGGGACGCATCAAATTTCGTAAAAAAAGTTCTAATGTATCTCCGATGTTGATGGCCCTTACTGGCCGCTTCATCTGCTTTTTCATTAGACTGAATGCCACAGTGAGCAGGTACCCACTGAAATGTTATGCAGTGGCCTGCGGCAATAGCTAAATGATGTAGATATTCGATGTCCAGGGAAACTGGCTGGTGATTCGTTTTCTTCAGCAGGTTGGCCAGGATCTGGAGAGATGCATTCCAATCGGTGAAGATAACCCAACGGTCGGCGGTTCGGCGCAGGATGTAAGAAACAGCTTCCTTTATGCCGTGAAGCTCAGCTGTCGTGGAGGATGTCCTCCGATGCAGCCGGTAAGAAAGGGCATGGCCTGTTGAGGGCACATAAAGACCACATGAAGAGGTTTCTTTAGTAGTTGAACCATCGGTGAAGATATGGGTGTGCTGCCTATATTCCTCCTTTAAGTAGGCGAGAGTAGTTTGCAGAAGCGCTGCCTGTGGCATGAGTCCCCCAAGAAATGAACGGGTTCCGTCAAAACAGGTCTGCGACTGACAATATCATCTCCCTCGTCTCATCTATTGAGAAGTACCTTCATGCTGGGTACATCCCGACAGCCGTTTTCCTAGACATCAAGGCCGCCTTTGACTCTGTCTTTCACAATGCAATTCTCGCAGCCTTTGCCCGTCTTGGCCTTGGAGGAAAGCTGTACAAGTGGATTGGGCGTTATTAAAAAGAAAGGCAAATTTTTGTGACCACTCCAAACGGTCAAACACACTTTCACGCAGTAGAGAGGGGCGTACCACAAGGAGCGGTGCTCAGCCCTCTCCTGTTCAATATTGCCCTTATACACATAAGAAGAAACCTTCCGCGATGGGTCCGTATAACAATTTATGCTGATGATATCTGCATCTGGACCGCACCACGCTCGCGCTATATCACCCAGCAACGTCTACAGAGATCGCTATTGCACATTTCGATGTACCTGGCTTCCAGAGGTGTTCGTCTCTCGCCAGAAAAGAGTGCTGCAATGGCGTTTACAAGAAAAACGATGACCCGATATCCGCTGCTCCTAGGCGGACGATCGCTACCATATGCACGATCTCAGCGATTCCTGGGTGTTGTAATCGACTATAATCTGTCATGGACACCTCAGATAAAAAAACTCCGCGAGAGGATCACTGCAGCATCGCAAGTGTTTAGGTTCATGGCGGGAACAAGGTGGGGTAGCAACTGCCGATCAATGCTTCTGCTTGAAAAAGCCTACGTTGAAGGAACCTTGCGCTACTGTCTACCAGTGTTTCAAACATTATCTACATCAAGCAATAAGTCTCTCGTTGCCGCACGGAAAAACTGCCTGCGAATATGCCTGGGCCTCCCAAAGGGTTCCTCGGCATAAGGAAGAGTAGCGGAGGCAGGATGTCTCCCACTAGAGGTGATTGCCGCCCAGGAAACTATGCGTACCCATCTCCGCCATGTTCTTCAAGGGGAGAAGCACTTCCTGCGCCGTGTCCACCTAACTTACAGCAACTCTAGCTTTGGCCAGGCAGTGCAGCGCCTGCCCATCCCTACTATTAATCAGCCACAGAAACTACTACCTCTGCCCTTTCCTCCATAGACACTCTCTCCTGTAAAGGTGGATAAGTTTGTTCCAGGTGTGAATGCAAAGAGCCGCAGCTCCTACATTTCTTGCAGAGCTTCATGATACCATTAATGTCATCGTAACACGTTACCCTTCGTCATCTATCTTTCTGTTGGGTGATTTTAACTTTCCGGGCATCGACTGGTCCTCGGTGCAACCATCCTCATCTTCGACACTATGCAAGGAATTCACTTATTTATGCTCACTGTTTAATCTTATCCAAATTGTTACTCAGCCTACAAGAATTACTGAAGTTACAGCAAGTACATTAGACCCTCCCTACTGAAAAATCCGGTATGAATTTTAAACCGGAACCGCATACCGGGTTATTGTACAGGATTTGCGATACCGGATTACCGGAATATCCTGTATAAAACAGGACAGTCCTGTATAATACAGGACTCTCCTGTTTTGTACAGGATACTCAGGTAATCCGGTATCGCAAATCCTGTACAATAACCCGGTATGCGGTTCCGGTTTAAAATTCATACCGGCATACAGGACAGTCCTGTATTCTACAGGCTAGGCCCGTATTATACAGGAGGGCCCTGTATCACAGGACAAAGGCAGGAATAAAATGCTTCAAATATATCCCACTTGGACTAAATCTGCCCAAAAACTGGGGCCATAAGTGTACATGCCAAATGCTGCAATATACAGAGCCTCAGAAACTGGTAATCTGCGATTATCAGCGACTCGTATTGCAGTCGATGTGCAATTGTGTTATTTGCTCCCAGCTTTTACCAAGTATTGGTAGCTTGGTGAGTATTATAATGCATCAAAAACTCTAAAAGATGTTTATTTTTTTCGCATGTCTTGAACCGTTCACTGAGGTAATAATTTAACTCTTTGCGACGATCTACCGGCGCTGGGGTCTCTACAGGGTACTGGCCAATGAAGTAGTCAAAAGCACCTGCTGAAAAGTAAATATGATTGGTAGTACATAATGCCCCCAGCTTATCATTATTTGGGCACTGACACACAACATAATGCATTGAGAACTGTGACATGCAACTTACGGCCATTATTACTTTATTCATTGCGCAAATGCATAGAATCGCTTCAATTACCTAAATATATTGAGCATTCTTTAGCCAAAACACTACGCACGCTAAATATAGTCGAAACGTTGAATCAAGATGCAAGAATATATCTCGTTAGTGTATGTATGCTCTCTGCAATCTGCAATCTGCAATCTCCAGTCTCCAGTCTCCAGTCTCCAGTCTCCAGTCTCCAGTCTCCAGTCTCCAGTCTCCAGTCTCCAGTCTCCAGTCTCCAGTCTCCAGTCTCCAGTCTCCAGTCTCCAGTCTCCAGTCTCCAGTCTCCAGTCTCCAGTCTCCAGTCTCCAGTCTCCAGTCTCCAGTCTCCAGTCTCCAGTCTCCAGTCTCCAGTCTCCAGTCTCCAGTCTCCAGTCTCCAGTCTCCAGTCTCCAGTCTCCAGTCTCCAGTCTCCAGTCTCCAGTCTCCAGTCTCCAGTCTCCAGTCTCCAGTCTCCAGTCTCCAGTCTCCAGTCTCCAGTCTCCAGTCTCCAGTCTCCAGTCTCCAGTCTCCAGTCTCCAGTCTCCAGTCTCCAGTCTCCAGTCTCCAGTCTCCAGTCTCCAGTCTCCAGTCTCCAGTCTCCAGTCTCCAGTCTCCAGTCTCCAGTCTCCAGTCTCCAGTCTCCAGTCTCCAGTCTCCAGTCTCCAGTCTCCAGTCTCCAGTCTCCAGTCTCCAGTCTCCAGTCTCCAGTCTCCAGTCTCCAGTCTCCAGTCTCCAGTCTCCAGTCTCCAGTCTCCAGTCTCCAGTCTCCAGTCTCCAGTCTCCAGTCTCCAGTCTCCAGTCTCCAGTCTCCAGTCTCCAGTCTCCAGTCTCCAGTCTCCAGTCTCCAGTCTCCAGTCTCCAGTCTCCAGTCTCCAGTCTCCAGTCTCCAGTCTCCAGTCTCCAGTCTCCAGTCTCCAGTCTCCAGTCTCCAGTCTCCAGTCTCCAGTCTCCAGTCTCCAGTCTCCAGTCTCCAGTCTCCAGTCTCCAGTCTCCAGTCTCCAGTCTCCAGTCTCCAGTCTCCAGTCTCCAGTCTCCAGTCTCCAGTCTCCAGTCTCCAGTCTCCAGTCTCCAGTCTCCAGTCTCCAGTCTCCAGTCTCCAGTCTCCAGTCTCCAGTCTCCAGTCTCCAGTCTCCAGTCTCCAGTCTCCAGTCTCCAGTCTCCAGTCTCCAGTCTCCAGTCTCCAGTCTCCAGTCTCCAGTCTCCAGTCTCCAGTCTCCAGTCTCCAGTCTCCAGTCTCCAGTCTCCAGTCTCCAGTCTCCAGTCTCCAGTCTCCAGTCTCCAGTCTCCAGTCTCCAGTCTCCAGTCTCCAGTCTCCAGTCTCCAGTCTCCAGTCTCCAGTCTCCAGTCTCCAGTCTCCAGTCTCCAGTCTCCAGTCTCCAGTCTCCAGTCTCCAGTCTCCAGTCTCCAGTCTCCAGTCTCCAGTCTCCAGTCTCCAGTCTCGAGTCTCGAGTCTCGAGTCTCGAGTCTCGAGTCTCGAGTCTCGAGTCTCGAGTCTCGAGTCTCGAGTCTCGAGTCTCGAGTCTCGAGTCTCGAGTCTCGAGTCTCGAGTCTCGAGTCTCGAGTCTCGAGTCTCGAGTCTCGAGTCTCGAGTCTCGAGTCTCGAGTCTCGAGTCTCGAGTCTCGAGTCTCGAGTCTCGAGTCTCGAGTCTCGAGTCTCGAGTCTCGAGTCTCGAGTCTCGAGTCTCGAGTCTCGAGTCTCGAGTCTCGAGTCTCGAGTCTCGAGTCTCGAGTCTCGAGTCTCCAGTCTCCAGTCTTGTGGAACGCTAGGAAGTTGTGGAACGCTAGGAAAAAAGAGTTCCAAACTGTGGGAGCGTCAACTAAGAATGCAGAAAAAGTTGTGGAACGCTAGGAAAAAAGAGTTCCAAACTGTGGGAGCGTCAACTAAGAATGCAGAAAAAGTTGTGGAACGCTAGGAAAAAAGAGTTCCAAACTGTGGGAGCGTCAACTAAGAATGCAGAAAAAGTTGTGGAACGCTAGGAAAAAAGAGTTCCAAACTGTGGGAGCGTCAACTAAGAATGCAGAAAAAGTTGTGGAACGCTAGGAAAAAAGAGTTCCAAACTGTGGGAGCGTCAACTAAGAACAGTTGGGCACGCAGCAGCGACCCATTGCTTCAACAGCAGGTCACGACACGCAAAGATTTAGGTATCACGATGACAAGCAATTTCCTAGCCAGCACTCACGAACGCAAGAGCAATAAAACGCAGCAGCGCACGCTGACATGTCCGGCTACACGACTACGGAAGGGTGCAGAACTGGTTGAGGGAAGAAAGGAGACGTCTCAGTGTCGGAGGAATGCGGAGGGGTCAACGGCCAAAGTGGCTGACGTCAGAGCGGGGGGAAAGGAAAGCGCGCAGGCCTTGAGAATTCTCAGACCCAGGAAAAAGAGAAGGCAGTGATGAGAGAAAAAAAAAGCTTTAAAAAAAATTGCGAAGAGACGGGTTACTCGTGTAAGGTTTCTACAGGTGGTTTTTGTTTTTATTTTGTTCTCTCGAGCGCTGTATCTTTTAGCTAGCACGAAGCGTCGCCCTTAAGGGAACACCCAAGCTGCCGGCTCCGTTGAATTAACCTTTTCTTCGTCGATAGAAATGTTCTGTGCGATTTGTGATTAGTATGTCTTCCTGATGGAGTGAAGGGTGGGGCCACTCGCGATGGCGCTTGGACAAGTTGCGTTATCAATGGACTATCACTTGATGAAGAAGAAGTGCAAAGAATTCCTGCACGAAAACCAAGAATTTTATTTCTTCACCGATGCGTCGCTACAGACTGCCGCTAGCGAACATTAAGAAAGCTGCTGCAATGAACGCGACAGTAACAAACCTTTTGGAGCCTCTGGCGCAGTCACCGGAGGCTCGTCATGTTTATCAGCCAGTCGTGAAGTTCTGCACTGTGAAACCCAGAGTAATCTGCGCAGGACTTACGAAGACTGCTGGCGGATGTATACTAGCCGTTTGCCCGCACACAGCAGCCCTGGCTTTGTCAGGGTGCTGCACGGGAAGCCAATATGGCGGTTGCGCTCCATTCACTTTCATGCAGCCCCCGCCTTTCATACACAAACTGCATGTTTTGCCACGCTTAGCCCTTTTCTTTTCCTAACCCTTTCAACAAAACCGTGTATGTGTTGATTATCGCACTTATGCGCACGCTTACCCCCCCCCCCCCCCTTCCCCTTAAAAATATCTGCTGGCGTACAACAGTCAATCTGCAGACCAAGCACCAAAACCGCAGCACATATCGCTCTGAATACAGGCTGGTATGTCCGGTTTGAGCTCCGTACCGGACTAGTCTGTCCGGTTTGAGCTCCGTACCGGACTGGTCTGTCCGGTTTGGGATCAATACCGGACCGGTATGAACCGGTATAGCGATCAAACCGGACGGGTCTCGCCGGTATGAGAGTGATACCGGACCGGTATGAAACCGATATGTTCCGGTAAAATCCGGTTTGCCGCGATACCGGATTTTTCAATAGGGTTGTACTAACAACAGGCCCAGAACTGTGTTCAGAAATAACCTCAATGCCCCAGTTAAGCACCATTCGTTGCTCAATTTTTCTGTGAACATTCCTATACAAAAAACTCCGAGTCACACTAAAATAATACGCATGTATCACAGCGCTGACTTCAACAAAATTAATAATGAACTAGGTTCTTTCCTGGCCACCTTTATTGACGAATTCGACTCGCGATCAGTGAACGCAAAGTGGCTTTTATTCAAGAACAAAGTTTTAGATCTCACCAGCCGCTTCATAACTACTCGCGTAATATCTTATCACCTGCATGCGCCATGGTATAACACACATCTTAAGCGCTTGTCTAACCTTAAGAAACGCTTTTTTCGATCAGCTAAAAAATCACGCACTGAACATCATTGGTCCCGTTATCGCTCTGCAGCTTACAATTACAATTCTGCGGTAAAGAACGCTAAAGCAAACTACTTGAATAGCACTCTGCCGAGTTTGTTGCTCAATAACCCAAGAAAATTTCGGAGCGTCATTAACCCTTCTGGAACATCTAGAATAATACTAACCAATTCAAGTGACGAACCTATATCAGATACTAACTGTGCAAATGTATTGAATGATGTGTTTTTGAGCTTTTTTCAAGTGGTGTACCTACGGATTTCCCCCCACTGGATCATAATAACTTCCTCCCAATGTACCCTGTGCTCATTCATCCTGATAGTATAGTTAAAATAATTGACAACCTTAAGATATCCTCCAGTGCTGGTGTTGATTGCATTACTACAAAGTTCCTGAAAAGTCCGAAAATGTATTCATCGCTCGCCTTAACTATAATATTCCAGCAATCATTGGAGAAAGGTGAACTACCGGCTGATTGGAAGATTGGTAAGGTGGTCCCTGTGTATAAATCTGGTAATAAACACTCGCCTCTTAACTACCGGCCCATATCTATTACCAGCATCCCATGTAAAATCTTAGAGCACATACTCTTTTCACATATTGTCACTTTCTATGAATCAAACTCGTTTTTTCATCCATCTCAGCACGGTTTTAGGAAGTCCTATTCATGCGAAACACAGCTACTCTTATTCACACCCAAACTTCACGCAATTTTAAACCGTCACTCGATCGCCGACTGCATCTTCCTAGATTTCGCGAAGGCATTTGATAAGGTTTCCTATCATCTTTTGTTACTAAAACTGCGCATGGTAGGTTTAGACACTAACATTTTAACCCATTAGCGCCCAGCGTACTTTTAAAAGTACAGTTAATTTTTTTATAATTTCACCACCAAAGACTGGAATTTTCTTTTCAAGTAGGCCATGCTTTTTTCAACAGGGGATTGGCCAACCACCCTTAACTAATTTGGCGCACTTCCTCTGTTCAGTATGTCAGCTTTCCGATGTGAAACTTCAGGATGTTTGTTTCCCACGAACTGCGCCGGTAGTTGCTTGCTTATAATTTTCTCAAGGCCGCATTTATGTACATATTACGCTAGTTTCAAGTATAGAACAGCACGAAAGACGAAAGTAAACAACGGATGCTTTGAATGTCCTGCACCTTTGGCGTTTTTTGCTCTGTGATGATTTATATACTGCTGTACTTTCTGTAGTACACTGGGTCTTCCTGTGTGCAGAACGGCGCCTATTTATTTCAGTTCATAGATCTTATTGTTCCTTCCAATTTTCCGGAAAAAATAACTTTGTCTGCTCAGCAAGGCCTCGGAGGCTGCTGTACTTGCCGCTAGCGGTCTTGAGTATGATGATGGTATGATTTTAATTGGTTGTAATAAAGTATGGTTGTAAGAACTCAAGGTTCTGCAGAGCAGACAGTTATTGTTATGCCATTCACACAGTCTGCGGAAAGTACTTGAGTTCAGAAATGAAACTTTTGAAAGCACGTGTTGTCCTGTCGTCACCTGAGGTGATTTCAACGCTTAGTGACCATTTCATCTTTTTTTTGTAATTTTTTTACCTCTCAAGACATTCTTGTAACGCTCCACTGGGAGGAATTTAGGGCTAGAGGAACCGTTCACCAAAACGGGTCTAGGAAGTGTCCACTCGGGCCAAAGAAAGCGATGAAATAGAAGCAGCCGTGAAACATCGATTCTTGCTTCAGTAGTATAGGTTACATGCTTTTATTTAAGTCTACGATCAACAGTATAGTAACTATGGGTTGCAACTAAAACAGCAGTGAGCCTACGTGTTTTCTAGAGTGGTGGTTGCCTATAGCACAAGAAAAACAGATATTTTTAAAGCCAAAACTCCTTTCCTTTGACAACAGTGGTATGGGAGGTGTTGACCTTTCGCATCAAGCCATCTACTGCCAGTATATCAGCACCAGGGACAAAAAGTGATAGTGGTTGTTGACACCAAAGCTCAACTTTGCAATTTTGAAAGCCTGAACAATCTGCCAAATTGCTAGAGACGAGCCTGCTGACTATTTTTGCTTTGGTAAGAACGTTACTCATTATTATCTACACCTTGACATGCAGTAACCAGTGGTTCGCAGACACTCTGGCTCAATCGTATCTGATGCTTCTTTGAAAAGGAGAAAGCTTTCCGTGCAAAGTAGGATAACTGCGGTGCTAGTAGAGCCGGAAAATATTCATAAGGGCCTGCAAGAAGTGTTGTATCACCCTGCGTAAAAATTGGAGACATAATAACAAAATTCACGCCACCAATAGGAATGCAGTGAAGTAGCCACATGTGCTATGGGGAAGGCCCAGTGTACTATAAAAAGTACACCTGTGTAACCTCTGGAAGGAATAAGGCAATCGTGACAAAATTTCAGCAATCTCTTTTTCTTTATATGAGAGTATCATGTGCTAAAAATGAAGAAAATCCCTCTGTTAGATTTTTCTTGGTCCATAATGGGTTAAAATGGCTCGAAGTTTTCTTTCCTCATCGAATGCAATTTGTTGCTGTCAATAATGTTAATTCCGCCGTTCACCCTGTTCTTTCCGGGGTTCCCCAAGGCACCGTCTTGGGGCCCCTGCTTTTTCTTATATTCATCAACGACTTACCCAGCAATCTTTCTTCTTCTCTACATCTTTTTGCCGATGACTCCGTCCTCTTTCGGGAAATAACAAAGGATAACGACAAGCACATGATTCAATCTGACCTTAACACTATCTCAACAAGGTGCAAAACTTGGAATATGACTTTGAATGCTGAAAAGTGCAAACTTATGTGCATTTCTCGTGTTAATAGTGATCCTCCCGTATATACTCTTAATGGTGTGCTACTTGATTCAGTTAAAAAATATAAGTACCTCGGAATTCATATTACGTCTAACCTTAGCTGGCATGCGCACATTGAGCACATCACTAACAAAGCTAATCGCATGCTGGGATATCTGAGACGTAACTTTCACGCAGCGCCAACTAACATCAAACTTATGCTGTATACCACACTCGTACGTTCACAACTAGAATATGCGTCATCAGTCTGGGACCCTGGTGTTAAGAGTTTGATCGACCAACTGGAAATGGTACAACACAAATCAGCGCGCTTTATTCTGACTTCCGGCGTACGTCAACCGTAACGGCTATGAAAACTACATGGGGCCTAACTTCACTTGCATCACGACGCAAAATTGCACGCTTGTGTTTTTTTCACAAAGTATTTCATCATGAGTCCATTCGCTGCGAGTTTCTTCTTCCCCCTTCATATAATTCACGCCGCACAGATCACATACATAAGGTAGGCATTTATACATGCAAAACTAAAACATTCAAGGATTCTTTTATTCCTCACACGTCATATGACTGGAACCACCTTCCTTCTTCAGTCGCCAGAATTCCTGACCCTGTATTGTTTCGGACTGCTGTTACCGCTTCTGTTGAATGATATATTGTGTTTATCACTTATCCTAACTTATCTATGTTTTGACAATTTATTCTTCTCTGCTGTTGTTTGTATTTTCAGTGTTAAGTATTACCCACTCCCCTCTGTAATGCTTTGCCCTGAGGGTAAAATAAATAAGTAAGTAAATAAATAAATATAAACACAGAAAATTATTCGTTCTGTGGATGCATGCTCAACATGTTGGTGCTGCGTGGCTTCTGCTTGTAGCATTTCTATAGCCAGATCTGTGTTTCGCATATGCTTCTTTTTCAACATGTACGCCGTGACAACGCGGAATGCTATGCAGATTTTACCACTGAAGCTGTCAGGAACAAATAAATAGCAGCGCAAGGAGACAAGGACTGGACGAGACAACAAGGACGGCGCTGATGCCAGGAGCAGCGGGCCAGGCAAGTACACCATTGTAATACATTGTAGACTTCGGCTAATGCATATATCACGAAACCTAATGCATGTATCAAGGAACTGTAGCCTATCGTCGTTTGGGATAGGCTACAGTTCCTTGATATATGCATTAGGTTTGAAAAAGCACGGGTTTGCTGGATGTATCAGCCGAGAACAAAAAAAGAAATTCTCAGTTATCAATCGGCGCACTCTAAACTTGTGAAAAGGGGTATTGCCATGAATGCCTTCCGCGCTGCTCTCCATAAGTCGTGCGAGCATTGCATCACTGAAAGTGTGACACTGCAAAAGCTTCGCCTAGAGAACGCCGGGTTTCCGGATGAAACTCTGACATCTGTTGCAGAAAAGCTGCTAAAAGAAGTGAGATCTGGGAGGCAACAAAACCGTGAAGATCCCCAACGACTCACTCAACTTGTGGCTATGCCGTATGTGCACAATATGTCGCACCTTCTAAAAAAGGTGGCGAAGAAGTGTGGCATCGATCTTGTATTGACTGACCCGAGGAAACTTGTGCGCTTGTGCCCGCTCGTGAACGGCGAGGTAAGAAAGCCAGTATCCCCTAAGAACCACCAAAAGAAGTTCGTTCCATGCAAAGTCGGTGTTGTCTACAAAATCCCCCTCACCTGTGGCAAGGCGTATATTGGGCAATCAGGAAGATGCATAAATCAACGACTGAGAGAGCACCGCTTGGCAACGGAATCCATATCGGCGGGGGGGGGGGGGGGGGGGGGGGAATCTCGCTGCGCACTGCAAATGCTGTTTTATCGAACGGTACCCTGGCGACCCTGACCCTGTACCTTGCACACCAATATTTCCAGAAACAATCTTTCTAGGTACAATGAAAACTCAAGCGGAACGTGAAATTTTTGAAGCTATGTGCATTGATAGTGAAGGTTCAAAATGCGTCGCACCCCGTCTGTTAATCTGTCAAAAAAATAAATCATGTTCCTGAGGCGTGGCGTTGCAACTGCGGATGTGTGAGTTCAGCTATTTTTGAGATGTAATATATTGATTGTTTTTCAAATAAACGGCAGTTGAAGACTAGCGTCTGTCCTGTGTATTTGTGTTCTTGTCCCGTGTGTTTACTAAGCGCTAGCAAATATGATTTCAAACGCTTTCCAACTAGCCCAAGTTTCCGCCTTAATGAGAAGTATAAAACACGAGTGTAGAGGGCTCCACGCTAAAACAACGAGGGAGGGCGGGGGGGATGGGTTATGCAAATATGAGAAGTAGAATATGGAAATAACAAATGAAGTAAAAGCCAATAAAACGCCAAGGAATTAAATCAAGAAAACGCAAAGGAAAACCGGGACCATTCCGGTTCACAACAAGAAAGGGTGCTTACGGTAAGCAGTCTTAAGACATAGTTCACACCTACAGATAGCCGTCAAGGAATTCAACTTCACTGTAAAGTAATTGAATAGAAGGTGCGCTGACGAACGTTTTCCCAGCTTTTCTTATAAAATGCGCCTCCATGACATCACGCTCTGTTTTTACATTAGCTGATGTTAAGAATTCTGTTTTATCTATTTTTGGATAGCATCCGTTCTCTTGCTCTGTTTCACATGCTTTGCAATGGTCAGCTAGGTTGCTTCCTGATTTGTTGCGTACGCACAATCTATGTTCTCGCGCCCTCTCATTAAAGCATCTTCCTGCCTGCCCAATGTAATGACGCCCGCAACTGATAGGAATTCTGTACACAACGTTCGCCTTACATTCCGTAAACTTCGTTTGATGTTTCTTCGTGCAGTCATCTCGTTTTACCGTTTTCTTGGTGCAGACCTTAGAAAGATTACAAGGGGCAGAGAAAACTACTTGTACATTATAACACGCTGCCAGCTTCTTGAAATTGTGTAAACCTATGATAATATGGTATTACCTGGCCAGGAGTCTTGCTTTTGATCTCTTCACTCCCCTGCTCACTACAGGAAACCTTGGAGGCTTTCAGCTTTTGCAAAAGGCTTTCACACACTGCCAGTATAAGGTCTACGGGGAATCCAGCCTCTTGCAGCCGCCTGGATTGCTCATGGATGCTGGCGGCCATGCGGTGCGTGCAGGATTTTGTAGCTGCTCCGTGGAGACAGGAAGACACGATACCCCGCTTAACAACTTTAGAATGCGCGCTGTCAAAGCGCAACAGACGTTTTTTGGTTCGTGGATGGTACATCCAGCAGATATTAAGGTTAGTGAAATCTAATTCAATATCTAAGATCTGAATACGGCCATCCGTAGGTGACTCCCAAGTGAAATTGGCGCCGTACTGCGAAAAAATGCTCAACACTTCCTTGACAACGTCGCATTCTCTTCCATGACCTTTGCTAAAAATAATAAGAAAATCATCAACGTACCTGAACACTTTTAAAACAGGAAGGTCAGAAAGATTGGCTTGAATGCGTTTGTCAATCGCGGATAAAAATAGGTCACATAACACAGGCGCAACAGAAGAACCGATACAAATGCTTCTTTTTTGGATATAGAAATTTCCTTCTTAAAAGATAGCTGTGGACGCAAGGTAGAAATCGCGTTTTCTTGCTTTTAATTCCTTGGCGTTTTATTGCCTTTTACTTCCATACTCCATTTCTCATATTTGCATATCCCATCCCCCCCCCCCCCCTCCTCGTTGTTTTAGCGTGGAGCCCTCTACACTCGTGTTTTATACTTCTCGTTTTATCCTTTTCTGTATTTATATATACATATACCTTATAGTGTCCTAGTTTTTCAAATTTTTTCATTTTATTATATATAATATCACAGCCCTTATCTGTTTTCGGCGTAATATTCTGCTATCTTTTAGTTCCATTACCATACCCATAAATGTAATTCCCCATTGTCATTCTATCTTTCTTCAACACGTGTTTGTCTTAGTGTGGAGCCTTGTACACTCCCTTCATCTTTTAGTCGATCTATCTTTATATCCCCTTTTTGCCGCGTTATTTGTTGGCTCTTAACCTTGACAAGCTTGAAAAGCGCTTTTTGCAGCAAGTTTCAGTACGCGATGCCTATTTTCTTCCGGTGTTCCCCCGGCACCGTGTTTTCCTTTTCTTATTTTATCGTAATTTTTGCTTATTTTCCAAACGCTGTAATCTTGACTGTGCTGTTCTTTGCGCATGCTCATCGCTTGATTGTGGTGATCGGCTCCTATATATTAGACGTGGTGGCATTTCGAAAATAAAGTTGGAAGTTAGCGCCTGTCCTGTCCACTTCTGTGTCGCCGTGTCCTTTTTGCGCTATATTTTCGAAGAGCTATTCCTTGTATGTTCATGTTGCCACTGTGAACTGATTTTATTTGGAAATATTTGACGCTTAACTACCTTCTCGTGACGTAGAATCTGATTGCATGTCTCCAAAAAAAGCCATTTCATTTTCATGCAACTATAATGAATGCGTGCTGCCGTAGTTGTTATGAGCCTTCTTGATAAAAAAGCTTCAGTGATTTCGTGCTGAAGCATGTCATTAGCGTAGCTTAGAAACTGCGTCTTATTGTATGTACATTTGTTGATATCTGCATTTCTACCAAGCCAGTGATACCACCCTATCCCCGATTGAAGTTTTGTACAGCTCTTTCATTCAAACATCGGCCTGGTCGGCCAATGTACATTTTTTTAGAAGCAATGAGAATACTGAAAACAACTTTAACAGATTTTTGTGATCTGCATGACGTGATCAGTATTGCGCGGCGGAGACTTCTTGTTATCAACGGGTAAATTTTTGACTGCTTGCATGGTGCAGAAAAAGGCGTTAACGTTGCATCTATATTGAACACAAATTGCTTGGTGATTGTGGACAACGGGCATATTTCATCTTTGACGACGCTGTTCCCAACATTATCACGCCTTTTAAGGTCGCTGAAGGAGGCTTAAAGCTCACATACGAATTTTCATGGGTAAACAACATATAGTTTTAGAAGTGAGCATTTCTTTCGTTGACAACGACATCTATTGTATGTACAACGGTCGGTAACAAAATAACCTTCTAACTTATTAGAGCTCATACTCTAAAATACAAAGAAACCTGGGGTTGCTGGGAATTACATCTAAGCCGCCTTGGAAAAAAAAAAAAAAATCACCCACATATATTAAGCGATAGTGTAAAATCAGGCCAAGAGGATACGCATGTCTGCTTTCCTTGCTGACAGTATTTCAGCTGTTTGCGGCAGTTTTTTGCAGAAAATAAGGAAGGAAAAGGAAAAAAAACAGCAGATAAAGAATAGGAACAGAACGCTCAAATCATTCCGTATCTGCATAGGATATCCCATAACGTTAAAAACAGCCAGCGGATGCAACGTAGTTTGCGCTCTCCTCGCATTGAAATGGTTGCAGCTAAAGCTTTGTCTTTGGGCTATTAGTCAAATATACACTGCTGTCATGGCAACTCTATCAATTACAGCTCATTAGTAAATCACGGGCGCCGCGCGAACTTAATAAACGCGGCCGAATTGTCCGTTTCCTTCTTTATGACAGCCCCTCCACTTTCGCCAGTTCCGGAACTTCTTTTCGCACCAGTGGTACGAAGTTGCGCAACTGCCGAAAGTGGGTCGTTTACGTCCTCATTTACGCTACAGACCACATTTACGTCAAGCGTTTGCGAACAATGACTCTATTCGTGCCAGCCGGTTTACACGGCTGTTCCCGGTTATCGAGCGCAGCTGTTGCGAATAACATTAGCTCACCCGTAAATCGCTAAACATGTCATAGTTTGGAACTAGCCGCGAAGGCCATCGTGGCATCAAGCGTTGCTACTTTATTTGCAGCGCTCCGAAGCGGTATAGGGTTTAAATACAAACCCATCATCTGCTGAATCTAGCCACCGCTCATCGCCACAACTAGTGGCGAGGCTTGACGGTCCGGATTTATAGAAGCTGTCAGCTGCTTTCGGGGTCCAGCGATATCCTGCGTGTGTCAACGTTCGTAATGCCCTCCTCTAGAGCCAAGCACACATTTTACTATCAAGCGAAGCAGCCGGCCCACGTCACACAACGGCTGACGGGAGCTAAGCAATCATTGAAAAATGTTGCCGCCGAATCGAGGAGATAGCAGACACGAACGTCGTCCGCAAACAGCGACTGCGGACACTTGCAGCACACTAGAGTAATGAAACTTTACGATTGTATTGTTTTTTAAGGTGTTATCCGTGCTGAGACATCGAATTTTTGTGTTAAACACACATGCGCGAACTTTCTTGTGCCGGGTGTTTCAATGCAGAAGTTCTGCAATTTTTAAAAATGGTTTTTCAGTTAGAACAGCGCAGTTTTCGGCACAACATTGTGTGCGGTGTAGCGCATCAGACTAGAGCTACGATGTGCTAGCCAGAAGGATAGTTACCAAATACTGAGTTGGGAACCACTAATACTGTGTCCTTATTCATTGAGAGGCATGTAGCCATCCATAAGTAATATCCATGATGTAACAATAGCGCAAAAGGAACGCGAGGAACGGAAAGGAAACGACGCAGACAAGCGCCGACTCGCAACGGTGGTTTTTCGCGCTATTCTTCTTCGTGAACGTTATCCAACTTGCACAACTTTCGGCTTTGCGACAGTAATATCCGGACCAGTGTTACAAAATTTCGAAAGCGCCGTTGCCCTCGGCGCCCAAGAAATTTACGCTACATCCGGCCAAAATACATCCGCGCGAAAAGCAACCCCTCCAGTACAAGCCTCTCGGTAAAATAGCCGAAATTTGGTGGACCATGGCGCCGAGAGTAACTGCCTGTTCGAAATTTTAAAAACTGATATGGATGTTACCTACGGTGGCCTACACGTTTCTCAATAAATAAGGAGATTAGCATTAATCGCTAAAAGGTTAACATCCGATATTAGTTACCAAGCCTACTAGTTAGCACGCCTTAGCTGCATTCTGATGCGCTGGACTGTTCGCAATGCTATGTGAAAAAAACTGCTCTTCTAACTCAAAAAGCGCATTTTTAAAATTTGCTTTAGTTCTTAGGTGAAACGCCCTCTATTATTGTCGTGTAAAGTTCTTTATCCCATAACTTTCGCGCAGTATTTATGGCAACCCATCGTAACGGCGCCGTGGTTTTCACGTTCGGCTGGTGATCTCGCCCGCGGCACAGTATTTCGACGGATCGAGGCGCAATACAAAAGCGCCAGTGCATTGTACGATGTCAGTTGCAAGTAAGTGAAGGCAGTTTTAATTGAACCGGCGCCCTCCTTCGTAGCGACCATCGATCATAGCCGACCCGTCGTGTGGGGTCTTTGTAAACCACGCAATTCGCAATATCTGCAGCCGCTTCGACCGCGGCATCTGAACGGAACAAAAAAAATGAAGGACACAAGTTCCACCCTAAGGCTATGGTGCGATAGCGTAAGGGGTTAATCACATATATACATCAGGTCGATCCGTTTCTTTACATTCATAGATGCCTGGATGTCCTCATACCCCTCTTCGCGCAGTGGTGCAGCGGTTAAGCGATGCGCCACTGGCCTGCGATGGCGGGCGCTCCTCTACAGCCTCTACAGTTTAGCTTGCAAGGGGCTGAGGACGTCTCCTCTCTTGATGTCGTGCAACACCTTGTGCATGCACGGTGTTACATCTTTTAGCCGCTGCTACAACTTGCTGAGAGCATGTGGGGCAAGATTTTTTAGAAGCCACCTGCAAGGAATTGAAAAAAATCGCTCACTTCATGAGCACTGCCAAATGGCAGTGCAATCCTTTGTTTGAATGTGGATCCAGCACAGGCGTCTTACAGGAAGCTGCCGCCTAATATCCAAGAGCTGGAGTCCCCACTCACTGGGACCTGTTTGGTGAAACTGAAACGCTGGCTGTTGTTTGTGAATAGGGACATAGCCCTCACGACTGCAGCTCATGCTTGGAAATTTCCTTTAGAATAACCAGGACATCATCGACATACCTGTGCATGTCTGAATTGTCCAATAACTGCCAAGAACAGCTGTATCATCCCTTGAAGGAGTGGGCAATGGTAACAGCAGCCTGGCAATCCATCGGTGCTTCACTCTGCATACTTCTGAAGGAACCAGCGCACAAAACACAACGGACAAGAAAAAGGCAGAACACGACGGACAGGAGCGCTGAACTTAAAACTTTATTTCGGAAGTACAGATGCAACGTATATATACAGCCATGTCAGGGGGGGCGGCGTGCCACACAAGTGGAATCTACAAGGTCATGAAGAGACAAGCGGCACAAGGAAACCAAAGATCTTAACTGATATAACATGTGAAGGTTAGGAGTTTCAATGGAGGCAAGAAAAGCAAGAGGGGAAAAAAAAACAAGGAAAAAACAAGGAAAAAAAACGCCAGACCTCGTGAAGATGAAATTGATATGGATTTCGCCTTTTTCTTGTCCGTTGTGTTTTGTGCGCTGGTTCCTTCAGAAGTATGTATTACCAACTAGCCCAACAACAAGTGTTGTTCACTCTGCGTGCTGCCCACTGTGGGGACTACCACAGCTCCCAGACAGTGACATCAGTCGTGAGGGGGGCTTCATCATTGCACAGACATGTGATGAGCGTGTGGTGCTCCAGCTGAGCAGGGTTCCCAGAGGCCCCCCTCCTGTCAGGTGGGGGGTAGCGTCTGGGGCAAGTCCTGGACTGAGCCAACAGTGCAAATTACCTGCCTTTCTCAATTGCCCCTGGGCACATGTGCAAAATTAGTATGCATGACTGCGTCCAATGAGGGTTGCTGACTGTGGCGCCCAGTCGATCCAGATTCATCTGAGGACCTTGGCCTGTTTTTTGACGGAAGCAGGCCTCAGAGCCACTTCTCTGAAGTTCCTTGCAATTGCCTCTCCTGCTGAAAGGAGGGATTCTTTGTCCTAGCGCCAGAAGGAGTTTTCAGCAGGAAGCCAGGAGAGGCAATTGCGAGGAACTCCAGAGAAGTGGCTTGGAGGCCTGCTTCCGTCAAAAAACAGGCCAAGGTCCTCAGATGAATCTGGATCGACTGGGCTCCACGGTCAGCAATAGCAAGGGTTCCGTTCTGGACTTGTTTTTCACAGCCAAGACCCACAAGCCAGACAGGGCGACTGTTTCGGAGCGGGACAGCTGGCAGCATGCTGTTTCCGCATTTGTACAGCGTCATCTCGGTTGTCCGACCCATTTCTGGTGCGGAACTCTATGGGTGTGGTGAAGTTCTTGTCACAGGTGGAGGAAAAGGGGCATTTCGCCTTCAGCACAGACGTTGAAGATTTATTTCACTCAGCTTATGAAGCACGTGAAGGATTGCATCATCGAGGATAATGACGAGGTTGTGTTTACGGCGGAATGTGGTATTTCAGTAGGAAGTTTCCTGGAGCTCCTATCGTTTTACCTCGACTCGACCTTCGTCGGGTGGGGCAGGAAACTGTACGTCCGGACGTCTGGCGTCTGCATTGGATCCCGTGTCGCACCTGTTTTGAGCAACATATTCCTAAGCAGAATGGACGTTAAACTAGCTGAAGACCTTGCTGAAAGAGTCTCCCGGTATGTTGATGATTTTTTGATGTCGTCAAGATATTCAAGGAAAGGAGGGACGGTCTGAAGTTCACATTTGAACTACCGCAGTCGGGCTCCATCCAGTTCCTAGACCTGAGGATTGGTTGCCATGCGAGTGGGGTGTGCTGGGAGTATCGCCCAAGGACGGAAAAGCCCCTCCTCAATCACAGTTCTGGCCATTTTGTGCGCTCTAGTCTTTTGTGCGCTGTTTTTCAACCATGAATCTGGTCATTCGAAATTGGTAAAGGCCGGCATTGCTAGTTCTTGCCTAAAAGCCTCCTTCTCAAAATCTTGCTGCCACAAGGCTGAAACAAGCTTCCTCCTGGCACAAATACGCCAGCTTAAGGAAGCAGGTTTTCCTGGTCAGACTCTGGCTAGAGTCACGGAAAGGATCTTGGCCAGGACAGGTAGGCCCGGGGTCATCGTGAGAGGGGATGCAGCGGAAAAAACGAATGAAAGGAATTCCCCACGTTCACGGCATTTCACATCGCCTAAAGAAAGTGGGGGCGAGTTATGGGGTGAACGTTGTTTACACTGCGAAGAATAAGCTCGCTGGTGTGTGCAGTGCTGTGCGCAAAAAGCTTGAGTATGGTGGTGTCCGCGGGAGGGGTAAATGTACGATAGCCGACAGAAATAGGCTCGCAGATCGTGACACAGGTGTTGTATATCGCGTTCCGCTTTCCTGTGGTAGGAATTACATCGGCCAGACCGGTCGGTGTATCAATGAGCGTTTAGCGGAACACCGCAGATCATTGGAAGGTGCTGTGTCCCCCTCATTGCATTGCAGGTGTTGCAAGGACTGCTTTCCTCACCTAGATAGGACAATTATCTTGTTCAGGCACAGCGATAAGGTTTGCCGGGAGATGATAGAAGCTTACTTGATTAAAAAAGAAGGAGACGAATGTACCGCATCACCATCGGTCAGCCTACAGGAAGGAGGTTCCTTTTCTGCGCAGGTTCTTGAGTATGAACAGACCGTACGGGGGGTTGGCCTGATGTGATTGCATTTGTTATCCTGTTGTTGTGTTCTTATTTCACGCAGGAATGATATGTCATAGGTTTCCTTTGCACGCATGGAAGTGGTTGTCGTGTTTCGATTTTGTATTTTCTGACGCCTTTAAAGCTTCCTTTTCGTGAATAAAAATTCAGTTGGGTCTGCGCTTGTGCCTCCTCGTCTTTTTGCGCTGCCAAGTGTGAGAAAAACACAAGCCACTGAGGGATACAGCTGGCGATGAACTCCAGGCCCAGCAGGAGGAAGGCGGGCACGCTGGCCGACAGGTAGGCGCACTTGAGCGCCGTGGTCAGGATGTTGGACACCAGGGGCCGCCACCGCTCCGACCGGTAGTCCCACAGCACATGCGTCAGGATGCTGCAACCACATCCACATCAGGGTGTCTCACTGGTCAAGGGCAAGGCTTTGTTGGCTGCCAGGGCACAAGACACGACCTAGCCTAGTAGTGAGCAGAACAGCTGCGACGCTTGATTCGTTCAAGGGAGGACACGGCTCTTCGAGGCAAAAAAAAAAAATCTATATTTTGAAAATCACAGTTTCACTACAGCTAATACTCCTTTAATTCACCAGGTTTCCCATCTCGTGCATCATCAGTACTTTGGCTGCTGGATCAATTTATAATAACATCACTGTGAGCCGAATTCTGTGCAAAATCATTTTCTCAAAATGCCCACTTTTTACTTCTTGCTAATCTGCAGCAGCAATATCTCCGCCCTAAAGGCAGGTAGAATCAAAATTTTTATTGTGGCATGCAGCTAAGATTGCAAAGCACACAGCGTCAGTGACAGATCCACATTCAGAACAGTGACGTTTCCATTGCTATAGCATCACTAATATATGTTACATAAAAAAATATACTCTAACACAGTATTCCCTATGCTGTCTACTATCTAGACATATGTCAGTGTCATTTCCATAGTGCAGTTATTTTTTTCATTATTTCTACAAATTATGAACCATTAATTTCGCTTACTTTTCTAACTAACTGCCCCAACAAAAAATTAAGACATTTGAAATCAGTGCAAGAAGCAGAATAAGACTGGCAAATTTCAAAAAAAGATAGGCTTAAGAGGCCCCCTTAGCCAATCCCAAGCCACACTTGTCATGGCACCAGTGCCACATGTTTCATCCCCCATCACTATGTTGGGTGTCATTATTATTTTTATCATTAGCTGCCTGGGAATGTTCTGCAACAGCACTGCTTCCTCTCCTGCTGAATGTGACATTAGAAGGGGGGGCTCCCTGCATGCCACCAGAGCTTTGGAGGCACCTGACAAGTCAGGAATCGGCTTGCACGCATACTCTCAGCCCAAGGAAATAACTAAAGATGAAAATAACACACAGGCGAATTGGCCGTTAATTAGGAACTCTAGTATTACACAGATTAAGGACAATGCGCAAAGTTCAACTCACTCTACAGATACTAAAAATGCATTTCACTCATTTTTTACACAGTACACCTAGAGCTGAATTTTTGGAGCCTGCTCGTTGTCCTTACTCTTTTTATTTGTATCCAACATCACCGGAAGAAGTTATCAACGTAATAACCAGCTTTTATTAAAAGACACCGTGTATGGCTCAGATTCCATCCTTCCATCTGAAATTAAAATCGTTGTGCATGAACTGTCACCCATTCTTACTGATCTTATGAATAAAATATCTAAGACTGCAGACTTTCCGGATCAATTTAAAAACGGCAAAGTTACTCCCGTACACAAATGAGGTGATAAACACAGTTTGGCTAATTACTGTCTGATAACTGATAACTATTCTCCCATTTTTCAGGAAAGTAATTGAAAAACTCATCATTAATAGTCTAACGCACTACCTTCTAAAATTCAGCCTTCTGATACTTCATCAGTTCAGACTGTGCCCAAACTATTCCACTGAGCTCGCAATGATAGAATTTACTAACACAAACACTTGATTGATAACATACTTTGGGTAGCAGCTGTGTTCACTGATTTTACGAAAAATCATATGACACAATACATCATTCTATACTTCTTCGAAAATTTTAATCACTGGGATTTTTGGCCCCAATCTAGCTTCACTACTAGCCTCGCTGACAGAACTTAGATCGTCCAAATATCTAATACCTCTAATTAATCAAGGAGTTCTGCAGAGATCTGTTCTCAGCCTCCTTGTATTGTTAATTTACATTAATGATCTGCGTAAATGCCTTGGCATCACCATATGCATTCTGTATACTGATGACACTGCCACATTTTCCCCTAGAGGTGACCTAACACTGACAATGTAGTGGACTGGTGCTGAAGCTTAAAACGAAGCTAATATAATATTTCATTCACAACACAAGCAACTTCTCACCGTATCATTCTCCCTTCTGTAACATTCCTTGGTATGACACTTGGTTCACATCTAAAATTTAACCTCTGCATTAAATCTATTCGAAAAAAAAAGCTCCATGTGATATACGTGTACTAATTAGAGTGTATTAAGAAGTGTGCGGGGATACGGTGGCCGCAACTGGCAAAGGACAGGGTTAATTGGAGAGACATGGGAGAGGCCTTTGCCCTGCAGTGGGCATAGTCAGGCTGATGATGATGACCATGCCAATGAACCGTGTATTTACTGTGCAATGCCATTATTGGTTGAGTGTTTTTATATAGCGTTACGTTCTTTTCGTCCCAGTGTTTCTAAATGCGTAAAATCTGATATGCGTAACCAAATTTTTGCTGTGTTCATTAATTCCAGCTACCCCTGTTTACCGCCTATGCAGTTTTTATATGGCATACTTTTATCTGCTCCGCACAGACAATTAATAGCAGGGGGTCCCCATGACAGTTTCTAATCTGGGACCTCCTTCTGCACTAATTTATGCACTCCATACCTGCACTTCTTTTTCAATGAAACCCGGAACCTGAAACAACTCGATTCAACCAAACTATACCCAGGATTTCTGAACTACAGTGGTTCCAGTGCACAGTGAAGACGGAAGGTCCAAGTATAGGTGGTGCTGTGCAAGTGATATTTGTGGAACCTTACATCAACCACATGGGATGTGCTGTGAAATAAGCTGATAAAAAATATAGCAGGGCCAAAACTTTGTACTCCTTGAGTCCCTCAAAGCATTGCATGTGCTGTACTTGTTTGAGGCAGTGCTGGCTGGCAGGCAGGCATGGAAAAACACAAGCACACCCTGCGTGGGACACACACGAGACACGTCTACTCCCTGCACCCGATGGGAAGCGACCCATCCCTGGTGTCTCCTCACCTGAGGGCCTTGTCGTAGTCCCTGCTGGAGTAGTACTCCTCGGCAATCTGCACCACTGCGGAGGGAAGCAGATGCCTCAGTGCCCGCACAAGCCTACTTCTGCCATGCAAACACCCACACGGAACACATCCCTCGGGATGGGGCCACACTCCTCCTCCTGCACCCAATTCACTGCATGCTGTTCGCACAGAGCAGCCAGGTGCCTGCAATGGCCATTCCGTACGTGGTGACGCCGCTCTTGCCAACCACACCCTGAAAAGATGGGAACTGGCCACTCTCGAACGCCCATTCGCTCAAAGCATTTCGCTAGACTGAACTTGATCAACACAACTGAGCCCACAAATGCTCGCTCATTAAAGGGGCCCTGCGACATACACAAAGCATTCAGCACTGGTCGTAAAATGTAGTGAAATACCCAGTAAACTGTGCAGGCAGTCACAGTCTAATTTTCTTAAACTCAATGCTAGCAAAACCAAAGCGACATTATTTCACGCCCACAATAAGGTTTTTAAGACGAACAGTACACTACGATATTTAGGCCAACCTACTGAACTTGTCAAACGACATAGAATTCTAGGCGTAACGTTTCACAGCGATTTGAGCTGGAACAATCATATCGGTCACATCTGTAAAAAACTGTCGTTGCTGGCGCACTATCCCGCTGCCGAATGTCACTGCCTGTAAAAGCTAGGCTTCAAGTATATTATGCCTTACTTTTCTCTCAAATAAACTACTGCAACCTAGTTTGGGCCAACACAACACAAACCAACATAAACAAAATCAGTGTCCTTCAAAAGGAAATTATGCTCCAGATAGCAAGTACTGATCCTGGCTCGACCACCACCGATAGTTTTGCTGACTACAATATTATCCGAATTCATCACTTTTATGAGTATTGCATCTTAGAGTCATTTCTCTTTTCCACAAAAGAGTTCCAATCATTTTTTAAACGTGCGTCTTCATTCACTCGCCATGAACCCAATGTTGCTACCCTTAACACCGACCCTTCGCTCATTTCTCATTTTCGCACCAATTATAAATTGCAGTCCATAAAGCACGATCTACCTGTTATATTAAATCACCATAAAGATATGAATAAATTTTCGTGTGAAAAGCTACTCAAATAATTCAGTAAACTGTGATTGCCTTCTGCCTCACATTTTTTTTTGGTTTATAACTTTGCATATGTGTCCTCTTTTGTGTAGTTTGTATATACGTATGTACTTTTTATATGTACACACTCTGTTTAAACTCTGTTTAAATTTGTACTGCATAGCATTTCTCTGTATATACCTACCTCCTGTCAGTACTCTGTAAACGTCTCCGGGACTCAGTCAAGGCTCAGTCGGTCCTTTTAGCCCGGAGAACGTTCCAGTGTATAACTGGAGAATAAATTGAATTGAATTGAAATTCATAACTAAATAGTTTCTAGGCGCAAAAAACAGACCAGACACATAGGTAGGTGACAGGACAAAGCGCCAGTCCTGCGCTTCGTCCTGTCACCTACCTATGTGTCTCGTCTGTTTTTTGCGCCTAATAACTATTTAATTATGAACCAAAACCAACTAGCCCAGCAGCAAGTGCTCTTAGACTGAATTGAAATTCTTTGTATGCTGTGAGTCCTGAATGCCCAAAGAGATCGCCGAAATATTTAATATTTTAATCCTTTGCAGAAGTGCTCGTTTTGAGCCGATGGTGTTGCAACGCAGTGGCCATTTTCGGCAGTGGAAATGGGGTGGCATGCAGATTGGGTGCTGCCTCTCTGATTGGTTGTGCGTCCCGTTTGCATATCGTTCCTTTATACTCGCGGTATGGATCCAAAATATTATGCCTCTGAGTACTCAAAGCTTTCTGCATGTTAATTATTAGCCCCACCGTTCTGCTCTGCCTGTCTAACTGATTGATCATGGTTTGCAGTTCTTGTCCTGAGTGGCATAGCAAAGCAATATCATCAGTGAATTGCAAATTACTGAGGTATTCTCCATTAACTCTTATCCCCAACTGTTCCCATTCCAGTCCCTGGAATACCTCCTGTAAGAAGGCAGTGAAGAGCATTGGCGAGATCGTGTCTCCCTGCCTGACACCTTTCCGTATTGGAATTTTATTGCTGACTTTATGGAGAACTATAGTAGCTGTGCAATCGTTATAAATATCTTCCAATATTTTCACATAGCACTCTTCTACACCCTGATTCCGCAATGCCTGCATGACAGCTGAGGTTTCCCCTGAGTCAAATGCTTTCTCGTAATCGATGAAGGCTATCTATAGGGGTTGGTTATATTCTGCGCATTTCTGTATCACCTGATTGATCGTGTGAATGTGATCTATTGTCTAGTATCCTCTACGAAAGCCTGCCTGATCATTTGGTTGACTAAAGTCCAAGGTTGTCCTGACTCTATTAGCGATTACCTTAGTAAATACCGTGTAGGTTACTACTTTACTGCCACAAAAAGGGGAAGGGATTAGTTGGTGCTGGGGAGAGTACAGGTCGGCCTCCAGTCGGGGGCGACCTCTTGACCTCGCTTGATAAGGGCTTGTGGGGTTGTGTTTCTCGACGTGGTCAATAGCCGGCCCCATTTAACTGCTGAGGGAGCTGGCAAAAGTGTCGTCGGAGGGGGTTTCCTAGCACATTCCCATAAAATATGGTCTTTGGTAGCGTGCGTTTTGTCACCAGAGTGCGGACATGCAGGGTCATATTCACTGTTAGTGATTAGGCATAATCGGTAGGGGTTAAGAATTACCTTTTTTTTGTAGGCGCCAGAATGTCGTGGCTTGCGCCCTGTCTAGGTCGGGGTGAGGGGCGGGATACGTGCATCTTTGCTCGCGATAGGAGTGTGTAACCTCCACGTACGAGCGAGGTGCCTCGGCGGGGGCTTCCGCTCCCGAGAAGTATCCCGTCCTCCGGTTAAACCTTGGACTAGACGGTCGACCCCCTAGTTTCCAGAGTTACCCGCGTGAGCCGAAACCCATACGAGGTTGATGTTGTGATTTAGAGCCAGGTTGCGCAGAATTCGCATTGCGAGCGCGCTTACCGAGTTTTTGGCGAAACTTTGCAAGGCGCTCTTAGAGTCGCTTAAAATAGTTTTGGTGCGGGGATCCGCGGTGGCCAGTGCGAGAGCTACTTCCTCAGTCTCGCGTATTGAGCAGTGTGAAAGGTTGTGGCGATAACGGGTGCTGACTTTGGAGTGGCCATGCATGCCACGTATGTTCCGCCTTTTATGTGTTGATATGCGTCCGCGACACTGCTCGTGGTTAGTTTTTGTACTGTTTCACAAGGGCCTGCGCCCTTGCCTTCCTGCGGGCGTCGTGTTTGTCTGACACCATATTCTTCGCTACTGGTTTAGCAACTAGTCTACTGGTAATGTCGACTGATAAATCTCATGTTTGACATACCTCCTCAGCAGGGTGGATGGGGAGTTTGTGGAGAATTACGCCTCCGGCAGCTGTCGCGACAAGCGGGTAACTTGTGCCATCATATGGGCTTCTATTAGATCAGCGAGCGTGCTAACTACATCAGTTGACCTCAGATGACGTATGCCGGCAGGCCAAGGGCCGCCTTGTATGCTGTTATAATGATGCTATTAAGAGCGTATTCGTCCCTGCAACGCAGATGCTAGTACGGTCAGGCGTACGTGATTCGACTTATCAAGAATGATTGCATGATGCTGCATTGGTAGGCTTTTCTCATGCCCCTGCGACGAATGGCAATGCGCCTCACCAGCCCGCGTGTCTGGTGTGCCGTGACGCGTAGGCGGCGGATCCCTTCCGTGTTGAGAGTATTCTTCTAATACACATGCCAAGAACCCTGACCGTGGCTACCAGGGGTATTGGATGGTTGTCAATATGCAACTCGATAGGTTCCCAAGGGTCGGGTGCTGCCTGTGAGGCTTGTTTGTTCCTGATAACGAAGAGTTCAGATTTAGCCGGTGAACACGCAAGGTCGTTCCCTGTGTACCCATGAGTTCAATCGTAAATATTATAAATTCTTTCTACAGTGTGCTCGTATGCGATCTGCCACCGTTTTATGCATGTGTTTATTTTATTATTTTGTAATGGCTCTTAGATGAGCCACAGGCATTTTCAAGCTATTTTCTTTAGCTTTTGGCCTGTGGCTCATCCTAAAGACTGTATGCACATTTGTAAAATAAAATAAAGTTTGGATTGTCAAATCTCTCCATCGCATCTGGAGTTGGTTCATATGGTGATGTCGGCGCATATAGAATGATGTATATGTGGGATAGCATCTAGACGCAGGAGGTCACTCAAAGTAAGGTTGATGAGAAACGGTGAAAGTACAGCCACTTGCGGTGTTCCTCTGGTGCCTAGTGTAATTTTGTTGCTACTTTTGTCCCCGAAATGCAGCGTAGCCGTGCGCTGGTTCAGAAAGGTGGCGATATAATAGTATGTCAGGTGACAGGTGAGAGAGGATGGAAGCGTGTGACATTGTCAGAGGCCTTACTAACATCGAGTCCCCAAATGATAGGCGTGGCTCTTATGCGATTTGCATCTAGGATGTTTTGTTTTAGCTTCCACATGATGTCCTGAGTTCTGCTCGAAACCCAATGCTCGAAACCCTGCTCGAAACCCAATGACGGACGGGGGAATGTCTTCTGCGTCGGCTTGCATTTGGAGCCTGTTTAATACAATATGCTCCATCACCTTTCCTAGACATGAATTAAGCGAAATTGGGCCGAGGTTCCCAATCCCGAGTGTTTTTCCCGGTTTACGAATGAAAATGATTTTAGCGTGTTTCCATTCGTCGGAGTGCTGCCTTCTCTCCAATACCTGTTGAAGAGGTCCGTAAGGGCATCTACTGATTTGCCCTCTAAGTTGCGGAACATCTTATTGGTGATGCGATCCTCCGCGGTTGCTGTGGTGGTGTTAATTTTATTAAGAGCAGTTGTGACCTCCGATACGGTAAAAACCCTATTCATGTGTGCATTATCCGACGCTGGATACCCATCTGGCTTGGGTATATCCTGGGTAGTGTTTACGTGCTGATTTTTTTAATGTGATCATGAGCTCTTCATGGCTGCCCTGGAAAGCTTGCGCGATCCTCTGTAGGGTCTTTTGAGTGTCGGTCTTAGTTTTCGTAGCATCGAGTAAATGCTTGAGCAGAAACCATGTGTTCTTATTGCCCAGTTGCTCATTATGGCAGTCGCATGTCTGATGCCACTGCTTTCGGCCAAGCTCCCACATGTGTGCCCCGATATCCTTTTCAAATCGGGCTTGTCAAGTTTTTAAGCGCCGGTTATGCTTAATTTTACGCCATCGAGCGTGTATACTGCGTTGTGCGGCCATCATGTGTACTAGCGTAGCGTCCGGAATGGGGCCGCTTTCCTCCTGCGTCACAGTTTTCGAGGTGTTGGCGGCGTCTTGACGCAGACGCTCCGGCCACTGTCTTAAATTTACCATCCCCTTCGTCGGTATTTGCGAGCGGACATATCTGAAGGCGTCCCAATTCGCGTGCTTCACTTCCCGGTCTGCAATGCGTCGCTTGGAATGTGGTACACAGCACATAGTGATCGCTTCCTTTGGTGACGTTGAGATTCTGCCATGTCACATCGGGGATATTTTTTGCAAAATGAAGGTCGGGGAACGTGTCCTTTGGTTGCACTGTTACCAATACGCGTAGGTTTTTCAGGGTCGATAAGTGAGGTGTGCCCTTGAGCCTGAGCAGTCTCCCAGATTTCGGTTACCTTTCGACTGCTATTTGATTAGCCCCTTTATGCATGGGCCGAGTTAGTCTCCGACTGTCAGCAACATTCCATCTCGCGCTGCTGCATGCGCCTTGCGGAGGCAAAAGCGCCGGAGGAAACAAAACAGGATGGTACTGCCCTTTCAACTTGGTGAAAACACCACATCCCATGGATATCAGAATCGGAGCCAAATATCCAAACACCTTTTAATACTTTTAACGGATGTCCGTACTAAGCTCATGTTATAGATATCCTGTCGTATTATCCGGTGGATATCTCGTTCGGGTGATATCAAATACATTTGCTTTAATCACGACCCATTATGCTTGCATAGTTCTATACAAAGATAGCAGAGTGGACCTTTTAGTTTTTTTTTTCGGATATCAGATATCTTCAACGTAGTCCGCTCATTTTAATTTTTTTTTGTATTGATATTCACATTCGAATGAAATATTGCTTACCGAGCGGAAGCCACTCACTCCAAAAGGAAGCTTGGATCTGGAGCATATCGTTGGAGCATATCCTGTCGCTGTGACAGGAAAGATCGGCAAAGTGTTGGCGTACTAATAGCAGTCAGTAAAAAAAGTCATATTCTCTTCCCATAACATCAAGCATCGAAATTATATGGGTATCTGTTCAACTAGGCTACCGCAAAATAATTTAGGCGCATGCTATCGACCGCCTAATGCAGCTCCTACAGAGAGAGAGAGAGAGAGAGAGAGACTCTTTAATGGAGAGGAGATAATTTAGCCGGCGTTTAAAAATCGCTTGCATGCTACTCTGCGTAGGGAGGGGAATTTGGGAGATAAAGACAGAAGGAGAGCAGAGTGGAAGAGGTAAAAAAAAACGAAGATAAAATGCGGCCATGAAATGGGTACTAAGGATGCAATGGCGAGTATTGATGTAACCTATGGAATGATGGAGTGCATAGTCCATCAAAGGGCTGACGAAGTTCACTGCATGAAGAATGCATGAAGGAAACGTGCAAGTGAATTTAAAGCTTATCGAGATGTCCAATGTCTTTTAAATATGTGAATATAAAGTTCAATGCAAGTCTCTGTTGCCTAAGGCGGGCTAAGGGACCTAAAACTTTGTTCATTGTAAGGGGCACTGAGCAGAGCTTCTGCATGCAATATTCATAGTACGCACGCTCGGTAGCATATGCAGGGCACTCAAGCAAGACATGCTCCACAGTTTCTATCACGGCACAGTTGTCACAGTGCGGACGGTCCATTTGTCTAAAACGGTATCGTAAGCCGTTTGTATATGCAGAATTCAGACGAAGTCGATGATAAAGTGTTTCCAGATGTCGAGGAACTCTGGATGAGAGTCTTGATCTAAGATGTGGGTCGATTGAGAGAAGTAATTGGTACTGATGTGTCAGCAAACTCCAAAGCCGATACATTTCTTCGGAAGCAAAACTTTTGGCCATCTGGGACGCATCAAATTTCGTAAAAAAAGTTCTAATGTATCTCCGATGTTGATGGCCCTTACTGGCCGCTTCATCTGCTTTTTCATTAGACTGAATGCCACAGTGAGCAGGTACCCACTGAAATGTTATGCAGTGGCCTGCGGCAATAGCTAAATGATGTAGATATTCGATGTCCAGGGAAACTGGCTGGTGATTCGTTTTCTTCAGCAGGTTGGCCAGGATCTGGAGAGATGCATTCCAATCGGTGAAGATAACCCAACGGTCGGCGGTTCGGCGCAGGATGTAAGAAACAGCTTCCTTTATGCCGTGAAGCTCAGCTGTCGTGGAGGATGTCCTCCGATGCAGCCGGTAATAAAGGGCATGGCCTGTTGAGGGCACATAAAGACCACATGAAGAGGTTTCTTTAGTAGTTGAACCATCGGTGAAGATATGGGTGTGCTGCCTATATTCCTCCTTTAAGTAGGCGAGAGTAGTTTGCAGAAGCGCTGCCTATGGCATGAGTCCCCCAAGAAATGAAAGGCTTCCGTCAAAACAGGTCTGCGACTGACAATATCATCTCCCTCGTCTCATCTATTGAGAAGTACCTTCATGCTGGGTACATCCCGACAGCCGTTTTCCTAGACATCAAGGCCGCCTTTGACTCTGTCTTTCACAATGCAATTCTCGCAGCCTTTGCCCGTCTTGGCCTTGGAGGAAAGCTGTACAAGTGGATTGGGCGTTATTAAAAAGAAAGGCAAATTTTTATGACCACTCCAAACGGTCAAACACACTTTCACGCAGTAGAGAGGGGCGTACCACAAGGAGCGGTGCTCAGCCCTCTCCTGTTCAATATTGCCCTTATACACATAAAAAGAAACCTTCCGCGATGGGTCCGTATAACAATTTATGCTGATGATATCTGCATCTGGACCGCACCACGCTCGCGCTATATCACCCAGCAACGTCTACAGAGATCGCTATTGCACATTTCGATGTACCTGGCTTCCAGAGGTGTTCGTCTCTCGCCAGAAAAGAGTGCTGCAATGGCGTTTACAAGAAAAACGATGACCCGATATCCGCTGCTCCTAGGCGGACGATCGCTACCATATGCACGATCTCAGCGATTCCTGGGTGTTGTAATCGACTATAATCTGTCATGGACACCTCAGATAAAAAAACTCCGCGAGAGGATCACTGCAGCATCGCAAGTGCTTAGGTTCATGGCGGGAACAAGGTGGGGTAGCAACTGCCGATCAATGCTTCTGCTTGAAAAAGCCTACGTTGAAGGAACCTTGCGCTACTGTCTACCAGTGTTTCAAACATTATCTACATCAAGCAATAAGTCTCTCGTTGCCGCACGGAAAAACTGCCTGCGAATATGCCTGGGCCTCCCAAAGGGTTCCTCGGCATCAGGAAGAGTAGCGGAGGCAGGATGTCTCCCACTAGAGGTGATTGCCGCCCAGGAAACTATGCGTACCCATCTCCGCCATGTTCTTCAAGGGGAGAAGCACTTCCTGCGCCGTGTCCACCTAACTTACAGCAACTCTAGCTTTGGCCAGGCAGTGCAGCGCCTGCCCATCCCTACTATTAATCAGCCACAGAAACTACTACCTCTGCCCTTTCCTCCATAGACACTCTCTCCTGTAAAGGTGAATAAGTTTGTTCCAGGTGTGAATGCAAAGAGCCGCAGCTCCTACATTTCTTGCAGAGCTTCATGATACCATTAATGTCATCGTAACACGTTACCCTTCGTCATCTATCTTTCTGTTGGGTGATTTTAACTTTCCGGGCATCGACTGGTCCTCGGTGCAACCATCCTGATCTTCGACACTATGCAAGGAATTCACTTATTTATGCTCACTGTTTAATCTTATCCAAATTGTTACTCAGCCTACAAGAATCACTGAAGTTACAGCAAGTACATTAGACCTTGTACTAACAACAGGCCCAGAACTGTGTTCAGAAATAACCTACATGCCCCAGTTAAGCGACCATTCGTTGCTCAATTTTTCTGTGAACATTCCTATACAAAAAACTCCGAGTCACACTAAAATAATACGCATGTATCACAGCGCTGACTTCAACAAAATTAATAATGAACTAGGTTCTTTCCTGGCCACCTTTTTTGACGAATTCGACTCGCGATCAGTGAACGCAAAGTGGCTTTTATTCAAGAACAAAGTTTTAGATCTCACCAGCCGCTTCATAACTACTCGCGTAATATCTTATCACCTGCATGCGCCATGGTATAACACACATCTTAAGCGCTTGTCTAACCTTAAGAAACGCTTTTTCCGATCAGCTAAAAAATCACGCACTGAACATCATTGGTCCCGTTATCGCTCTGCAGCTTACAATTACAATTCTGCGGTAAAGAACGCTAAAGCAAACTACTTGAATAGCACTCTGCCGAGTTTGTTGCTCAATAACCCAAGAAAATTTCGGAGCGTCATTAACCCTTCTGGAACATCTAGAATAATACTAACGAATTCAAGTGACGAACCTATATCAGATACTAACTGTGCAAATGTATTGAATGATGTGTTTTTGAGCTTTTTTCAAGTGGTGTAACTACGGATTTCCCCCCACTGGATCATAACAACTTCCTCCCAATGTACCCTGTGCTCATTCATCCTGATAGTATAGTTAAAATAATTGACAACCTTAAGATATCCTCCAGTGCTGGTGTTGATTGCATTACTACAAAGTTCCTGAAAAGTCCGAAAATGTATTCATCGCTCGCCTTAACTATAATATTCCAGCAATCATTGGAGAAAGGTGAACTACCGGCTGATTGGAAGATTGGTAAGGTGGTCCCTGTGTATAAATCTGGTAATAAACACTCGCCTCTTAACTACCGGTACATATCTATTACCAGCATCCCATGTAAAATCTTAGAGCACATACTCTTTTCACATATTGTCACTTTCTATGAATCAAACTCGTTTTTTCATCCATCTCAGCACGGTTTTAGGAAGTCCTATTCATGCGAAACACAGCTACTCTTATTCACACCCAAACTTCACGCAATTTTAAACCGTCACTCGATCGCCGACTGCATCTTCCTAGATTTCGCGAAGGCATTTGATAAGGTTTCCTATCATCTTTTGTTACTAAAACTGCGCATGGTAGGTTTAGACACTAACATTTTAAAATTGCTCGAAGTTTTCTTTCCTCATCGAATGCAATTTGTTGCTGTCAATAATGTTAATTCCGCCGTTCACCCTGTTCTTTCCGGGGTTCCCCAAGGCACCGTCTTGGGGCCCCTGCTTTTTCTTATATTCATCAACGACTTACCCAGCAATCTTTCTTCTTCTCTACATCTTTTTGCCGATGACTCCGTCCTCTTTCGGGAAATAACAAAGGATAACGACAAGCACATGATTCAATCTGACCTTAACACTATCTCAACAAGGTGCAAAACTTGGAATATGACTTTGAATGCTGAAAAGTGCAAACTTATGTGCATTTCTCGTGTTAATAGTGATCCTCCCGTATATACTCTTAATGGTGTGCTACTTGATTCAGTTAAAAAATATAAGTACCTCGGAATTCATATTACGTCTAACCTTAGCTGGCATGCGCACATTGAGCACATCACTAACAAAGCTAATCGCATGCTGGGATATCTGAGACGTAACTTTCACGCAGCGCCAACTAACATCAAACTTATGCTGTATACCACACTCGTACGTTCACAACTAGAATATGCGTCATCAGTCTGGGACCCTGGTGTTAAGAGTTTGATCGACCAACTGGAAATGGTACAACACAAATCAGCGCGCTTTATTCTGACTTCCGGCGTACGTCAACCGTAACGGCTATGAAAACTACATGGGGCCTAACTTCACTTGCATCACGACGCAAAATTGCACGCTTGTGTTTTTTTCACAAAGTATTTCATCATGAGTCCATTCGCTGCGAGTTTCTTCTTCCCCCTTCATATAATTCACGCCGCACAGATCACATACATAAGGTAGGCATTTATACATGCAAAACTAAAACATTCAAGGATTCTTTTATTCCTCACACGTCATATGACTGGAACCACCTTCCTTCTTCAGTCGCCAGAATTCCTGACCCTGTATTGTTTCGGACTGCTGTTACCGCTTCTGTTGAATGATATATTGTGTTTATCACTTATCCTAACTTATCTATGTTTTGACAATTTATTCTTCTCTGCTGTTGTTTGTATTTTCAGTGTTAAGTATTACCCACTCCCCTCTGTAATGCTTTGCCCTGAGGGTAAAATAAATAAGTAAGTAAATAAATAAATATAAACACAGAAAATTATTCGTTCTGTGGATGCATGCTCAACATGTTGGTGCTGCGTGGCTTCTGCTTGTAGCATTTCTATAGCCAGATCTGTGTTTCGCATATGCTTCTTTTTCAACATGTACGCCGTGACAACGCGGAATGCTATGCAGATTTTACCACTGAAGCTGTCAGGAACAAATAAATAGCAGCGCAAGGAGACAAGGACTGGACGAGACAACAAGGACGGCGCTGATGCCAGGAGCAGCGGGCCAGGCAAGTACACCATTGTAATACATTGTAGACTTCGGCTAATGCATATATCACGAAACCTAATGCATGTATCAAGGAACTGTAGCCTATCGTCGTTTGGGATAGGCTACAGTTCCTTGATATATGCATTAGGTTTGAAAAAGCACGGGTTTGCTGGATGTATCAGCCGAGAACAAAAAAAGAAATTCTCAGTTATCAATCGGCGCACTCTAAACTTGTGAAAAGGGGTATTGCCATGAATGCCTTCCGCGCTGCTCTCCATAAGTCGTGCGAGCATTGCATCACTGAAAGTGTGACACTGCAAAAGCTTCGCCTAGAGAACGCCGGGTTTCCGGATGAAACTCTGACATCTGTTGCAGAAAAGCTGCTAAAAGAAGTGAGATCTGGGAGGCAACAAAACCGTGAAGATCCCCAACGACTCACTCAACTTGTGGCTATGCCGTATGTGCACAATATGTCGCACCTTCTAAAAAAGGTGGCGAAGAAGTGTGGCATCGATCTTGTATTGACTGACCCGAGGAAACTTGTGCGCTTGTGCCCGCTCGTGAACGGCGAGGTAAGAAAGCCAGTATCCCCTAAGAACCACCAAAAGAAGTTCGTTCCATGCAAAGTCGGTGTTGTCTACAAAATCCCGCTCACCTGTGGCAAGGCGTATATTGGGCAATCAGGAAGATGCATAAATCAACGACTGAGAGAGCACCGCTTGGCAACGGAATCCATATCGGCGGGGGGGGGGGGGGGGAATCTCGCTGCGCACTGCAAATGCTGTTTTATCGAACGGTACCCTGGCGACCCTGACCCTGTACCTTGCACACCAATATTTCCAGAAACAATCTTTCTAGGTACAATGAAAACTCAAGCGGAACGTGAAATTTTTGAAGCTATGTGCATTGATAGTGAAGGTTCAAAATGCGTCGCACCCCGTCTGTTAATCTGTCAAAAAAATAAATCATGTTCCTGAGGCGTGGCGTTGCAACTGCGGATGTGTGAGTTCAGCTATTTTTGAGATGTAATATATTGATTGTTTTTCAAATAAACGGCAGTTGAAGACTAGCGTCTGTCCTGTGTATTTGTGTTCTTGTCCCGTGTGTTTACTAAGCGCTAGCAAATATGATTTCAAACGCTTTCCAACTAGCCCAAGTTTCCGCCTTAATGAGAAGTATAAAACACGAGTGTAGAGGGCTCCACGCTAAAACAACGAGGGAGGGCGGGGGGGATGGGTTATGCAAATATGAGAAGTAGAATATGGAAATAACAAATGAAGTAAAAGCCAATAAAACGCCAAGGAATTAAATCAAGAAAACGCAAAGGAAAACCGGGACCATTCCGGTTCACAACAAGAAAGGGTGCTTACGGTAAGCAGTCTTAAGACCAGGGTGTCGAACCGGAACCGAACCTGAACCCGAAACCGGAACCGAACCCGAATTTTCACCCGGAACCGGAGCCGAACCGAACCCATATTTTTTTCGCCATCTTGGAACTGAACCCGAACCGGAACATTTCAAAGGAACCGTTCCGAACCGGTTCGGAGCTCGGTTCAGCCCCGATTTTTTTTTTTGCAACCCGGCACACTTCTTTTTTTTTTCAGACAAAATGAGATAGCCTAGCGCGTAGGTTTATCCATCCCAAGCTGTCTGTGCTGGAAAGTGGGAGAATGGCACCCAGTACTTGAGACGACAAAATTGAATGAAGTATGGTGTGTGGAAAGAAACCTAATCGACTCTTCTGTAATGTACTAGCGCCAATTCTAAAGCACTGTAAGTCAGGTTTATGTGAAATCTTGAGTTATTACTCCTCCTTTTCATGTTTGCGTATGGTTTTAATCAAATTGTTAGCACTGATCTAACTCAATAAAGGACTATAGACACCAAATTTTTCCTTGCGCATTTTCTTCTTTCAAACGATGATTTCGACATTGGTATACATGGAGCACCTCGTGGTATTTGCCTACAGACAGTACATAATTTGTTTCCGAATTTCTTCGTGACGTTGTTTTAGTTTCATCAGCAGAACGATGGCTGTTACCTGTGGTTAAATTTAGGTTACATGAGGCACGAAATAAACCGGCAATGTAACTGCCAGTAAGTCGTTTGTTGTAATTATAGCCTTTGACGCAGGCTGGTTTATGTGCAGTAGTTCGTCAAAACGAAGCATCAGCGTCTATATCACAGTTTTTGCCGGCCTCACGTGACAGTTCAACTACAAGTCACAGCATTTTTAGGTTGATGAAACCGAAACAGCATGGAGAATAAATTCTTTTCTACATTATTCAGCGGCCGTAGGCGAATACCGTATGGTGATCCACGTATCCCAATATCTAAGTCATCGTTTGAAAGAAGAAAGCACGCAATAAAATTTGTGTGCACAGTCCTTTAAGCACCGATTGAGAATGCCTTCCCTTTATTTGTGTCATTTACCACAAATATATGAAACAGCGCAACGACCCAACAACGCTGTGGCAGTGATTTTTGGGAAAAGGAAATGGCGCAGTAACAGTGTCAAGAAAAGGGGGAAGGTGGGAGTGAAAGAAGAAAGGAAGAGGTGCAGTAGGGGAGGGCTTCGGAATATTTGGACTTCAACATGCACTGACACCACACAGCACATGGGTGCCTTTTGCGTTTCCCTCCAACGAAACGCCACCGGGTTCGAACCCGGGTACACCGAATAAGTAGCCGAGCGTCAAAAACACTGAGCCACCGCAGTGGGTAGAGCAAAGTTTACTTTTACAAGCGTTCGTTGTCACCGACAGCAGGTACTAAATAAAACCCTTCACGATGGGTCAGTGGTGCAATAAAGAAGAAAAAAATGCCGCGGTGGCTGTGGAGCTCGGCTGCTGATTCAAGGTTGCGTCGCATCCGAGTCACGTGCACAATCACATGACCACGTCTGGTGAAGCGGCGGTCGGAGCAGCGGTGAGCCACGTGGTCTTACATCACAACCACACCTCCGGCGCTCCAATCTGCTGAAGGTCAAAATGCAGTACTCGATGACCTTGGCGAAATATGAGGTGATAGAGCTCTCGCTCCAAAACTCTGGCTGGTTAAGTTAATCTGGAGTCCACCACTACAGCGTCCATCGTATAGAGGCCGTGTATACTCGACACGTCAAACACAAGGTATTGTTACTGTTATTACCAAATGAAGAATGGACAAATTGATGCAGCTCTTTTTTTAGAATCCGAATATTCTTTTTTGCACGTGATGGAAAAAAGCAAGGAAAGGCAGACTCTTGGCAGTGGTGAAGCTATACTTATAAGGAAAAAATGAAATACTGATTACCCAAAGGGGCAATGCCGAAATGCATGCGTTCGCTTGCATGTGATAAAAGCCAAAAATACTAAGGCCACTAAAAGTGGCGTTTATTTCTTATAAAACTGCTTTATGCGCGCCTACTTGTGCAAAGCAGATCCTGCAGCGGCTCTTTCCAGGCTATCTAGGGTGGTCAGTTAATCCTCGTGGAGACCCTTGCTGCCAACTATCAAATTTAGCGACGGGTGTATAACTAATCGTGGTTGAAGTGTCCACAGCAGCTGGTGGCAGGTCGGCCACGTAAATGAGATTCCTGAGAGTACGGGAGTGCTTCTACTTGGTGTTCGTCTTCGTCACAGCCCGCGCTACTGCAATTTTGTGGTCTACAGGAGCGTAGTTATATATATATCTAAGGAAACATCTGGCCAGCCATGGATCAACGAAGCGTTGTCACACATCTACATGCGTCCGGTCACGTGTGTTTTCGAGCTGCTTCTGTCGTTCCTGTGCTCATGCAGCGACGAAAGTAGCGCAGCGCTCGTGGCACAGAGTGCATCAGTTGCACTGGCCGCTGTATGACGCTACCTGCACGTGGAATCAGCGCAAAAGATGGAGCCGTCTGGGCAGGCTATGCATACCACGCGACCAACCCGTAGCTAGCACGCATGGCTAGCAAGGCTTTAAAAATTCTGAAATCGCTGCTGTTACTTGATCCACGACCATGGTCAGTAGCTTCGATTTCGACGATGCCCCTTTCTCACACGCACCACGCTTCTTCCACTTGAGAGGCTTTGCCCAGCCGGCAGACACGCAGGCAGTGATTGCCCTCATTTGTCGTCGACGCGGGCTTGGCCTACGGTTACTTACTGTTTGAATAGGGAGTTATAGCATATCATTACCGTGTTTACGTTACTGTGTACAGTGTTCCCAGACGCCGGACTTCCCGGTTAGCGCTGCGCACTGCAGTGCCGCCTTTTATCGCATTTTTGGGTCGACATGTTCATTCCGGAGCGGTGTCGTGAAGGTTGAGAGGCGTTCTCTCACTCCGCGCTTACTGGAAGCACGACCTCTTCAACTTCAAGGATAGTTTACCGCGCCTCCTCGTTCGCTATAACCGAGTGGTGCGGCAAAAGTTTTTAGTTGTATCTGCGACGAATTGTCTTTGCCCTTATGCATATTTTCTCGGTAACACCGCACCCGTTCGTAATAAGTGAGCGTTCGTTATATCTTCGGCCATTGGGCTGGACTACACCCGCATAATTCGTATCAAGAAAGGCTAGGTAAGGCTGCAGATATATGGGTAGAGGAATTAATGACCGATCACAGAACTTGTCGTCTGCCTTGTGGAGAGGTCGTACAGGTTTCCCAAGGAAAAGCGAAGAGGGAGAAAACCGAATGGATCAACACAAAGTTCTCTCACGACCTTGTCCAGAAAAGACAGACGAGCACTGAGCCGCCTATTAAACACAGCTCACAGAAAGGGTTTGTTTGTAGTTTAGAAGATAAATGCCCTGAAACAAGTTGGTGACCAAATGGTGGACGACACATTCACCAGACTCTATCAGGCGCAAAAAATTCTGTAGAGGCACAGGCTCCCTTTGATAGCCCCCAGGAAAAGTTACAAAAATTCTACGCAGTGCAAGTACACCTTCTTCCTAGCAGAATGCTGCACTTGCAAGAATGTTGCAACGCAACATCCCAACGAAGATGTTACCAATTTGTGTCTGTGCAGAAACGAAGCGCCTCAACCTAACCTATCCAAGCGTGTTTCTTTTTAATGATACTCTTTTTATCAGAATAAAAGAGGTCGACTTCATCATAACAATTCATAGTCGTAATTTCGCACTGTACTAGTAAGAATACACAATTAGCTGTCTTTTTTAAGATAGTGAGCTAGAAGGGCTCTAGATATATAACGCGAGTCACAAAGGCTATTTCAAAGAGGAGATTTCAATAAAATATGTTTTGGTATGCTCAGTGTGTTAGGGAGAGCTAGTGCTCCCACGAGGCTCTCGTTCGGGGGGGGGGGGGGGGGGGGGGTCTCGCATATTTCCTTATCATGTAGGAAAGGGCGGAGGGGGGGGGGGTGACTGGCAAGTCGGTTTCGGGACGACGAAAAGGTGTCTGTCTGTATATAGGAGCCGATGCATGGCAGCTCCGTTTCTCAATAGTGCGCGGGAACGTAGAGGCCGGGTGCGACGGTCATGTCGGCGCCCGCGTAAGTGCACTCCGTACGAAAAATTCCCGATTGACTCGAGCTTCAAAGAGATCAATTTCTCGCACGCCGGGGTCTCCGAAATCGCTCAAGCTGGAGAGTTTTGTAGATGCAAAATCCACCGGCTTTTCTCCTCATACATCATCAGATGGATTATAGCATACACATAGCCGTACATTATATTTCGAGTTTATTTCATTTTACGGCTCTTGCCTTAAATTCGTCTTTTTGCCGCGGACAATAAATAAAGTGAGTAAAGTGAGAAAATCTCTAATTGAACAAATTTTTGCATTTTTTATTTTATATATCGATGCGACAAAAAAAAGTAAACACCATAACAAGGTTGATTAAAACTCATCTACGTTCTAATTTTTTTTGCCCTGAACCCGTTTGAACCGGTTCGAACCAGTTCAGTACGGTCCGAACCGGTTCGAACCGGAACGGAATGTCGCTCTGGAACCGAACCCGGAACTGAACCCGAAAGGTGTGAACCCGAACCTGAACCGAACCCGAAAAAATTCCGGTTCGACACCCTGCTTAAGACATAGTTCACACCTACAGATAGCCGTCAAGGAATTCAACTTCACTGTAAAGTAATTGAATAGAAGGTGCGCTGACGAACGTTTTCCCAGCTTTTCTTATAAAATGCGCCTCCATGACATCACGCTCTGTTTTTACATTAGCTGATGTTAAGAATTCTTTTTTATCTATTTTTGGATAGCATCCGTTCTCTTGCTCTGTTTCACATGCTTTGCAATGGTCAGCTAGGTTGCTTCCTGATTTGTTGCGTACGCACAATCTATGTTCTCGCGCCCTCTCATTAAAGCATCTTCCTGCCTGCCCAATGTAATGACGCCCGCAACTGATAGGAATTCTGTACACAACGTTCGCCTTACATTCCGTAAACTTCGTTTGATGTTTCTTCGTGCAGTCATCTCGTTTTACCGTTTTCTTGGTGCAGACCTTAGAAAGATTACAAGGGGCAGAGAAAACTACTTGTACATTATAACACGCTGCCAGCTTCTTGAAATTGTGTAAACCTATGATAATATGGTATTACCTGGACAGGAGTCTTGCTTTTGATCTCTTCACTCCCCTGCTCACTACAGGAAACCTTGGAGGCTTTCAGCTTTTGCAAAAGGCTTTCACACACTGCCAGTATAAGGTCTACGGGGAATCCAGCCTCTTGCAGCCGCCTGGATTGCTCATGGATGCTGGCGGCCATGCGGTGCGTGCAGGATTTTGTAGCTGCTCCGTGGAGACAGGAAGACACGATACCCCGCTTAACAACTTTAGAATGCGCGCTGTCAAAGCGCAACAGACGTTTTTTGGTTCGTGGATGGTACATCCAGCAGATATTAAGGTTAGTGAAATCTAATTCAATATCTAAGATCTGAATACGGCCATCCGTAGGTGACTCCCAAGTGAAATTGGCGCCGTACTGCGAAAAAATGCTCAACACTTCCTTGACAACGTCGCATTCTCTTCCATGACCTTTGCTAAAAATAATAAGAAAATCATCAACGTACCTGAACACTTTTAAAACAGGAAGGTCAGAAAGATTGGCTTGAATGCGTTTGTCAATCGCGGATAAAAATAGGTCACATAACACAGGCGCAACAGAAGAACCGATACAAATGCTTCTTTTTTGGATATAGAAATTTCCTTCTTAAAAGATAGCTGTGGACGCAAGGTAGAAATCGCGTTTTCTTGCTTTTAATTCCTTGGCGTTTTATTGCCTTTTACTTCCATACTCCATTTCTCATATTTGCATATCCCATCCCCCCCCCCCCTCCTCGTTGTTTTAGCGTGGAGCCCTCTACACTCGTGTTTTATACTTCTCGTTTTATCCTTTTCTGTATTTTTATATACATATACCTTATAGTGTCCTAGTTTTTCAAATTTTTTCATTTTATTATATATAATATCACAGCCCTTATCTGTTTTCGGCGTAATATTCTGCTATCTTTTAGTTCCATTGCCATACCCATAAATGTAATTCCCCATTGTCATTCTATCTTTCTTCAACACGTGTTTGTCTTAGTGTTGAGCCTTGTACACTCCCTTCATCTTTTAGTCGATCTATCTTTATATCCCCTTTTTGCCGCGTTATTTGTTGGCTCTTAACCTTGACAAGCTTGAAAAGCGCTTTTTGCAGCAAGTTTCAGTACGCGATGTCTATTTTCTTCCGGTGTTCCCCCGGCACCGTGTTTTCCTTTTCTTATTTTATCGTAATTTTTGCTTATTTTCCAAACGCTGTAATCTTGACTGTGCTGTTCTTTGCGCATGCTCATCGCTTGATTGTGGTGATCGGCTCCTATATATTAGACGTGGTGGCATTTCGAAAATAAAGTTGGAAGTTAGCGCCTGTCCTGTCCACTTCTGTGTCGTCCGTGTCCTTTTTGCGCTATATTTTCGAAGAGCTATTCCTTGTATGTTCATGTTGCCACTGTGAACTGATTTTATTTGGAAATATTTGACGCTTAACTACCTTCTCGTGACGTAGAATCTGATTGCATGTCTCCAAAAAAAGCCATTTCATTTTCATGCAACTATAATGAATGCGTGCTGCCGTAGTTGTTATGAGCCTTCTTGATAAAAAAGCTTCAGTGATTTCGTGCTGAAGCATGTCATTAGCGTAGCTTAGAAACTGCGTCTTATTGTATGTACATTTGTTGATATCTGCATTTCTACCAAGCCAGTGATACCACCCTATCCCCGATTGAAGTTTTGTACAGCTCTTTCATTCAAACATCGGCCTGGTCGGCCAATGTACATTTTTTTTAGAAGCAATGAGAATACTGAAAACAACTTTAACAGATTTTTGTGATCTGCATGACGTGATCAGTATTGCGCGGCGGAGACTTCTTGTTATCAACGGGTAAATTTTTGACTGCTTGCATGGTGCAGAAAAAGGCGTTAACGTTGCATCTATATTGAACACAAATTGCTTGGTGATTGTGGACAACGGGCATATTTCATCTTTGACGACGCTGTTCCCAACATTATCACGCCTTTTAAGGTCGCTGAAGGAGGCTTAAAGCTCACATACGAATTTTCATGGGTAAACAACATATAGTTTTAGAAGTGAGCATTTCTTTCGTTGACAACGACATCTATTGTATGTACAACGGTCGGTAACAAAATAACCTTCTAACTTATTAGAGCTCATACTCTAAAATACAAAGAAACCTGGGGTTGCTGGGAATTACATCTAAGCCGCCTTGGAAAAAAAAAAAAAAATCACCCACATATATTAAGCGATAGTGTAAAATCAGGCCAAGAGGATACGCATGTCTGCTTTCCTTGCTGACAGTATTTCAGCTGTTTGCGGCAGTTTTTTGCAGAAAATAAGGAAGGAAAAGGAAAAAAAACAGCAGATAAAGAATAGGAACAGAACGCTCAAATCATTCCGTATCTGCATAGGATATCCCATAACGTTAAAAACAGCCAGCGGATGCAACGTAGTTTGCGCTCTCCTCGCATTGAAATGGTTGCAGCTAAAGCTTTGTCTTTGGGCTATTAGTCAAATATACACTGCTGTCATGACAACTCTATCAATTACAGCTCATTAGTAAATCACGGGCGCCGCGCGAACTTAATAAACGCGGCCGAATTGTCCGTTTCCTTCTTTATGACAGCCCCTCCACTTTCGCCAGTTCCGGAACTTCTTTTCGCACCAGTGGTACGAAGTTGCGCAACTGCCGAAAGTGGGTCGTTTACGTCCTCATTTACGCTACAGACCACATTTACGTCAAGCGTTTGCGAACAATGACTCTATGCGTGCCAGCCGGTTTACACGGCTGTTCCCGGTTATCGAGCGCAGCTGTTGCGAATAACATTAGCTCACCCGTAAATCGCTAAACATGTCATAGTTTGGAACTAGCCGCGAAGGCCATCGTGGCATCAAGCGTTGCTACTTTATTTGCAGCGCTCCGAAGCGGTATAGGGTTTAAATACAAACCCATCATCTGCTGAATCTAGCCACCGCTCATCGCCACAACTAGTGGCGAGGCTTGACGGTCCGGATTTATAGAAGCTGTCAGCTGCTTTCGGGGTCCAGCGATATCCTGCGTGTGTCAACGTTCGTAATGCCCTCCTCTAGAGCCAAGCACACATTTTACTATCAAGCGAAGCAGCCGGCCCACGTCACACAACGGCTGACGGGAGCTAAGCAATCATTGAAAAATGTTGCCGCCCAATCGAGGAGATAGCAGACACGAACGTCGTCCGCAAACAGCGACTGCGGACACTTGCAGCACACTAGAGTAATGAAACTTTACGATTGTATTGTTTTTTAAGGTGTTATCCGTGCTGAGACATCGAATTTTTGTGTTAAACACACATGCGCGAACTTTCTTGTGCCGGGTGTTTCAATGCAGAAGTTCTGCAATTTTTAAAAATGGTTTTTCAGTTAGAACAGCGCAGTTTTCGGCACAACATTGTGTGCGGTGTAGCGCATCAGACTAGAGCTACGATGTGCTAGCCAGAAGGATAGTTACCAAATACTGAGTTGGGAACCACTAATAATGTGTCCTTATTCATTGAGAGGCATGTAGCCATCCATAAGTAATATCCATGATGTAACAATAGCGCAAAAGGAACGCGAGGAACGGAAAGGAAACGACGCAGACAAGCGCCGACTCGCAACGGTGGTTTTTCGCGCTATTCTTACTTCGTGAACGTTATCCAACTTGCACAACTTTCGGCTTTGCGACAGTAATATCCGGACCAGTGTTACAAAATTTCGAAAGCGCCGTTGCCCTCGGCGCCCAAGAAATTTACGCTACATCCGGCCAAAATACATCCGCGCGAAAAGCAACCCCTCCAGTACAAGCCTCTCGGTAAAATAGCCGAAATTTGGTGGACCATGGCGCCGAGAGTAACTGCCTGTTCGAAATTTTAAAAACTGATATGGATGTTACCTACGGTGGCCTACACGTTTCTCAATAAATAAGGAGATTAGCATTAATCGCTAAAAGGTTAACATCCGATATTAGTTACCAAGCCTACTAGTTAGCACGCCTTAGCTGCATTCTGATGCGCTGGACTGTTCGCAATGCTATGTGTAAAAAACTGCTCTTCTAACTCAAAAAGCGCATTTTTAAAATTTGCTTTAGTTCTTAGGTGAAACGCCCTCTATTATTGTCGTGTAAAGTTCTTTATCCCATAACTTTCGCGCAGTATTTATGGCAACCCATCGTAACGGCGCCGTGGTTTTCACGTTCGGCTGGTGATCTCGCCCGCGGCACAGTATTTCGACGGATCGAGGCGCAATACAAAAGCGCCAGTGCATTGTACGATGTCAGTTGCAAGTAAGTGAAGGCAGTTTTAATTGAACCGGCGCCCTCCTTCGTAGCGACCATCGATCATAGCCGACCCGTCGTGTGGGGTCTTTGTAAACCACGCAATTCGCAATATCTGCAGCCGCTTCGACCGCGGCATCTGAACGGAACAAAAAAAATGAAGGACACAAGTTCCACCCTAAGGCTATGGTGCGATAGCGTAAGGGGTTAATCACATATATACATCAGGTCGATCCGTTTCTTTACATTCATAGATGCCTGGATGTCCTCATACCCCTCTTCGCGCAGTGGTGCAGCGGTTAAGCGATGCGCCACTGGCCTGCGATGGCGGGCGCTCCCCGCAGTGGGCCCTGTGCCGCCCAGGTTTGCTCTTCCCGAGCGACCCTTCATTAATTTAAATGCCACGGAGGGCAGCTGACTCACTATCCAATGGGCAGGTTGTGATGACTTGGTGCAAGATCACGTGACCTTGTGGCCCACCTGCCGCCTAGGTTGCTCTGTGGGCACCACCTGCCAGAGCCAGGCTCGTGATTTTTCGCTCTCAGCGCCGGCAACGCCGACACCTGATGTTCTGGGCAACGGGGCCTTAACTCTCGCGTTACATTAAAAACTGCCTCATGGTGCACTAACGTAGCAGAGCCTGTACTGGCCTTTTTGCCTTTCGCCTCTACCTGAATACGGTCGTCGCGGCCGGATTTCTCAGACGTCCTTGCGATTAGTAGCCCAATACCACATCCATTAACACCATTAAAGTGTCAAGGGAATAAATAGAAGCGGACCAACGTCAGGAATATCCGCGACAATACGCCATCTGCTGTAATGCCTCGCTGCTTCGTCAGGCAGTGTTTCACCACTGCTGCGACGGCACGGGGGAGACAGGAACAGCCCCGCGAGTGGGCACGCGGGGCTCCCAAGACCGCACGAGGAAACACACACAAAACATAAGTTCGACATCACGAACATCAGTCTCGTTCAGCCTTCAGTTGTGATGTCTTGTTGCGATGCAGCACCAGTCTGCCCCTCCCTGCACATAGCATATTTCCGTGCAGTGCACGATATCTGCCCGATTATTCTTGTATAAAATTTGTTTTAGGGCTCCTTTTTTAGGCGTTACATGTGCCTAAAGCGCACAGCAGTGATGTCCACCTCCTGTCTCAGGCATATTCTTGTTTCTCGGCGAGCGAATAGCGACAAGGCTGAAATAAGATGCCTTGTATTGTGTGTACTTCGTGACTACTTCAATGCCTGCGATCAACTGCTTAGCCACACTGTGATGACCGCATTAGAAAATACTGTGCTGTTAAGCGACGACACACAGGGGTAACCAGCTTCGATGCCTCAGCGGTCATCGTGCTCGAGGTGCGGGTTCGATACCGACCATGACGGTGCATTTCGATGGAGACGAAATGTTAGAAGTTTATGTACTGTGCCATATCTGTGAACGTTAAAGAAACACCGGTGGTCTGAACTATCCAGAGCCCTGCACTACGGCGTCCCTCATAGCTTGGGAAAAAAATTAGCTGTGGTTTAGCTGTGGTTAAACCTGGAGTGACGTGATAGATACAGCTGGTCGAGTGGAACTCGCTCCGTCGAATTGCAAAGCCAATCTTTCGCCGCTCCGTTTCGAAGGGCGTTCCTTCTTAATCTTCTTCTTCTCTGGACGTGGATTCACTCACTCCCCCCTCTCCACTCCACCCCCACTCGGCATCGCCGGTGCGCCGCACTACCGGTAGCTGCTCCGCGGAATGTGACCAGCCAGGGTGGCCACGGCACTACCACGCTGAAGGCTCGAAATGCTAGCGTAATGGAGGCGCTCGACGCGCACTAGCTGCGTGATCTGACGTCACTTCGCGGATGCGCACAACTGACGAGGCGGGAGGCGTCTACTCCGCCGTCGGCGCAGAGGCGAGGTGCGTGGCGCGCACAACATCTGTAGGCTATGACGTCACTCCGCGCATGCGCACAGGCGGCGGGGCGGTGGTGCCACGGCTCAGCGCGCAGCCACGCTGACCTCGCGAAGCAACTGGCATAGTGTAGCTATCGCTACAAAATAGTGAGCTAGCACATAGAAGGTGCAAGCGATTCTTCTATGAATAAAAAGAAATCACCGCGCCTTGTTATATTACCGCGATGTCCACATTGAACAATGTATATTACCTACAAGAATCAAACTACTTTCGCGGCAAGGAACTACTCATCATTCCTCATTGAACATCTGTCGAAATTAAGCATGCGCACTAAGTTATACAGCTGAAGAGTGTCTTTTCATCCCTTTCTTTGAAATACCAGATCTTACTACAACCAGTTGACCGCCTGCAAGTCTCAATTGACTCCGGTCATAACTCCCCTCCGTGTAGTGTGGTGTTTGTTCGATTGTGTTGACGGGTCACTTGTGTCGCCCCTTCAGTCTCGCATTATGTTCTGCCATCAAGAAAAAAATGCCTATACTTGAACACCGAAGGTGAGCGGACAAGGACAGCACCGCCTCCCAGGCTCGATCGAGACCAGCTGGCTGAATAAAAAGATAATAGCAACTACAAGCGGAAAAAAAATACCTGAGGCTTAGCTTAGGTTAAGCCTAGTCAGATGCGAAGCATATTGTCGCCGAGTTGCATATCGAGCACGCCGCTTGGCTAGACGTTCTTCACGCTCTTCATCAGTCTCTGTAGCACGCCGCAACTTTTGCTTCTCATTCCAACGAGCAGCCCTGTCTCCAGGAGGCATCTCTATCCCGTGTACGCCTAGCAGAGGCAGGCGCACCCCCTTGTATACCGCCGCTCCAGCATCACGTCTTCACTACAGCGCACCTAGCGGCAGAAGCAGGAAACACATTGGTCGCGACGCCTCGCGCGACGGCTCGAGCTGGGGCCCCGTTTCTCCTATGTCGTTACGTCACGCATCACGTGGTCCTTCTTGGTCGCGACGCCTCGCGCGACGGCGCGAGCTGGGCCCCCGTTTCTCATCTGCTGTGACGTCACGCACCACGTGGTCATCCTTGGTCATGACGCCTCGCGCGACGGCGCGAGTTGGGCCCCCGTTTTTCATCTGCTGTGACGTCACGCATCACGTGGTATGACATGGAGGTCACGAAAGGTCAATGGTAACGACACCGCCGCGCTCGAGGAGCTGGGTTGGGCTATCTTAGTATGCTTCGCATAACAAACAATGCGACACAACGAGACAGAAAAGCGCCACCATCCCGTGTAGCACACTACGGCCGCAGCTTTGCAAGGCTCGGGAAAGGACGGAGGTACTCTCGGAATTCGAATCTGTTCGCAACACGACGTGCCTATTGCACCGATGATGCCGGTCGAAGAACTTTCGTGTGCAGTTTTTGCAGAAAGAGCTTTGGTGCTGTTTCGCAGTCGATTCTGACTTGGAGGTAGCATGCTTGTGACTGAAGATGCGGCGACACATTTTGCGATCTCAATTCAAAGCGAGCATCGTGACTGCAGTACAGATTGCGTTGCCTGCGCGAGACATGCTCCATCAAAGAATTTAAGTTTCAAGACAGCAGGACAAACACGTCGTATTCACCTGTACGATGCGGAGCCAACCTTGTAACGATCACTTCAAATCATCTGTCGTTGAGATCTAGGGGTTGGTAATTACAGCGCATTGTATCCCAAAAGAATTGCCCTTCTTCGACCATCACTGTAGGATCGGTCTCTTGGCTCGTCGAAAAGAACGCGAACATCTTCGTACGAGACACACTAAAACTTTTCTGCCGTGGTCCGAAACTCGTCCGGAATCATTTCTGGCTGTCGCGCTCATCCCGCGAGGCGTCCAGATCGCGGAAGACGAGGCCCATGACAAAGGCTGGGCCAAAGAGGCGACGCTGAGCAATTGTAAAGTGGCGGGAAGAGAGGTCGAGTTCCTTCATTGCCGCAGGCGTTGTGTGGTGCTGGGTGGGCTTTCAAGCTATACAGATGTTGGTACAGTCCCTGCCTGGAAGCAGGGTGAGTCGAGTGAAAATGTCGCGATTGAAACGAAGTATTTCTCTCAGTAGAAGAGCTGGGACTGGCGCCAGTTACGCGTCATTTTAATATCAAATTTAAGCACCCGCTACACACGTTCGTGAACGCTTTTGAATCCGCAATTTAGTATGGTTGTCTTCAGTGCAATGAATCGGCTCTATCACATTGACATTATGGTAAGGGTAATTGAATATAGAACTGACATCCGTTCCGTAATGTTGAGAAAGAATTTGAAGGTGGTTTTTTTCGACGGCAGTGTTTACAGTACACTGCACACAATGCGTTCGAGCCGGTATACTACAATAGATGCATCGCTATCCAGCGCTGACTAAACGAGGCAATGATTCTGTGCGACGCGATGCGGAATGGCTTCGCGCGGTGGCCTGAGGGGTGCTATCGCTGATGGCTCCGGTTCTCCGGTTCTGTGGTTGAGGAAAATATCAGCCACTGCCCAGAAGCCGCTCGCGAGGCAGAAAGCATTGCGGCTCTCCGACTTCCGATCTAGGTTGCGAGGAAAGTTCGTTTTTCTTGCATAGTTTCAGCGGAACGCTGCCTGACGCTCGCTTCGTCGCGAGTGTGGGTCCGAGGGGTTGCAGTTTTTCTATATTGAATTGCCGACAATTCAGTCGACTTTCTTCGATGTTTATTTCTGAAGGAATATTTAGTTGAAACTCCGGTTCTTTTTCTCGATAATATCGCTTTCTTTAACTATATGTTCAAATCACTTGTAGTCTATCATGACCTTTTTATCATCACGAGCAGTCGATTTTAAAGTAATTAATGCTCAAAGGGTCTTACCTACAGCTGGGCTTCCACACGAGTGTTATCGATATGTTAAAGGTGATGAAATAATGCTGATAATAATGTAAGTGGAAGTTTGTTTTCTTTCTTTATTCAGAGGTACCCCGCTTGGCCAAAGGGCGTATGAGCAAGCAGGGGTTACAAGTTGGACAAAAACAAATCTTCATTAGTGCAGCACACTTCTTTATAGGACAATCGATTGCACTCTGCAAAAGTTCTTGCGAAAAATGAATTAGCGTAACGGTTCGTTCTAGTGCGGTATTCTCGTATTTTTTTGCTTTTAGTTGCTTTTGGATAGGCAGTGTGGTTGATGAAAATATGTATTTTTGTAAATTTCGGTCATGTTATAAATTCGAAATAGTAACTTCAAGCACAATTTGCTTCGGTACGAGGACAGCGCTTCCCATTCCAACTTCCTTTTCATTTCACTGCTGCTCTCCCCTCCCTTGTACCGTCCCATAGCGAACCTTGCTGCTCTGTTCTGTGCTCTTTTTACTTGATCAATCAATGTTTTCTGGTGACGATTGCAAGCACAACACGCACACTCCAGGATCGGTCGAACGTGTGAAATGTACGCAGTGTTCTCCAGGAAAAAGGGTGAGGCATTGAGATTTCGCTGAATGAAATATAGTGCTCTGGTAGCCTTTGAAACAACATTACTGATATGGGCACGCCAGGAACAATCAGATAGAAAGGTCACTCCCAAATATTTATAAAGAGCTGACTTGTTAATATTCTGTCTTGAAACAATAGCAAGCGTCAATTTTTTTTTTTTTCGTGAAGGACAGATGGGTACGCTTTTTGTAGTCAGTCGCATTTTCCACCTCTCACGCCATGGGACAGTTTTACTAAAGTCAGTTTGTAAATCGATTCCGTTTACTTCAGATATTCAGTCGTGATAAAATTCAATCAGTACTTTGGTTTGGTTTGGTTTGGTTTGGTTTATTAGGGGTTTAACGTCCCGAAGCAACTCAGGCTATGATGGACGCCGTAGTGAAGGGCTCCGGAAATTTGAATCAGTTGTGTATTACAGAATAGCCACTTACCAGACCCTTGTTGCTCTTAAATTATTAACCCGAGCTCTAAGCAATGTTTGATTATTTCCTTCTATAAAATGTGTTCTAGTATTTTGCAGGACATTGATGGTAAGGATATGAGCCTATAGTTGCTTACGTCTTTTTTTTGAACCACCCCCTCGTGAACTGGGACTAAATATGCCAATTTCCAATTGCCCGGTAGCAAGACAATAGAGAGATTTGGTGCATATAAGATAACGGTAAGATCCGAGTAGTCATGCACTGCGCTTTCAAAACGCGGGTAGAAATACCATCGGGACCGAGTGGCTTCGTTTCATCTATTCCTTTTGGCAATGATTCATTTCCACTCGCACTAAGCTCGACAGGGGGCATTAATGGCGCAGCACTCACACGTGAATCCTAAAACTTATTTTCTGGAAAAATACACAATTAAAATAAAGGTTGCCTTAGCTTATCATCAGACAGGACTTCATTATTGTGAACGATTTCATTTATTCCAGACGATTCAGATCCAAATCCTTTCACATATTCCCAGAAAAGCTTGAGATTAGTTCTGGTATTGTCACTGAGCCGACTGAAGTACCGTTCCTTCGCACTGTGTACTTTAGTTTTGTACTCATTAGTTACTTGTGTTAACCTTCTGAACTGATAATTACTGTGTTCTTGTGAATGTCAGTTATGCTCATCTTCTCTTCTTTATTAGTCTCAAGGTATTTGGTGTCACCCATGGCTTCATGCAACTTTTTCAGCCTAACTGAATGAATGCACGACCCATACTTTTCCGTCAGATCTATCATTTTTCTTTTAAAAAATGGCCACTGTTGCACAAAAGTATTAACGTAAAAGGCACTTGAAAGCAGACAAATGATCAAGTACGCGAGAAGTGGCGGAATAATCACGCTTATAAAAAAAATATTCCCTGATTTGCGTATCTTCATTCGCTTGATCTCAAGTTTAATGCTAGCTACGACAGCGAGTGGTCATTTATTCCTAGGATGCAAGTGACAGAATCTGGCAAATTAGGCGAGTTACAAAGCAACAGGCCCAAAATGCTGTTATTGCGTGTAGGTGTACTCACGTATTGAGTGAAGCCGAATGTGTCAATGAAGTTTTTCCTCTCAAAATTTTTGCAGCAGCCAGTGAGTTGTAAAGGTTCCATTAGACCAGTTCAAGTCCAGTAGTTTTAAATCTCCGGCAAGAATTATCTGATCCGGTGTTTTAGAGACAATCTCGTACAGACGTTGCAACGTAGTTGCATCAGAATTTAGAGGGCGACATGATCCAGCAATAAATGTTGTATTATCCGCAAAAGTCACTTTGTACCGGATTTATTCCATGTTATCGTATCCAATATCCAACAAAGTTTAACGTAAAAAAGAATGAACTAAAAAAGACACCACCACCCGTTCGTGCCCCATCATTCCGATGAGTGATAGAGGGATTAGGAAACAGCTCACTGTCATTGATAGACGGGGATCAGGCACGATTTTGCTCCAAACACCATACCAGCCTTCAGTGATTCTATGAGGCCCCCGAATTCGTTTACTTTGTTCACAATGCTTCTGCAGCTTACGTCAACAGCCGTTATATTGTGCGAGGGAACAGCCTTATTAGTAGCATGGTGACCCCTTTTTAGGACAGGAGCCACTTTCTCTTTTTCTTTGTCCCAAGTGAATGCCTTACCGTCGACAATCAGCTTGTCACAGCTTCGATTAACCTGACTGGTGCTGTCCGTTTTTTGCGCTTTAGCATATTTCCATAATTGTTTCCGGACATTTTGTCTCCGCTGCGTAGTCCTGGTCTACACTGTATTCAGACCCCTTTAATTTTTTTGGTGTTTTTAAGAGCAGTCATTTTTCCCTTCTCGGAGAGAAAATTAACGACAATAGCTCCATTGAACTTATTGTTGAATTGACCGACACAATGCGCTCTTTGCACTGTCTTCAGTTATCTTGCAAAATGGTGTGACAGATTGCTTTAATCAATTGCTCTGACTGATCCCACCTTTCTGCCTCGTCATCTTCTACACCACAAACAAGATCCATCCTTCGACTTCTGTTTTCAAGACGGACACTTCTTGTTTGCAGGTATAGACTTCTTTAAGAGCTGTTCAACTGCAATTCCTTGTTCTTCTAGTGCATCATCAAGAATTGCAATCTGACCTTGAGTTCCCATTTTGGAATTTAGCTCTGCGAGCATAGCTTCATGTTTAGCAAATTTTGCTTCGATGGCATCCAGCTTATTCGTGATTGCGCTCTGGCCGGCCTGCAAATTTTCAGCAATTCAAGATCTGCTTCACTGAGGGGGCCAGGATTAAGCTCCACATGGCCGGAAAGTAACAATAGCAAAATCAAGAATAGCACTAGGTTTGCAAAAAAAAAAACGCAAACACCTGCGGAGTGACTGCTCTCTGTTGTGTACCACAGCCCGACAAAACAAAGGCTGCTGTGACATGTGTTTTATTGTAAGAGCAATGATGTCATGTTATATTTATGATGACCAGGGTTGGGCGACAGTACGATACCTAATGTAGTCAGCGTGTTGACGGCAGTGATGAAACTGCCACTCGACTGTGGCGATTGCCTGAACATGACACATTCAGGAGAGGTGCAGTGGAAATCTGGTTAATCGAGTAACTGCCCTAAGCGCGCTCTTAAAGTTAAAGGGGTAAAGGCACCTAATTTTTGTGGTATGTTTTCTTTCGTGTAAGACATGTGTAAGACATTACTATTCATTACTACCGCCTTCGCGATGGCAAAGCGGTTATGGTGCTTGGTTGCTGACCCGAAATATGCGCTTTCGATCCCGGACGCTGTGATCTCGATCTGATGGAGGCGAAATGCGAGAGACACGTGCACTCTGCGATGTCACTGAACGTTGGAGAAACCCAGGCGATCGAAATTATTCAGTCTTCTACTCCAGCGCCCCTCATAGCCTAAGTCATTTTGGAAAGTTAACTCATAATCGGAACCACGCATGAACCACCCCGTGATATTCGCCTAAGTCCGATGAATAATTTATAATCAAAATTTTCTCCCATCCTGTTTCGGTTTTAACGCTCTTGGAGGGACACTAAGGACAACGCTATCAATTTTTTTTGTTAGTAAAATCTGATAGTTTGGCATCTTGTGGCTGTCCCTTAACCAAACGTGCAGTTATTGCTGAGATGTTTGGATTCGAAGTTGAAAGCTTTTTCCCGCCGATACGATTTAGACTCGCTTCTCTGATGACGACATAGAGTGGCGTAACGAGGCGGAAACAAATACGGACTCTGTGATTGCTGTCGCCAGCGAGCAACCGAAATGAAAACTACTACCGGCCGGACGATGAAGGCCTTTGTGAGCCGTCGTCGCTTCGTTTCCGTTTTCACGAACGTTGCGACGGATCCCGATTCCAACAAAAAAGTTCTCTCAAAGAACTGCGGAGTGTATTCAGCGAAGGCAACGCCATCAAGCATGCGATGCTTTTGAGGACTGAGGCTGCAGGTCTTGCAAGAAAGTCCCTAGCGCCGATGAGCCAGCGTCACAACTGATGTGTAGCGACTGGCACATGAGGGCATATTTAATTTCTCTAATATTCCTCATATTGCTGGTCATGCATCTTAGCATCTTGGTACGCTGACGAGGCGAAGACTCCGAGCGGTGCATTTGCTGAACGGAGACCCGTTGAAAACTGGCTCTAGACAGCTTTTTTTTCTTCCTTGTGAATTCTTGTTTTTCCTTGTGGCATGCTGGTCCACGGACTTCGTCCGAGGGGCACTTGGAAGCCCTCTGCTGCTTCTCCTTTGTAAATCGAGGTGCTAAGTAAACCATGCAGAACGCATAGCCGTGAGACACCGAAACTCTGCTGGCCGCCTGTTGCGCCGCCAATTGCAGGTTTTCTTCGACTTCTAACATTCAGGTTGTTTTCCGTGTTCCTCGTGTGATAAAGTGCACTGGTGGTTTCCAAACAAGACTTATGTTCTTCAGTATCGATCCAGCACGTAACCTTCATGCACCTTCGTCAGCCTCAGATACCTGCGGTCTGTGTTATTTCATCACCACGCTTGTACTTGGGAGACTGGTCTGTGGCGGCTATACTTGTACTTCAGGTCTTGCTGTTTTCTACCTTACAAGAGCTTTGTTTTCACAGAGAGTGGTGTTGTTCTGTTGAGGTGCTCGTAATCTATCGATACAAGCCAAGTTCTGTTTCTCCTCAGTGTCTTTTTTAGTCGGGCAACATTATAGAAAGGAAGCTTGCAAGGGTGGAAGAGCGGGTTAGTTGGTAGTTCATCTTGAGGAAAAACACAGCGCACTCCTAAGACACGGACAAAGAAAGACAACACGATAGAGCGCTGACTTCAACTGATTATTTTATTGTGGAGCAACATATATATACGTTCGAAAAGTGGCCGGCAAGACATGAGTAACATCTGCTGTGTTTGCACGTGACTGAAGGATAACAAACTACAATTGAAAACAACATGAGGGCAAGGGTGACCCTTGGAGGCAACAAAAAAATGAAAACTAGACAAGATAAAAAGACAAGTGGAGGGGGATTAAACGGATCACGCTTAAAAAGATGACGCTAAAAGGATGACGCAAGCAGGCAGTACAAGAGACAAAAAACAGTAGGAGATGACAACAAGTGAAAAAATGTACTAAAAGGCCAAAAAGACCATTAAAAAATTTTTATAACCGATAAAAGAACCAAAAGGGACGTTAAAAGCAGAAGACAGGAAACAACCTTGTCCAAAACGTAAAAAAAGGCTAAAAGACGTATTTCGGAATCCTAATCATTAAAGTTGCTCTATGCCTCGCTGAAATAATCTAACTCACGTTTCGTTAGCGCTATCGAGTGTGTGCTAACACAATCTTCACCTAGCTTTAGAATATGGGCGGCGTCTATAATTTCGCGTGTGGATTGATGCGCGTTTCTCGCGATGACCGAACAGTCATGAAGGAAAGGCTCGCAGGAACCGGAGGGACACTTTAAACAGTGAACACCCACGTTTTTCTTGGCGGTGTTAGAAACATTATTTGAGTGCTCCATAAGACGCTCATTGAGGCAACGTCCGGTTTGACCCACGTAGGCTTTACCGCAGCTCAAGGCTATTTGTAAACTACACCAACCTCGCAAGGAACAAAGGGTGCACGGTGCCTAACAAGGCAGGCTGGCTCTCTCACAGGCGGGGCATTTACTCTGCGACAAAGCTTGGATAGCTTGTCGGGCGCCGAGAACACCACTCGGACACCTGCCTTGTGTCCAATTCTTTTGAGCCTGTGAGAGAGACCACGCTGGTACGGCACCACAGCGACTTTGTGTTGGTGGTCTGGGGCAGTACTCACTTGGCTTCCTTTGAGTTTCCTCAAGAGGGAGCCGGCTACTGAGATCAAAACAGTCCAAAACACACCAGCAACACAACCTCATAAAGCTCGTACGCACATCCGAGGCCTCCCCGCAGGAACTCCTCGAGGAGCTTCGTGATCTATACTTCCCCACATATCCCTCCGCAGACCACCCTGACTACAAAGGCTCACCCAACGACCTCCTCGACCGACCGATCACTGAGGCGGAAGTCAGGGCAGAACTTCAGCGCCTCAACACGTCCTCAGCTCCTAGCCCCGACGGAGTGCACAACAAGGCCCTCCACAACCTTGATTCACCCTCCGTCAAAGCCCTAACCGACTACTTCAATGAATGCTGGATGGGCGGTGCCCTCCCACCTCAGCGGAAAGACGCCAAGGTAGTCTTTATTCCCAAATCCGGCAAACCCCTTCACCCCGTTAACCTTTGTCCCATCTCCCTTACTTCGAGTATGGGCAAGCTCATGGAGCATGTTCTCCACACCAGGCGATATCTAGAGAATAACAACCTCATGCCTTCGCGCATGTTTAGTTTCCGCCCAGGCTTATCTACCCAAGATGCCTTTCTACAACTCAAACACCACATCCTTGACTCCCCCGCGGGCGACACCAAGGCTATCCTCGGTGTCGACCTGACAAAAGCTTTCGACAACGTTACCCACGCAGCCGTCCTAGAAGGCCTTCACGCCCTAGGCGTAGGTCCGCGGATGTACAATTATGTCCGCGACTTCCTCTCCAAATGCACAACCATACTCACCTTGGGCGATCACCAGCTCCCCGGTGTCTCGCTGGGAGCACGGGGAACGCCTCCTATTTATAGCTGCGTCTATTTATAGCTGCGTCTTTTAGCAACGACAATGGGGTAATCTCCCCAAGTGAGGCGGCAAAACAGGACAGCAAAATAGAGAACAGCTTAGAACTGACTTGTCTTAACTGGAAAAAGACGGAAGCAAATATTCCTAAAACCACATCCGCAGGCATAGACGAAATTCCAATTATGCTGATTAATGAACTTGACCCAAGAAGCAAGGAAGGGATGATAAAAGCATTGGAGACAGTCATAACAAATCAGCCAATTCCGCACAGCTGGAGGCAGAATAAAATGGTTTTCATTTATAACGGGAAAGGAGATAAGATGAATGTAAAATCCTTCTGTCCGATTACGAAAACATCTGTTATGTACCGGCTGGCAATGCAGGCGGTGAAATTAAAAATGCAGTCATAGGTAGAAGGTAATCGGATACTCGGAGAACTTCAGAATGGGTTCAGAAGGGGTAGGCGTTTAGATGATAGCCTGTTCGTGCTTACCCAATGCATAGAAATAGCTAAGGCGGAAAACAGACCTCTCTTTTTAGCCTCTCTGGACATACGCGATGCATACAATAACTCCTGTGGAGCATGTTGAAAGATTTAGGTATCGGTCATGAGGTAATTGATTTTCTACAGGACATCTATCTTGATATTGAAGTTGAAATTACATGCGAAGGCAAAAAAAGTACCACAACCGTGGGGGTGCACAACGGATTAAGGCAAGGTTTTCCTCTATCACCGCTGCTGTTCATGCTTGATGTGATAAATATGGAAAAAAGGCTAGAAGAAAGTAATCTAGGTTATAATCTGTCGTACAGATTAGGCGGAAATGTGGTTGAGCAGCGACTCCCGGGTTTAATGTATGCGGACGATATTGTACTGTTAGCAGATAGCCAGGAAGATTTACAAACTTTTGTTAATTGCTGTGGAGACGAAGGAGACGCTCTAGGATTCAGTTTTAGCGCAACGAAATAAGGTGTGATGATTTTTAACGATACAGCTGACCAGTTGCTTAGAATACAAGGCCACGAAATACCCAAAGTGGCCGAATACAAATACCTCGGGATATGGCTAAACGAAGGGCAGATGTACACGGAAAAGCATGAACAGGCTCTTAGGGCAAAAGAACGAAGAGATGCCGGGATAATGAAACATAGGGCATAATGGGGGTACAACAAATATGAAGTACTAAGAGGTATTTGGAAAGGAATAATGGTGCCGGGACTTACTTTCGGCAATGCGGTTCTGTGCTTAAGGACAGAAGTTCAGTCGAGATTAGACGTAAATCAGAGAGCTGTTGTAAGATTAGCACCGGGTGCCCACGGCAAAACCACAAACGACGCAGTACAAGGGGATATGGCTGGGCATCGTTCGAAGCACGGGAAGCTAGGAGTAAAATACTATATGAAGAACGTCTGAGGAAATTGGACGATATCAGGTGGGGAGCTAAGGTATTTAAATATTTATACATAAAGAGCGTTGACTCACAGTGGCGGAAAAAAAACTAGGAAAACAACCAGTAAGTATGCCGGAGACGAGGAGGGAGAAAGAAAGAGCATTAAACGACAGGTTAAAAACGCAGAAGTTAAAAATTGGATGAATTCAATGGAAAAGAAACATAGTGTAGAACTATATCAATACTGGAAAAGGCAGATCAGGAAAGAATTTTTTTTTAGGAAAGGGATGGTGACACGCGCGTGTCAGCATCCACGTAGGGGGGCTATATCGCTCGTGACACGCAGATACCCACGTGACAACATAATTAAACCAAAGGGCGCATAAAATCAACATAAACATTTTGTAATATTCAGTTACAGCTTAAATACTCACCTATAATAGTACAACTGTTAGGTTTTGTTTTAAAATTTGGTCGAAATGTCTTTAAAGCGCATGAGTTGAGGCGAGGCGGCGGCCATGGCTTGCGGCGGAGTTCGCACCGATGAACTGCAGGAAATGAATTGAATTCGGTTCGACGGCATTTAGATCGCCCATACGGAGATACTCGATCGATACTGCGATGGGTCCTCGATCGGCCCCATCGCAGTAAAGAAAGGTCTGCGCCAAGGGTGTCTGTCGTCGCCACTCGTATATTCTAATGGCGAGCATCGAGCGAGAGCTGCTTAGGTCCCAGAATGGTTCAGCTGGCATGGACGACGACCGCCGCGGACAATCTAGTACTGCCTGTGGAATACCCCCCAAGGATTTGCGATTTCTGCTAAACAATTGCGGGAATGTGGTTACTCGTCTGAACCCGCGGCTCAGTTCCAAGAAGACTGGTTTACTGTTTGGCTGGAGCCAACACGGCGGACTAAAAATTAACTCCGGAAAATAAGACCTTCGCCCAGAGTTTACAGTTCCCCTGTCTGGGAGTGGAGATGCTCGCTGGAAATCCGTTACGGCCTTCACAAGGCTACCGACAGGCTGCCCTTACCTTCCATGGCGCCGATTTGATCAGGCGATATGCCGAATGTGTGGGCAATCAGACAAAACTGCGGAACACTTGGCTCTCTCCTGCCAAGGCCTTTCTAGTCCACCGCGGATGACAAGTTCTACAGGCGTTTGGGTCTCTATTTCTCACCCAGCTAGAGGAACTGGATCGCGATCACAGCCGCAAACGTAATGTCCGAGCCCCAGTGGAGACCATCGAGAAGCACCTTGCTGGATGGTGGGTGCTGTGTACCACGAAACTAGGAGCACCTCAATAAACACTGGTTGGGGGTGTCATGTGGCAGCAGTCACTGAAATGGCCACCAAGCTTACGATGTGCTGCTGTCATTGCTGTTCCAGTTGTGTGTGTGTGTGCGCGTGTGCGTGTGTGTTCATGCATGTGCATGCATTCTGTGTAGGGAGTGACAAGTTGTGTGTGCTATGTGCACGTGTTTGTGTACTATGGCTGGGCACCACAGCAGCTGTGCCCATCTGATTCAAAGGACAAGGCCACCGTCATCATCAGGCTGTCTCGACTAACTCAGCTATCCACTGTTCCACAAGGGGGAAAGAATTATCATGCAGGATCTCAGAAGATTTGGCGTGCATAGCAAATTCATCGAGTGCAATTTCTAATTACATACAGGGCTTCGATGGCGCACTGTGCTCGATGCGACTCCGATGCTTCAAGCTATTGAAAGCAAAAAAAGTTCCCTGTGCCCGCCCCTCAAAATTGTTTTCTTTCTTTTTGGTGGTTATGAAATTCCATGAGGCTTTCAAATACGAAAGACCTGAAGTGCTCTGTAGCCAGACTGTTTGTCTGGCTTCCATTGGTTACTGTCACATAAAGAGAAGTGCATGTCTGCGCATGTTTCTGTAAATAAGCTCTCCAGCAGTGTGGCGTGGAATAAAAGTCTCCTACTATTGTTTTTCAAACGAACAGGTCAGCTTCGATGGCCAGTGCTCTAGAGCACTATGCTGTCGGCACAGCCGATCACGCCTGGTGTTAAAGTACAACACACTCTTGCACTATGCACTGCATATTGTCATCTTCATCAGCTTCCAGGCGTGAATAGATCGGATCACCTTAGCCTCGATCAGAGCTTAACCTAGTCTAATATCCTTGCCAGACTTGCCGACGACCTAGCAAAACAAAACCATGAGCCAATCAGGCTAAACACATGCTTTCACACGTCTGTTCAGGTGAACTATGCGAAAACCCTATCCTTCTTCGTCTAGAATTAGATCATTATTTCTTGTCTGACAGAGTGAGAACTGCAGTTGGAAATGGTGCAGTGTATATCTTGGTTGCATATATGAGGATATATGCACTGATGTAAAATGTGTAAACTGGCTGCAGATAGCTTTGGGTTCTGTTTTTCAAAATGCTCGAGCAGATTCTTGTAGGATATTAACAGGGTAAAGATATTTACCGCATTTTCCTAGCTTTGTCTTTGCAAGTTTTTTTTCTTTCTATATTCCTTTTTGCAAAATAGTTTTACTGCTGCTGTTTTATCTACTCCTCCAATTTGAACCACTAGGTCAGCGGCCTTACCGCGGCATCTGGCTAGGTCAGTATGACTTCAGTCAAGGAGAAATTCATAAATCCTCAATTGCTGGGCATTGCACGTGCACTCTAAAGAACCCCAGCTGGTGAAAGTTAATCTGGTGTCCACCGCTGTGGTGTTCCTAATAGCTCACGCGTCGCTGAGGGATGTTAAGCCACATAGTTTACAATTAAATTTTTTTCCAATTTCTAGGGAGCTCAAGTTAGTCTTGTGAATCTTAACGTATATTTCTCTCCATAGGAGAGTAGGGAGACATTTACACCCATTCACGCTTAATTGTTATATACAGTGGGTGAGTGGTGCCATAGGTAGAGCACAAAACTGCATGGGAACACTTAATTTCCTCATCCTCATTATCCTTTGAAAGGATAGAGCAGACCAAAAAAAAAAAACGCCGGAAACATCTGTGTTCTAAGGTACTTTACCTGAGTCCCAGAGCGAAAAGTAGTGTGCTGATATTACTGATTTTGCAGTTCTTATAGCCACTTCAGTATGCCTGCAGTGCCAAATTTAAGAGAAGAACCTTGCTCGGTTGGCGGAAAGACTCTTGGGAAAGCTGAAGAAAAAGGCTATGCCTTCCCCTCAGGGGCACCAGGAAGAGACAAAAAAGGTCGTGTCCATCTGGGTATCTGCACGGTGTCTCTCATCGTCTAGGAAAGATCGCAGCGTGACACAATGTGCAGGTGGTGTTCTCCGCAATTCATAAAGTTTACAAAGTGTTTGCTGCAGTGAATAAGAGGCTGGTACCTGCCTCTTCCAGAAAGGAGGTTCAAAGGTGCACTGTGTCGCATGCAGACAAATTCATTAGTTGCAAAGAAAGGGTGGTGTGTAGGGTTCCTTTGTAATGCGCTCAAACGGCTAGGTGCTGAAACGTCAGATTGAAAGAGTGTGAAAAATTTCTTCACAAGGAAAGAATCCCCTTCTTCTAACCTCGTGCTACACTGCTACGAATGCAAGGAACATGAAGATCATCTCTGCGTGCGGGACTTACATAACACGTCGATAGCATGCAAGAGTAGTAACCAGATAGGCAAGCAAATTTTCAAAGCATGTTGCATCGCTAAGAACTCGTACACGTGTGTAGCAAAACCATCTGTTGTTTTGCAGAGAAACGAGACAGCATTCCTTATAAGTGCCTTTCCTGTGCAGTGTAATTCTTGATGTTTTTCTGTTTTTCTTTCGTTTTAAGTTTCTTGCGTTTTCACCATATATATTTTCTGATTTTTCCATTAAACCTTCAATTGTTAGACAGTGCCCGTGTCATCTTCTCTTTTGCCGGTCCTTTGTCTGTTATGGGCTCGTCTTCAAGATGAACTGCATCCAACTCGCCCAATACAGCGTGGTGCAAATTTAAAGCCTGAACAATTTGGCTGCAAAAGCAATGTTTTTATCGGGCTCAGCCCAAATTTACGGAAACTCGGTGACTTCAGGAAAACATCAACAAACCACAAGTCTACGAACACGAAGCAAATTTTTATTTTGGAGAAGTGTTGATGTCTATAAAAAGAAAATGTCTGAGTTCACAATACCATTTTGTAATTGCTGTGTAAAAAATAATGATGTGATGTGACGAAAATAAAATGCTGTTTTTTAAATTTAGTTCCATCCCGCTTCCTAAAACAAAAATCACACCTGGCATGAAAAGCACTCTGCACCCCATTGGCATTAGTTGTTACAGAAATGTGCATGGGCCAAGCAGTGGCAGACTTATGGGTCACTCTTGGAGGAGGTGGTTTGGGGGGAGAATCCCATTTGGACCATGTATTTACGGGCACGTTTTGTCTAAAAGATTTATTTATTTATTTAAATACCCTAAGGGCCCGGCTGGGCATTACATAGGGGGGGGGGGGGGACAGCGAATAACACAACTACTCAAACTTCACTTCATGCATAATACAGATAAAGAACAAAAGAACTAGGTGTTAATGATCAAATTCGGTAGTTTTTTTTTAACATCGTGGGCATGGTGCACTGGGCAATAAACAAAAATAATATGTGCACGCATACGGCAAAGCAGGGGTACAAGGCGACAAGTTCAAACAGACGACAATGCTGCGCCTTATTCAAGAAATGTTAGTAGCGCTGAACGGAAAGATGATGGTTCAGTGATAGCTACAATGCTAGCAGGTAAACCATTCCACTCCCTTATAGCCAAGACTAACGGGGAATTCTGATATTTTTTTGTGCGGGCGAAAATTGTTTGAATTTTATGCGCATGGTCGGTTCGAGATGATATGTGATGTGCTGCTGTGATGTGCCTCCGTGCAAAAGATGAATGGTTGTAATAGAGGGAGTGGAACAACGATAGGCGAAAGAATTTGCGTCGTATGTTGAGGTCCAGAAGATTTAGAGACTGTTTTATTGCAGTAACGCTCTGAAATGGAGAGTACGACCGTAAAATAAAGCGTGCTGCCTTATTTTGCACTGATTCTATAGAGCTAGATAAGTTTTCCTGGTGGGGATGCCATACTACCGAACAATATTCCAATGATGCCCGAACTAGAGATGTGTAGGCCAGCAGTTTGGTGTCAGGGTTAGCTAGAGATAAACGGCGTTTAAGCGGGCCTAATTTTTTCAAAGATTTGCTAGTTATATACTCTATGTGGCTATGCCAATTTAGGTCCGGGGAAAGAACAACGCCCAAATATTTGAAAGTTGATGAGCGCGCAATGACGCTATTATTTATACTGTAATTGTTTACTGGTGTTTTAGAGAGTGCAGAGAAAGTCATCTGTTTGGTTTTATCGGTGTTTATTTCCATCTGCCAAACACTGCACCAAGTACTTAACCTATCTACATCAGTTTGCAAGACAAGAACGTCGTTAGGATTAGCTATTTCCCTATAAATGATACAATCGTCAGCGAAAAGACGTATGGAGGAGCTAATGTCTGAAGCGATGTCATTAATATAAATTAAAAACAGAAGTGGACCTAAGACGGATCCTTGAGGTACACCTGATTTAACATTTTTAGTTTCAGATACGATGTTATTAGCGGATACGGATTGCTGCCTGTTAGTTAAAAATTCTTCAATCCACTTTGTAGTATCATGATCAAGCTGCAAGTTGTGCACCTTTTTGATAAGGCGCTTGTGAGCTACCCGATCGAATGCTTTTGAAAAATCAATAAAAATTGCGTCAGTGTACAAGGCGCTATGAATTGTAGAATGAAGATTCGTGACTAATTCAAATAATTGGGTTTGACATGAATTCCGGTACCGAAAACCATGCTGATTTTCAAGTAGCAGGTCATTTGCATTAAGGTGTTTCATGATGTGGGTAAATATTATGTGTTCCAGTAACTTGCAGCACACTGAAGTAAGAGACAGAAGAGTTGAAATCTGGGTTAGTTGGTACATTATACTTAAGAAAAACGAGCCAAAAAGACGGGGACAAAGGAGAGACGAGGCACACACAACGACTGGAGTCGACTCCAGTCGTTGTGTGTGCCTCGTCTCTCCTTTGTCCCCGTCTTTTTGGCTCGTTTTTCTTAAGTATGAAGTAAGAGAAATTGGTCGGTAGTTGTTGGGATTTGTAATATCTCCAGACTTAAATATTGGTATAATGAGTGCAGTTCGCCAATCGTCTGGAACACAGCTACTGTTCAAAGACTGCTGGAATAAAAGTGATAACAATAATGCCGACACATGAGACGTTAGCTTTAGAAGTTTTGTGCCTATGCCATCAGGACCAGGGCTAGAATTTAATGTAAGCCTATCAATCGCCCGAAGAACCCCATCTGTTGTGATAGTGATAGGATTAGAATGATAAGCAATGCATGGAACGGGAAGCTGAAAGTGCTCGGAAATAGGTGCCTAGTCTTTAAATAATTCGCTGAAATGACTGTTTAGATGTTCCGCACTTGCTTCTACGGGGACCAAATTTCCATTTACTTCCTTTAGTGTTATTAACTCGCTTGAATCTTTAGGATTGACAACACGCCAGAATTTTTTCGGGTTTGTTTTTAACAGGTTCGGAAGCGTATGATTAAAAAAGCGATCCTTTGCTTCTTTTATACTTTTTTCCGCCACAGATGATAGGTCTTTATACCTTTGCCAATCACGGGGTGCGTTAGCCTGAGTAGCCTTTCTGTATGCCCTTTTTTTTCTGTTCAGATGCTTCCTGATTTCCTTCGTGAACCAAGGAGCGTCAACTCTTGTCTTGATCTGAATTTTTGGTACGCAAACTGCTTCAATTTCTTTCAACTTGTCGCGGAACATTATCCAGTTTTCATTTGTGCTGCGTTCCTCAAAGTTATGATGGAATGCGGTTACAAAGTCAGCTAGCATTCGGCTCATTTTGTCTTGGTCCGCTCTGGCGTAGTTCAAGATATATTTTTTAGCGGCTGTTTTTGTGTGAGCCTGTATCGGGTGTAAACAGTGTACAAAGCTATGGTCGCTAACACATTATAACACATGCACCTCTGTATTGTGAGGTTGATTAGTAAAGATCAAATCCAAGATATGTTTTCCACGTGTTGGCTCATGCACCAGCTTAGTTAGATTGAACAAGTCAAGAGTACTGCGAAAGTTGGAACAGTGATACAGGCTACCCTGGGAATCTCCAAATGATACACGCCAGTCAATGGCAGGGTAGTTAAAGTCTCCTCCTAAAATAAGGGTGCATTTCGGGAATTTGTTAAAGATGCATTCAATGGCCCAATGAAAATATTCAACAAAATTTGACCAACAGTCAGGTGGTCGATAACAAACACCGATTACATAAGTCATACCACTAAACCGTAACGTCACAAACAGCAGTTCAAGAGGCGTGTCAAGAGGAAACAGAGATGGCTGATAGTCGCTTCTTACCGCGATCATGACGCCTCCTCCTCTCCAAGTCAGTCTATCTTTGCGGAATATAGACAAATGGCTTGGAAACAACAGATCAGAATTTGGTACGTCTCCGGTCAGCCAGGATTCAGTGCCAAGAACAATATCAGCTTCACATGTGTGCATCATTGCTTTCGTCACTTCAAGTTTAGGAAGTAAGCTACGGAAATTGGCCATGAGGATGGATACATTGCATGCGGTTTTTTGTTTTACTGCATTTCGGTCTGCCTGTCACGCCGACAGGTTGACATCATGCGTAGAAGCCAGCGTTGAAACCTGCACAACTTGGTCAGTTGCAGCATCGTAACGGTACAAAGTGTCGCGAAATTTGAGTTTATTAAAATGGACAGCATAGCGCTCATTTTCAGTTTTGTTGATTTTGGCGAAGTCCCGCAGCTTTTTACGTTCTAACTGAACTTGCGGGGAATAATCTTCTTCCAGCCATACATTGGGCGAAACATGTTTCAACTTATGGGCATTGCGGATGACTTCATTTTTTGCCTTAAAATTTAAAAATTTGATCATGATTGGCCGGTGAGCGCCAGCGCGTTGTTTTCCTATACGATGTGCACGCTCAATTTCGCCTATCTCGACACCAAAGTGAGGTGAGAGGAACTCACGAAAAACTCGCTCTGTTTCCTTGTAGTCTTCCTTGTCAAGTTCGGGAAGACCTTTAACAAGCACGTTGTTCCGTTTCATTCGATTATTCAAGTCATCAACGACATTAGTCAGTTTTCTTTGCGTTTGCGATAATGAGCACTTAACATCTTCAACAGCACCGCTGACAGTGCAAACATCGTCGTTAATTTTCGGTACGCTACTCACGCTTCTTTCAATGACACCAACCCTGTCTTTTAAGTCTTCAATAGCCTTGTGTATTTCATCAAGTGCTGTTTTGGTGCTGCTAAAGTATTCTTCATTTTCATTTTGGAATTTGTTCAGCAATGTCAGAACATCATCCAACTTCGGTCCAGGGTTAGCCTCGACATCACCAGCACAGAGCAATAGTGCAGCAATGCACATCAATGCTAACATTGTGGCAGGCTTAGGAAAAACACCGCTTATGAAGTTACATCCTGCACCGAAGCGCTCAGGTTTTCTGCTCACACTTTGCCGAAACGGTAGAAAGGAGCCGATACGGGCCCTGTAAGTGCTTACATCAATGCCCATAGCGTTACACGGGTACAACACAGCGAACCACAATGGGGATCACGACCACATAAAATCGACTACAGTATTAAGGACAGTGATTAAGACGTCATACCTATAACAGTGAAAAGAAGAGGCGCTCAGCAGTTGCCACGCGTGGTCGCAAATCCCAGGGAAACAGAGGTGATGCAGTCCTTATATAGCTGGTGGTGGCGCTGTTCACGACGATAAAGATGACGTCACTTCCCAAGGCAGTTATCACGGAGCAGCCAGCTTGCAACAATCAGAACTGTCAGTCGTGTGGTCGTTGTCTTGATGGCTATAACAGTGAAAAGAAGAAGCGCTCAGCAGTTCCCACGCGTGGTCGCAAATCCCAGGGAAACAGAGGTGATGCAGTCCTTATATAGCTGGTGGTGGCGCTGTTCACGACGATAAAGATGACGTCACTTCCCAAGGCAGTTATCACGGAGCAGCCAGCTTGCAACAATCAGAACTGTCAGTCGTGTGGTCGTTGTCTTGATGGCTATAACAGTGAAAAGAAGAGGCGCTTGCAGTTGCCACGCGTGGTCGCAAAGATAGGGTTCAGTTTGGTTTGCCTATGTGAAATTTCTTGCTTGGGAAAGATTTTCCTCCCCATCGCGGCATAAATCCGCCCCTGGAGCCCAGTTTATGTGAACAGAGGCAGTTCTGGCAATTTCAAAATTTTTGGGCATCAGCAGCACCCTTGAGGCCAGATCACTTCCACCTTCTAACATATTGTGTGAACTGCGGCGGAGACCATCCAGCTTATTGTTGTTCATGTTTAGTGTGGAAAAAGGAAGACAATACAATAAGACTGAAAGTCAGAGAAAACGTTTAATTTTTTTAAGCACGCACAGGCACATGACACAGTCTTCAAAAAGTGCCTCTCGTGATGTGTTCATGTGTATAGAATAGTAAAGTGGCCCAGGGAGTCGGACTTTTATTGAGATCAGTAGTGTAGCGTAGCTGGCAAATATTCTGAACTGAGCCATGAAAACCTAGATAACCTATTTTCCTTAAGAGGAAAGCGTGATATCTTGTTTGCACTCACCGATGAGGGAAAAACTCTGAGAGTGATAATGAGGGTGGTATGTTAATTAAGGACAGCGCAGTGAAGCATGGAAAGTAACATGGCAGGGCAAATATAAAGGTTTGAGGAGATCCTAATGAGTTAGGGAGCAAGTAGGAGGTAAGGAAATGCTAGCTGAAATCAAGGAAATGTACACAGTGAGTGTGTGGGGGACGGATAACTGATGATCCATTATACTAAAGGAATAGATTCTGTTGCAAGAAAGACATAGCAGAGAGTCAGGTGGGCACGTCAGATTAGTTTGATTGCAGGGATAAGGTGGCCGCATCTAGAGCAGGAGGACATGGTTAATAGGCGGGATATTGGAGCGGACTTCATCTCGTAATGGATGGAGTTCACCAAGCTATGTTACATCAGGTGCTTCTAAGGATGAAAGTTATGTGCCTTGAAAAGGCATGCTTCCTTGTGCTAGCTTTACTCGTCAGCAATGGAGGCTCTGGGAAGCAGATGATTTCAAGCATCAGGATTTTAATGGGACAAATATAATAAGTTTCATAACTAGCCAAGTTTGACATTGAAAAGGCAACTGCATAGGTTTCAGAAATTTGAAGAGCTTAAAGGGGGTGAATGTATGAAACTTGAAGGTAAAACATGCAAAGTCCTTTCGGGCGAGTATTTGAAATGATCATGTAAATGCTGTCCGAAATCCTGACGGTGTTGAAGCTTCTCCGCAGCGCTAGCGCCAATTTGGGGTGTGCATCATGATGTCATCGAAGGTACCGCTACATTTACCATGCATCAAGGCTTGTTTTCAAGGAAAAAAAATCTAAGGTCGTCGAAGGCAAATGTCGCCTACCGTTGTTCAGCAGCACGCAACAAGGCACGACAGGGTGTGGTCGACGACAGTGAAAATTTGAAATCTTGCCTTCCGTGACGCCACACCAACCTTCTCTGCACTCCTCCGGTGTTGTGAGGAAAAGGCTAAAACTTAATCTTTGATTATGTCAATATTTTAAATGCTGATGCAAGAACTGTTGGCATGGTTTACCTACAGCTTGTAAAGATTTGAATCCTTGAGTAGCTTGGAATTTTCAAAAAGCGGTGCAGTTGCCCTTTAAGACCAGATACATATCAAGCATAATTTTGAGTGTACTCTAAACACAATATGAATGCTATGCTTATAAAAGAGTCTAAATGTTTCACATTGTTTGATAAGTACGTCAGAATGCGTTATAATTTTATATGAAAACTGCACCAAAACTCTGTATCAGTCTGATGCTTGCCAGTATCAGCAACATGAGCAGTATTAGTTTGACCAAATAATTAGGGGAATCCCCCAAGGTTGAGTAGATTTGTAATAAGGGAGTAATTACTCATTCAATGAGTAATTACTCCCTTATTACAAATCTACTCCACCTTGGGGGATTCCCCTAAATATTTGGTCAAACACTGTTCCCACTTCGAGTTATAGATCAATTCGCTCTCGCCCTACCATAAGCTTGCCGTCCCGGTTAGCTCAATTGGTAGAGCGACTGCTCCGGTGTAGCGGTGGTCCCGGGTTCGAACCCCGGACCAGGGCGAATTTTTCTTTAACTACGAAGTTTCTGTGAAAGCTGTATAGCTTTCCTTTGTGGCCGTATGGCTGCGCTCGGGTGGACGTCAATGAATAATTACTCCCTTAATAGCAGTATCAGTTTATAAGACTACTAAGCCATCTGTATCGGTAGGACAGTTATGTCGATTCAGATTTCGTTACATCACTATGATATGAGGAGGGCGTACAGCAAGCACAAGCAGTAAAGAAAAAAAAATAAGGTGAAGAGCACAAAGCAGAAGAGGGGAATAAAATTGTCAAATGCAACCACCTATGGTAAACGCTCACGAATGTTCATCAACACACATAGGATGTTTCGCTACCAAAGGACACGTGCAAACTGAAATGCATATACCACATAATAACACTGAAGAAATATAAAGACGCTTCCAGAAAATATTCTTGCAGTGTTCAGAGACTAGGTTTTTGTACTGAAAAACCTGTTGAAGTTAGTTTCTTAATTAATCATGGGGCTGCGTGGTGCATCATTTGTCAGCCAAGTCCTGTAAGGCTGAAGCAAAGGTTCCAATATACTTGTTCTCAAAATTTACAAAACGGTGCCAAGGTTGGCTTGAGGTGCGACAGTTGTAGAAAGATGTATGGTCACGGTGAGAAATGGATTTTGTATGTTTGATGGCTTTGCTGTGTGTAATGTAAACCAACATTAGCTATGCAACACGCAATATTCTTTTGCAACATGTAAATTTGATTTTGGCTAGGGTAGCTTGAATAGTACTTCCTAAGACAAAGGAATGCTACATTTCCTGTCTGAAAATATGAGAAAAAGGGCCACAATTGGGCTTTATCGCACGAAGCAGATTTAAGTTATTGGATAGTGGACCGAATCACCGGCCTGTTGAAGAAATTGTCTGCTCCGGCACTTTTTTCCAGAGCATTTCATGCCACAAAAGCTAAAAGCAAGGCCTGTAGAAAGCTGGCATCTACCCAGCAGCACTGGGGATTGAACCCAGCGCCGTCCACATGCAAGGTGCATGCTCAAACTTCTGGGCCACTGCCTAGCAATTACTAGGCAGTCTTACAATTTTTTTTGTTAGGGTAATTGATAATTCAAGCAGTGTACTTTTTTTGAAGGAAAAAAAATTTGTACCAGTTACCTTATGAGAGTAATGTACATGAACATTTCAATTCTTGTCAAGTACATGTAGATGTTGTGGCACTAGTGATGTTGTTAAAGGGAGACTGAAGCACTTTTTTTGAAAATCCGGCTGGCAGCGGCGTCCTATAGTTTTTCATGCTGTATGCTCGAATATCGCATCCAAATAAGGCAAAAAGAAGCGCGAATTGCCTTTTTTAGCCGAAATATGCGGCCTGTGCCGCGGGGCACGCCGCGCGGCGCGCCGCCGCCCGTGATTGGTCAAGCGAGGTCGTGACGTCATTTTGAGGACTGGAGAAGCTGCCGATGCGGAACAGGCGCTGCGCTGAGTGCAGATCGCAGCTTTCCGTGGCGTTGTAAAAGCGAATATGGCGACTATATTTTTACTGACCTCCAAAGAAAAGGATACTACAGTTTGTTCATTCCACGTATCACCTGAAAGCAACAAAGACACGAGCAAAAAATTATACGCCTAGCACAAGCATACGCTAGCGTGAAAGACACGTATGCAGATCATGCGTAAAAGGTGCCAGCACAACCTCGGCTGGTATTCTCGGAAAGGAAGGGGTGCGAACAATACGCAAGTCAATTACCACCACCGGACGCCTCCTGGCTCACCCGAAAGAGCTTCATCCTAAAGAAAAGGCTCAAAGCGCTGTGTACAAAAAATCCTATTCTCACTACCCGGCGTAGGTTGGGGCAAGAAAGTATTTCAAGGAAACGATGAAGCAGCACAAAGCAGTATCACCTGAAAGCAAAAAAGACACGAGCAAAAAATTATACGCCTAGCACAAGCATACGCTAGCGTGAAAGACACGTATGCAGATCATGCGTAAAAGGTGCCAGCACAACCTCGGCTGGTATTCTCGGAAAGGAAGGGGTGCGAACAATACGCAAGTCAATTACCACCACCGGACGCCTCCTGGCTCACCCGAAAGAGCTTCATCCTAAAGAAAAGGCTCAAAGCGCTGTGTACAAAAAATCCTATTCTCACTACCCGGCGTAGGTTGGGGCAAGAAAGTATTTCAAGGAAACGATGAAGCAGCACAAAGCCGATGTCAAAATTAGCGAAGCACAGTGGCCAAGCACTACGAGGCATGTGACCACAGGATATTGAAGGAATCATTGTGCGCTGGAAACCAAGCTAAATACGCGCACAAGGCTGCTGCTTCACTCGTGGCGCGTTAAGCAGATGCCAGAAAATATTAATCGCTGCCTCGGAAACGTTCGCCCTTCCTAGATTTGCAGTTTAGGTTCAGTGAAGTAGTGGCCAACTATATTTGTGTTTATAGGCCAAGCTAGCTGCAACTCGTTCGCTGCCACAACTTGAAGAAGAAACTGACTAAGGTTGCGGGACATGATGTTTTTTTGCATAAACTTTGTTGGCATTCATTTCTCTCTAAAATTTGCATCCGAAATCAGAACGACGAACGCTTTCATTTTAATCGCTTAGATACGATTAAACGAGATGCCGCATATGAAGAGCTTCAATGCTTGCTTGCTTTGCTTTATTGTGTTTTGCTTTGCTTGCTTGCTTGGACACGTCGAACCGAGTATAAAACCACTAACCGAGCCTTGCTGAGCACGATTCAGGTGGTCTGGCCGCACCTATAAGCTGAGAAGAGCAACACATGCTTGAGCCTCTATTAGGTTTCTGCAGGGGCATGTTTCTAGTGAGCATGTTCCTGCTTTTAGAAGAGGCGCTTCTTCGAAATGGTGCCACGCCTCTCATGCGCGAGGAAATGAAAGGAACTGCGTCATTGTTCAGCCGTGACCGAAATCTCCAGAGATCACATTAGGGACAAGCTCTGCATGTAGCCGGTCTCACGAAAGTTCTTCGAGCAGAGTACGCTTGCTTTGGTCGGCTTGAATTCTTCGTCAAAGCAGCGAGCGCTTGCGCTGCGAGCGTTTGATCTTGCGGAAAACAGTGGAAGACGACAAAGTCGCGGGCGTAGTTGTTCGTGGACACGAAAGCAGAGTAGTACCTCGTGTTGAATCTGATTCTCAAGGTCGGCTGACACGCTTTGTACGTCACAACGCATGCAGTACGAGGAACAACGCATGCAGCACGAGAAACAACGCGCGCTGAAAGCTCTCTCGGGTGCGCCGAAGTATCCCTGGCTCCTCAACGTGACGTCACGTTGGCCGACATGGACGACGTTTCCCTCTCCGCTGTTCTCCTCTCCTGCGGTCGCGCGCGGCGCGGGAGATTTAAACATCGCGTTTTTAATTGGTGATTGCGCCACTGTTTTGGCCAAAATCGAAAAAATAATTTCACTGACGTGATCAGCAATGACACTACTTCAAAACCATAAAAAATTAGCTGATTCGAAAACCGCCTCAGTCTCCCTTTAAGGGGCAAGCAAGATTAGCCTTGCATTGAAAGTTGCGGAGTTGGTCCACCTGTATCGCATAGTCTGTAAACAAAATACAACTCCTACCACTGCTCTATCACAAAAGGAACTGTGAGATTATGCTTGTGGAAATGTCAAGAACAGCCTCGTCACGTTTTCAAATAAAAAATAAAAAATAATATTTATTTATCTTTTCCTTAAATCAAATACCAACTGATCCTTTAGAAATGACACACAGTATTTTATGTGCTGCATGGGACCCTTGTTTTGCTGAAGGGAGAGAGAGACTAATGAATACGGGAGAGGTCTGCTTGGTTGTTAGCCCAGCTTGCTACTCCAGGTGAGGGTGAAAGAAGAGAAGAAGATGAAAAGAAGAGGGTGAAAATAGAGGAAACGGAAAAAAATAAATTGTGAAAAGTGAAATATAGCATAGTCAACACTCCCGCACTCACAAACACACATAATTATCAAAGTGTGTCCACCAACCCATCTTCCTAAGAAAAACTTATAATGCTTTTGTCCCTAGCGCAGCCAAAGCCACATCACTCCAGGGTCCAAGAAACTGCTCCAGGTGCACGGGGTCATCCTGACGGAGTCCTAAAGCACTTAACAGTGCCTTGCAATGGTTAATAAAGGTTTGGCAGCAGCAGATCAAGTGTTGAAGATCTCCGCGCACACCACATGCCAGGCACAGAGGGCTACTTGATTCACCAGTTTTATGAAGATGGCATTTAGTGAAGGGAATGTCGATGCGGATTCAGTGCAAGCAATTGCAATCATGTATATTTAAATTGCGTGGCATGCGGAAGTCACAGGTTGGGTTGATATGAAGAAGGGGTCTACATTGACACTGCGGATTACACCAAAAAGAGTGTTGCATCTGCCAGCATTTAGTAGTCAGAAGACTCATGCCATCAGAACGAGAAAAGGGTACGTTTGCGAGCAAGGATGTGTCACCATGTGCCGACCTCACTGCACCGTCAGCATGATCATTTTCTGCGAGGCTGGAGTGAGCGGGTAAACACTGCAGCACAACACGGTGACGTAGCTCACAGGCCTCGGTGTGTAATCTGTTCAAGTTATTGACGATGTGCTCCTGAAGGCTTCGTGATGACTTTATCGATTTTAGTGCCGTGCGAGAGAAACTGAAGATAACCCCCGCTGTTGGCAGTTGTTGCAGAATGTAAGTAAACGCTGCTTTTAGAGCAGCCAGCTCGGTAGCAGTCGTCGAGTCGCTGTAGTTGTGGTGCACAATGACGGAGTCCAGGTGCCAATTGCTGATGAGATGGAAGTGTCAGAGCCATCAGTGTAGATGTAGCGGTGCACACTGTAGCAACCATAAATGCGCTCAAGACAAAAGTACTCAAGTGCAGGATCAGGGGTGTTTGTTTCTATTTTAATGCCAGGGACAGTTGTCCTGATGTGCCATGCTATGTACCTCTAAGATGGGGAGGAGGTTGTGACAGAGTGCTGGTATTTTTATGGAAGAAGGTCAGAAATCAGAAACTTCCTCTATGTAGTACTCTGTGAATGGATAGTTAAGTACACGAGCCACAAACCGCACCTCGGCACAAAGGAGCTCCAGGGTTAACAGTACTGATGCAGATAGGCGTCTGCTCTCTGCTAGAGTACCCACTGTGGAGGTGTTCTTGGGAAGGCCCATGCAGATTCGCAAGGCTTTAGCTTGCATAGCTTCACGGATTTTAATATTTGCTTGAGAAATACCCTGAAGAGCTGGGAGACTGTAGTGAAGGCCTTCACAGTGCGCTCCATACAGTCGTAGTAAGGAAGGTGTAGAGCAGCCTCGATAGTGGAGAGCATACAAATGATAGAGGCGCAAGAGGAGAGCTTGACTTTCAGCTGTTGCACATGTGGGGACCATGATAGCGACCTGTCAAGCGTCACCTTCTGGAATTTATGGCTGGTGACGTGTTGTATTGGGGGACCAGCAACTTTCAGCACGTAGCGCGAAAGATCGCGCCACGAAAATGCAATTGCTGGGCTTTTATCTGGCAACATGCTGAGACCATGCTGACTTAAGAATGATTCAATGCAGCGTTTTGCCCTCTGCAATCAGACGTCCACAATGCGCCTGTTGCATCCGGAACACCATATATGTACATAGAGGGAGAGTTCAACTGTAGGTGGTAACCATTTTTCCAAGCCAAGTGAGATATTGAAAAGGGTGTGACTTAGAATCCCCCTCTGAGGTACTCCGCACAATATATGATGCAGAGCTGTGTCACCTTAACTTGCTGACGTGAAAATTCATCTTTCATGCAGATAGTCACCTAGCCAGTCATACATTCGTCCACCAATGCTAACTGATTGTAAGGCTGAATGAATTGACTAATGTGTGAGATTATCAAAGGCTTCCTTCATGTCAAGAAACACAGCAATGGTCATAGACCACTCTGCTGTGCTGCGTTTGACACAACTGGTATGGGCAATAATGTTGGTGCTGCATCCTTTTTGGAAACCAGACATGGGCGGACGGTAAATTCCCCTGTTCATCTAGTCCCAGGTAAGGCGGGAGTGTACCATTTTCTCCATCGGCTTTCCGATGTAGCTTAAAAGCGCAATGCGACGGTAGGCGCTTAAGTCAGTTGATGGTTTTCAAGGCTTGAGAATAGGAATGACATGTGCATGCTTCTAGCATGTTTCAAGGCAGCCGTACTCCTAGGAGGTGTTATAAACTGCGAGCTGAACCTTGGCCTTACTTCTCAAGTGAGAAAGATCAGTGTAGCTTACACATTTTATTGGTAGCTGCCAGAGCCGCATGGAGTTCTTCCGTAGAGAAAAGTTCGTCATGGAGGACAGTGTGAGGTGAAGGGGTAAGCTTTGGAGAGGCAATGGCATCAATACGGCTGTTAATCGAGCAATGATCTTACAACAAGAATCCTCCGCTGCGTCGAGACGAAAAATATTCGCATTTACACCTAAGCCCTTAAAAGGATTTAGTGGCACGGGCTGACTGTCTGCATACACTAGCTGCTACATACCTTAGAAAGAGGCTTTCTGGGATAAAGCTTCGCGCAAAAGGATCGCCATTCCCGTCTTGCAAGCTTGTCCAAATGGCGCTGAACATGTTTCTGTGCACTCCTAACAACTCTGATGTCTTCTCTATAATTCATCCGGCATGCTCGTCTGTCTGCTCTGCGGCGAATTGCTCGAAGTCGCTCATAATCGCTATCTGCAGTTAAGTACACTTTTTGTAGAGTTATAACCTTAGTGCTGAACATTTTAGCATGTTTTTTTGAACAGATGAACAAAGTTGGTGAAGATGAACAGATGAACAAAGTTGGTGAACAAAGTTTTGGTGAACAGATGTTTCGCGTGGGTGGTTGGTTGCATACTGCGGCTGCCATGAAGTGTTCACATGTGTACTCGCTACAGGAGATGGCTCAACGTTTTGATGCGGTGGAAGAGGAGGGAATTCAACCATGCACGTCCTTAATGCACAGATGACTGCCTTTATTTTTGTGCGGTGGTTGAGTAGCTTTCTTCCCCGGTAATGAATTTTTCCTGCGGTGACTTGCCTGGATTTGGTTTTGTTCAATTAAAGCAGTTTTTGCTCACTTATAGTCTGTATTGTTGGAATGTACTTGTAGATGATTTTAGCTTAGAGAGTCATGGCCATATTTGGACACTTGAAGCACCGTTTGGGATTTAATTGGGATGTATGGTCTTTGGATTCAGTGAGCGCGCGGGCATTGAAACTACTTTTGCCGTCCTGCGGACGTTCAAGACGTGTTCAGGACGTCCAGGGGAGGTTGAGTGCACATCGGGAGTTGGCTGGAGGCTAAGTAAGTTTCCTTCTTGTTTTTTTAGATCTTTTTATACGATGGACATCGCGGGGACGTTCTGGTCTCAAAGTTTTTCAGTGAGAGTCAGAAAACCATGTTCAGGTCCAAATTATGCCCTTGACTGTGTAGAGTGATCTGTGAGCGCATAATGGAGGCAGGGATGTCTCCAAGCTCGGTCGCTATGGGAGTTTGGAATATTGTACATTGCTGGGATCTCAAGTGAAATGATTCAAACTGTTTTGAAGCGAAAGCTTCACTACGGGACCTCGGGCTTCAATCACGGACCATGCAAAATTGACCTTCAAATGACCCTGAGCTTCGAAAGCAAAGGAAAGGCACATATATAACTGGCACCCAGGGACAGTGGACACCTTAGTAACGCTTTAAGCTATAAAACCAATGGAGCGGGAGTTTGGAAAGCAAAGGAAAGGCGCATAACTGCCTCAAGTCGGGCTTCAAGATATGTGGCAGTGCAGTTGTGCGCTGCATGCGTTGGTATTGACAACGTTGTGGCAGAATTGCGGCACTGAAGCAATAGGCCGTCGGCATTCGTTGTGTTCAGTGGCGTTAAAAACGTTTTACATTGAGATGATTTTAAGGAAAGGAAGTGCGCATAACTTGCTCCGGTTAGTGGATGCTTGAATCGTGCTGATAGGTATACGTGGTGTGATGAGAAAGAGATGTTGGCTGCATGTGGGCGCTGACAACGTAGTGGCAGACACGTGGCACTGCTGCAGTAAGCCGCAGCGTTCATTAGGTGAGCAATTGCACTCGCTATCATCCATTAACTGCCACCTGCCAGGGTGGGTGTGCTGCCTATTCAGTGTCCATCCCAAACATATACGCCAGCTTCTGGTCATTCCTCCAATACCTGAGAACATGCACCCAGATTTCCACGCTGAACGTCGTACAGAGAGAGCCAAATCGTTAGGAAAACGTTTTCTTATTGATACTTCTCTGGTATATGTAGATACAGCAGATTCTTCGGCTGACAAGACGGTAGCTGTGGTCACCACGGAAAGGAGTACACTCATAACTGGGGGCACTATATGCATTCAGCACACACATATGTTGGAGAGGAAACAGCCATTGCTCTAGCCATTGCGGGATCCTCGGCAGAAACCATTGTCACCGACTCAAAATTCGCGATACGTCTATACGTTGGGAAAAATCTCCCCACAAGCAGCACGGATTCTGCAAAATTATCAGCCCACACGGCGGATTTGCCTAATCTGGACGCCTGCTCATGTCTCCCTTGCTGGTAATGAGGCGGCTCATAACCTAGTTCGAGAACTGTCCCGGCGAGCTGGGTCGTGCAGCCCTCCCACCCTATGGTCCGGCAAGGACAGGTTGTTTTCTTAGAGAAATCCTGCAGCACTACAGGCTTGCAAGACGCAGATTCCGCCCAGAAGATAAAATGCTCTCCAAACAACAGGCCAAAGCCTGGCGTAATCTTCAAACTAACACTTATCCAAATCCCCGATTATGTAGCTTCTATTCGGAAGGACTCTACTCAGACAAATGCAAACATTGTGATAGCTAAGCCAATCTAAATCAAATGATCTGGAACTGCCCGCAGTCCCTACCCAGAAACCCTGGTGGTCTAAATTTCGGAAGCCCTACACTACGGCGTCTCTCACAGCCTTAGTCGCTTTGGGGCGTTAAACCCCATAAACCAACCAACCGATTCATTACCGAATCTGATCATTGGGAAGCTCTATTGCTCAGCCTCGACCCGGGGACACAGATCAAGCCCCTCCAGCTGGCTGAAGATGCCGCCGCTGGCCAAGGGATAGCGGCCATCGTTTAAGCGAGGGGCGACTTTGAGTCATTCCTCTATATCTGCTGGAAATAAAGTTTCACCACCACCACCCGTGTTCGGAACACACTCAACGTTACAGATGCCAAGCCGCTTATTTATACTTAGTTGCCCGATAGGCCATAGCTTTCGCTCTGTAACCATGTTCAGCAGTGCTGAACGGCACCATTTTTTTTCTGCTGTTTCGCTATGTGCGTACCACATGGTATCTTGGGAAAACTTTTTTTTGAAAGAATGAAGCTGTTGCTTCGGTCCATCCTCCTTTCTTTAGGGCGATCATTTGATGCATGCATGGTAGCCATGAATAATTGTTTTTTCGGCCTCAGTGCCAGCTATGAATACCCACCACGAACTCATTGAAGGGACGGGACAGGAACTTGCACGCAAGCCCTGCCTACGGCCAGTGCTTGCATTGGCGTCTGCAGCGTGCTGTAGACATCATATGCGTTGGCATGCATGCCATATATGCTACCCCCCAGCAATAAATATATATCATAACCCAGGGTAGTTCTACATGCAAGGTTAGCCCTATAGCCACCCACGCAAAATGAAAAGGCAAGAACAGGAGATGGGACAGTTAACTGTGCCCCTGTGTGGGCATGTGCCATTGTATTAAGATAACAACAACAGCAATAAGACAGCTGGAAGATGAAGGGGAAGACAGGAAAGGGCGACTGCCGATTTCCCCCGGTCGGGCCAGGCCGGAGGTGCCGCGTCTTCGGGAAGCTGAAGCCAAAGTGGTGTGTTGCCTCCGCTGAAGGGCCTTAATTAATGGTCCAAATGCTCAGCATCGGTTCAATTGCCAAGATATTTTCCCCGGAGATGGCTATGTCACGCACGACCAGGAGTGGTGGTCAGGTTCGTGGTGGCGCACTGCTCACCAAGATCCCCCAGACATGTTTCTATTGCTTGCTGGGTCATGGAAATGGAAACCACGCCCTTTTCAAGTTGGATACCATTAAATTTAAGCTGGAAAATTCTATTTACAGCTAGATTATGGAACTGGAAATCGTATCCAGCTGGAGTATGTATTTCTTGCTTCCAGCTACCTCCAGCTGGAAAGTTTTGATGTCCAGCTAGAAGTCGAAATGGAAGCACCATTAACTGACCATAACCTGCATATGTTGTAGATGCTCCTGCGAGGCCGAGGGACCTTTGAGACTTAATTATCTTTTCACTAGGAAATTTGCTTATGAGCAACTTCAAGATAAGCATGCACTCACATTTCTTCTCAAGGTAAACAATCCAGCTCGTCCAACCTGTCACCCTGCTAATTCTACCACCGGGACATATTGAGCACACTGATTGCGTTAGAACGCAGTGACAAGGCAAGCACAGACTCTCCTTACCCCAGTGAACCAATCAAACTAGCTCAATGTAAAAGCTGTAGCTACTGTAAATAATGTAATCTCGTTATGTTTTTTTAGGCAAAGCTCACCGAGATTAAGTTTCATGAAATGTTTGGAACCTGGGTATTTTTGATGTTAGATTTGAATGAAACAGATTTATTCCTCTGACATGCCACTTAAGTCTTGAGAATAGTGTTTTTACCTGACCTATTGCTGTGATTTTGATGGCAGTTGTATAGTATTATACTGTGCTACTGCCTCAAACTTAATGGAGCCCTGAAAGATGTGGAGGGTACCTTAAGCCTCATATATGCAATCATACGTGTTCATGGTGATGGGTGTGAAGGTAAGTTAACATTGCTGCGTCATATAGTTCCAAGAACATAAAGCAAAGTTGCAATCAGTGCATGTTTGCATATTGCATACACTTCTTGCTGTTTCGTATGCTTGAAGGAGTTTGCTACTCAAAAAAAAATATTGTAACTTCCTTGACTGTTATGCAATTTGATAAAATTATTTTCACAGCTAATAGTCTACAGCCTAAAGGCTTCTACTATAATGAGTCCACAGAGAGGGCCCGTTATGAGATGAAAAGAAATAACTGCGTAAACGAGAAACAGACGGCAAAGAGGCAAATGCACACAAACGCAGGCTAACAACTTCATCATGCGAAGGAAGACGAGGCGTGTATATAAAGTGATCTCAGCATCTTATCAAAAACGCTGCCATGTGGAGTCGTAAACACATGCAAAGAAATCAAACTCCAAAACTATCGCGTTGTAAACAACAGTCCTGAACTGCATGGGCCGGTCAACTCTAAGAAAATACAGAAACCATAAACATCGCACAGCCAAAGCACACAGTCGAGTGCCACCAGAACTGGATCGTTCAGGTGGCACGGGTGGCAAAAGGGAACGTGATAATGGCAGAAAAATCGCAGGCAAAAAATCATGCGAGATTTATATAAAGAACAGAAGATACAATTGCATAGTTATAACTTAAACTGTCCTCAGGACATATTTTGATTCTTTACCAAACAAGGTATGATAGAGGTCTTTTATAGTTCATATGAAAATTATTTAGAAACATTTACACATCTTAGACTGTTATCACCTACCACCTGAGAGGTAAGAGTTGAGACATGGAGAGTTGAGACAGGGAAGGCCTTGCACGTTGCCATGAACCATAAACTATGAACGCATATCTACAGGATATGCAGTCAATGACCCTGTAGTTCAAATAACAGGGGCAGCTATTGCATTACGTTCAATTTGTCAGCAGTTGGCAATGAATAAATAGTATACGATTTTATGTTGGGGTTTTTGGTGCTTTCATACCCATCTATTCGATATTTTGTGGTTTGCTGAGATAGCAGTTGCATGTATTGCTCACAATGTAAAGCACATTTGTACACCAGTAGCAGTTTGTTGCAAACCAAGTGCGCTCGGTGAGATTCTTTGGCACACACACATACACACACAAATGACAATAGATTGCGCAGGACGCATGCAGCAAACACGGAAGAACAGAAACTGTTGCAAAGCTTCTGTTCAATCAAGCCCGCACTGCGTGCATGGTTCCAACTGTTCAGACTCCGGGCTTGGCTAGTGCTTCGACTTCACCATGGCCAAGCCAAGCTTCCACCCAGGTAGTAACAACCTCCATCCAATGAACAAAAAAATTTCAACTTGAGAGAAGCGCAAAAATTGAAAAGATCATGGACCTGTCCTTTACAGTGACCGTCGTGTCATAGCCCCGCGTGTAAACTTTGACGTTGACCGCCTTCAGGATATCGTACGCAGTACCCCTGCACTGCACATCATAACGGCAGACTTCAACACACACCATCCTGCATGGGAAGGCATCACATCAACAGCCAGAGGTCGACAGTTACTTGATATTGCACAGAGCAGGAATTTCGCTTTACTTTTAATTTTTTATCGAGATGCAAGATCCAGTGCCCTTGACATTTCTATGATTTCTGCGCACCTGTCGTCTTCAACAATTTGGAGTGTCGGCATACAATCTTATGGCAGTGATCACCAACCTACGTACATTGAGATTGGTGGTGCTTTTTAAGTTCCCAGCAGTGCAAGGCACACTACATGAATTCGGAAGTTTTCCCTGACGCAGTTGAAAAACTGGAGCTCTCGAACCTAGATCACGAAAACTTATTGGTGCTGTAGCACATGCTAAAACTTCCAGCACTAAAGTTATAACTCTACCAAAAGTGTGCTCAACTGTAGATGCTGAATATGAGCAATTCGCCACACAGGAGAGAGACGAGCTTGCAGGACGAAATATAGAGAAGAAATCATTGTTGCTAGGCATGGACAGAAACCTTGTAAATTATGATCCTTTTGCGCGAAGCTTTATCCCAGGAAGTCCCTTTCTAAGGTCAGCCCGCGCCACTAAAACCTTCCCAGTGCATAGTAGGATATGCGAATATTTCTCATTTCGATGCAGTGGATGCTTTCTGGCTTAAGATCAATGTTCGATTAAGGGCCGTATTGGTGCCATTGCCTCTCCAAACAATTGATAAAGTCATCAGGAAGGCTTCAGGTGTACATCGTCAATAAATTGAACAGATTACACACCGAGGCCTGTAAACTATGTCACCGTGTTGTGCTTCAGTGCTTACCCACTCACTGCGGCCTCGCAGACAACAAGCATGCTGACGGTGCAGCAAGGTCGGTGCATAGCGACACCTCCTTGATCCCACCCATATCCTTTTCTTGTACTGATGATGCGAGACTTCTGGCTACTAAATCCTGGCAGACGCAGCGCTCTGTGTGGGGTGATCCACAGCGTCAATAAAGACCCCTTCTTCATATCAACCCAACTTGTGACTTCCGCATGCCTCACAATTTAGATAGACATGACTGCAATTACCTGCACTGAATTGGCATCGACGTTCCCTTCACTAAATGCCATCTTCATAAAATTGGTGCATCAAGTAGCCCTCTGTGCCCGACATGTGGTGTGCGGGATCTTCAACACTTGATCTGCTGCTGCCAAACCTTTATTAACCATTGCAAGGCACTGTTGAGTGCTTTAGGACTCCGTCAGGATGACCCCGTGCAACTGGAGCAGTTTCTTGGACCCTGGAGTGATGTGGCTTTCGCTGCATGAGATACAAAAGCATTATTAGTTTTTCTTAGGGAGATGGGTTGGTGGACACACTTTGATAATTATGCGTGTATGTGAGTCCATGAGTGTTGACTATGCTATATTTCACTTTTCACCCTTTAATGTTTTTCTTTTCCTCTCTTTTTCACCCTCTTCTTCTCATCTTCTTCTCTTCTTTCACCCTCACCTGTAGTAGCATGCTGGGCTAACAACCAAGCAGACCTCTCCTGTATTCATTAGTCTCCCTCTCCCTTCAGGAAAACAGGGGCCCCATGCAGCACATAAAATACTCTTTGTCATTTCTAAAGGATCAGTAGGTATTTGATTTCAGGGAAAGAAAACTAAATATTATTTAACGCGACGAGGCTGTTCTTGACATTTTGAGACGCATAGTATCACAGTTCCTTTTGTGAGAGAGCAATGCTAGGAGTTGTATTTTGTTTACAGACTACGTGATACAGGTGGACCAGCTCTGCAATTTTCATTGCAAGGCTAATCTTGCCTGCCCCTTAACAACATCACTAGTGCCACAACATCTACATGTCCTTGACAAGAAGTGAAATGTTCATGTAAGTTACTCTCTTAAGGCAACTGGCACAATTTTTTTTCCTTCAAAAACAGTACACTGCTTGAATTATCAGTTACCCTAACAAATAAAATTTTAAGACTGCTAGGCAGTGGCCTAGAAGTTTGGGCATGTGCCTGGCATGTGGACGGTGCCGGGTTCAATCCCCAGTGCTGCTGGGTAGGTGCCAGCTTTCTACAGCCCTTGCGTGTAGCTTTTGTGGCAAGAAATGCTTTGGAGAAGAGCCCTTGATCAGAAAATTTCTTCAACAGGCCAGTAACTTAAATCTGCTTTATGCGATAAAGCCCAATCTTGGCCCTTTTTTCAATGTTTTAGGACAGGAAGACTACTGCTCCTTTGTCTTAAGAAGTACTATTCAAGCTACCCTAGGCAAAATCAAATTTACATGTTACAAAAGAACATTGCGTGTTGCATAGCTAATGTTGGTTTACATTACACACAGCAAAGCCATCAAACATACAAAATCCATTTCTCACCGTGACCATACATCTTTCTACAACTGTCGCACCTCAAGTCAACCTTGGCACTGTTTTATAAATTTTGAAAACAAGTATATTGGAACCTTTGCTTCAGCCTTACAGGACTTGGCTGACAAATGATGCAATACGCAGCCCCATGATTAATTAAGAAACTAACTTCAACATGTTTTTCAGTACAAAAACCTAGTCTCTGAACACTCCAAGAATATTTTCTGTAAGCGTCGTTCTAATTCTTCAGTGTTATTATGTGTATATGCATTTCAGTTTGCACGTGTCTTTTGGTAGCGAAACATCCTATGTGTGTTAATGAACACTCGTGAGCGTTTACCATAGGTGGTTGCATTTGAAAATTTTATTCCCCTCTTCTGCTTTGTGCTCTTTGCCTATTTTTTTTTCTTTACTGCTTGTGCTTGCTGTATGCCCTCCTCATATCATAGGGATGTGACGAAATCTGACTCGACATAATTGTCTTACCGATACAAATGGCTTAGTAGTCTTATAAAACTAATACTGCTCATGTTGCCGATACTGGCAAGCATCAGACTGATACAGAGTTCTGGTGCAGTTTTCATATACAATAATAACGCATTCTGACGTGCTTACCAAACAATGTGAAACATTTAGACTCTTTTATAAGCATAGCATTCATATTGTGTTTAGAGTACACTCAAAATTATGCTTGATATGTATCTGGTCTAAAGGGCAACTGCACCACTTTTTGAAAATTCCAAGCTACTCAAGGATTCAAATCTATACAAGCTGTAGGTAAAGCATGCCAACAGTTCTGGCGTCAGCATTTAAAATATTGACATATTCAAAGATTAAGTTTAACCTTTTCCTCACAACACCGGAGGAGTGCAGAGAAGGTTGGTGTGACATCACGGAAGGCCAGATTTCAAATGTTCACTGTCGTCGACCACACCCTGTCGTGCCTTGTTACGTGCTGCTCAACAATGGTAGGCGACATTTGCTATCGACGACCTTAGATTTTTTTGATTGAAAAGAAGCCTTGATGCATTGGAAATGTAGCGGTACCTTCGATGACATCATAATGCAGACCCCAACTTGGTGCTATGCGCTGCGGAGAAGCTTCAACGCCGTCAGGATTTCAGACAGCATTTACATCATCATTTCAAATACTCGCCCGAAAGGACTTTGCATGCTTTACCTTCAAGTTTCATACATTCACCCCCTTTAAGCTCTTGTAATTTCTGAAACCTATGCAGTTGCTTTTTCAATGTCAAACTTGGCTAGTTATGAAACTTACTATATTTGTGCCATTAAAATGCTGATGCTTGAAATCATCTGCTTCCCAGAGCCTCCATTGCTAACGAGTAAAGCTAGCACAAGGAAGCATGCCTTTTCTAGGCACATAACTTTCATCCTTAGAAGCACCTGATGTAACATCGCTTGGTGAACTCCATCCATTGCGAGATGAAGTCCCCTCCAATATCTCGCCTATTAACCATGTCCTCCTGCTCTAGATGCGGCCACCTTATCCCTGCGAATTAAACTAATCTGACCTGCCCACCTGACTCTCTGCTATGTCTTTCTTGCAACAGAATCTATTCCTTTAGTATAATGGATCATCAGTTATCCGTATTCCACATACTCACTGTGTACATTTCCTTGATTTCAGCTAGCATTTCCTTACCTCCTACTTGCTCCCTAACTCATTAGGATATCCTCAAACCCTTTATCGTTGCCCTGCCATGTTACTTTCCATGCTTCACTGCGCTGTCCTTAATTAAAATACCACCCTGATTATCACTCTCAGAGTTTTCCCTCATAAGTGAGTGCAAACAAGATATCATGCTTTCCTCTTGAGGAAAATAGGTTACCTGGTTTTCATGGCTCAGTTCAGAATATTTGCCAGCTACGCTACACTACTGATCTCAATAAAAGTCCGACTCCGGGGCCACTTTACTATTCTATACACATGAACACATCACGAGAGGCACGTTTTGAAGACTGTGTCATGTGCCTGTGCGTGCTTAACAAAATTAAACGTTTTCTCTTCCTTTTTCCACACTCAACATGGACAAGAATAAGCTGGATGGTCTCCGCCACAGTTCACACAATATGTTAGAAGGTGGAAGTGATCTGGGCTAAAGGATGCTGCTGATGCCCAAAATTTTGAAATTGCCAGAACTGCCTCTGTTCACATAAACTGGGCTCCAGGGGCGGATTTATGCCGCGATGGGGAGGAAAATCTTTCCCAAGCAAGACATTTCACATAGGCAAACCAAACTGAACCCTATCTTTCAGACAATAAAGTACCCGTAAATACATGGTCCAAATGTGATTCTCCCCCCAAACCACCTCCTCCAGGAGTGACCCATAAGCCTACCACTGCTTGGCCCATGCCCATTTCTGTAACAACTAATGCCAATGGGGTGCAGAGTGCTTTTCATGTCAGGTGTGATTTTTGTTTTAGGAAGGGGCATAGAACTAAATTTAAAAAACAACCTTTTTATTTTCGTCACATCACATCATTATTTTTTACACAGAAATTACAAAATGGTATTGTGAACTCAGACATTTTCTTTTTATAGACATCAAAACTTTTTCAAAATAAAAATTTGCTTCGTGTTTGTAGACTTGTGGGTTGTGGATGTTTTCCTGAAAGCACCGAGTTTCTGTAAATTTGGGCTGAGCCCGACAAAAACATTGCTTCTGCAGCCAAATTGTTCAGGCTATAAATTTGCACCACGCTGTATTGGGCGAGTTGGATGCAGTTCATCTTGAAGACGAGCGAAAACCAGACAAAGGACCGGCAAAAGAGAAGATGACACGGACACTGTCTAACAATTGAAGGTTTAATGGAAAAATCAGGAAATATATAAGGTGAAAACGCATGAAACTTAAAACGAAAGAAAAACAGAAAAACATCAAGAATTACACTGCACAGGAAAGGCACTTATTAAGGAATGCTGTCTCGTTTCTCTGCAAAGCAACAGATGGTTTTGCTACACACGTGTACGAGTTCTTAGCGATGGAACATGCTGTGAAAATTTGCCTGCCTATCTGCTTACTACTCTTGCATGCTATCGACGTGTTATGTAAGTCCCGCACGCAGAGATGATCTTCATGTTCCTTGCATTCGTAGCAGTGTAGCACGAGGTTAGAAGAAGGGGATTCTTTCCTTGTGAAGAAATTTTTCACACTCTTTCAATCTGACGTTTCAGCACCTAGCCGTTTGAGCGCATTACAAAGGAACCCTACACACCACCCCTTCGTTGCAACTAATGAATTTGTCTGCATGCGACACAGTGCACCTTTGAACCTCCTTTCTGGAAGAGGCCGGTACCAGCCTCTTATTCACTGCAGCAAACACTTTCTAAACTTTATGAATGGCGGAGAACACCACCTGCACATTGTGTCACGCTGCGATCTTTCCTAGACGATGAGAGACACCGTGCAGATACCCAGATGGACACGACCTTCTTCTGTGTCTCTTCCTGGTGCCCCTGAGGGGAAGGTGTAGCCTTTTTCTTCAGCTCTCCAACGAGTCTTTCCGCCAACCGAGCAAGGTTCTTCTCTTAAATTTGGCACTGCAGGCATACTGAAGTCACTATAAGAACTGCAAAATAAGTCATATCAGCACACTACTTTTGGCTCTGGGACTCAGCTAAAGTGCCTTAGAACAAAGATGTTTCAGGCGTTTTTTTTGGTCTGCTCTATCCTTTCAAAGGATAATGAGGATGAGGAAATTAAGTGTTCCCATGCAGTTTTCTGCTCTACCTATGGCACCACTCACCCACCGTATATAACAATTAAGCGTGAATGGGTGTAAATGTCTCCCTACTCTCCTATGGAGAGAAATATACGTTAAGATTCACAAGACTAACTTGAGCTCCCTAGAAATGGGAAAAAAAATTTAATTGTAAACTATGTGACTTAACATCTCTCAGCGACGCGTGAGCTATTAGGAACACCACAGCGGTGGACACCAGATTAACTTTGACCAGCTGGGGTTCTTTAGGGTGCACGTGCTATGCCCAGCAATTGAGGTTTTCTGAATTTCTCCTTGACTGAAGTCATACTGACCTAGCCACATGCCGCGGTAAGGCCGCTGACCCAGTGGTTCAAATTGGAGGAGTAGATAGAACAGCAGCAGGAAAAACTATTTTGTAAAAAGGACTCGAGAAAGAAAAAAACTTGCAAAGACATAGCTAGGAAAATGCGGTAAATATCTTTACTCTGTTAATATCCTACAAGAATCTGCTCGAGCATTTCGAAAAACAGAACCCAAAGCTATCTGCACCCAGTTTACACATTTTACATCAGTGCATATATTCTCATATATGCAATCAAGATATACAATGCACCATTTCCAACTGCAGTTCTCACTCTGTCAGACAAGAAATAATGATCTAATTCTAGACGAAGAAGGATAGGGTTTTCGCATAGATCACCTGAACAGACATGTGAAAGCATGTGTTTAGCCTGATTGGCTCATGGTTTTGTTGTGCTAGGTCGTCGGCAAGTCTGGCAAGGATATTAGACGAGGTTAAGCTCTGATCGAGGCTAAGGTGAACCGATCTATTCACGCCTGCAAGCTGATGAAGATGACAATATGCAGTGCATAGTGCAAGAGTGTGTTGTACTTTAACACGAGGCGTGATCGGCTGTGCCGACAGCTGTGTGCACTAGAGAACTGGCCATCGAAGCTGACCTGTTCGTTTGAAAAACAAAAGTAGGAGACTTTTATTCCAGGCCACACTGCTGGAGAGCTTATTTACAGAAACATGCGCAGACATGCACTTTTCTTTATGTGACAGTAACCAATGGAAGCCAGACAAACAGTCTGGCTAGAGAGCACTTCAGGTCTTTCGTATTTGAAGGCTTTATGGAATCTTCATAACCACCAAAAAAAACAATTTTGAGGGGCGGGCAGAGAGAACTTTTTTGCTTTCAATAGCTTGAAGCATCAGAGTGGCATCGAGCACAGTGCGCCATCGAAGCCCTGTAAGTAGTTAGAAATTGCACTCTATGAAATTGCTATGCACGCCAAATCTTCTGAGATCCTGCATGATAACTGTTTCCCCCTTGTGGAACAGTGGATAGCTGAGTTAGTCGAGACAGCCTGATGATGACGGTGGGCGTGTCCTTTGAATCAGGTGGGCACAGCTGGTGTGGTGCCCAGCCAGAGTACACAAACACATGCACATAGCACACACAACTAGTTACTCCCTACACATAACGCATGCACATGCATGAACACACACACACATATAGACAGCTGGAACAGAAATGACAGCAGCACATCGTAAGCTTGGTGGCCATTTCAGTGACTGCTGCCACATGACACCCCAACCAGTGTTTTTAGAAGTGCTCCTAGTATCGTCGGCACACAGCACCGAACAGCCAGCAAGGTGCTTCTCGATGGTCTCCACTGGGACTCCGATATTACGTTTGCTGCTGTGATCGCGATCCAGTTCCTCTAGCTGGGTGGGAAATGGAGACCCAAACGCCTGTAGAATTTGTCATCCGCGGTGGACTAGAAAGGCCTTGGCAGGAGAGAGCCAAGTGTTCCGCAGTTTTGTCTGCTTGCCCACACATTCAGCATAGCGCCTGATCAAATCGGCGCCATGGAAGGTAAGGGCAGCTTTTCGGTAGCCTTGTGAAGGCCGTAACGGATTTCCAGCGAGCATCTCCACTCCCAGACATAGGAACTATAAACTCTGGGCAAAGGTCTTATTTTCCAAGGTTAATTCTCAATCCGCCGTGTTGCTTCCAGCCAAACAGACAACCACAGTCTTCTTGGAGCTGAGCCGTCGGTTGAAACGAGTAACCACATTCTGGCAGTCGCTCAGCAGAAATTGCAAATCCTTGGCGGGTATTCCACAGGCAGTACTAGATCGTCCGCGAAGGTTTTACCCGGCAGTTAGCGGTCGTCATCCATGCCAGCTGAGGCGGAAACCGATGTGCGACCTTAGCAGCTCTCGCTCGATGCTCACCGACGACAGACACCCTTGGCGCAGACCTTTCTTCACTGCGATGGGGCCGATCGAGGACCCGAAGTGCGCGACGACCGTGTTTTCCTCACAGAGACGTACAATGTCGACCAGCAGATGCTCCGGAGGCCCCAGGTCCGAGTCCGACAGGGAGGTAAAAATATGGGCAAAAGCACGGCATGGGGTACGCTGTCGTACGCTTGCTCGGCATCGAGTATCTCCGTGTGGGCGAACTAAGACCCTCTGAGCCGACGGTCTGGACGAATTTCAATTCATTTTATACAGTTCATGGGTGCGAACTCCGCCGCAAGCCATGGCCGCCGCCTCGCCTTAACTCATGAGCTTTAAAGACATTTCGAACAAATTTTAAAACAAAACCTAACAGTTGTACTATTATAGGTGATTATTTAAGCTGTAATTGAATATTACAAAAGGTTTATGTTGATTTTATGCGCCCTTTTGTTTAATTATGTTGTCACGTGGGTATCTGCGTGTCACGAGCGATATAGCCCCCTACGTCGCTGTTGACACGCGCGTGTCAGAATCCCTTGGCTTTTTTTAATGATAACTCAAGAGGCAGTGCCCTACTTTTTGAAGCTAGGTCAGGGTGTCTTGGAATGCGCAGCTACAAAAAGAAATTTAACGAAGAAGATGACACTTGTGCAGTGTTTGGTAGATCTGTGGAAGCAATTGAACACCTCATAATTAAAAATGATGGTATCCATCCGGATGTCGATGCAAGCACAGTCACTCTTCCTGAGGCCCTAGGGTTTAAAGATAACAATGGTCATGTAAATAAATCTGCAGTGGAAGTTAGCAAAAAGCGATTGGAGGATTGGTGGCTGAAAAACAGATATGTGGCATAATGTTAGAATTGTAGGAAACTGTAGGTAAAGATGATAGCGATTCTGAATGAGAATTGCCAACAGAGTAAACAAAAAATAATAAAGAAAGAAAAGCTGCGCATGGTGGCAATTGCCACCGCCCCGTTTCAAAGGGGGCGCTCCCATCCATCCATCCATCCGGTTGGAGCGCAGCTGAAGCGGTTGCTGGGCAACGGTAACTCAAGGTAGTTTGGTAGCCGCACCGCCACTAGCATACGTACGCGACGCGCCGAGCTGGGCTCCAGTGGTGTTTTCGCAACAAAAAGTGATCGCGAAAACCAGGTCAAAGGATGTCGAAATGGAAGAAAAGGAACAACTAAATAGTGCTCCTCCAACCGATACAGCCGCCGCGGTGGCGCAGTGGTTATGGTGCTCGCCTGCTGACCCGAAAGACGCAGGTTCGATCCCGGCCGCGGCGTTTGAATTTCTTTGGAGGAGAAATTCTAGCGGCCCGTGTACTGTGCGCTGTCAGTGCGCGTTAAAGTACCCCAGGTGGTCGAAATTTCCGGATGCCTCCACTACGGCGTCTCTCATAGCCTTAACCGCTTGGGTACGTTTAACCCCATAAACAAAACCATGAAACCAATACAAATACTATGTTCCGAATATTAAATGAATGAAAACTGGAAACATATGTTAGGATATGCAATAAAAAAAAGATCTCCTGGTCAAAGAGCATATCGTCAAAGGGACAAGTCCTTGTGGGAAAAATCGCCCACTTTTGCTTCTAAACTGGTTTTGCATGAGTCAATCATGTTCCCGCCGTCTTTCTTCTCCCGATTAGAGACGCCTTGGTAAGAAGAGGGTATGAGTAGTATCCGCATGGCCCTCCCGGTCAGAAGACACATGATTTGCTCGTCACACCAGAGACACGTGCGCCTGTGACGTATGCAGGGTGAGGTGTATTGAAAGTGGGCGTTTTCTTTTTTTGGTTTCTACTTCAGCAGGTATGGAAAGGCGCAGCACAAAGATGCGGCTCTAGATGCACGTGAGAAAGGAAGGAACGGGTGTTGGGCATTCTTGGACACAATTATTATGTGGTGCGGGGCGACTGGTTGCGGGAGGGAGGCGCTCTTGAAGGGGCGTGGCGACGCCTTGTGCTGTTGTGAGCCATACCATTCACTCACTTGTTCTCTATTTCGTTTCTGCGAGCTCCGCGGAGCATGAGGCAAGTCTCGGAATGCCGTCCAATGTTTATGTTCTGGGTTAGCTAAGAAGTGGATTGCAACAGTGTAAAACTTCGACTGAAATTTTGGTCATGTTCTCGGGTACCTTTGGGGTCGGTGCAATATAGATGACCGGTAGCTCCATGCGCTCCCTAAAGAAGCTCCAAGCGTAATTCTTACCCTGCTTCTATTTTTCAGATTTTTGTTACACCAGTGCAAGTCGTCAGGCACTTCCCAAAGGGATTTCGTCCATTAGGTCTTCATCTCCTTCTATTTGGGGCAACGAGGAATATTTATCTGATGAAAAAGATGCCCACAAATCAAGCTAGAAAAATGCATAGCCGAGTGCCCCACTGGAGAGACATTTAATGGATAACAATCCTCGCGTCCTGAAGAGCAAACCATGTGTCCTTACTCTTCTCCGCAAATGAGGGGTATACGAAAAAAAACAAGAAATATAAACGCAGATAAAAAATTATGGGGGCATCTGAGCAATTCTTATGATTAGTACCTGCCAGGGCATTGCTTTTTGCTCAGTTGTTTTTGGTGGCTTGGGCGCTGAATGTTCTGTCGTTGCAGCAGCTCGCTTAGCACGTTTCGCTGCTTTAGGTTCGCCACGTATTTCATCGGCAGTGAACTGCCGCCTTCGGCCACGCTTTCCTGCCTTGCCTGTCGATGTAGATGCGAGCGATTGAACTTGGACGACGAAGGCTCCGTAGCACCGCAACCTCAGTCACCGAAAGCTGAACGCCAAATGTCGGCGGGGCCGGGACTTCTCTTTTGTGTAATATCTAGCCACGTTTGCACGAATACGACAGTGGGGCATCGTATTTCCTAGCGTATCTCGCCGAGGCGACCCGCCATCAGGTCAGGCGGTAGAGATATTAGTTTGGGCTTAAAAAAAGAAATAAGAAAAAAGTGTCCTGCCCGCACCGTCATACGGCACAGTGGCATATCGCCCAGTGCCTGAGCCTGTTCTTTGTTATACAGGTGAGGGATATTGTATAACAACGCGAGGCATGCAGTGGGGCGCCGAAATCTGTTTCCGTTCATCACGGAAGTCGTCTTTCCCTTCTCGGAAGGGGAGAGTCGCATTGATGATGATGACGTCACTCGCGTGCGGCGTCTCTGCCACGCGTGCCTTCCAGTCTAGGTAGTTCTGGCCTGCCATGGCTTACTGGCTACGTCGGGGTTTCCGCATAACGAGCCTTGTCACACAGGAGGGTTTCGTGACACTTTCACGAAGGGCACTTCTCTTGAACGAATGACACTTTTGGTGCGCGAGCCGCCACGGTGGCTCAGTGGTTATGGTGTTCGGCTGCTGACCCGAAAGACGCGGGTTCTATCCCGGTCGCGGCGGTTGAATTTCTTTGGAGGAGAAATTTAGAGCCCGTGTACTGTGCGATGTGAATGCACGTTAAAAAACCCCAGGTAGTCGAAATTTCCGGAGCCCTCCACTACGGCATCTCTCATAGCCTTAGTCGCGTTGGGACGTTAAACCCCATAAAACCAAACCAAGCTTTTGCTGCGCGCAGTCACACGGCAAAAAGGAGTGTTATTTGGCAATGATGGCAGTGGCGAGAGATGTTGCAGTAGCTTCGAGAAGTTTTTTTTGTGTTATTACCTATAAAATACAATTTTTTCGCAAGTGTAGTTACTCCGAGTCAATTTTCAGATTTATTTCCACATCTGACTACATGTTCACGACGAAAAGCGTCACGATCCGTTACAAGTAATACCCCTGCTACACCGGGGTTTGGAATGCCTTCTAACTGAGTGTCAATCGACTCGACTGCCGCATTGTGCTGCTAGACAAATTTTTTTACAGCATTCGGCTGAGATACATTATAGTCCACGGAGCTGCGCGAATTCATTCGAGATATTGGGATGCCTCCAAAGCTCGAACACAGCCCGCACTACCCGCACTGACCTACAGCCGTCGCCATCGCTCCTCCCACCCCCCCCCCCTCGGCCCTCCCGCCACAGCAACACCGGAGTGCTCTGGTTTTGTGGATGTTGATTTTAATAATAACAACGCCTCTATTCGTGTCTCACACGGTACAGAACCGTGGAGGCCGACAGTAAAAGTTGTCATAAATTACAGCTTGACAAAGGCGCACGCCCCAAGCACTAGACAGCGGTATAGTGGTATTGCGTATTAAAAACAGAAAACACAGTACACAATACGCCCTGATCAATGAAATTCCACTCTTGCAGAGTGAATAGAGCACATGGAATTAGCTTGTTATCAGGCAGAAATAAAAGACAAAACAAATTCACTGAACGCAAAAAAGTTGCAAAACTGCATACACAATTGTAGTAGAGTTAGGCTGGAGAGAACAATCGTAATTACCATCCACTCGCCCTATGGAAAGGAGGTTATATTAAAACTCCCTATGGAAACAACTTGAGTGCATATACAATTACAACGGCTAAGCCAAGCAAGGTCACAAGGAGAAAGGATTTAACGGAAAGAGAAGTAGGTTGAGAACAAAAAAAAAGCCTACAAAACAGGCCTCAAATGAAGTAGTCCAATGCGGCTCGTCACTGACGAAGCCAAAGACAATCATTCGGAGATGCAATATTTTCATGTGTGTTGTTCTCTTTTTTGCTTCTCTTTAGCAAATAGTTTGTGTACGCGCTAAATGAGTGCTTGAAGACCATAGTACATGACTGAACATTAACTGTATAAGCGCGAAATTTCCCCAGAAATGCACAGGTGAGGACGACTGGACTCCTTTGCTCTTGTTTACGTCGCTGTGTACACACTGCTAGTGCTCGGTTGCATGACATAATACACGAGCTGCGCATCACTTATCTTAATTAATCTCACTGTTGTACCGGTTGTACTCTTGCTTATTTAGCCGCCGCGGTGGCTCAGCGGCTATGGTGCTCGGCTGCTGACCCAAAAGACGCGGGTTCGATCCCGGCCGCGGCGGCTAGAATTTCTTTGGAGGAGAAATTCTAGAGGCCCGTGTACTGTGCGATGTCAGTGCACGTTAAAGAACCCCAGGTGGTCGAAATTTCCGGAGCCCTCCACTACGGCGTCTCTCATAGCCTTAGTCGCTTTGGGACGTTAAACCCCATAAACCAAACCAAACCATCTTGCTTATTTACTAAGCTCGACAACTCTGTAGGAAGCGCCGATGTGACTGCGCGCCTGGGAAATACTCTGTAGCCTGGTTGCTGATATGGCGTAGGATCGGCGCTTCTCGGTAATCGTTTCTGCTTTCTCCGATAAGAAGAGTAGCTCATTTTAAATCAGTTTACGCAGAAACATATTCGGTGACCATTCATTGAAGCGGTTTTATTTTTCACCCAGAAGCGGCGGCAGCGATTGTTGCCAGCTGCCCAAAACACTGAGCGGCAGTCTGAGTCCCACCGGCGCTTCCCGGTCAGCGCATGCGCGTCCTGTAAAGTAACCGACAGTCGATTTCAGATCACTTTTAGCAAAACTACACTCGCTGTCCATTTGGGTTCGCTGAAACTTGAGAATTCGCTCTCCACAATCGCCGAAATTCAGTACACACACCCTGTGGACTCATTAGACCCATCGCGAAAGGGGGTCGTCATCTGCAAAGCGGGAGTAGCTGTTCAAGTGCGCGCATTACTTTCATTTGCATACGAATTAAAACATGCTTTCATTAAAATGCGCTATCAAGGAAATAAAAAGGAGGTTTCTAATTCCCAAAACAAAATTTTTGAATGTCGGAGAACTGCTGTTCAGGCTACGCACTCGCCTTGCCGGACCTAGAGGAGTTAGCATACCAAACCCACTACGAGGAAAGTACGTTCTGAAGCGAGTGTCACTAAAGCTCATCGTGTGCCAGTGCGCAAATGACACTTTAAGCGAATGCCACTTGTCGAAAGTGGCACTAAATGAGCCATTGTGGCAGGAGTATAATGCTCTCGCGTTAAACTGTTCCAATCCGTGCTAAATCTGGAATACCACATTGCAGTAATGCATGCGTAGTGTGCCGTGTTTTGTAGCAATGTATAGATGTCGAGCGTTGTCACTACAGAAAGCTTTATCAATTTGTCTCGTTCCTTCTTCCATTTCGCTTCCATTTCGGGCTGTCGCCAAGGACGCCTTACGCGTGAAGTCTTCAAGGGAAACCTCGTTTATTGTTCTGGCTTCTATGGCCAAGTGTTCGACGGCGTGTGGTGATGACTTGACTAGACTACATGCTGAAAACGCTGCTGCATGAAATGAACGTCGCTTTTCAGTTCTCGGTCGCTGTTTACGAAGGGGATCTCGGCGCCTCTTTGCCGCGACAAATGCCCCGGCCCGCTGTCGCCTTGTCATGGCGCCAGGCGAAAGTGCGCCTCTTCGGACGGCTTCTTCCACCTCTGTTCCCATTCCTGTCGCAAACTCCGCCTTACTGTGTACCCTAGGCCATCCATTTAGTGTCCATGTCTCTTGCCTCAGTTTCTAGTCTTTTCGTCTTGCTGTTCTGCCATGAAGGAGTCGCTTCTCGCAGCTCAGCACAGTGCTAACTTTTGCAAGTTTAAATTCCTTCTAGAGACATGCGCTGGTGACTTATGGCGATAGTCGAGCTGTGTACAATGCCACACACTTTTATGGTTGCCCCTTAAAGGTAAGAAACACGGTGGAACTTCAAATTATCCCACATGTACTTTTTTTCGGGTGGCTTCTTAAGTCAAGTCGAAGGTGTAGCATCGAAATGCATGCCTGTATTAATACACGCTTGAACAATACTCACGGCCACAAGAGAAGAGCATCGGACAAAAACAAAATATATCAACTGATCGCATTTCTGGAGTGTAGGAAACTGTCTCCTCGTTTTCCGTCACTCTTTGATTTTCTGAGTTCTGTTACTATAATTTTACTTGGTCCATGAGGCAGACAGCGCACTCACTTATTCCTCAGTCAAGGTTGCCATAAAGAACAATACTTCTCTTGCATTCTTGATCACCGATTTTGCGAATAGAGTTTTCTCCAAATTCAGCGCATGTTGCCAGCGCGATATTCGGTAAATCGGCCATATGGCGCCACGCAGATATGCAGACGCCCGCTACGTGCGCTTTCGGGGCTCCTGCTTGCGTTCATGCGTGGTGCGTGGGTGTGTGCAAACGTGTAGCATAGCGCGTGTGTAGCGAAAGATATGCGCAACGTAGCACAACGTAGGGACGTAGCACAATGTATATTACCGCGAATCTTTGTAGCGCTTGTTTGTAGTGTTTGTTCATGCTTCAAGGCTGCCGGCACGCCGCTTTATCGCTTCGTTTGTGACGCAAGACGCGCCTAGATGTATCTCGACTGATCGCATCCAGGCCGAGCTGATTCTACTTTGCGCCACAATGTCTCTAGTACCTTTCCAGCACGGCCGACAGCGGCAAGGATACTGTTCGACGACCGCCGAGCACGCTTGTTGCTACGCAGCCGCCGAGTTGTTCAGTTCCTTGCGGGCGAAAGTCAGCCCAAATAAAGAGTTCCGTTTGGAAGACATTCTCGCTGTTTTCCTGTTCGCCCGACTGCAGTCACCACTACGTGACATCTGGTGGAGGTCCTAACGGATGTCCCGGTCTTACTCCCGGAGGGGAGTACGTGTCGTCAACCCGTCTTTCTCGCTCGCCTTCACTGTACACCGCGCGTTTTGCATCACCGGGCCGCAGCTAAGCCACGGCTGTCCTAGAAAGGTCCCCTAGCCCCCGTAGGGGAAACTAAACAAAACAGCCTGTGGAGGTCAGGTTGCTTGCCGAGGAAACGACGAAGATCCTCCAGCGACCACGCCGTATAAAGACGTCGCACCTACTACGCCGACGCCGCATACAATGACAACCTCGACCACGACGCGAACCACCTTCAAAACGACGCCGTCATCAGGAAAAGCTTCGACCACACGCTCACCCACAATTCACATACGTACCCGACGAAGCCGCAACCCGACGCCGAACACGACGTGCAACGCCAGAGCCAGGACATCCGACTTAGAAGTCGTAATCGACGGCCGGAAAGTTACCGCTCTCCTCGGCACAGGAGCTGATTATTCGGTGATGGATGGACCATTCGCTGCGCAGCTGAGGAAAGTAACGACAGCTTGGGACGGCCCGCAAATTCGCAACGCAGGGGGCCACCTCATTACGCCATCAGGTCGATGCTCGGCGCGAGTGACTCTCAAGAGACATACCTATCGCGCAACCTTCGTAGTGCTACGGCAATGTTTCCGCGAAGTGATCATGGGCATGGATTTCCTTAATGAACTACAGGCAATCATCCAAGCTGATCTGCGATCCAAGCTGATCACACTTTCCACGGACGACGTCATCCCGTCGATGAGGACTCCGGAACATCACGTTGCACTTAGTGTCCTGGAAGAAGAAGTGAGTGTGTCGCCCCGCTCAAGCGTCATCGTCACCGTAGGCGCCACGGGAGCGAATAACACTGTAGCCATTATCGAGGGGAACATGCAGTTGCTTCTCGACTGAGGAATCGGCATCGCAAGAGGCATCGCACAATTCCGCAAAGGGCAAGCCGAAGTACTGCTGACTAACTTCATCGAAGAATACCGGCACATTAACAGAGAAACGGCGATTGCTTTCCTCGACGAAATGTCCGATGGACCTCAATAGCGGCTACTGGCAAATTGAGGTCGATGAAAGAGATCACGAGAAGACCGCATTCGTCACTCCAGATGGCCTCTTCGAGTTCAAGGTGATGCCGTTGGGTCTCTAGTCCGCTCCAGCGACATTTCAGCGAATAATGGATGCAGTGCTGGCAGGCCTGAAGTGGGAGATATGTCCGCTATATTTAGAAGACGTTGTTGTCTTCGCCTCGAACTTTGAGGAGCACCTAAAAAGGCTTCGAACAGTACTAGACGCAATCAAATCGTCCGGCCTAACTTTGAAAGCAGAGAAATGCCACTTTGTCTATGAAACGCTGCTTTTTCTAGGCCACATTGTTAGCATGGAGGGAGTACGCCCAGACCCGCAGAAAACAGCTGCCATCGCAATGTTTCCGCCACCGGCCGATAAGAAAGCTCTGCGCAGATTCTTCGGACTGTGAGCATACTACCGACGATTTGTGACGGAATTTTCGCGCATCGCCGAGCCACTGACCCACCTGACAAAGGCAGACGTGCCATTTAAATGGGAAGTGTCGTGTATAGTGGTTGAGTGCGGGCGCGAGAGATGGCGCCACCACCCTGTGTGGGGACTGGGGTGAACGCACGGAGTGGCGGGAAACGAGCGCGGGCAGTTGCCCGGTGGCTGGCGCCATGGTTGGAGGTACGGCAGTGCAATAAATGTGTGTGTGCTGTTAACAAGGGCCGTCATTCCCTTGGTAACGCGACATGGTTGCAGCGGTGTGTAAACGGTGAAGTGAACACGGAGGACGACCGAGTGGTGAGCGACCACGCATCAATCAGCCTCCAGCATGCCTGTCGAGAGAGAAGACGCCACACAAAGGGCCGCCGCAGCGCAGCATGAAAACGGCGGGAACTTCTTCAATCCCTTTGCCATCGAGCTTCCCGAAAAGCTGGACTTCCACGACCCAGCGGATTGGAAACGCTGGATTTCAAGGTGGGTACGCTACCGACTCGTATCTTCACTGCACCTCCGTGACGAAACAACGCAAGTATATACCTTCTTGAACGCGATGGGGAAGGAAGCTGAAGATATTCTAGCGTCACTGAAGATGACAGGCGCTCAAACGGCGAACTATGCTACTGTTAAATGCAAGTTTGAGGAGCATTTCATACCCTGCACGAACATAATTTACGAGAGGGCAAGGTTCAACCGTCGGGTTCAGCAAAGCAGTGAGTCATTCGAGGCGTTCATTACAGACCTACACAAACTTGCCGAGACGTGCGAATACGGCAAACTCAAGGATGAGCTAATTCGTGGCCGCCTCGTCGTGAGACTTTTGGACGTTGGACTTAGCGAGAGGACGCAACTCGATCCCAAGCTTACTCTACAGTCTGCGACAAAAATGGCGCGAAACTCAGAGGTTGTGAAAAGGCAGCAGAACTAGTTGCGCGAGACGGCTGAACAAAACGCTTTAGTTGAGGAGCTGCGATTCCCGAACGGTTGACCAAGGTACAAATACGGGCCACGGAAAGCAGCCAAGTCTTCAGGCGGACAGGAAACCGGCCAAAACGTGTGCAAATGGTGCGGCAGTGCGCAACAGCACTTCAAGAAACAGTGCCCGGCATCGAGGAAAGTGTGCAGTTACTGTGGAAAAACCAGTCACTTTGCAACAGTGTGTTTGTCTGCACGCCAGCAGTCATCGAGACGGCCTGCACGAGGAGATACCACTGCAAAGAAAGGCACCGCTAATACAGAGGAAGTATTCCTTGGGGATGTCAACAATATCGATGATCAGGAACCTTGGTTCATAACAGCATTTGTTGATGGAAGTCCCGTCCAGTTTAAGGTCGATACTGGAGCAGATTTTACCCGACCAGCAGGATTTCTGTACCCCATTGAACCCCCTAAAGGCCCTTTCAGCAGATCTCCATGGACTTGCTTGGCCCTTTCCCGAAATCAACATCTGGAAATAAGTGGTTAGTTAGTTATATGGGGTTTTATGGCGCATAATTCAACTATGGCTAACATGCGCCAAACACAAGGTTAGATGATGTTATGTTAAGTGCATAGAGGCTATATTATAATAGATTTAAAACATTGGCTTTCTTTAAAAACTTACACACAAGTGAAAACTCGACAAGTCTTTGCTCGCCTAAAAGCAATGCGGGATAAAATGGAATGTGTTCATTGTAAAATACCGTAAAAAAGTTTTTGCAAAGTTCTTCGAGATTCGAACAAGAAATTCAAATGGGATTTACTGTGAGCTCATCACCACACATTTCACACACAGGTTTGTCTTTTTTTGTTAATAAGAAGTTATGGGTGATGTGTGTGTGACCTATCCGTAAACGACATAAAATTACTTCGATAAAACGCCGTTTATGACGGCATGATTTCCATTGTTTTAAAATGGGCTTTATGGTATGCAGCTTGTTGTTTCCTTCATTTTCCCTACAATCTTGCCACTTGGCTCTTAGTTTGCTATGTACTGACTTCATGTAATCCCTAGGAGGCAAATTCAAATGTTTTATTTCCATGGTTCTGGTCTGTGCAGCACACAAGTCGGCTCTTTCATTGTTCCTAATGCCAACGTGACTGGGAACCCAGCAGAATTTTATAACATGTTTTTGTGCTGTGACCTCTACTATATTGTGTATGATGCTTCCTATTAGTGGCTCCGTGTCATTTTTGGAGTTTAATGCTGTTAGGACGCTCAGTGAATCTGTATAAATGATGCTGTTTTTGATGTTTTCATTTGTTATTTTCTGTACCGCAACACAAATGGCACAACACGCAGCGGTGAAAACTGTAGAACATGAGGGCAGTCGTAGTGTATTTTTATTTTTTCCATGTATTACTGCGCTTTTTACATGGGCATGAGTTTTTGACCCATCAGTATAAAATGCAGTATAATTTCTGTATTTATCTTGTAGTGCTAGGTATTCTTGTATTATGTGGTCGTGTGGCGTACAGGTTATCGTGAGGCGTGTTAGTGTGACGTCACACAGTGTGGGGAGAGTGTACCATGGTGGTAGCGCTTCGTGTCTTGGGGCAATATTTTTAATTTCATTTAGCATGTTCAGAGCTTGGCATTTTTCTTCGAAGCGTAAGAGCAACGGCTTAATCGCTTGAGGCTTGTTGTTGAAGAGTATTCAGGATGAGCATTTCGTGACAATTGGGAACAGAGATGTTTGGGCTGAGAAAGGATTTTGAGGATGTATGTGCAAGTTAGTCCAGTTCTTCGATCTTCTAAGGGATGTTCATTTGTTTCCACATACAGACTTGCTATTGGGGAAGTTCTGTAAGCACCAGAAGACAACCTTAAACCAAGATTGTGGACAGGATCCAGTCGTTTTATGTAGGACGGTCTTGCTGAGCCATATACTATACAACAATAGTCTAACTTAGAGCGAACCAGAGAACGATATCTATGTAACAGGCATGCCCTATCAGACCCCGAGCGTTTTCTTGACAGTAATTTCAGCACATTCAGGGCCTGGGAAGCTTTTTTCTTTAAGCTGTTTATATGTGGCCAGAAAGTGAGCTTTTTATCGAAAGTTATCCCTAGAAATTTATGCTCTTGTTTGACAGGTAATGGGGTTTGGTTTAGATATAGTGGGGGGTCATCCTGTAGGACTGGTCTCAAAGAGAACAGAACCGCTACTGTTTTCTGAGGGGAAATCTAAATCCGTTTCTATCTGCCCTGGTAGCCAGTTTATTTATTGTTATTTGTATCTGTCGCTCACAAGTAGGTATGCTGGAAGACGTGCATGCTATTTGGAGGTCGTGTACGTAAACTGAGTACATTATGGATTTTGGGATTACTTTTCCTATGCAGTTCATTTTGATGGGGAATAAGGTCGTGCTGAGGATGCACCCCTGGGGTACGCCAGTTTCTTGATTAAAAGTGTTGAAGAAGGTTGCGTCTAGTTGGACTCTGAATGTACGGTTGCTTAGGAAGTCGCTCAAACAGCCCAGCATCCTGCCGCGGATACCTAGGTCCGCTAGGTCACGGAGGATACCGAACCTCCACGTGGTATCGTAAGCCTTCTCCAGGTCGAAGAAGACCCCGATGCAGTGTTGGTTGTGGATGAACGCTTCCCGAACTGTGTTCTGAAAGCGAACGACGTGATCGGTTGTGGAACGTGTTTTTTTAAAGCCACACTGGTGTATATCTAAAAGTTGCTGGGACTGAAGTATGAAGGTTAGTCTGATGTTTAGAATGCTTTCGAATGATTTTGCTATATAGCTATTGAGTGCTATTGGCCTGTAACTGGTGGGACTAGTTGGTGGTTTCCCAGGTTTTAGGAAGGGCACTATTATTGCTTCTTTCCGTGCTTGGGGGATTTCTCCACTCATCCATATTTTATTGAAAATGTTTAGGAGGGCCTCTAAGGCAATCTCATAGAGGTGAGCAAGCATGGCATAATGTATATTGTCTGTGCCTGGTGCTGTCATATTACCGGATGTTAGTACTGTGTTTAGTTCCTGTATTTTAATAAGCTGATTGTAGTCTCCATGTATGCATTGTCCAAAGGGAAGCTTTTGTTTTTCTACTATTGTTTTGTGCTTTTGAAATGTTTGCGTTTAGTTGGATGAGCTTGAAACTGTGGAAAAATGTTCACTCAATATGTTGGCCTGCTGTTCTAATGTTGTTTGAGTACCGGGTGTTTTTAGCATTGGAAATGTGAACGGAGTAAAATTTCCAGTGAATTTCCGCACCTGCTCCCACATTTTCTTTGATGATATTGAGCTGTTTATGGAGAATATGTACTGTTGCCATGATGCCCTTCCTGCGTTGTGTCTAATGTATCGTGCTTTGGCTCTAGCCCTTTTGAAGATGAGCAAGTTTCCTGCTGTGGGATATCTGCGAAGGTTGCCCCAAGCCTTGTTTTGCTGCTTTTTAGCCAATGAGCATTTATTTGACCACCAAACTTTATGTGTTTTTCGTGATATTTCGGACGTTTGTGGGATTGCTTCTATTGCTGCAGATTAAGCATGTGACAATTTTTTTATTTCTTTCTTCTATCGTAAGGGTTTCGGCATATTCTTTTACCAGTGTGGCCTTCGTTCTGAAAGTGCTCAATCGGCGAGGTGAATTTTCCATCGCCGTGGCTTCGTAGGGAGGATGACTGTAGCTGACGTTAGCTTTAAAACTGTTGGTAAGTTATCACTTCCCCGAGGGTTGTCTAAAACATCCCAAATAAAATCATTATGAACCGAATGCAAATGCTAAATCGAGGCAGGTCATTTTTCCAGAGCTGGGGTAGCAGTACGTGGCTTTTCCCGTATTCATTAAACATATGTTATTCGAAAGAATAAAATCCTCGATGAGCTGACCCCTGGAATCAGTATGGTCACTTCCCCAGAATGAGGAGTGTGCGTTAAAATCCCCAATTATCACATATGGCTCAGGCAACTGTTCCAGAAGTTCTTCTAGGTCATGCATGGTAATTGCGTTGTGTGGTGGTATGTACACAGAGCATATTGTTATTGTTTTATGGCTAATTATGTTTACTGCGACCGCTTCTAAGTTTGTCTTTAATGATACCTCTCTTGCAGGGACATCGCTTTGCGTAATGATAGCGACGCCTCCCGAGAGTCGGCCAGCTTGCACTCGGTCTTTCCGGAAAATATTATATCTGTTTAGGATGTTTGTGTGCTGTGGCCCAAGGTTCGTTTCCTGCAGGAACACAGCTGTAGGTGCCATTGTTTTGAGCATATCGGTTATGTCTGTGTAGTTTCTGTGTAGACCTCTACAGTTCCACTGTATTAGATAAGCCATTGTGTAAAGCTGGGGATTGGGGAAAGTTACTTATTCTCAGGAGCAGTGATTCGTGGTTTCCCTTTTTTCTCTAAGGAGTCTCGCCGCCGCTGCAGCGGTGGCGAACCAGGAGTTGTATCCATCGCCACTTTCGTGGCGCCGGATTTCCGCGGAGAATCCGCGGATGCGTGTGTTTTAGATGTCGGCGGACTTTCGCTGACGTCCATGTCCTCCACGGTGGAAGTGGAGGATGCTTCCTTTTTGCGATGGCCCGTGGCCTTCGCATTCGTCTTTTTTGTTGCCACCTCTGAACCCGGCCCTGCTCAAGTGGCAAAGTCTCTTGGGCCAGCCGTTGCCTTCTGAGAGGGGTGGGGCGACAGGTCCAGTTCAGCAGAGTTGTTCTGGGTGTCTGTCGCCGAGGATGCCGCTGCTTAAAGTGGGGCCTGAGGGCCTCCGGCGAGGATTGCGTGGTCTTCTCGCGAAATTTTCAGCCCTGTGAACTGTACCACCGACTTCTGTGGTGGGGACTTGGGTATCGAAATCAGGTCCACGGGATCGACTTCTGTGCCGACAGAAACTGAAGCCGGCGGCGCTCCCCGCGTCACCGCTTCAGAGTATGTCCCTTTCTGTTGGAAAGAGACGCGTTTTTTTGCTCAAGGTAGGACGGGTTTTCTGTGGTCTTCGAAGTTATGATTTGTTTTTCTGTTTTCCAGACTGGGCACGGCCTGGAGTACGCGCCATGTGCGCCATTGCAGTTGATGCCTTTTGGAGTGCGTTCGCATCTTTCCTCTGTATGTGCGTCTCCTGCGCATGTGACACAAGTGGGTTTACCCCGGCAAGCCAACATGCTGTGTCCAAAGCGCTGGCACTTGAAACATCCTCTGGGATTCGGTATGTACGGGCGGACTTTACAATGGAGGTATGCGGCGTGGATGGAATCAGGAAGAGTTGTGCTATTGCAAGGACAATGTGTTTGGTCTTGATTTAAGCATTCTTTCTCCGGATGGTTATTCGTCGCGCTACTATTACTCCTCGTTCAGCTAGTTCTTCCATTTCCGCATCGGTATTCTGCAGGAGTTCATATTCAGATGTGACGCCCTTTGAGTGGTTCAGGGTGCGGTGCGGGGTTAACTGTACACTCATTTCTCCAAGACTCTGTAATGACATCAGTTTGTTGCTTTCTTCTTTTGTGTTTATTTCGACAGGGAGATCTCCGGTGCGCTGCTTTTTTGCTTTGTAGTCTTTGCCTACGCAGCTTTTTAGCGTGTTGGCGATGACAAATGCAGACAGGTTGGCTACAGGTTCATCAGTGTTTGAGTGAACCATAAAAAACTTCGCAAACGTTTCTGGCTTCTGTACATTCAATTTCTGCACATCGGTGCGACCCCTTTTCGGGGGCCGATTAGATTTTTTTGCAAATTTATCTTTACGGCATGTATAAACTAAGGGTTCCAAATAATTTGTCGCCTCTGATTCACCCTTATACACAGAGGAAGGTCCCGGGACACCCCGCCTGTTAGACAGACGAGGAGCCCATCGGTCAAGGATTGACCACTTCCTCGACCGCCACCGTTCATGGTTTCTTCCCTCCAGCTCTCAACCTATCGCCACGGTCGGATGACAGCTTCGGTATGGGGGCTAAGGGTCCGTGGTGGCGCCAAGCACCAACACCTCGTTACACAAGGTGCCCCTGCGGGGCTTCTAAACGACTATTAATAATAAGGCAATATACAGATTGTGTTTCGGAATCGCAGTCCAGTCCGCAAAAATCCGAATACATGGGCGCTATGCCGGAAGGCACGAGTTTGGCGCTATCCCGAGTTTAAGTGGATCGTTATAGGGACCGACTACCTGACGCGATACGCCGAGGCAACAGCCCTCCCGAACGGAACAGCAGCAGAAGTCGCCAAATTTTTCGTGGAGAACATTCTTCTGCGACACAACGACCCCGATGTGCTCATCACTGACAGAGGAACAGCATTCACGGCAGAACTGACGCAAGCCATCCTCTATTACAGCCAAACCAGCCACCGGAGAACAACTGCATACCACCCGCGGACCAACGGACTGACCGAGCGCCTCAACAAAACCATCGCCGATATGCTCGCCATGTATGCCGATGCCGAACACAAGACCTGGGACGTCATCTTGCCTTACGCAGTCTTCGCCTACTACACCGCAGTGCAGGAGACCACTCAGATGACGCCTTTTAGGCTCGACCATGGCAGAGACGCCACGACCACGCTGGACGCCATGCTGCCGAACGTTACCGAGGAAGACACCGAGAGAACGTTACCTTGAACGCCTCGCAGAAGAAGCCTGGGCCGGCTTGCACGAAACAAATAAGACCGGCTTATTTCCAGTCTAATCTTATTCGCGGTCTAAAAGCTCTCTCGGTTTTGAAGAAAGGAAAGGCGCATAGCTGGTTCATTTTGTCAGTGGACACCTCAAATACACCACGAACTCCGACTGAAAGTTCGGTAACTCAATGTTTTAGTCGGCGTTCGTGCGCACGTGAGGCATTCACCGACAAAGTGAACCATCTATGCGCATTTTCTTTTCTCAAAATCGAGAGAGGTCTTTCAAAACCGAGAGAGCTTTTAGAACGCGAATAAGATTAGACTGGAAATAAGCAGGTCTTATTTGTTTCGTGCAAGCCGGCCCTGAATACTTGTCCCATTAAGGATCAAAAACCA